>NC_084483.1:157933888-158679721 GCF_030035675.1 Rhineura floridana
TGGAACACATATGTAGCCAGTCTATATCAGGTAGTTGAAGTCACTTATTACTACATTATTTCCTAGTTGGAATGCTTCCTCAGTTTCATTTTTCATCTCAAAATCTCCCTCAGCATTTTGATCAGGGGTACAATAGAACATCCCCAGTATTAAATTATTCTTGGGCCCCAGTATCTCCACCCACAATAATTCTGTGAAGGAGTCTGTCTCTTTGGGGGTTTACAGTTTGCTGGACTTAATGCCATCTTTCACATATATAGAGTTACACTACCTTCAATACATCCTTCCCTGTCATCCCTATATGGTTGATATCCGGGGATAACTGTGTCCCACTGCTTTTCTTTATTCCACCAGGTTTCACTTATGCTCATTATATCAATGCTATCCTCTAAGACCAAGCACACCAGTTCTCCCATCCTGGCTCAGAGGCTTCTAGCATTAAGGTATAAACATTTGTATACGGTATCTCTCTTCAAGTGCTTTGGCATTTTTGTTTTGGCCTGTGGTACTTTGGTCTCTCTGGACTGCTATCTTGTGCCCCTGCATTCACAGTGCCTAGTTCAAGGCCTACTCCATTTAAATTTTCATCATTTCATTTGGTCTTCATCCCAGGGGGAAGATTTGTTCCAAACTGGACCCTCCTCAGCTTTCATCAGCTGGTTATTTGTTTGCTGATTCAGAGTGAGAGCAATGCTGATCCACAAAGCATTGCTTTCACTTTGTATTTTCTTTCCCTGTTCTGTCATGGAGCTAAATTGATCAAAGATCTGACCCAGTATAAGGCAGTCACATATGTTAAAGATATATTCTTAGACCTGAAGTTCATCTTTCCATGATACTAATAGAATGGAGATCTACATATTAAGATATTTACAAAAGTGTGCAGGGTGCCTATCCCCCTCTTTTTTAACATTAGCACAAAGTGCATACTTCTGACTGACTATCTCAGTCATTTAATAATGAAAAGCAAACATTTTTACAAAAATACTTCTCCAAATGGATATCCCAGACTCTCACCTCCCCTGTTTGCTGCCTTCTGTTTCGCAGCCTGCACTGTCAGCTTAATGAGAGAATCATACTAATATAGAACTTGACGCAACCAGTCAATATCAGCAGGGCAGCAATTAGAGTAATTAAAACATTTATGTGTGTGCCTTTCTCATATAAATGATGCAAATGGAGAAAGGAGAGGAAAGGGACATGCACCAGCAACGCATGTTCTTTAAAAAAAATGCCAGGGGGAGAATAATTCTAGGGTTGATGAAGGAAGCTTCAATATCCTCAGCTGATTAAGGGTGGAAAAAGAAGCTCTTCAGGCTCTTCTTGCAACCAATAATGATGCTTTGGATTCCATAAGAACACAAGAAGAGGCTGGTAGATCAGGCCAGTGGCCCATCTAGTCCAACATCCTGTTCTCACAATGGCCAACCAGATGCCCAGGGGAAGCCCGAAAGCAAGACCTGAACACAACAGCGCTCTCCGTCCTGTAGTTTCCAGCAGCTGGTATTCAGAAGTATTCTGCCTTGAGAGTGGCACATCTTCTCTGAGATTTCTGATTGAAGCAGGTAATTAAGAGACAGGAAACAAAATTGGGGGCATAGCTAATACCGTGGAAGACAGAAAGAAAATTCAAAGGGACCTTGATAGGCTGGAGCATTGGGCTGAAAACAACAGAATGAAATTCAACAGGGATAAATGCAAAGTCCTACACTTAGGAAAAAGAAACCAAATGCACAGTTATAAGATGGGGGATACTTGGCTCAGCAATACGACATGTGAGAAGGATCTTGGAATTGTCGTTGATCACAAGCTGAATATGATCCAACAGTGTGATGTGGCTGCAAAAAAGGCAAATGCTATATTAGGCTGCATTAACAGAAGTATAGTTTCCAAATCGCGAGAAGTACTAGTTCCCCTCTATTCAGCACTGGTTAGGCCTCATCTTGAATACTGCATCCAGTTCTGGTCTCCGCACTTCAAGAAGGATGCAGACAAACTGGAACGGGTTCAGAGGAGGGCAACAAGGATGATCAGGGGACTGGAAACAAAGCGCTATGTGGAGAGACTGAAAGAACTGGGCATGTTTAGCCTGGAGAAGAGAAGACTGTGGGGAGATATGATAACACTCTTCAAGTGCATGGAAGGTTATCACATAGAGGAGAGCCGGGATCTCTTCTCGATCGTCCCAGAATGCAGGACACAGAATAATGGGCTCAAGGTGAAGGAAGCCAGATTTCCACTGAACATCAGGAAAAACTTCCTAATTGTTAGAGCCATACGACAATGGAACCAATTACCTAGAGAGGTAGTGGGATCTCCGACACTGGAGGCATTCAAGAGGCAGATGGACAGCCATCTGTCGGGAATGCTTTGATGTGGATTCCTACATTGAGCAGGGGATGGCCTTATAGGCCCCTTCCATCTCTACTATTCTATGATTCTATGAAATTATATATATATGGATTGAACTAGGAGCATGTTTTATTATTTAGAGCTCAGCAGAACATTGTGGGAGTAAACTCGGGTTGGAGGTGAAAATCCATTCATTTTTGCATTAAGAAGAACCTACTTAATTCACCCATTCCAAACTAATATGTGAACTGAAACCAGCCATCCTTTAACATTCACACTTCTCCAAATTTTGCCATGCAGCTCTGTAGCCAGGTAATGTGTTAAAAAAAATGCATTATAATAGGGGAAATTGCTTTGCAAAAAAAAAAAGGAACAGGGAAAATTTCATGTAATAATGTGTATATTAGGAGACATCCATATGAAAATGCTGATGAATTTTCTGGAGGACTTTTTTCCCCATGCAAAGTGATGTGGAAATTTGGAGAAAGATTGGAAAAATGAGTATCTAAGATGGTTCTGGTTTTAACCTCTAAAGCCTTACATGGCTTGGGACCACAGTACCTGATGCCGATACCTGATGTAACGCCTTTCCCGACACGAACTCACCCCTACACTATGCTCAACATCAAAGGCCCTCCTCTGGGTGCCTACTCCAAGAGAAGCTCAGAGGATGGCAACAAGGGAGAGGGCTTTCTCAGTGGTGGCCCCCAAATTATGGAATAATCTCCCTGACAAGGTGCCCCTGGTGCCAACACTGTTATCTTTTCAGTGCCAGGTCAAAACTTTCCTCTTCTCCCAGGCATTTTAGCATGTGTTTTAAAATAGCTTTTTAAAAATGTATTTTTTAAATTTGTGTATTTGTTTTTAATGTTTTAAATGGTTGTAAACTGCCCAGAGAGCTTCGGCTATGGGGCGGTATATAAATGCAATAAACAACAACAACAACAAAAATTAATCCCAGCCATGTGAAGCAGGCAAAACAGAAGGGGCCCTACGGCCAATCAAATAATCCCTCCAAAAAATCTTACTTAACCCCTTCAGCCGGTGACTAGCAAAGCCCTTACTGCATATAGGGAGTGAGGGCACACAAAGTGAAAACCCAAGGAGGAACAGCAGACTTATAAAGTGAGGCTCCAACCCCTTTAAGACTGGCCAGATAAGACAGCACATAGCCCTCCCCTCAACCCCCTCCCTTTGGAGGAGAACCTCTCGAATCCTCTTTGAGGACAGGAGGAGGCAAATGCACTCCCACTAGAAGCAAGGGAATATTCTTTCCATGCCTCATGCAGAACTTGGCTGAGATAGTTATTTATATATCTCATAATTGGTGTTGTTTGTTTTTAAAAAATATGTTTTACTTTTTAATCCCTTCTTGCTTCCAGATGGATTTACGGTATCACTAGGGCAGGCCGCCCGGGTTGGCCAGGAAATCTAGTCACAAAACACTTCAAATAATCCCACTGACAAGCACTTCTAGGTCTAGACAGAGTCATTAAGCCAAGTAAGAATTGCACTGGATGGCATATCCAATGAATAATGAAGTGCAGAGCTGTTCACTATCTCCCGGAGCTGACCCATAGCAACCAGCAAATAATTTATCAGCTAAATTCTTTGGGTATATTGTTTGTTGTTCTTGTTGCTTTTACTTAGGCTTCGGAAAATGTGTTATAGATAGAAACAAGGAAGGAAATTTTCTTAAATCTGGACCATTTCTATGTTAGACTAAAAGGTACTGTCATTTTTGGTGTTGTTTTAAAAAATCCAAGGTATTGTGTCCAATATTGTTATTTATAGGACTGGATTTCAATAATCTGATCCCTTTTATGCCAGGCATGGGTAACCTATAGTCCTTCAGATGGTGTTGAGCTCCCACTGTTTCTAGCCAACATGGCCAATGGCCAAGGGTGATGGAGGTAATATTCCAACAGCATCTAAAACACCATAGGCTTCCCATTCCTGTTTTGTGCCTAACAGCTTAACATCTAGAGCTGCAATCCAAAGGCAAATGCTATATTAGGCTGCATTAACACCAGGGATGTGGAACCTGTGGCCCACCAGACATTATTGGGCTCCAGCTCCCATCAACCCCAGCCAACATGGCTAATGGTCAGGGCTGATGGGAATTGTAGGCCAATGGCATCTGGGGAAGGGGTCCCAGGCTTCCCAATCCATGCTATTCGCACTGACCTGGAAATAAGTCAGTTTGAATTCAGTGGGACTTACTTCTAAGTAGAAATGTATAGGACTGCATTGTAGGCATGCTTATTGGGAATTAAGAAGCACTGAATTCAATGGGACTTACTTTCTGAGTAAACATGGTTAGGATCAGAATGTATAAAGCTTCTTCTATGAAAGAAGAGACAGACCATTTTCCTAGTCTTTGTCACATCCAAGTAATGAGCCACACTAGTTGTACCGCTACCGAACATCCACCACCATGAAACACACATTTTTCTTTATATGGTCACCTGAACAGCCATGCGCTGCTTGGAACTAACCAAGGCACCAAACAGCCACGGCTGGGGCTGGGAAGCAGAGCCACCCTTCCAACACCAATGTTGCTGCTGCTTGCCTAGACACTACAGGGTGGGAGAGCCACACTAATGGGAACCCTGCAAACAGGTCATTCCTGTGCTTCAGTCCTCCTCTTCTAGATCACATAGGATCTTTTTACCATTACGAAAGCACTCATTGATGATGACAAATGGCTTTCTCTCAAACTTTGTGTAATGGGACATGTGATGGTGGACAATGGGTTCCTGGTTAAGAGCCTTTAAGGGTTGATGGCTACCCCAAGCATCAACTTTGGTGTGCCATTGTCATTCATGTCCTGGTGATCTCTAGGTCTGAATACTGAAGCATATATTCGACATGGGTCTACACTGGAAGTCTTTGGCCATAATTTGCTCCAGGGAGCACATTATATCGCTATTGCCAATGCTGTATCGCTTGTCAGTTAGTGTTCAGGACCAATTCAAGAAGGTGCTTATGCAGAGCCCACATAAAACCAAGGAGCAGCCCCAAATAAGTCATAAAATCTTGGAATAATGTTCTCACTATTATGTGGGGGCAGGTCTGCCACCATCCTCACTGTGGCAAGGAAGACTTGGGAGGGCTACTCCCGAAAGGAGAGGTTAGAGTGGATGGGAATGTGAAGTCCCTCAGCCAATCACAGTGGAACTTGAGCAGAATGAGGGGAGATCCATGCCTTCTTGGGTTTTACCAAATCTAGAGTCTTCCAACAAAAGCCTTACATGATCTATTTAATGAGAATAATGTGGGATAGGTGTAGATGTACTGCCCTCATGTTGATTCCGACTTATGGTGACCCTATGAATAGGGTTTTCATGAGGCCGAGAGGCGGTGACTGGCCCAAGGTCACCCAGAGAGCTTCATGGCTATGTGGGGATTTGAACCCTCATCTCCCAGGTCGTAGTCCAACACCTTAACCACTACACCACACTGAGATAGCCCTCAACAAAATGCTTTTAATATGATAGAATGATTTGTGACAGTCTCACCTGTTCTAGCACCATATTGTTTTACCCATAATGATAGCAGTGGATGCATCAGGCTATGAGCTAGGTGTAATACTCACGGAAAAACAGCAAGGAAGTGACTAGTAATCCATTGTATTCATATCAAGAAGTCTAGCAGAATTAGAGCAGTGCTATACTCAAGTAGAAAAAGAAGCTGTTGCAGTTACTCAGGCATGTGAATGACTTAGTACCTATTTGTATGGTTTGTATTTTACAGCTGAAATGGATCATAAGTCCTTATTGGCATTTTTGATGTCAAAACCACTTGATGACCTACTCCCTAGAATCCAAAGACCATGTCTATGGCTGATGTGGTTTTCTTTTAACATTGCACATTTACTGGGGACCTCACTATAATTGGGTGAGACTTTATCCAGAACCCTGTTGAAGCTGTTACTAACAAAAGAAGATAAGATATATGAAAGAGAGATAAAACATGTATTGATATTTGTTATGACAACAATCCCAACTTCTGCAGGCACAATACAGCAAATTAGGAATAAACAGCAAAGTAATGCAATTTGTCATGAATGTGTACATCTTTCCCAAAGGGATTGGACTTGACAGAGTCTACTTCCAACAGACTTACTTGTATACTGGGAGAAACACAGTGATCTACATATGGCGGATTGACTTCTATGAAAGGACACCACATTGTGATCCCTAAACCACCTCAGAAGGAGAGAAATTAAATAACCTGGATGAAAGCTGTCAAGACACCAAGGGCAAATTCTTAGATATTATTACTACTACACCATACGTTTCCAGGGCAGGTTACAACTACGTAAAATACAGTATTAACATCGGTTAAAACAATTTACAATCAGAAGAATAGGGGGAGTCCTAAAATATATATCTCACAGGTGTCAAAAAGCCACTGTTATCTTCCATATGCAATTCAAAATATACAATGAAGTTGCCAGACGCAGTTCTGTGTGGAATGAATTCCGCAGCTTCAGGCTGCCACAGAGAATGTTCTCTCCCAAACTGCCACCCCTCAAACCTCCAAGGATGGTGGAACTACCAAGAGGGCCTCCTTTACCAATTGTAACGCCCCAGATAGTCTAGAAATCTTCATGTTGGCCAGGCAGCCAGATTCAGACTTTAATAGACAGCTGTGAGATTTTCCCAAATACTTGTTCACAAAATTTTGCAGTATCATAGAACTCATCACAAGACTTTTTACAACATTATGAATAGTTTGTGGTAATTTTAGGGATTGGTTTTGGTTAAACAGAAAGAGAAATATGTAGTGATCATAGAGTTCTGATACTTCACAGTTCCTAATCTATTACAGTAAGAACCTAATAAAGGAGGGACTTCCAGGTTGGGGGATCACTCTCTAGTTCTTGCTAAAGTCCATGGTGGTGTGTTCATCTTGCTTAACACTACAGGAGGTTCATCAGATTGATTCCATCAGGATTTCTAGCAGATCAGTGAAAAGCTTTCAGTTGCCAGTTTCTGAGGCACTGGGGTTCACATAAAGAAGGTGAATATTGACTTTTACACTGTACGTCAATAGTAGCATTTCCTGATTAAAAAACTGCAGTAGAACTACATAGCCCCATGTGAGTGTTTGTGGAGCCACATAATTAGCAACAGGAATTCAGTCTTTGCAGACTCCAGCACAAACTGACTTATCTGCAACCTGGATGAATTGGTGGATCAGAACCTAACTATCAGCTATCATACTTCTTTGAATGCTGTGATGCACTAATTGGTTCAGATATTTTTTAGAAGCATACATTTTTAGTTAAAGTTCATTTAGAAATACATGTTTTATGAGAAAATACATATAGATCTGAAGACATATTTAAATACAGACTTTCTAAAAATTGCAGATAAATGCAGAAGTGTGATGGTGTGAATGCATACAAAAGTGACACAGTCTGTCAGGAAATAGACTGATCTCTCCATCCCTACATAATCACCTTTTCCAAACCAATAATATAGCACAGAGAAGATCAAGAAATGCCCAAGGTGTTGAAAGAAGGAGACAACAGAGACAGAAGGTGAAGATGGAGACTAATGGGAGCATCAAGAGAAAGAGGTCTGGAGGGGCACTTCTGTACAAGCTGGCTCAAATGAGGAATTGAAACCCTCAGTGAGGTTTAGATTGTAAAATTGAGGTTGTGCTACAAAGAAGAAGTATAGGAACAGTAGTCATTGGGTGGTGTATGTGTGGGATATTTCATGCCATGGATTGGCCTCTGGGATGATTCAGTTGTTGAAATACTATCCTGCTTTCCAGGCTGCAGAACGCTCCATAATGGATGTTTGGCTTTGCTGGTTTGTTATTTGTGTTTGGAGAATGTCCACGGGGAGTGAATGGAAAGAGACTGCAAATCAGATGCCGAAAAATCTGCAGCTGCTGCTTGAACAAATGTTTGCATCGTTTTTCTTCAACATTTGCTGGGTTGTCTCCCTGACCTTCTTTTCAATTAGCCTGCTAAAGGTTATGCAGAACACCGCCAGAACTGCAACAACAACAACAATAGATTAACTAAAGTAATGTTTCCTAACCAATAACTCATTCTGGAATAATCAATAATCATATCCAAGCAAACTCCCAGCAGTCATTTCTCAGAGTTGAATTTGCAATGCTCTCAGTTTTGGGTTTTAATCCCTGCACTGCCACCTATTGGTCGATTAAATGCAGTAGGTTAATCAGCTGAATGGCTATTATTTTATTTAATGAAATGGCTTCCTTCATTCACACTTTCAGATTGAACCTAATAATTTACTGGTGCTTGAACTCTCAACCCAGTGGGACAAAGACATGTGGCCAATCTTTTGCTAGGATTTTGATTTTACACTAGCATAAGCAGTCAGAAGATGTACTGTATGTTATATTTATCAGGATGAGACCAAGGATAAAATAAAGCTTCTTTATTTGATAATTCTTAAACAGTAAAACATCTGCGCTTGTTCTGTGCGAGGCCTCACCCAGCACCACAACACTGACTAACCAACTCCAGTAACTAAATCAGTCTAGCTCCCCCTAGGGCTGTGCATCTAACCTAAAGACACATTTCACTACATTTCCCTTTCTTTGAGTTCTAAGAACTCACTTATTTTGTGTGTGTTTTTCCTATCAGCAAACATTGTGTGCAATAATATTTAGTCTCTACAACGTTCTGGTTTTCGAATTACGCTTCCTCTGGATGACACTGTCTTCAGACTCTCAAGAGATAGGCTGTCTTTGGTAGGTGATGCTTGCTCATAAGAATTTGTCAGTTATTATTATTATTATTTATTGCATTTATATACCACCCCATAGCCGAAGCTCTCTGGGCAGTTTACAACAATTAAAAAACATTAAAAACAAATATACAAATTTAAAAAACACATTTTTAAAAAGCAATTTAAAAACACATGCTAAAATGCCAGGGAGAAGAGGAAAGTCTTAACCTAGTGCCGAAAAGATAACAGTGTTGGCGCCAGGTGCATCTCGTCATATAGAGCATTCCATAATTTGGGGGCCACCACTGAGAAGGCCCTCTCCCTTTGTTCTTTGTTCTCAGTCTTTTGAGAATGTTCTGGCAAATAAATTCTGCTTTTCTGGTATTTCTGCCTTTGAATTCTCACTTTCTTGTGAAATTGGTTGTGGTTTGGGAACCAGTTGTAGATGTCTCCTGTTGCTTCAGAATGTTCCATTGTTGGTAGTGACAACATAAGATCTTGGAGTTTTTCATTTTGGCTCTGGACTGTTGCTGGTTCAGACCATCCTTTCTGGTCATCCAGTTTCAGTCTTACTTCTGAACCAGGTTGTAATTTAGGAAATATCTTCATAATATAATGTGTGTCATAGTAATATTTGTAGTTTCTTTTAACCTTGTTGTCTGTAACATGGACTTTTCCCAAATCAGGCCACTTAGCATACAAATTTGCTTCTAAGGTCAGAATTTGTGTTCTTACTGTCTTCCCATTATCAGTTGTGCAGGACTGCACTTGGTTGCATTGACAGATATTGCTCTGTAGCTTAGCAGTGCTAGGAAGGGATCTTCCTGACATAAGATTCGCTTTGCTGTTTGTACTGCTCTTTCTGCTTTCCCATTGGCTTGTAAGTAATGGGGACTGGCTCTAATGTGACAAAAGTCATATTTCTTTGTGAACAAAGTAAACTCTTTCCCTGCAAATTGTCATCCATTATCTGCTACTAGCTTATTTGGGCATCCCCATCTGGCAAAGATATTCTTCAGACAACAGATAACAGTAGAGTTTGTTGAATCAGGCTTGTATGCAATCTCTATGTATCTGGAGAAATAGTCAATTGCAACTAAGTACTTTTGTCCTTGTAACTTCCACTCTCTTCCATGGTCTATCTGGCAATGGAGTGGTAATGAGTGGTTCCTTCCATTGTGAAGATTTATTTGTCTGGCAAAATTCACAGTTTGCTATTATTGCCTTGAGGTCTTGCCCTATTCGTTGCCACCAAACAGTCATTCTTACACATTCTCTGCACTTAGTGATTCCTTGATGAACTTCATGGAGTTTTTCCAATATTTCCTGTTGCATTGTAGCAGGAATGACAATTGTTTCAGGGTCTGGAGTTTCCAGTGGATTTCTTGACAGTGTGTCTGCTATAACAAAAGTCTTGCCTTGTCTGTATTCTGCTTGAGGATTGTACTTCATCATGCGTAAAAGGAGTAGCTGACATTGTATTGGTACTCAATCCAGGTCTTTGCAATTTATCAGAGGTACCAAGGGTTTGTGGTCTGTACAGAGTGTAAATGATTCTAGCCCATAGAGATATTTTGAGAACTTTTCACAAACCGAAACAGCAGCTAGACATTCTTTTCTATCTGAGCGTATCAGGTCTCAGCTTCTGTTAGTGTTCTTGAGCAATAGGCCACTGGTTTCAACTCTCCATCATGATTTTGGAGTAGTACTCCTCTCAGGCTATAAGCGCTGGCATCAGCACTCACTACAATCTGCCGGTTAACTTCATAGTAAGCAAGTACTGGAGCCTCTGTTAAGAGTTTTTCCACTGTTGAGAAGGCCTTTTCTTGGCTTGAACCCCAGCACCATGTGCTGTCTGCTTTCAGAAGTGTAGTTAATGAGTGTAGTTTCTCTGCCAAATTTGGCAAGAAGTGTCCTAAATAATGTACCATGCCAAAAACTCTTTTCAGTCCTGTGATAGAGTCTGAAGGTTTGTGTCATGGCCCCATCAGAGGACTCATCAGACGAGGATGACTCGGGAGTAACAGCAGAAGACCCAGAAGCAGCAGACCCAGAAGGAGAAATGGAGGAAACTCCTGAGAACCCAGCTCCTTCTCCCCCTCAGCTGCAGAGCACCCCAGACACAGCTGAAGCCCTTCAGCCAGATGCAGACAGTGAACAGGATACTCCCCCCTCACCTGCAGAACGTAGACAACAGAAGGTATAATGTGTTGTATTTCACAATAAACACATCTTGTTTCTTTATCAATAAGAATAGTATACTTTAGACTTCTGGGAAGGGTGACTTCACCTGTGCCTGCTTTTGAGACGAGCTCTCGTCTCAGAAGAAGCTTTTTCAGTTTTAAAATCAGTCAGAACATTCTGTTTGACTGGTAAAGATTTTCTCCCGGGCAGGGAGAAACGTAGAGATTAACCACAAAAGCCTGTGTTAGTTGGGAGGACTAGATTTCATTAATTTATGAGAGAAGGTTCAGCCAGCAATGCCGGACGGATTTTCAAACAAGCTCTAACTGATTAAGCGACACGTTTATCTTTTCTTCAAAGAAAAACGAATTCTAACAGGCAAGCACTCTTCTTTCTATTTTTTCATCTGGTTTAAATTGTTGCAGCAAATAGAGATTTGTCAATGAATCAGCTATAAAGAATTTCTGGGTGAGTTATAACTCTTCTCTTTCATTCACGAAATTAAGGAGGAAAGAAATTGAAAAAGCTTATCTTTGTTTTGATTGCAAAAAGCTGACCTGGAATTGTGAATTTTAAAGATACAAACGGATGAGGGATTTCTATTCCGAGGAGATAAATAAATAAATTTGATTTATGAACTTTGGAGTACTATATGTCTGGGACTATTTTTTTTTGGTCTATTTCATTTTGACGAATCTGCTTGTTCACGACGCCACTAACTGTTCTGATGCTGTGAACTAAATTTGTTTTGCATTCCTGAACATATAAGAGATAAGGCAGGCTGTGTTGTCTACACTGTGATGTCATCAGGCCTGAAATATTAACCCAATTGTTGCTGAAATAAGAAGTGGTTTTTCTTTTTTCTTCGTGGTTTTAAAAATGGCAATCAAGAAAGTGGCTGAGAATCTGGAAGTAATTATGTTTCAGAAAATAATGGATGAGATTGAGATAACGAAACAAACCCTGAGACAGGGTAGAATGGAGATGAAAATTGAATTTGGCAAAAGGAACCAGGAGCTTAAAGAAATAGGGGATCTTGTGAGAGAGGAGATTGATGAGATCAGAGATGAGAAAAGAAAAATTAAAGAGAAGATGCAAGCCCTGGAGATTGGAACAAATGTGGAATCGGAAAAAGACCTGGATTTTATGGATATTAGAGATAAAGTTTACTGTTTGGAATTCAACGTTGTCTCTGAAGAAATTAATGAAGATATTAAAGATATTAATGTCTTGGATAAATTTTTGGACTGGAATGATGTGATGGAGCTTGACATAGAAAAATCTATGGAATTAACTACAGACATGTGACAATGGACAAACTCTCAAGAGATGTGCCAGTGCATTATGTAAAAAAAAAGAACAGAGATATGACTTTACAACAATATTTCAGCAACTTATTCAGAATTGATGGCAAGGAAATATTTGTGAGAAAGGAAATTCCCATTAGACTCTTATTATATGACTATGGCTATGACAGCAAGATTATTATGGGATACTGACAATGGAAGAATGGCTACTTAAATTACTGGATTTAACAGGATTATTGAAGATGGAAGATGAAATTAAAATTGATAATGGAAGAATGGCTATTGAAATTATTGGATTTAACAGATTTGATGAGATGGATTAAATATTTGTGAGAAAGGAAATTCCCATTAGACTCTTATTATATGACTGTGGCTATGACAGCAAGATTATTATGGGATACTGATAATGGAAGAATGGCTACTGAAATTATTGGACTTAACAGGATTATTGAAGATGGAAGATGGAATTAACATTGATAATGGAAGAATGGCTATTGAAATTATTGGACCTAACAAATTTGATGAGATGGATTAATCGATATGTTTATTTGGAGAAAATTTGATAGATATATTTCTCAAGGAAGTGAAACCTCTCTGACTTTTTGTGGAAAGAATAAAGTAATGTTTATGAGATTTGATGATTAACTAAGATAACTACTGGAGGAAAGTGATTTTGTAATATAATTTAAGAGACAGGATTGTTATATATTGTAGACCTATAACTGATCTGCGACAAATCGGAAGTCAACATTTTATTTTATTGTTTAATTATTTTTGTTTTGTTTTGTTATGTTTTTGAAAATTTGAATAAAAATTAATGATAAAAAAAGAATAGTATACTTTAATCACCATTCCATAGGGCACAGTCTTTACATATGCTTATGCTGTGCTTCACCCATCTCAACTGAACTCTAACTGCTCTTAACTGACAATTCCAAGACCTTAAAGAGATATTACAGCACATCTCTGTTCTGTAACAATAAAACAATAAAACAAATAAACCAATACAGCAACAATAAACCAAATACAGCGATATTACAGCATCTGTAACAATAAAACAATAACATTAACACACATAATCTTTATATTTCAATGGAGGACTAATAGTCCTACCTCTAGATGTTACATATACATCAGGTTTATTTTCAAAATGAGAAACACTGACTTCTTTATTTATTATATCATCATTTACAGCAACAGTATCATTATCACAGAACTGATCTATTTGCCCTCCAGACTCATTTTGCCTTACATCATCTATCTTATTATAAATGTCAGGTGGTTGTTGTTGAAACCTCAAATGGCGCCTATTGCGACGATACTGCTGACCATTTGATACTACTACTTGATATGAGCGTGGCTGTGTACACTTTTCCATAACTGTAGCAGGAAGCCAGCCTTCATTAGACTGAATAAATACTGAATCACCTTTGTGTAAATCCTTTAGTGGTTTCGCTGTACGATCATAAAAATATTTTTGCTTATTTTGTATTTCTTGCAGATCTCTGTGCACACCAGTGGGTATTTTAGGATACAATAAAGCATCTGTTATTGGAAGCGTACTCCTAAGCATTCTGCCCATTAACATTTGAGCAGGCGAATATAACATTCCTGTAACTGGGGTATTACGATATTCCAGTAATGCCAAATGTGTATCTACACCTGAATCCTCTGTTTTCCTAATAAGTTGTTTAATTGACTGAATAGCTCTTTCCACCATTCCTTTAGACTGTGGATATCCCGGACTGCTAAAACACTGTTCAAATCCCCACTCATAAGCAAACTGCTGAAACTCTCTACTAGAAAAAGGCATGTTATCACTCACAACCATGCTCAGAATTCCGTGACGAGCAAAAATAGTTTTCAGTTTAACAATCACATTCTTGGCCGTCTTGTCAGATAAACTTAATACTTCTGGATACTTTGAAAAATAATCTACTACAAGAAGGAAAGGAGAAGATTTATATTCAAAAATATCCACACCCACTTTCTGCCATGGTAACTTAGGAATTTCATGTTTTTGATTACATGGAGCATAACGAGCACACACCAGACAATTTCCAATCTCATTTTCAATATCATTGCACATGCCAGGCCAATACATCACAGATGCTGCCCTAGCTCTAGTTCTGTGAATACCTTGATGAGATACATGAAGCTTTGAAAGAACACCTTGCTTCTGGGAAGCAGGGATAACTACTTTGTTTCCCAAGTAAATAATGCCATTATGATAGCGCAAAGAGTCTTTAATATGCCAAAAAGACTTTGCAGCACTGGGAACATCCTTCAAATACTGAGGCCATCCATTTTTTATAAACACTGCCACTTCTTGAAGTTGGGAGTCATGCTTTGTAGCTTCTTGTATAATAGCCACCCCCTTTGGATGAATGACAAGTGTGCCCAATCCATGTACTACTCTCTCTCCCACCATAGAATCCTCAACATCTGTAAATACATCCACAGGAGCCCTAGATAATGTATCAGCAATATACATATGCTTACCTGGGATATATATCACATTAAGATCATACCGCTGAAGCTGTAATAACATGCGCTGCAAACGAGCAGGAGCACTACCAATTGACTTTTTAAAAATTATTTCTAAAGGCTTATGATCAGTATGAACTGAAACAACTTTACCAAATACATACTGATGAAACTTTCTCATTGCATATAACACCGCAAGTGTTCTTTCTCTGTAGCTCTTTCTCTATTTGAGCATAATTTTGTTCTGCTGAACTAAGTGACCTTGACGCATAACACACAGGTTTATTTCCTTGAAGCAAACATGCTCCAAGACCATCTTTTGATGCATCTGCTTGCACAGTAACTGGTTTGGTAATATCAAAATATTGCAGTACAGGTGCTTGACATAGTTGCATTTTAAGCGACTCAAAAGCTTTTTTATGTTCAGGCATCCACTGAAATAAAATATCTTTTCTTAATAAATTACGCAAAGGTGCTGTCAGTTCTGCCTCACCCGGAATATATTTGGATAAATACTGCACAGACCCTAAACATGTAAGAACACCTTGTTTATCTTGCGGACATTTCATCTCAGCAATAGGCTTCACTTTATCAGGGTCGGGACATACTCCCTGAGCAGTAACTATTTGACCCATGTACTTTACAGAGTCAACCTTAAATTGAATTTTATCCATATTAAACTTGATGTTTTTAGTGCATGCTGTATCCATAACTTGACAAAGAATCTGATCATGCTGCTCTGAGGTTGCTGCCTCAATAATCATATCATCAGCTATCATATAAACCCCTCTTATATGACCAAAAACTTCCTCATTTTTCTGTTAAAACACTTCACTAGAAGACTTAAGCCCAAATGGCAAATGATTAAAACAATATCGTCCCCAAGGTGTATTAAATGTACATAACCGTGAAGAATGTGCATCTAGCTTGACTTGCCAATAACCATCCTTTTCATCTAAAATAGTAAAAAACTTCATTCCTGCTAGACGGCTCAAAACATCCTCTGTTGTAGGAATTGTATAATGTTGTCGACGAACTGCTTTATTCAAATCCCGAGGATCAAGACATATCCGTAACTTTCCATTCTTCTTCTCTGTAATAACAAGACTACTGACCCACTCCGTAGGACCTATAACCCTGGATATCACTCCAGCATTTCTCATTTGTCCTAAAGTCTCTTTCAGTTTATTCAATATGGCAAAAGGAATTTTCTACATCCATGAATAACAGGAGTCACAGTAGGATCAATATGTATATGGTGGATACCTTCAAATTCACCAAGCCCATCAAACACATCAGAATGTTTCTCAAGTAGCTGTTCTTTCGTTAATGATTGAACTGTAGTCACATTATCAATTCGACGAACTAAATCCAGAGTTTCACAAGCTGCTCGTCCAAGCAATGGAAGAGAGGATCCATCTGTTACATAAAACATCAGCTTTGCTGCCCCTCTGGAAGTACGACAATCAAGAACAATAGCTCCCACAGGCTTTATACGAGTCCCACCATAAGACACAAGAGAAACATCAGTTTTAAACAACACCTTTTTGTCTGGTAACTCATGAAATATTTGTATAGGCAAAACATTTGCTTCAGCTCCTGTATCCAACTTAAACCTTACTGAGAGTCCTTGCAGAACTATATCAACATACCATCCATTCACCAAATCTTCACCAGCTTCATGAGTTAATTCTCCTATAAACAAACTGTTTAAATCTAGCTCATGCATCGAATTATTCTGTTGCCCCTTTTTGGCACTGACTAAATTTACTTTGCATACTCTAGCAAAATGATTTTTCATATGACATTTATAACAGGTTTTTCCAAACATTGGACAATTTCGAGGTGGATGCATAGTACCACAACAGGAGCATCTACTATATTTAATCTGCTCATATTTATCTTTAGATTGAAACTTATCAGATCCAAAAGCCTGTACTGGACTTTTCCCATGGGTTTTATCAATCACAGATACTGTATGTAGCTCTTGACCATCTCTTGAAGGAGTTGACGTAGCTTGTAGTTGAACTCTTGTTATTTCCTCCAAACGACATATTTCAATCGCTTTCTCCAAAGTAAGTTCAGGTTCCGCAATCAATCTTTTCTTCAATTTTTCAACTTTAATACTGAACACCATCTTATCTCGTATCATATCATTAACTGTTGCACCAAACTCACACTTACTAGCCTTAAGCTTAAGCTCAGTCACAAACTGTTCACTAGTTTCTTGATATCTCTGAGAGTGGTTCCAAAAAGCATAGCGTTCAAATATCACATTTTTACGAGGAGTACAATATATCCTAAATTGTTCAAGAACTTCCTCTATGTCTTGTGGCCCCTCTTCAGGTAAATCAAAAGTATTGTAAACTGCTAACGCTTCCTCTCCAACACAATGTAATAAAATAGCAATTTGTCGATTCTTAGCAACATTATCAACTCCAGCTGCAGAAAGATATAAAATAAAAGCTTGCTCCCATCGCTTCCATGTCTCAGCCAGATTACCTTGTAATACCAGAGGAGGTGGGGGCCGAAATGAGTCCATTGCAGACTTCTGACACCATATAATGTGTTGTATTTCACAATAAACACATCTTGTTTCTTTATCAATAAGAATAGTATACTTTAATCACCATTCCATAGGGCACAGTCTTTACATATGCTTATGCTGTGCTTCACCCATCTCAACTGAACTCTAACTGCTCTTAACTGACAATTCCATGACCTTAAAGAGATATTACAGCACAGAAGGTCAGGCAGAAGAGGGGCACGCCTGTCCACTTAAGGCCAAAACTCGGATGGCTCACACCTGCTGACAAACCTGCTCCTTAAAAGACAAACCTTGGCTTCAGCTTGTTGCTGACTACAACGTCAGGCATGGCTTCGTGTGTTTCCAGATTCCCTGAACCTTATCTTGGACTGACCCCTTGGCAATTGAACCTGGACCTCTACTGACCTCGCTTCTGGACTTCTGGCTTGGCACATAAGCTTGGAAAGGGCCTTGCCCTTATCACGCTTCATCCTCGTTAGCCTGGCAGATTTACGACCAGGCTGCCAGCTAAGGACTTTCCCGCCCTGATAAATACCCAGGAATTTCCAGCCCCCGCCTGCACTGCTGTCTCGGTGCAGAGCTGACAGTTTGATTGCAGAAATGGCTTCTACTTTCTTAGGGTCTGGACTCACACCATGCTCATTTAAACATTGCACGAACCCCATCATCTGATATTGTTCTGGCAGTGTGAATAGCATAAGGTATAGCCCCTTCTTTGAGCCGTATCTGTACTGGTGGTATCTTCAAAGTTCCAACTGTGTTGGGAATTTCTGTGGAAAGCTCATCTAAACATTGCACCAACCCCATCATAGTTGCAACATCTCAGCTTAGGAGGTTATTAGTCTTTGCACAGATCACATAGACTTTAAAGTCATAGTCATTGTCTCTATAGCAGGTTCTGGCTATGAAGTATCCCATGAAATTTAAATTCTGTCCTCCAGGACCTTTGCTAGAGACTAGGTGGGTTAGAAAAAGACTTGTAAACAGACTCAGAAATTATGCTGACATCTGCACCAGTTTCTATTTTAAACTTTATCGAGAGCCCACTGATTTGTAGTGATACTTCTCAAGGATCTGTGGAATTTTCCACCTGTGTAACCGGATCCAGAAAAAAATGTCAACTTTTCTGCTGCTCCACAGTTTCACTCACCATTCTAGTGCGGCACACAGCAGCAAAATGACCTATCTTCTTACATTTGTGGCATTCTGCAGCCTTTGCAGGACAGACTGCTCTTTTTGTATGCCCTTTCCCACATCTTGTGCATCTAGAGGCTTTTATTTGAGCGTTAGATGTTTGGCTGTATATTTGTTTCTGATATTTTGGAGTTTGGGGTTTCAATTTCTGCAGGGGTTTCTTGGCTATTTCTTGCAGCCCTTTTAAAGCATCCTGGTCTCGGACCTGGCCTTTTATAAGCTCTGAGTTTCTTATCATCTCCATAGCCCTCTCCAAAGTGAGATTGGATTCCATTGCAGCTTTTGGGACAGGTCTTTATCCAAAATTCCCACTACCAATCGGTCTCTGAGCATTTCACTCCTGTTGTCCCCCAAAGCACATTCATCAGCTTTCTCATGCAGCCATCTTATGTAGGCCTCTGCAGATTCCCCTGGTTTCTGATGTGTCTGGTGAAAGGATGCCCTCTCATGAGATTTTTCTTTAGCACAAAATATCCATCTGGAGGTTGGTGGCCAGGGGATGGCCTAAAACCTCTATCAATTTGGACTATTATATACCCGTATACTCTTGGGAGCTGCATTTCTATAGTATCTATGCAAGGGGGCAGAATCGAGTTCAACCTGTTGAAAATTGTATAAAGGATCTCCCTGATTGGCCTCCGGTTTATGCTAAGGAAGTTACCAATCTAATTGCAAAACAAGCTGGGTAAGGCCCCTGGACCTGATAACATTCCCCCTGAACTATTTAAATCTAACACAGAGTGGTGGGCACTGGTCCTGGCAGCTCTATTTATGAGCCTTGATCATACTGCTTGTATTCCTGAGGACTGGGGTCTTGCCATCATTATTCCAATTTATAAAAAAGGCAGTCGAGCTGATCCTGCCAATTATAGACCCACCAGTCTGCTAAATATTGTCAGCAAGCTATATGCCAGCCACCTACTCGAAAAATTACAAGACTGGCTGGAGCAGGAAAACATTTTGGCAGAAGAACAAGCCGGATTCAGAGCAGAATGCTCTACCATGGATCATGGTCTTGTTCTTCAACACCTAGTGGAAAAATACATAACTAAATCGGGGGGGGGGGTTATGCAGCCTTTACTGACTTCAAGTCAGCCTTTGACCTCATACCCAGAGACAGGCTCTGGGAAAAATTTGAGGCCACCAACATTGATAGACGCTTGCTAGCACTTTTACGGTGTTTATATGAAAACACCCAATTACGTATAAGATGTAACAACACCGGCAACCTGTCTAGGCCCATTCCTACTTTTAAGGGAGTTAAACAGGGATGTATTTTAGCCCCCACATTGTTCAACTTTTATATTAACTCCCTGGTCAAAAGCCTGGCGCTGGTCCCTTCCCATCAACCTACTTTGTTGAACAGGTCCTTGTCTATTCTTCTCTATGCGGACGATGCAGTACTTATATCCCTATCAAGCATTGGTCTGCGACGCCTGCTGAGGGGGCTTGCCAACTATTGTAACAAAGAACTGCTGGTTATCAACCATGATAAATCAAAGGTAGTGGTGTTCACCTAAATGGACTCCCAATAGAACAAGTAACATCGTACAGGTATTTAGGGGTAACTTTCCATTCTTCTAGAACATGACATCTTTAAGCAAAAGACACCATCACCAATGCTTAGAGGAACACACAGGCTCTCCTTTTTATATATACTAAAGGAGGGCAACATGTTCCCTCTGCCATACAGGTATTTGTTGCCAAAGTTATCTCCCAACTGTTATATAGCTCTCAGATAAGTGTTTATGGCAAATATTCTCCCTTTGAAACCGTTCAAACTAAATTCCTGAGGACCATACTGGGTACCCCATCCTGTGTTCCTAATACCATCCTATGTCTCGAAGCAGGGCTCCCTTCGATAGAGGCCTGCATATGGATTCTCAAGATTAAGTATTGGTTAAAAATGTTGTTTTCACCAGTGGGACTGGCCCCTCTCATACTGTCTGATGTTTTTCAGTCAAGATGGAAGAAAACCTTAAGTACGAAACTTTTAAGTTTAGGATTCCCCCCCCCAGTGCTATGGTTCTTTTAGGCCTTCCCAAAGAGAAGACAGCCATCCTTCAGCAAATCCTAGATGTTGAACTCCAGAATCACCTTTCCCTAGCTGTTGCCAATCCTGGTCTTAGATTTAACGCAGGGACCTTTGCACCCGCACATTATTTGGTTTCCCTCCCTACCCCTAGACATAGAAAAGCGTTTACGCTGGCTAAGTTTAATGTATTACCATCGGCACTTTTAGACAGTAGATACCAAAAAATTCCATTTGCTGAGCGTGTATGCCCCTGTGATGTGGGTGTAGTAGAGTCCATGGGCCATGTTCTATTGCATTGTGTTTTTTATCGTGACCTCTGACTTTCACTTATTTCCCCGATTTTACAAAAAAATCCCGGGCAGTGATGCTGCATTTTATGTTAGTTACGTTTTATCCGACCAAATTCCCCAAGTCTCAATTAAGGTTGCAAGTTTCTGTGCTGCAGCTATTATATGCCAAAGAGCACTGTTAACTCAACAGCTCATACAGACTTGAGAATCGGCTTTTAAACAGAGTTTGTTTTAGCATGAAAAATGTTTGTACTGTACTAATATCTTTATGATGTTTCGATCTTTTGTATTTTTATGCTGGTCTCCAACCGTAATAAATCAAATCAAATCAAATCCATCAAATTTCCCCATGACTAGGAGATAGTCATCCTGGTCCTCTGCAGCAGCAAACTCAAATGATTGAAATATCTGCTCTGCTTGCTAGGCCATGGCATAAATCAAGGAGTTTTGTAGCAATGTGGTATCTGGAAAACCTCTCCTTCTAATCTGGCCATGCTGCAGGCCTGGTGAAATCAAAGTCCTCTGGTGGGGAAAACTTTGCGCCATTGCTTTCCTTTCCTTTGTTTTGTTTTCAGTTGTCCCAGGAGCTCTGCTACTCTGGAGACACTATGATTTCTTAACTTCTGACACCATGTTATATTGATCTGGATGAGACCAAGGATAAAATAAAGCTTCTTTACTTAATAATTCTTAAACAGTAAAAACATCTGAGCTTGTTCTGTGCTAGGCCTCACCCAGCACCACAACACTAACTCACTAAATCAGTCTAGCTCCCCCAGGTGTGTAATACCAGCTAGAGAAAGTTAACTCTTTCTTTGCTGTGCATCTAACCTAAAGACACATTTCACCATACTGTATACCTTTTGTTTATTTAAGCTAATACACTGTTTGGTTTCCTCTCATCCATAAGCAGCTCAGTGCTGGCAGTATGGAAACTGTAGCTGCAGGGATTGGCAGATATATTGTCCATAGAGTTGCCGGGTTCAGGGGCTGAGACTGATCCTGTATCTTCAGGAGAGGAGAAAGTCAGCCAAGTGCAGGTGTTCTTGCAACACTGTAATGAGAAAAACAACATGGTGGAATTCTCCCTTCCCCCTGCACAACTTTTAAAGATACAGAAGACCTCTTGGAGGCTGGGCCTGGCAACTAAGAGGTCTTCTGTATCTTTAAATGCTGCACAGGGGAAAGGGAGAATTCCACCTTGTGGTTTTTCCCATTATAGTGTTGCAAGAACACCTGCACTTAGCTGACTTTCTCTTCTCCTAAAGATACAGGATCAGTCTCAGGTCCTGAACCTGGCAACCCTAATTGTCCATGAACTCTAGGCCTTGTTTTAGCTTAGTTAGTGTTGGCTGTTAAAGGCAATGGGTGGATTCGTCAGGAGCGGGATGGGTTGTAACCATTACCATTCTCAAGCAGGGATGAGGAACTGCAGGTTCCGTAGCAAATGTGGCCCTCCAAGCGTCTCTGTCTGACTCTCGGGACTCTTTCTATCCCACACCTAATCTCAACCATGTCCCATCTCCTGAGGCAATGCCCCCCCCCTTGAACTCCCCTTTAGTGTTTTTGTCTGGGTGGAATGAGTCCATGAATTCTGATAATTCTTTGCACTTGCCTGAATGGAGAAATCAGAGGGATGTGAGAGTGTGTACAGAAATGAGCTTACTATACAAAGATATTACATTACTTGCTCTGTCCACTTTTGCCTCTGGCCTATCAACCATTCGCATGTGGTTCTCAGAAGGAAATGTGACCCTCAGGCTGAAGAAAGTTCCCCACTGCTCTTTAGACACTTTGAGAAATCCAATCCAATATTTCCAACCCACTCAACATATAACATTTCATAGCAGTATACATTTTATGCTCTGTGGTCTGAAAGACCACTGGGACAGAACTGCCCTGATCTTCAACTGTTGTAATGGTTGAACCTTTTAATGCATGTATTACAGAGCCTTTGTTGTAAGAGGACAAGATCTGGGCAGCTCATTTGTCTCCATCTAATCTCACTCTCTATTTGCAACAGTTGTGAATTAAATACCTCTGGGGAACTTAAAAGTAGCACACGAAGGCAGCACTTACACTGTGCCTCGTCCCCTAGTTTTCAGTGAGAGAAAAGGAGTGTGTGTGCATTGTATGTGCCTGTGTCTGAGAGGGAGAAAGAGAGAGGAATATGTGTGTTGCCAGATCTCAGGTTTTGGTGTCAACACCACCATCTCTAAAATGAGCATACACACATGCAAACACACACACACATGGGGCTGTACCCCTGCTCACTTCAGTCACCCAACCCCCTGCTCGCTCTGTCCACCAACTCATAGAATAGTAGAATTGGAAGGGGCCTATAAGGCCATCAAGTTCAACCCCCTGTGCAATGCAGAAATCCAAACCAAAGCATTCCCAACAGAAGGCTGTCCAGCTGCCTCTTGAATGCCTCCAGTGCTGGAAAGCCCACCAACTCCCTAAGTAATTGGTTCCATTGTCATACTGCTCTAACCTTTAGGAAGTTTTTCCTGATGTTCAGCTGAAATCTGGTTTCCTGTAGCATGAGCCCATTTTTCCGTGTCCTGCAGTCTGGGATGATCGAGAAGAGATCCTGGCCCTCCTTTGTATGACAACCTTTCAAGTACTTGGAGAGTGCTATCATATCTCCCCTCAGTCTTCTCTTCTCGAGGCTAAACATGCCTCTTTCCTTCAGTCTCTCCTATTAGGACTTTGTTTTCAGTCCACTGATCATCCTTGTTGCCTTCCTCCAGTTTGTCTGCATCCTAGAATCATAGAATAGTACAGTTGGAAGGGCTTATAAGGCCATTGAATCCAACCCCCTCCTCAGTGCAGGAATCCAAATCAAACTATTCCAGACAGATGGCTGTCCAGCTGGCTCTTGAATGCCTCCAGTGTCGGACAGCCCACTACCTCTCTAGGTAATTGGTTCCATTGTTGTATGGTTCTAACAGTTGGGAAGTTTTTCCTGATGTTCAGTCGAAATCTGGCTTCCTGCAACTTGAACCCATTATTCCATATCCTGCACTCTAGGACGATCGAGAAGAGATCCCGGCCCTCCTCTGTGTGACAACCTTTCATGTACTTGAAGAGTGCTATCATATCCAGTGCCGGTGTCAGGCTATTTTGCACTCTAGGCAAGGCTAACTACTTGCACCTCCCGCCAAAAAATTGCTAACCTCAATTTTCAAAAACAGGTGTCTCACAGAAAAAATGAAAAGCACAAAACTTGGAACTGCTAAATTCATTTTAAATTGCAAGAATAAGTAATACAACCATCTTTGATCATCTTTCTCAAATACAAAAGAAAATGTATTAGCACACAAACCATTTGGAATAATCTTGTGAATTGTGATGTTAAAATTTAAGTCTCTTAAAAGTTTCAATTTCAGGTACATCAAAATCTAATCTGTATAAAACTGTGCCCCTCAAAGGTCAGTACTGAGGGTCTGTGCCCTAGGCGGCTGCCTAGTTGGCCTAATGATAGCACCGGCCCTGATCATATCTCCCCTCAGTCTTCTCTTCTCAATGCTAAATATGCCCTGTTTTTTCAGTCTCTCCTCATAGGGCTTTGTTTCCAGTCCCCTCATCATCCTTGTTGACCTCCTCTGAACCTGTTCCAGTTTGTCTGCATCCTTCTTGAAGTGTGGAGACAAGAACTGGACACAGTATTGAAGATGAGGCCTAACCAGTGCTGAACAGAGGGGAACTAATACATCACACAATTTGGAAACTATACTTCTGTTAATGCAGCCTAATAGAGCATTTGCCTTTTTTGCAGCCACATCACACTGTTGGCTCATATTCAGCTTGTGATCAATGACAATTCCAAGATCCTTCTCACATGTCGTATTGCTGAGCCAAGTATTCCCCATTTTATAACTGTGCATTTGGTTTCTTTTTCCTAAGTGTAGGACTTTGCATTTTTCCCTGTTGGATTTCATTGTGTTGTTTTCAGCCCAATGCTCCAGCCTATCATTTCCCTTTGAATTTTGTTTCTGTCTTCCATGGTATTAGCTATGGCCCCCAATTTTGTATCATCTGCAAATTTGATAAGCACACTCTGTACCTCCTCATCCAAATTGTTAATAAAAATGTTGAAGAGCACTGGGCCCAGGACCAAGCCCTGTGGTACTCCACTCGTTAGTTCTGCCCAGTTTGAGAAGGAACCCTTGATAAGCACTCTTTGAGTATGATTCTAGAGCCAGCTGTAGGTCCACTTGATAGTTGTTCCATCCAGCCAACTTTTGGTTAGCTTGCTAATCAGAATATCATGGGGCACTTTCTCAAAAGCTTTGCTGAAGTCAAGATATGTTATGTCCACAGCGTTCCCACAATCTACAAGGGAGGTTACCTGATCAAAAAATGAGATAAGGTTAGTTTGGCAGGATTTGTTCTTCATAAATCCATGTTGGTTTCTAGTAATCACTGAGTTGTTTTCAAGGTGCTTACACATTGACTGCTTTATAATCTGCTCCAGAGTTTTTCCAGAGATTGATGTTAGGCTGACTGGTTTGTAGTTCCATGGTCCCTCCTTTTTGTCCTTTTTGAAGATAGGGACAATATTAGCTCTCCTCCACCCATCAAGCACTTCACCAGTCCTCCACGATTTCGCAAAGCTAATAGGCAATGGTTCTGAGAGTTCTTCAGCCAGTTCCTTCAATACTCTAGGATGCAGTTCATTGGGCCCTGCTGATTTGAACGCATTCGAAGTGATTAGGTATTCCTTGACTGTTTGTCTATCAATCTCAAGCTCCAGTCCTGCCCCTTCTACTTCATGTTTCCCAGGAGGGTCATAGACCCTTTTTTTGGAGAAGACTGAGCCAAAGTAGGAACTGAGCACTTCTGCCTTTTCTTTGTCATCTGTTATCATTTTTCCATCCTCATTGAGTGCCACCATTTCTCTTCTCTGTCTTTTACTATGGACGTACCTGAAGAAAGCTTTTTTTGTTGCCTTTAGCATCTCTCACTAACCTCAGCTCATTCTCAGCTTTAGCCTTCCTGACGCCATCCCAGCAAGTCTGTGATACCTGCCTGTACTCTTCCTTTGTGGCCTGGCCTTCTTTCCATTTCCTGTATGTGTCCTTTTTTGTTTGCAGGTCATCTCTCAGCTTTTTGTGAAGCCACATTGGCTTCTTCTGCTGTTTCCCCCGTTTTTCCTTGTTGGAATTGCTTGTCATTGTACTTTTATAATTTCCTTTTTTAGAAAGTCCCACCCATCTTGGACTCTGAGTTTACTAAAATCAGCTTTCCTGAAGTCCAGGGTGTGCATGTGGCTACTCTCAGCTTTTGCTTCTGTTAAAGTCAAGAATTCAAGTATGGTGTGGTCACTTTCTCCCAGAGTTTCCGTAACTGCCACTTCATCCACCAAATCATCTCCATTGGGTAGAATCAAGTCCAGTATAGCTGGATCCTCTGGTTTCTTCCTCCATTTTCTGTAGGAGAAAGTTATCTCCAACACAAGTCAGAAATTTCTTGGAGGGGCCGTGTTTGGCAGAATTTGTCTATCAACAGATATCAGGATAATTGAAGTCCCCCATTACTACTACATTATGCCTCCTTGAAACATTGGCAATTTGCTTTTCAAAAGTTACATACTTGTCTTTGTGAGGCGTCCTTCCCTGGCTCTCCCTGTCAGGTTCCTACCTGCGCGTGGCTACTGCCTGTCTCTAGGCACCACCAGGGACTCCACCAGTCCGGACTGTCCTCTTTCATTGTTTCTCTCCCCGCTCTAGCACAGATCTCAACAGATCCCCCTGCTAGGCAACCACCAGTAACGTCCCAATACTAGTATTCCCAGAGACTCTGAATACTGGTATTGTTATTCTCTTCACCGCTGCCACCATTTGTTACAGTTCCCCTTCAGCCTTGGTCATTACCTTACCCTCCCTTCTGGTCTGTGAAACCCCAGCCAAGGATCAGGCCTTTGGTAAACCAAATTAAGTATTTATTACAGATAACAAAGCTAACAAGATTAACAAGATTTCTTCTTAAGGCACATAAGCATATGGTTTTACTCAATACTAATCCGAACTCCACCTCCCTCCTTCTCCACTCTCTCCTGGCAAACAACTCTCTCAAACCCCACCAAGCAATCCACTCTTTCTCTTCTCCCCCCCAGATTCCACTCTCACTCTTCCTTTTATACATTCAGCCATTTTAAACACTCAGCCAATCATCTCGCATTCTACTGCCCATTCACTCCCCCTCTTTCACTCCACTTACCATGTATCTTCTAAAACAACAACACTTACCATATATACATTAATATAGGAACATCACATTTCCCCCCCCTTAAACAACAGCAGAGTATTATTCCTGTTCCAGGATTTATATGTCGCGTTAACAAATAAAAGTCTCTATGGGGAAAATGTCTTTCTTTGTTCCTCTGTCTGGTCACGTCACTGCAGTCCCAGCCACTTGCCCGGAAAGTCCATCAGCCAGTACATTGTCCTTGCCTTTTATGAACCGGAAATCCACTTCATAGTCCTGTAGGGCCCAGGACCACCTCTGCAGCATAGTGTTATGGTTTTTCATAGTCTGCAACCATAACAAGGCCCGATGATCCGTAGTCACTGTGAATCTTTGTCCCCACACGTATGGGCGCAATTTGTTCAGTCCCCACACGACCGCTAGGCACTCCTTCTGGACCGACGAATAGTTTTTCTCCCTTGGCGTCAGCTTGCGACTCAGGTACGCCACTGGATGTCTGCGGCCTTCTCTCTCCTGTAGCAAGACGACTCCCAGCGCGAAGTCCGACGCATCTGTAGCTACGATGAATGGTTTCTCATAGTCTGGTGCTATTAATATGGGTCCTTGGCACAAGGCTTGCTTCAGCAGATCAAAAGCCTTCTGACATTCATCCGTCCATACCACACGCTCAGAACACTTCTTCTTTGTTAATTCATGCAAGGGGGTTGCTATTTCCCCAAAATTTCTCACAAACTTCCTATAAAATCCAGCCACACCCAGAAATGCCCTTACTTGTTTTTTGGTTAAGGGGATCGGCCACGCTTGTATTGCCTCCACCTTGCTCCATAAGGGGGTGCTTTTCCCACTCCCCACCTTATGTCCTAAATAGATTACTTCCTTTAGTCCAAACTGGCATTTCTTAGCTTTTATTGTGAGGCCTGCTTTTCTTAAGGCCTCCAATACTGTTGTCAGGTGTTGGACATGCTCAGGCACCGACTTGCTAAAAATGGCCACGTCATCGATATAGGCCACTGCAAAATCTGACATGCCTCACAACACAGTATTGATTAGCCTCTGAAATGAACTTGGTGAGTTCCTTAGTCCCATGGGTAAGGTCACAAACTCATATAACCCATCTGGTGTACTGAAGGCAGTTTTGGCTCTGGATTGCTCGTCTAGTTCCATTTGCCAAAATCCTTTACAGAGATCTAGTGTAGAGATAATGGTTGCTGCCCCCAATAACTCTAACATTGCGTCTACCCTAGGCATAGGATACGCATCTGGGACAGTAATTTTATTGATTAGCCGATAATCAATGCAAAACCTTGTCGTTCCATCTTTTTTCGGAACCAGGACAATACTTGAGGCCCAGGGATTGATGGATTCCCTGATCATTCCTAATTCCAGCATATCTTCCACCTCCTTTTTGATCTCATTCAAAACTTTCCCATTCACACGGTACGGAACAGATCTGATTGGGGCATGATCTCCAGTATCAATGGAATGTATAACTATACTGGTTTGGCCAGGTTTGTTGCTAAAGAGATTCCTATAGGTTTTCAAAACTCTCAGAATCTCTTCTTTTACTTCCTCCTCTACCTCCTCTGACCATTCCACTTGATCTACCCCTCCTTTGTCTTTGCTTTCCTGTACCAAATCTGGAAGTTCAGGCCCACTTCCCTCAGGGAATAAGGTAACTTGCAACACCTTTGCATCCCTGGTATGGTAAGGCTTCAACATATTTACATGAACCACTTTGCTTTTGTTTAATTGGTCTGTGGTGATTACATACATCACTGTGTCAAGCCTTTCTCTGATGGTATATGGTCCTTCCCAGTTAGCCTGTAATTTGTCATGTTTCCTGGGTATGAACGCCATAACCATATCTCCCACATCATACACACGTTCTCTGGCTGTTCTGTCATACCAGCAACCTTGCTTCTCCTGTG
Source organism: Rhineura floridana (assembly GCF_030035675.1). Classification (NCBI taxonomy): domain Eukaryota; kingdom Metazoa; phylum Chordata; class Lepidosauria; order Squamata; family Rhineuridae; genus Rhineura; species Rhineura floridana. The sequence goes on from NC_084483.1 coordinate 157,963,149, forward strand.
CATGACTCAAATTCTCTTTCACTACTTCCATCATTGATGTTAATTTATTGCGGAATTCCAATACAAAATCTACTACAGAAGTTTTGTACTCTCCCAGAGTTCCTTCCCATGAATTTTTTAGCAGTTCCAAAGGTCCCCTCACTTTTCTAGTAAACATTAGTTCAAAGGGTGAGAAGCCTGTTGACTCCTGAGGGACTTCTCTGTATGCAAATAAGAAGCATCCCATCATGCCCTTCAGAACTCCATTAAATCTGCTTCTGTATTTGCTAGGTACTATCAATTGCTTCTCTGGTTCACATTCATCCTTTCTCTCAGCAGGCATCCACAGTCTATATAAAATCCCATTCTCACACACAACTTGATTCCTCAGTTTGTCAGTGAAAGGAATCTGTTGGGTCAGGGCTTGTTCCTTTATCTGCTTCAAACTTATATCTTTATGCAGCTCTTCCCTGAATTGCTCTGCTTCTTTCCCAGAGACCACTTGATACAGTTTGTCTTCTTCAGCAGGCCTGCTAGTGGTTGCTATGGTGACCTGAGGCTGGTTAACAGATTCCACCCTGTTTGTTTCAGCCCCCCTTAATATGGCTTCTTTTTCTCTGCCAATTTGCTGTCTGGTCACTACATAGATCTTTCCTTGGGTGCCCATTACATCCCTTCCCAGTATTACTGGTTCTTGTTGCTGGGCATTAATGCCTACTTTATATCGGCCCTCTCGGCCTCTCCAAGTCATATCCACCAGGGCCACAGGCAAACTTTCTGGTTGACCTCTCACTCCTTGGATAGTCACAGTTTCCTGAGGTAATATTACCTCAGATTTTATTAAATCTGGCCTGAGTAATGTCTGAGCGGCACCAGTATCAAGCAATGCCCAATAATTTGCCCCTTGTACACTCACTTCCTCTCTCAGACTTGAATCAAGGTCTGTTACTTCTGTCCAGTTTATCTGGCAGAACTGAACCTTTTTCGCTGTTTCTAAAGCCTTGGGCTCTGTTTTCACTGCCCTTGTCTGAGCAGGATTACTAATGGGGTTGGCAACCTCACATTGAAAACGTAGGTGCCCCGGTCTACCACATTTGTAGCATAATTTCTCCTCACTTTTAGGGTACACAGATCCACTCTGGGGTGTCCTGTGCCCTTCAGATTTTACTGGAGGACTCACTCGCTGTGGTACCACATCCCTTCTGCCAGCACTATATGGTCTTTGTTTAAACTCTCTTGATGTTTTCCCCACCCAGCCAGTTCTATTGGAGGCGAAGTGATCCGCCATCTCTGCGGCCTCCTGCACAGATGTAGGGGAACGGTCTTTGACCAGGAGCCTTATTTCTGGTGGTAACTGATGGTATAATTGATCCAGTATCATGAGGCTTTTCACCTCTTCCACTGACTGAGCTTTGGCACTACTCATCCACTTTCCAAATATATCCATCAACTTTGCTTCCAGTTCCACAAAAGACCTCCCTGTCTGTATCTGGCAATTTCTGAAAAGCTTTCTAAAATAATCAGGCCCCAGTCTGAATCTTTTAAACACTGCTTCTTTGAATTCAGCATAGGTGACGGGCCTGTCTGAGGGGAAATATTGGTATACCTCAGCCAATTCCCCTTTAATCAGGTTTGATAAATACTGCATGTATTTATCTTCAGGTAGCCCACACAACTGAGCTGCTTTTTCAAAGGTGCTGAGGTAAATTTGAGGATCTTGACCAGGCTCATAGACAGCAAAGTCCTTTGGAGTAATTTTTATTTTTGCTCCATCTCTGTCTTTCCTTGTCTCATCAGAATGAAACTTTTCTCTTTCAAATTTTAACTTTTCTACTTGTAATTCGGCATCCACTGCTCGTTGCTTCTCCCTCTCATCAAACCCCAATCTCATTCTCTCAGTTTCCATCTTCAACTTCTCAGCTTCCATCCTCAATCTCTCAGCTTCCAACTCTCGCTGTTTATCTTTTTCCTCAGCCTCAAAGACCCGCTGTTTGTCTTTTTCATCAGCCTCCCATCTTAACTTCTCTCTCAAGTACTCTATATAAGCCGGATTGCTTAAATATCCTTCTGGGGTCTCTTCTCTGACAGGTTGTTTTTGCTGGGCAGTTGCAAATCCTATAAGTGCTACCCTCAATTCATCTACCCCTTTACCCTCGTGAGGTAAATTGAATGTTATGCACTTCTCCACCAGCTCCTCTCTTTTCATTTTTATGTATTCAGCCATGGTGTTTGAGTTCACTCACTCTTTGCCACACACTCTTTGCCAGTCACTCTCACAAATAATCTTGTTTTGTTATTTCTGTTTGCCACACAACTATTAGGGATTGTCTAGTATTCGTATCTCACTGCTACAGCCAACACCTGTGACGTAGTCTCCTTTGTCACCATGTGTCTTTGGGACTCTCTTTGGTTCGTATCTGGATTCTCTGTTGTTCGTATCCCACCGCTACTGACACCACATGTGGTGCGTCCTTCCCTGGCTCTCCCTGTCAGGTTCCTACCTGCTCGTGGTTACTGCCTGTCTCTAGGCACCACCAGGGACTCCACCAGTCCGGACTGTCCTCTTTTATTGTTTCTCTCCCCGCTCTAGCACAGATCTCAACAGATCCCCCTGCTAGGCAACCACCAGTAATGTCCCAATACTAGTATTCCCAGAGACTCTGAATACTGGTATTGTTATTCTCTTCACCGCTGCCACCATTTGTTACGGTTCCCCTTCAGCCTTGGTCATTACCTTACCCTCCCTTCTGGTCTGTGAAACCCCAGCCAAGGATCAGGCCTTTGGTAAACCAAATTAAGTATTTATTACAGATAACAAAGCTAACAAGATTAACAAGATTTCTTCTTAAGGCACATAAGCATATGGTTTTACTCAATACTAATCCGAACTCCACCTCCCTCCTTCTCCACTCTCTCCTGGCAAACAACTCTCTCAAACCCCACCAAGCAATCCACTCTTTCTCTTCTCCCCCCCCCAGATTCCACTCTCACTCTTCCTTTTATACATTCAGCCATTTTAAACACTCAGCCAATCATCTCGCATTCTACTGCCCATTCACTCCCCCTCTTTCACTCCACTTACCATGTATCTTCTAAAACAACAACACTTACCATATATACATTAATATAGGAACATTACAGTCTTCTCCTTGATTGGGTGGTCAGTAATAGACTCCAAGCACCACATTCCTTTTATTACTTGCCCCATTAATTGCAGGGATATATATTTTTAACATATAATGCGACTCCACCTCCCTTTTTATTCCTTCTGTTCTTTTAGAACAAGTTATATCCTTCAGTTGCTGTATTCCAGTCATTGGATTCATCCCATCAAGTTTCAGTTATACCTATCAAGTCATAATTACCCTCCTGTATTAAGACTTCAAGTTTGTCCTGCTTGTTTCCCATGCTCTGCATATTAGTATACAGACATCAAAGGCCATGTGATTTATGGCTTGGCTTCCTTACTACATTTTTCTGAGGACTGTTACTGGGCCCTATTAGAGCAGATGTATCTTTTCCCGTTACTGTGCACAAGCCTTCATCAGTCGCACTTCATTAAAGTGCAGTGTCCAGAACTGGAGACAATACTCAGGATGAGGCCTAACCAATGCCAAACAGTGGGAAACTGGTACTGCACACAATTTAGAAACTATAATTCTGTTAATGCAGCGTAAAATAGCATTTAGGCTAAAATAGCATTTGTCTTTTTTGCAGCCACATTGCACTGCTGGCTCATATTCGGTTTCTGATCAACAACAATTCCAAGATCTCACGTGTAGTATTACCAAGTAGCCTCATCTTATAACTGTGCATTTGATTTCTTTTTCTTAGGTATAGAACTTTGCACTTATTCCTGTTAAATTTCATTCTGTTGTTTTCAGCCCAGTGCTCCAGCTTATCAAGTTCACCTTGATTTTTGTTTCTCTCTTCCAGGGTATTAGCTCTCTCTCCCAATTTTGTATCATCTGCAAATTTGATAAGCATTCCCTGCACCTCCTCATCCAAGTCACTAATAAAAACATTGAAGATCACTGGTCCCGGGACCGATCCCTGTGGTACCCCACTCATTACCTGTTCCCAGTTTGAGAAGGAATCACTGATAAGCATTCTTTGAGTACAATTCTGTAGCCACCTGTGGATCCACCTGATAGTTGTTCCGTCTAGCCCATTGGGAGAGGGTAAGGTGATGTGGAGGTTGGCACCAGCAGAGCCAATCTGACACTCTGGCAAGTGCATTTGAACCATGCCAACTGACTCACCAACACATCACTCCCATTTTCAGTAAGCAGCAGCCACCCACCTGCTGGGAAACTAGTGTAGTAGTTCTGCCCCACCTGGTAAAATGGTTCTACTAATTACCTGGTTTCTGATTTGTGGCACAGTTGTAATTTGGATTGTATTAGCATCATCTGTTGTGGCCTGTGTGGATGGTTTTGCTTAGAAGCACACACAATAGCTGTTCATCTAAGAGGAACAAAGCAATTTCTGTGGGGTCTGCTTCTCAGCCTGATAAGATTTGTCTCTCTTGTCCTTGACTTGCAAAACTCCATGAGGCTTTACAGATGGAAGTGAGTATCAGGGTAGGTGGACTTCTATCCTTCCTCACTCTTAGGAGGTGCCATTCTCTACTAATGTGAACTAGCCCTGAGCGTACGGAAGGGATGGAGGAGGAATTCCATTCAGTTCACATTTCAAGCTGAAATCTATCAAATTCACACTTTCTGAAACAATATGAGAATGGAAATGCAGCCATCCTTCAAAATCTGCACGTATCCAAATGTTGTGATGCAGTTCTCCAATTAAACTATGTTTACAACAAATGCATATCTTAAGGGAAACTGTGCATAAAATGAATATATTAGTGAAGACATAAAAATGCACTATATTAGGAGAAATTATTTGCAAAAATAAGAGCCTTAGTCAAAACTGCATACAAAAATGTGTTCATTGGGAGAAATCAGGATTAAAATGCTGAAGAATTCTCACGAGGATTTTTTGAAAAAAAAAACAATTGCTGCAGAAATGTGGAGAACTGAATTTAAGGTTGGAAAAATAAGAAACCAGGAGAACCAAAATTGACAGATCCTTCCATCCTTAATTACAAGGGAAGGAAACCATCTCCTTTGTCCACAGTAGTGGTGGCTCAAGAGAGTGGAATCCATTTGTACAGTAATGAATCAAGTGTAGCAAATTCAAATAATGCACTTATATTCTGAATTAGTCTGCATAGTTTCTTATGGAGTGAGTTGACAAGGGACAGGGCCTTCTCTTTAGTGGCGCCCCAACTATGCAATTATCTCCCCTAGAGGTGATGATATTTACTACATTATTTGGCTTCCAGTGCCAGGTTAAAATACATCTGTTTACCCAGGCCTTTGATGGACTTTATTTAGCTTGTCCAAGGTCCTAGGCTTTTAATGAACTCCTCTTGTTTTATTGTTTTACTGTTTTTACTATAGTTGAGCATTTTTAGAAACTTTTTGTTGTTGTTTAATCATTTGAATGGTGTTTTATTGATTTTTGTTAAATGTTTGTCAACAACCCTTCAATCCATTTTGATGAAGGGCAGTTTACAAGTTCTATAAGTAAGTCAGTAAATAAGTAAGTAAAGAGATTGCTTGGACTATTTACTGAATCACAGCCTAAGTGCCCCATTTAAGAAGTGAGAATAATGGTTTGCTCTTAGGGGGAATGTAATAAGGGTTGTAAAGTACTCATCATGCTAAAACTGCTTAGTCATGGTGGATGGTACCCTTGCTGGGTCAACTCTCCTTCTATGCTTGGGCCTGGAGGATTTTCTACCTTGCTTTTTATCAAATTAAAAACAAACTAATGACTTTTTCTGGCAGCGAAATGTTCTATGAGCAACTGGGGAGAAAAAAGGTTTATTGCTGCTTTATTAACATATATTAAAATCAATTGAAAACATTCTATCCAGCCAGCTGATTGAAGATCAGGCTCCCTGTAGATATTTTGGTTTTACATTAAGAAAGTTGTCACAAGTAATTTGGGCAGGAGCATGGAGCTATAGACTGCCAAGTGTTGATTAATTAAGCCCATGTTTGGATTAGTTCTGCTAGATGGTTTCATTAGGGAAAATGACTGAAAATATGGAATAAAGCAACCAAGGGGAAATATGGGAAGGATTAGAGCTTAAGTGAAACCTGAGACAGAAGAGATCATCATATCACATCTGGCATGCAGGCTACCTAGTGGGTTTATTCATTGACCCTCCTTTTGCTGGAGGAGAAATAGATGTAATGTGAGCTGATGCTTCTCTTTCACCAATGCACCTTCTCTGTAGTGTTAGTCCAATATTATTAGATCAGAGTAAATGCTTTGTTGAATTCATTTATCCTAATCTAGCTAGGGGCCATAGCTCCGTGGCAGATGGCCTTGCATACAGATGGTCCTAGGTTCAACTCTTCATTTCTCTTTTTTTTCCCCAAAGAAGGAGAAGGAGATAGCAAGGCTGTAGAAAACCCTTCCCGAAGACCTAGAGAATGCTTGGCTAAATCATAGAATCATAAATGAGTTAATTGTCTGATTCAGCATAGGACAGATTCATATGTCCTTCTCCATATATTCCATATGTATATCCCTAATTGGCTGAGGGATCATGCACAGAAATGGGTAGTCTGTGCATAGTTCCCCAACCCAATCTACTAGCCACTGCCAATCAATTGGTTGGGGAGGGCACAGGGTCTGGATTTAGTCAGCTGATTGGTGCTCTTGCAGCTCATTTTTGAGAGCTGTCATCTGTAAATAGGAATGGGGAAGAAATTCAATTCAGTTTGCATTTAAAGAGAAACTTACCTAATTCACAATTTCTGGAACAATATGCAACCCAAACTTCAGATGTCCTAAATCTGCACTTCTCTGAATTTTGCAGTGCAGTTCTCCAGCCAAGTAATGTGTACAAAAATGCATATAATAGAGTAAATGTGCATAAAAATGCACTTATTGGTGAAAATAACATTAAAATGCATATTAGGAAAATTGTTTTGTAAAAAAGTGCATATTAGGATAAATTAGCTGATGATTTTCATGAGGGGGGATAATGAAATGCTATAGAAATGTGGAAAACTGAACTGAAGGTTGGGAAAATGAGAGAAACCAAAATTTACAGATTTGCCCATCCCTGCCTGTGAGCATGCAGCATCTGTTGGATCATCAGAGACCATACTTTTTAAAAAAAATCTCTATTATAATATTTTTTTATTTATATAGTATTTTTCCTAAATGGTAAATACACACACATACACATCTATATCTGGTGACATTTCTGTCTGAGTTTTATGAGTGGAACTGTTACTTAGAGCAGTACCTAGTCTGAAATTTGAACAAAAGAATGCCAATGGCCCTCAAGTTTAGAAAATAGCTGGAGATGTCCTCTAGAATGTTTCTGAAGGGAAAGCGCAATCAATTTGGTGATGGTGGGGAGATCTTCTAGATGAAGAACAGGAGCATATGGGTTAGGGTTAGGGTTAGAGTTTGGGTACTAACGATAGCATTTTGGAATGGGGAGGTTGAAAGGCAGAAACCTGAAGACTGAAAGTAGCTTGGAATGCTAGGAACCTCTCTCTGGGACTGATGTAGGACAGTGGATCTGCTAGGAGTGTGAAACTCCTTGTCTCCATCTATGCTCTGTTTGTATGTCTGTAAATAAATCAAAATATTGTAAAAAAAAATAATACAAAAACACCTGTCAAGTTATAGCACCTGAAGATGCAGCAGCTTAGCAGGATTCTTTCAGAGCCTCAATCTACTTAGCTTTGTAGAGGTGAATGCAAAGAATGTCTGGGACTCTTCTCATCATAAAGTTCCTGTGAGGCTTAATTGTATAGTATAAAGTGCTATCCAAAATCTATAGCACCCAGGACTATATAATTACTCCATTCATGGTCCTCTATTTTAGCTGTCGCTACCTTATATCTGTCTCTTCTCTGCTTTCCTTGCTGCCTCTGAGGTTGTGGTAAGGTTTCCCCTAAACCTCCATAGTTTGCTGCTGCTTGTCTCTCTCTGCCAGGCCTGCCTGGTGTCTTATATATAGGCAATGTTTGAGTTGGCAAGCTGTCATTTCCAGCCTAGCTGTGCTGACATTCAGCTATGTCAGATCTAATGAGGCAGGAAGGTTGGGGGTATTCTCAGTTACCTCCCATTAACACCAGTGATCTCTCTTCCTAAAGGAAGCTGAGCACAGATAAAGCTACCCTTGGAAATTCTAACAGCTTGGTAAAGCAAAGAGTGTTGCATATGTTGCAATACAGTGGTATGATCTAGTATATATCTCCAGGGAAGGTATAATCTCAGTAGCCCTTAGTGAAACCTGTTGGGTAGGCCAGTATCTGCTCTTTACATATTGCAAATGGAATGGAGAGCAAAGGCTGAGGGATTGTAGCTTGCCTAATACCACTGAATGAACAGATGTAAATTTTGAACCATGAACTGCTAGCTTGTATCTCCTGCTCTTAATCACTACCACACCAACAAGATTTGTCATTAAAGTCATTGTTTCTTATGGTGCTGACATATTTCAGGTATTGAAAAAGATTTTGGACCCAATGGCTATAGTATGATGTTTATTTTATTCAGGCATACAGAGAATCTTTTTCATTGTGCTCTCTCTAAATGGAAAGGCTGAGAAAACACCTGTTTAAAGGGAAAAAAAGGAGATCCCCAGAACTGTTTTTATATAGTGATAGAATGTTAAAGCTGTCAACAATGTTTTGCTTTATTTTGTTTCAGTGACTGATCTTGTGCAAGTACTGCAGTATTGATTTAGCTAGAAGGTCATAATTTTGATCCACATTGAAAAAGTGCCAGAGCATTCACATGATCAAGTTACTATGATGTCCCTGGTAAGTCTTCACTATGGTTCACAACTGTGTCTGCTTTTCTATGGCCTTTTTACCTTACCTGTTGGGCAGACATGATAGAAACCACTGGGGAGACTGGATTGTAATAATGATAATAAATGAAACTATTTGGTTGTCAAACGATTGCTAAATATATAGACTTTGCCTCTCCAATCTACATATGCAAGCTCTCTGGAAACAAACATATGTATCACTTAAGTATCAATTGAAAAGATGAGCAAAACTATAAAACTAGGTTCAGGTATCCTGTCAAACCAGAAAATAATATGCAAAACACTTGTTTATAGGTATGTACTCTATTCAAGGGGCTATATTGAAGGATAATATCTTCTAAGTACACTTGATCACATACATCCAGTCATGAGTTTTCAGATACAGACCAGATTTTCCTGTCAAGTCTCTTCTGTTCTCCTCAAGTCCACTCACTCCTACATCACTAAATCCTTTGCTTTAAGTTATTAAACCTCTCCTTAGTACATGACCACCTATAGAATCTGAAAGCCTACTTAAGATTAGGTTTTTGCTATGTTTAGCTAGCTATCACAGCTCCAACGATTTTCTGTGGCATGTCACTCCCAAGGATCAGCTCAACTATCTTCCATTTGCTACAGGATTGTTCTAGCAAGAACTAGGATGGGTAAAACTTTGCTCATATCCCTATTTTCTTGGGTTTAGTGACAAATTGTTATGCTCAAACCACTTTGTTTCATTTTATAAACTACAGCTTCTTATTTCCTTAGATTTAGTGTGTGTAAATTTATTAGTTCTAATTGCTGATTCACATATCTCATAAGTCATCATTGTTATTGTGCATGTGATTTCATAAGCTCCTTCTTTGTAATAAACCATTCTTTGTGTAGATCTGTGTGAGAGTGTGTTTCTGGATATAAGAATTTGATTAGGCATACATTTAGAACAGTGTGTGGTCATCTTCATGCACAAGATCATGTTTCTCTCATAAAGAGGTGTGCTAGGGATCATGTGTGGGATGGACACACATATGGGTTGCCATGTACACATTGACCACCCTTCACCAAACACAATTCATATCTAAAACAATTCATGGAGCATAAGGCTATCAAGAGGCATCACAAGAGGCAGTGATGGCCACCAACTTGGATGGCTTTAAAAGAGGATTAGACAAATTCATGGAAGATAAAGCTATCAATGGCTATTAGCCATGATAGCTATGCTTTGCTTCCACAGTCAGAGACAGTACACTTTTGAATACCAGTTATTGGAAACTGTGGGAGGAAAGAATGCTCTTGTGCTTAAGTCCTTCTTCTGGCTTTTGATGGACATCTGGTTGACCACTATGAGAACAGGATGCTGGACTAGACGTGCCATTAGCCTGATTTAGCAGGCTCTTCTTTCATTCTTATGGCTACATACTGCCTCCAAGCAGACAGACAGCGTGTTGGGGAATAACAGCTGGAGATGACTTATCATCATCAGGTCCTGCTTGTGGGCTTCCCAAAAGCATATGATTGGTCATTGTGGAAAATAGGCTACTGGAGAGAGAGAGAGAGAGAGAGAGAAGAGAGAGAGATGTTAATTCAGTCACTGTTAGGCTTGCATATGGCAGTCATGCTAAATAAATGCACAGACTACAACAGCCATGCCAAGCCATGATGAAATAGGCCACATCTGTTTAATTTTTGGTCAAAAGCTGCTTGTACCTCTTTACCTCTCAGACTGCTAGCAAAATAAGCCTTGGTGTTCTGATAAGAGTGAGCATGAAGTCAAAACAATGACAGAATGCTATGTTTTAGTATAATGGCAGAGTTAATGTGTGTGAAAAGGCACTGCCTGAAAAATTACTGAAGAAGCAAGGGTCTATTTATTCCTCTTTGTTCCCCTCCCAGACAGATTGTGGTCATTCATTGTTTCCAGATGGACTATGTATTATGGGGTCCAGCCATAATAATTGATACTGATGTAAAATTTATTGGATAATTCCCACCTGCTGATCTAGTCTGCTGGTTAATATAAAAAGTATATTCAAATTTTGAGTTAGTTAGATTTTTCTGAGAAGCGGGAGGGAGAGATGGATTACTTTTTCCTTTTCTTGGCCTACCTCTCTCTGCCTTGCTTTACACATTTCACTTTAATGGAAGGCCTTAAGGCCTACAAGGCCTAAACATCTGCCTTGGGATTCATAACTATACTTTTATTTTGCTTTCTTTGATTCAAGCCAAAAGTAATGTACAAATCTTTAAAATAGTAGAACTGGAGGAAGTTATGAGGATTATGTAATGATTAATTTATCATTTATTCATTATGCTTGCTTTGTCAATGTTATCTTTAATTATAATTATAATAATGATGTCAGCCCATATTGTTGTTTTATTCTTAATTCATTACTTTATCAATCATTTGTTGGCATGTATATATATTTTTCTCTGTAATCTCTGTTGCAATTGTTTAGGCTATCATTCCTATAACATCATTAAGCTTATGCAAATATATATCACATTGCTTTAAGATATTTTCTATCAGCTTTCTGTCAGCTCATTATTTCTTATTGAGTTTGTAAATTAATAAACTACTGTTTTTGTTTCAGTTACAGTTTTGAGTTTGTGGTTTTCCCATGGTTCATGCTCTGTTCCCTATTCCTATGGCTTGCTACTGAGCAAAATGAACTAGGATTGAGGATCCAATGAGGATTAATCCATAGGCTAGAATTTGGCAAGGTGTGCATGGGCCCTGATAAGATCCTCTGATTAATGAGAGAGAATAGCCAAACTGTGGAGTTTGTCAGTTGTGCATATCAGACTCACTATTGATTGTTTTGACACAATGTATCCTCATGATTTGACTGTTTCCTGGGGAGAGGGGGAGAGGAAGGGAACAGGAGAGTGAAGGAGGAAGGAAGGGAAGGGGGAAGAAGGAGGGGATATGGATGCAGAGGAAGAGGAAGGAAGGGGGAAGAAAGGGGCAAGAGGGAGGGGATAGGAGGGAGGAGGAGGGGAGGGCAGGTTTGATCATTTGCATGCTTATTGAGTTCAGTGGGATTTGTACAATCATGCTTAGGAAAGGTGAAATTGACCTTGAGGAGGGGCAGGTAGGGGGGAGGAGAAGGAAGGGGGAGAGAAGGGGAGGAAGGGGAGGGATAGGGAAGAAGGGGGAGAGGGAAGGGGAGAAAATTGGATGGGTGGGCACAGAGGGAAAGCCCCTTTCCTTTCCAAAAAGAAAACATTGTGAACATTATCATTGTTTTTCAGGGTTTTCCCCGCCTTTTTATTGTACAGCAGGCACATGTAGTCTTCCACCCAAATTTAAACCAAAGCTGTCCCTGGCCACATCCATACCAAACCTTTATTTCACTTTAGACAGTAATGGCTTCCCCTAAAGAATCCTGGGAAGTGTAGGTTGTGAAGGGTGCTGAGAGATGCTAGGAGAGATACAATCTCCAGAAGAGGGATAGACTGTTAAACCACTCTGGCCACTGGAGCACTGTGAGGAGAATAGGAGTCCCCTAACAGTTCTCAGCACCCTTCAGAAACTACACTTCTCAGGATTCTTTGGTGGGAGCCATGATTGTCTAAAATGAAATAAATGTCTGACCTGGGTGTGGCCACCTGATTAGTCAATCCAAACAGCTGTGACTCTGGATTTTTGAACACTGATGGTTCTTACTGAGCATGCCCGACACTATAATAGATTTCAGTGTTAAATTTCTTTAATTAATTAAAAATCAGCCAAGCATTTTTTAACTTTTAAACTGCAAAGGATGAAGGTCAGAGTATGGGGCAAGGTCAGTGATAGGATTACTGGTACTCTGTGAACATGGCTGATTTTTAATTAATTTCAACAAATTATGAGACCACTGACAAAAAAGGCCAACGGGGTCTGGATTTGTTTTCCTCTTGTTTTACACTTTGAACTCTCGATTTTCTCTGACTGTTTTGTGTATCGCCATGAAAACATAGAGTGTTGTTAAGGAAGCATTTCTGAGTTCAGGATTATAAGTTTTGTAAGGTTTTGTTTTGAAATGAGCTTATGAGAAGCAGTGGAATAGCATGGGGTGTATTTTCAATTTAATACTGTGGCATGTGAAAAATCCATGCTGAATATAGTATATAGCCACTCTTGTAGCTATATAATATGTCCAAGCCCCTGTTTTAAAAGAAGTCCCTTCCCCCTGTTTTTGCTTCACCTCCCCTTTTGGATGTTCTGAGAAGTCAGTCAGCTTTTTCACTGTTCTATAAAGAAAAGTAGCTGCCAGTTACAGTTACCTTATACGGACCCTCAGGATATGCAACACCTGCCTATAACTAACTATTTCACCAATTAGTTGGGATATGACTAGCTTATCAGCAGCTTCCATCAGTGATGGATCTTAAGTGATGCAGCTCAGGATGTGCAGCTATTCAGCAAGGTCGTAGCCTTGATAAACTCCTATAAAAGGAGAGAGTTTCACACAATAAGGAGCCAGTCTCTCTTACGACTTGGTCAAAGACACACTGCTGCTATGTTTGCTGTGGCTGATAGCCAGAGGTCTGCTCCCACACCATGGGTGAGGCAGCCCCATACTTTCTGAATGATAGAAATGTATTTAAATATACTAACAGTGAAATGTAACTTATTTGATGTTGATTTTGTGCAATATATCTTCACAAACATTGCAATGTAACTTGTATCACATTTGACTTCCAAAGAGGAAACTTCACAAAAATGAGGGGATTGGTAAAAAGAAAGCTGAAAAACAAAGTCCAGAGGGTCACATCACTCGAAAATGCTTGGATGTTGTTTAAAAACACTATATTAGAAGCTCAACTGGAGTGCATACCGCAGATCAGAAAAGGTACCGCCAGGGCCAAGAAGATGACAGCATGGTTAACGAGCAAAGTCAAAGAAGCTCTTAGAGGCAAAAAGTCTTCCTTCAGAAAATGGAAGTCTTGTCCAAATGAAGAAAATAAAAAAGAACACAAACTCTGGCAAAAGAAATGCAAGAAGACAATAAGGGATGCTAAAAAAGAATTTGAGGAGCACATTGCTAAGAACATAAAAACCAACAACAAAAAATTCTATAAATACATTCAAAGCAGGAGACCATCTAGGGAGACAATTGGACCCTTGGATGATAAGGGAGTCAAAGGTGTACTAAAGAACGATAAGGGGATTGCAGAGAAGCTAAATGAATTCTTTGCATCTGTCTTCACAGTGGAAGATATAGGGCAGATCCCTGAACCTGAACTAACATTTGCAGGAAGGGATTCTGAGGAACTAAGACAAATAGTGGTAATGAGAGAGGAAGTTCTAAGCTTAATGGACAATATAAAAACTGACAAATCACCGGGCCCGGATGGCATCCACCCGAGAGTTCTCAAAGAACTCAAAGGTGAAATTGCTGATCTGCTAACTAAAATATGTAACTTGTCCCTCGGGTCCTCCTCCGTGCCTGAGGACTGGAAAGTGGCAAATGTAACGCCAATCTTCAAAAAGGGATCCAGAGGGGATCCCGGAAATTACAGGCCAGTTAGCTTAACTTCTGTCCCTGGAAAACTGGTAGAAAGTATTATTAAAGCTAGATTAACTAAGCACATAGAAGAACAAGCCTTGCTGAAGCAGAGCCAGCATGGCTTCTGAAGGGAAAGTCCTGTCTCAGTAACCTATTAGAATTCTTTGAGAGTGTCAACAAGCATATAGATAGAGGTGATCCAGTGGACATAGTGTACTTAGACTTTCAAAAAGCGTTTGACAAGGTACCTCACCAAAGGCTTCTGAGGAAGCTTAGCAGTCATGGAATAAGAGGAGAGGTCCTCTTGTGGATAAGGAATTGGTTAAGAAGCAGAAAGCAGAGAGTAGGAATAAACGGACAGTTCTCCCAATGGAGGGCTGTAGAAAGTGGAGTCCCTCAAGGATCGGTATTGGGACCTGTACTTTTCAACTTGTTCATTAATGACCTAGAATTAGGAGTGAGCAGTGAAGTGGCCAAGTTTGCTGACGACACTAAATTGTTCAGGGTTGTTAAAACAAAAAGGGATTGCGAAGAGCTCCAAAAAAATCTCTCCAAACTGAGTGAATGGGCAGAAAAATGGCAAATGCAATTCAATATAAACAAGTGTAAAATTATGCATATTGGAGCAAAAAATCTGAATTTCACATATACGCTCATGGGGTCTGAACTGGCGGTGACCGACCAGGAGAGAGACCTTGGGGTTGTGGTGGACAGCATGATGAAAATGTCGACCCAGTGTGTGGCAGCTGTGAAAAAGGCAAATTCCATGCTAGCAATAATTAGGAAAGGTATTGAAAATAAAACAGGCGATATCATCATGCCGTTGTATAAATCTATGGTGCGGCCGCATTTGGAATACTGTGTACAGTTCTGGTTGCCTCATCTCAGAAAGGATATTATAGAGTTGGAAAAGGTTCAGAAGAGGGCAACCAGAATGATCAAGGGGATGGAGCGACTCCCTTACGAGGAAAGGTTGCAGCATTTGGGGCTTTTTAGTTTAGAGAAAAGGCGGGTCAGAGGAGACATGATAGAAGTGTATAAAATTATGCATGGCATTGAGAAAGTGGATAGAGAAAAGTTCTTCTCCCTCTCTCATAATACTAGAACTCGTGGACTTTCAAAGAAGCTGAATGTTGGAAGATTCAGGACAGACAAAAGGAAGTACTTCTTTACTCAGCGCATAGTTAAACTATGGAATTTGCTCCTACAAGATGCAGTAATGGCCACCAGCTTGGATGGCTTTAAAAGAAGATTAGACCAATTCATGGAGGACAGGGCTATCAATGGCTACTAGCCATGATGGCTGTGCTCTGCCACCCTAGTCAGAGGCAGTATGCTTCCGAAAACCAGTTGCCGGAAGCCTCAGGAGGGGAGAGTGTTCTTGCACTCGGGTCCTGCTTGCGGGCTTCCCCCAGGCACCTGGTTGGCCACTGTGAGAACAGGATGCTGGACTAGATGGGCCACTGGCCTGATCCAGCAGGCTCTTCTTATGTTCTTATGTTCTTATAATGTATGTCTGAACTAACAGAAGATTATACTTAAAATATGTTAACTGAATTCTGCAATGTATATTATGTATAAGCCTGATATTTAATCCTGAGCTATACTAAATAAAAGATATATTGGCTAAGGCCAAGTGTATAATCTAGAGCTACTGGCTAAGGCCACTGTAAGCATTATGTATGCCATTATGTACTTGTAACCAGGACTTTGATCCTGACTTGTATGATTCTGATCTACTGGCTGAGGCCTGATCTATACATGATTTGTGCAAATAAGAAATACATGTTTTAAGATATATAAAACAATCTGCTGTTGAATTCCCATTTATTTTCCTGATGTCTCCCAAGCCCCTAGTAGTCTTGGATGGGAACTCTAACATTAGCCTGCCTGTTCAGATGAATGCTGTCAGAGACTCTGTAAGCTCAGGTGAACACAACATCTGACACATAAGGACTCTGAATAGCCAACAGGCAAAGGGGAGAATGTAAGAACCATCAGTATTGTGCATTCACATGACAGAGGCCATTCAGACATTTTCACCACCAATAAAAATATAAAAATATAATCCGAATAGCAGCAAAAATAATCAAATCTAATACCCAGTGTTGTCCCCGCCCCTGGCAACTCTTAAATGACCCCACTTTTGATGGTCTCTAGGCCTCTTCAGTAGCAGGGACACTTCTGTAGCTGGAGTTAATCAGGACACCACCCTCATAGGCTAGATGAAGTCAGTCAGTCAAAGGAACAGGGTCCACATTTTGCAGAACTCACAGTTAGATTGTCCCTCTGTTTGTGGTAGTCATTTATTCATTTATGCAAGGAGTCACTTGATGCTGCAGTCATCAAGTGATAAACATGAATGTGTAAAGTTCTATGAATCAGCCTTGAGGAATCAAGTGCTGAGGAATCAAATGATGTACCTGTATACCTGAACCACCATAAAGTGTGGCATGTGGCCAGTTCAGTTATAAGCTGCATTTGCCTCTGCTAAAATTCCTGGCATGATGAAAAACGGCTTTCTTTACTTTATCTGCCTCAAAAGCACACAGGGCTCTTTTGACATAGCTCTGACTTGAACTTATGTTTCTAGGATGTCTAGCTGCGCAATGTCCATACTAGAAGTATTCAGTCATTCCCATCTTCCCAATCCATCTGGGATCTAAAAGCATATGACTATTTTTTTCTCTTCCCCCCCCCCTTTTTTTTGGTTTGGTGTTTAAGAGCTTTGAAGTTCACCTTCAATAAGAAGAAAGCTGATGTAGCACAATGGAAATAAAACCTTTAGAAATCATGAGATGGGCATGTCTAAAGAATTCTTTATTCCCTGACTGAGCCAATGTTGAACTAAATGATAAATTCTTCTTGGGAAACAGGAATTAATCAGGGAAGGTAAGAATTAAATGCTATGTGACCCCAGAGATGAGACCTTGTGATAGCTGAACTAATCAGTCTTGGTCAACCAGATATCCCTTTATAAGCTCTGTTTTCTAGTCACATCCAGGCAGTTCTGAAGAAATGACACAGATATGCTGTTACAGCTACTCTAGTCTACATAGTCTAGACAAGAAGAAAGTCTGTGGTGGCTGCCAGATGTCCCTAAGGAAGGTCACAGTTTGAATGATGGCAGTGATGACAACATCTTCTAGTTGTGTGCATCCACTACCTGTTAGAGATATAGTGCAACAAAGGGCACATGATCAAATCATTTTGCTGAAGTTTAGCAGGTATGGGTCTGATCAATAGCTGGAGTGGAGGCCACCTAGAAACTCCATCTCAGTCACCTTGAATCTTATAATGGAAGAAAGATAGGATTTAAATATGCCAAATAAATAACAGAAGGCTCCATCTGGCCATCATTATTTTTATTTCTGTAATAGGGAAATTGGTTGGGATCAGACAGGATCTGCATGTGATGAGTGTGTGTTAGTGAGGTGTGTACTGCATACTGTGAGTCAGAATATGCCTTGGCAAGAGGTGAAGAAGGAAAGGATCCTTGACTCTTAAGATGTTTTCAAAATGTACTGCTAATTTTCTTCTTCTTCTGGGAGATTTTATTGTTTTATTTGGTATTGTAGTTTTCCAGTTTCATTGTTATGCATATCTTGTATTTGTTATTTCTGTAAACTGGTTAGAGACTTGGTATTTTGTATGATATATGAGATAAATAAATTATTGTATTTGATTTATTTTGTAGAATGTATACTCACTTTTCAAATTTAGAAAATTTCAATTTCATGGCTAAGAGCTTCTGACAGACCTCATTAATGAATTTCTCACATTTTTTCTTTAAAAAAACCATCTTAACTCGGTGGCCATGATCATATCTTGTGGAGATGAATTCCATAAATGCATCATTGTTTCCTTTTGTCTTCAGATGCAGGGCCAATGACTTCCTAAAGTAGAAGGTTGACTGCCTCCCCCCCATATATATTTCTCACACTAGCAGTTGTACCCTATGTAACAATAATTGGTGTATGCTTCTGTAGCTGCACTCCTCCAGATATTGTGCTGGACCAAGCTGGTTAGGATTAAGGGGAGAAATTCTGCAGGAAATTTGTACAGATACATTCCTTATCCTTACCTGGGAGTAAGACTTATTAAACTTAAAGGAACTTGCATTTGAGTAGACATAGATCAGCTTGTACTGTCAAAGTCCATATTTTTGACGAATCAGAACTTTAGTTTTTTCTAGATGCCTGTATCTAGCTTTTCTTCCTGCAGAGAATAGCTTCAGTGTGTGGCTGTAGAAGGATCAAATAAGAAGAGATATGAAACACAATTCTTGTGATTTCAATCAAGTGTCAGGGTTTCAAGGGCCTCAACGGTCAAAACAATAGCTTTGACAATGGTGACAGAGAATTTTATTCATTCAGAACCATTTAATGCATTCTCTGTCCCTTCTTTAACTCTATTCCTCCGATTTCTGAACATTTCGGGTTGCAGTCTTCTGTATGGATGCTTTAAAAGTGTACCCAAACAAACCCCAGCTGATGATGTATCCTACCCAACTTAAGACACTGTTCTAACTCAGACCTCATGGATCATTTTCAGGTCTAGGCTATAATTCAGAAAATCATCCTTGTACAGACAAGCACGTGAAGCTATTACTTGAATGCCCATATATGATATGATCCAGACAAAAAGTTACTTCTATGCTCCATACAGATGGACATTGAACCAGCTGTCACCACATGACTTTTCCCTCTCATTGTGCAATCTAATTTGCGGATATTCTGACCTGTCATTTCAATGCCAATAGAATTATTGGCCTTACTGAACCCTCATGTGGGTAGAGATAGGGGAGAAATGCAATTAGTTCACATTTAATGCTGAATGTATCGCATTTGCACTTTCTTTTTTTTTCAATTAATTTTTATTCAAATTTTCAAAACCAAAACAATACAAAAAGAAAAAAAACAAATTAATAACTAATACAATAAAAAAGAAAGAAAGAAAAAAACTATTGACTTCTGATTTGTCGTAGTTCAGCTATAAGTCTATAATATATAACAAGCCTGTCTCTTAATAGATTATAAAATCACCTTCCTCCAGTGGTTATCTTAGTTGGTATCAAATCTCATTAACATCATATCATTTTATTCTTCCACAAAAAGTCAAAGAGAAGTTTCCAATCCTTGAGATATATGTCCATCAATTTTTTTCTAGATAGACATGTCAATTAATCCAACTCATCAAGTCTACTAAGTCCAGTAATTTCAAATCGCTCTTCTTCCATTATCCGTGTTGGTTCCATCTTCCATCTTTACGCACCCAATAATCTTGCTGTCGTAGTCATATAATAAGAGTCTGATAGGAATTTCCTTTATCACAGATATTTCCTTGCCATCAATTCCGAACGTATCACTGAAGTATTGTTGCAAAGCCGCATCTCTGTTCCTCTTTTTTACAGAATACGCTAGCACATCTCTTGAAGTTTTTTCCATTGACACAAAACAGGGATTAATTCTGTAAACTTTCTCCATTTCAAGTTCCATCAAATCCTTCCAGTCCAAGAATTTTTTTGAACCGATAATATTGTTATCTCCAATCTCTTCATCAATTCCTTCAGGGACAGCGCTGAGTTCCAAACCGTAATATTTGTCTCCAGGATCCATCACAGCCAGGAAATCCAAATCTTTTTCCAAGTCCATATTTAATCCAATCTCCATAGTTTGAACCTTGCCTTTAATTTTTCTTTCATCCTTTTTTGGTTTTCCAGATCTATCTTTATTCTCCTTTCTCATAGAATCCTGAATTTCTTTCAGCTCCTGCCTCATTTTGCCAAATTCAATTTTCAACGCTTGTCTGTTATTTCTCAGTTCTTGTTTTGTTAGCTTAATCCCATTCATTATTTTCTGAAACATATCTAAAGATAAAGTCCCTTCTTGTACATCCATGGTCTCAACCATCTTCTTAATTGTCATTCTTAAAACCAAAGGAACAAAACTCCTTCAATTTTCAATGTCCCAAGCAAAGAACAGTTTATTTCTTTATCCAGTTACAAAGGAGTTAATCTTTCAAACCAACTGACGTCACACTCTAGACAGCACGGACTTCCTTATCTCTTATATGTCCAGAAGTGCAAAAACAGCTTTAGTTCACAGCATCCAAATAACTAGTAGCAGAAAGAATGAGCAGATTCGTCAAAAAAAAAAAAAGTAGACCGGAAAAAATAGTCCCAGACATATATTACTCAAAAGTCTTATAAATAAAAAAAAAAATTCTCTTCCAATTAGAAACCCCTCATCCGTTTGTAATCTTTATAATGCTGATTTCCATGCCAGCTTTTTGCAATAATAAAAAAGATAGGCTATTTTTATTTTCTTCCCCTTAGTTCGTGAATAAAAGAGAAGGTTATGACTCACCCAGGGTTTCTTAATTGCTGGTTCTTTGACAAATCTCTTTAGCTGTATAGATAACAAAATAATGAGCAGGAGAATGCTTGCCTGTTAATCCGTTTTTCTTTGAAGAAGAAAAAACGGCTCACTTAATCAGCTGAGCTAGCTAGAAATCCTAGCTCCATCCGAGCTGCTGGAAGACCTTCTTTCACAGACAATTCTAATGAATTCCAGTCTCCAACAAACACAACAAAGCTGTGTGGGAAATCTCTACGTTTCTTCCTTATCCGGAAGAAATTATCCCCAGTCAAAAAGCCCTTCTGACTGGTTTTAAAACTGAAAAAGTTTCATCCAAGATGGGAGCCCATCTCAGAGGCAGCACAGGCGGAGCAATCCTCCTGGGAAGTCCGCATTTGCACTTTCCAAAATGATATGAAAACCAAAACACAGCCATCCACAATTCGCTCTTATCCTAATTTTGTGATGCAGTTCTCCAACCAAGCGATATTTGCAAAAATACATAACAGTATATTAGGGGAAAGTGTGTATAATATGAAAGCATCGGTGAAAATAACATACAAAAATGCATTATATTAGGATTAATCACTTGCAAAAAATGTACATTCATCAAAACTGCCTACAAAATATATATTAAGAGAAATTCGCACTAAAATGATGAAGTTTCATGAGGAATTTGTTTTTAAAAACTCAAATTGTGCAGAAATGTGAAGAACCAAATTTAAGATTAAAAAAATGAGAAACTGAGAGAACTGAAATTGAAAGATCATTCTATCATACCTGTGGGCAATCTGCCTATTGTTTTTATTTAAGTATGATATGTCTGTCAAATCAGTGGGAACTGCAAGCCTATCTGGGAGTAAGCTCCTGTGAACTAACTACTGGGTAAACATATATAGAATTGTTCTGCAAAGGTTCGTCGATCCTATTTTCACTTTTTAGAAAGGAAAACCAGTATTTAACAAGTTGAAAAACTTCTCTGGTGATGGGTGAATGAAATTGAGTTCATGCCAGCCAATCAATGCTGTGCATTGCCAGCTTATGTTCTAGAACTAGCAGGACCAGTTGAGAAACGGCCATAGCTCAGTGGTAGAGCATCTGCTTTGCCTGCCAAAGTTCCCAGGTTTAATCCCTGGCATTTCCAGGCAGGGCTGAGAATGTACCCAATCTGGAGTCCTGGAGAGCTGCTTCCAGTCAGTTTAGACCAGAGCTTGGAAAAGTTACTTTTTTTGAACTACAACTCCCATCAGCCCAATCCAATGGCCATGCTGGCTGGGGATGATGGGAGTTGTAGTTTAAAAAAGTAACTTTTCCAAGCTCTGGTTTAGACTATACTGAACTTGATGGGCCAATGGTCTGACTCAGTATAAGGCAGTTTCCTATATTCCTTTGACCTTTTTTCTCTAGGAATATATACATTTGACAAGCATGAGGTGAGGCACTTCCAAGGCTGCACCACCATTCAAAGAATGTAAACTGTACATCCAAAGTCCCATTTATTTCAATGGGAGAGCATGTGTCAAAATTCCTGCTGTTAATTCCAGTGGACATTAGTACTGCCTAAGCTGGACTGGAACTAGTCATCAGCCCTGCCCTGCCAACTATATATAGTCACCCTTGATAAAGCCTCCAGTTCTGCTGGTGCATAAGACTTTAAAAACTCTCTCACACTCTTTCTCTGGGATCATCTACACAGTGGTATACTGTGTGTTTGGTGCTACTCACATCCCCTTTTAATTTGCATAGTTCACATGACATTACTGGCAAACAGAAGCTATCACACAGTTTCCCCCTGTAAATCTGTACTAACCCAATCCTCTGATAATACAAAAAGGGAAGGAAAAAAGTCTTCACTCCATATCTCTAGTGCTTGTAGACACTGTGCTCCGATGCTTTTAGGTGGGTGTGTCAATTGTTCCCCTCTCCACACCCACTCCCTCCATCTCACTTCATTCCTATTTATTTATTTATTTCTATCCCACCCTTCCTCCCAGCAGGAGCTCATTTTGTTTCCTGAGAGCTGACGAGTAACTTCCGGCTGTTCTCCCCTGTTCTGCTAGCATTTTTATATTGCTGCAAACAGTACATTGCCACCACACCAAAGAAGACTCGTGACACAAGAGTGGAAAAATGTTATATTTATTAAATATAACATGCTAAATCAATTTCAATTCAGCCAATTATTCAAATCTAACTTACTTCGGGCAGGTGAGGCTAAACCTAACTTAGAGGGAATACTCCCTCGACTTATAAAGGCAAATAATTTTCCTCAGACTGTAACTCCAGAGTCAAGGGCA
Source organism: Rhineura floridana (assembly GCF_030035675.1). Classification (NCBI taxonomy): domain Eukaryota; kingdom Metazoa; phylum Chordata; class Lepidosauria; order Squamata; family Rhineuridae; genus Rhineura; species Rhineura floridana. The sequence goes on from NC_084483.1 coordinate 157,986,130, forward strand.
TGGGTGAAATCCTCCCTCCTTGCTATTGGAGTCAGTTGTGTGGTTCCAACCTCCATACCATGGCCCCGCCGTACAGACATTCACCATGATGCGCAAGCCAGTCCCACGAGGACACTCCCCAGATCCCCACCAGACATGAAGCCCTGATGGTTCCCTATGGAGTGCCCTTTTCCAGAATGCCTTAACCACCTCAGTTTAACCCCAATATACCTCACCTGCCCGAATTCCATGCCAAAGGAGGGGATCAGCTAAAGCTTGGTCCCCTCAACCCACCGAGGAAAACAAACCCCCAAGGCCCCTCCTAAGATCCTCCAAAAACAAATCACACCCTTGTTCCGAAAGATGAACCCCATCATCTCGAAACAAGAGTGGAGCATGGAACTTGATCCTATCATGAGGAATGAAAGCCCCACCAAGGGATAAAACCAAATTCCTGACTTTCCTATTGACCCATTTCCGCGATCTATCTATCCTGTTGGGGTGAAACGCACCCCTCCACACCCTTCTCACAAGCATGTCAGACCACACAAGTATGAGATCAGGGTATGAACGAATGAGCCACATGAGATCACGAGTGACCTTGAGCAGCAAATCCATACCAGGCCGCTGCACCAAGTCATTTTCCCCTAAATGAATCAGCAAGACATGAGGCCGACCTGCCGAAGACATAAGTCGGCACACCAATGGCAATAGTGCATCCCACAACATGCCCCGCCGAGCCTCCCAACTAACTGTAGCCCAAGCGGAAAACTGCAGCTGTGTTCCCGGAAACAGTCGAAGAAGCCCTTCGGTAAGCCCAAAACAAGATTGAATGGCCACACAAGGCGATCCTCGTGGGGACTGGAAGGCTCTGCACACCTAAAGAAAACAAAAGTAAGATCATTTAGAGTTAAAACCTAACATAAGACTTGAAAGCAGAAGAACGCCACCTTCCAATCGCCTGGATGTCGCTAACGCTCATGCCCACAAGGGCTGCGGCCGTGGCTGCTCCAATACGAAAAGAATGTAGCCCATAGACTCCAGCATCACGACCACTGGCCAACAAGGCCCGCCGAACAACGGCCCAAAATTGAAACTGAGTCAGGGCAGAACCATCCGCATGTATGAAAAGGTAACGCTGGCCTAATGGCCGGAGAGACAGAAATTGCCGCATGGCATTCACAGGGCATAGGTCAGGTACCTGGCAACTGCGTAAAGACACAATAGTGCCACGGCCCTTCTGATCAGTCTTAGAGACTCGCAGGGAGAACCTAACCATATCAGCACCTAACGTGCAATCGGCAGAGCATAAGGCCCGATAGGACACATCACGCTTAAAGGGGACTAATACTTCACTAGGGCGGAAAGCACCATAAAACATCATCAGAGTTACTGCGGCGAAAAGGTGCAACTCATACTGGGATGAGCATAAAGAATGAAATAATGCCAGGATCTGGAGGAGGACATCAGACGTGATTGGCCTCCTCCGGTCAGCGGGCCTGGGAGCGGAACGCGACCAACCCTCAAGGACCTTTCTGACCCTAAAATCTACAGAACGATCCGGCAGTCCCCGTGCCTTGGAAATAAAGGCAAGCACCGAGAGGTATCCAGCGATAGTGGAGACAGAATTATCCTGCCCTTTCAAATATAACATAAACTGCAACAAATGAGATGCAGGAATCGGCCACACCGGAGGCAGAGCAGTACTGTTTCGGAACGCCTCGAACTTCGCAAAAGAACGCTGATACGCCTTTTGAGTACTGGGAGCAAGGGCAGAAGCAATAGCAGCCCCGACTTCTAATTGCCAAGGCTCCACAGGAAAGGTGGGACCGGGACCAGATCCAAAGCAGCTCCAGGTGCAAGCTCCCAAAAGCGCACCATCTGTAAGCGGGAAAGAGCATCAGCCACACAGTTCTGTAAACCTGGAACATGCCGAGCAATGAAAAGGATATTAAAACGCAAGCATTGCAAGATGAAGGCACGCACCAGGCGCATGACACGAGGAGATTTAGAAGTCTGAACATTAACAACGCACACTGTGGACAAGTTGTCACACCAAAAACGGACGGTGCGATTCCGGAATGCAAACGGCCAGATATAAACTGCTACCACAATTGGGAAAAATTCTAAAAATGTCATATCGGAAGTAAGCCCAGAGGCATGCCACTTGGAAGGCCATCTCTCAGCACACCATTGCGATCTGAAAATTACACCGAAGCCTAAACCCCCAGCCGCATCAGAATGTACCTGTAACTCAGCTTCTAAAAGTAATTCTTCGCGCCAAAAGGAGAGACCATTAAAATCCTCCAAAAAGACCAGCCACATGTGCAAATCCGCTCTCATCCCCGCAGTGACCCTAATCAAATGGAAACGAGAGCGAACTCCCTTCATGGCATCACACAGACACCTAAGAAACGCACGGCCAGGGGAAATGACTTTAGAGGCAAAAACTAAATGGCCTACAAGTTCCTGCAACTGTGCCAATGTGATCTTCCTCAACACTAGTGCTGAACGAAGACGTTCCCACAGGGTAAGCAACTTATCCTGGGGCAAACTGGAAGACTGAGCCATAGTATCTAAATGAATCCCCAAAAAAGTAAGGGAAGTAGAAGGACCCTCAGACTTTTCTGGAGCTAAAGGGACACCCAATTCTGAAGTTAAAGCTGCAAAGGATTGCATCAAATGGAGGCAATGGGAAGACCCTGCCATTCCTACAAACAAAAAATCATCCAGATAATGAGCTGAGAAGGAGGAAGAGGCCCTCCTTCACAATGCCCACTCTAGGAAAGTACTAAATGCTTTGAAGGTGGCACAAGACACTGAACAGCCCATTGGCATAGCCCTATCTACATAAAACTGGCCTTGAAATTTGAAACCTAGCAAATCGACATCGGCGGGGTGTACTGGTAGGAGACGAAAAGCGGATTTTATATCGCACTTCGCCATTAAAGCACCCTTACCAGCCCTACGAACTACCCTCACTGCCTCATCAAAAGATGTATATCTGACCGATGCGTGCATAGGAGAAATGCCATCATTAACAGAAGCACCTTTAGGGAAAGACAAATTATGGATAAGGCGATATTCCCCAAGCTGCTTCTTGGGGACAATGCCCAAAGGAGAAATTCTCAAATTCTGTAATGGAGGAAAAGAAAATGGGCCTGAGATACGGTTGGCAAGTATCTCCTTGCTGAGTTTAGCCAACACAACCGGGGCCATATTACTAAGAGAAGGCTGGTTGGCAGTTGAAGTAGCAACCCTGGGACCCACAAAAGGGATGCGAAAACCTTCCATAAAACCCTGAAGCAGGAAACTAGCAGCTTGCCTATTGGGGTAACCCTCTAACAACCCAGCTAAAGGAATCAACTTAATAGGGCTACTGGCCTTGCGACGTACCGCCGCTATTGCCAGACCCTCGTTTGGGATGTTGGTGTTCCCCTGAACCCTGGCGAACCTGCTGGCCACGCTGGCAGGAGGAACTGGGGTGAGAGCCACCACACAATCCACAGACGTGTCGGAAGCGACAGGGATGCCTGAGGCATCGGCCGGAGCTATTAAATGTCCAGCAGACTTGCTGGGATTGAACCCATTGCCCGCCTTGGCCGTAACCAGAGGCGGAAGGCTGAACACGCGCTAAGAGGTGCCCACTATCGGCCCTATCGCCAGGAGTGGGCCTGGCGGGGGTCATAGAGCGCAGCCACAGGCCCGCATGCTCCACATTCCAATGAAGGGTAGGATCCAAAGCCGCCCTTTGCCTGAAATTCTCATCGTACCGCAACCAAGCGGTACCAGAGAATTCACGAAAAGCCCGATGAATAATGTCCTGATACTTTATCATGGACAGGGCCCTAGACGGATAAGCCTGAGTCATAACGCCCATATAAATTGTATAGGCATTCAGCCAATTAGGCCATACACGATCTACCCTCTTTTTAGTGGCTGCCTCATGCTCCTTTAAATCATGACCTTCTTTAGGTTTTGTCTCATTTTCGCGAAAAAGGAAAGTAAACAAATCAATGTACTCCCCACGCCAAATTTTTTCTTTGTTGATGCCATTAAATGGTCACCCAACGGAAGGGAGGTATCACCATGTGGGTAAACCCCCTGAGGAAGAGGCAAAAAAGCAGAGGAAGAGCTAGAGGAAGCCACAGATGGCTGCCAAGGAGTCACAGCCGCAGCTGGCCATGGAAGCTGGGGTTGCTGCGGAACTAACCCCCCCCATAAACACAAAAGGGTGAGTTATACCGCCCTGCTGCTGAGAACCCGCAGTGGGAAGGTCTTGTGCAATTACACCTTGAGCCTGTGGGTGTGTATCGTGAACATGTGATGCAATATGCTCACCTCAGAGCTTGGAAAAGTTACTTTTTTGAACTACAACTCCCATCAGCCCTAGGCAACATGGCCACTGGATTAGGCTGATGGGAGCTGTAGTTCAAAAAAGTAACTTTTCCAAGCTCTGGCTCACCTATATACGCAGCGGGAGAGGCAACCAACGGGGGTGCCAGGAACCTAGTAGTATCTGAAGGCAGAGGCGGAATCCCAAGCGGAGGGGGTGGAAGCTGTCCTTGTAGTGGAACAGCAACAGCCTGGACTGGAAGCATAGAGGCGGCAATGGGCGTACTGGCAGACGATGCAACTGGAGGCATCAGTACATTTGGCGCCTCAGCAGCTGCTGCAGCTTCAAGAACGCCGATCCTGGAAACCAAATCAGCAAGAATACTAGATTTAGAACCCTTGGCCGCCAAGCGGGCAGATTTCTTACCTGAAGGGGCAGAACTTGGCCCCGCCTCGACATCCAGAGGCTGCCTGCGTTCCCTTTCCAAAGCATCCACCCTGGCCACCAAAGCTCGCATGGTTCCCATGTCTTCGTCTTCGTCAGATCACTGGCGCTGCTGAGCTGGAGGGCGCTTAGAAGCCTGCTTTACCACACGAACCCCTTTTTTCTGTTGAACCTTCCTAGGCGGCATGATAACACTTTACTGGACCAAAGAACAACAGCAGAAACATCAATTTTAATGAACAACAATAATTTCCCAACAAAAGCAGCAATATCACCACAGAATTTTTTTATTTTTTTTTTAAAGGAGGGGAGAAGGAGGGGTAGGCATAAGAGGAAGGAGGGTGGAAGGGATAAATACATCAAATTGCCAAACCGTTATAACCCAAAATTATTAAAGAAACAGGCACACAGAACAATTAATAAAGGAATATATAAGCAATCAATTTATATACAAGAAATAGACCTAACAATCAATTTGAAAACAAAACAAAACAAAATAAAAACACGCAAGCAATATGCAACTTCCACAAAACTAAACCTCAAGAAAGCGAGGGATGGAGGGGGGGGAACGCAGGTCAAAATATATCTAAATTGCAAAATTTAATCCCGAGGGCGAGCAATAAGCAAGAACGTCACCACCCAGGCTCCCCTTAAGAAACCACGCTGGGCAAGATAAAGCACCAAACGCTATACAGCAGAGCAAGACCCCCTCCTACAAACTTAATAACAAATTAACAGCCGGGGAGCCGGCGGGAAGCCGCGCAGCGCGAGGGCAGACGCCCGCAGCCCAGCTGATCGGTGGGAGCAAAAGCAACAATGAAAGAAGAGAATAAACAAAGGAACGGGAAAAGAAGAATGAACGACAAATGAATAGCAACGCTGTGGAAACAATCTCCAGCAAGACGCCAACGGAGCGCCAGCCAGCAAAGACCAACGGTAGGTGCCGCAAGGCAAAAAAGGCAAACACTGGGGGGGAAGGAGCAGCCTTATAACCGCTGCTCGAACCCCTGCCTGATTGGTAAGGCAATCTCACGTGGCTCCCCCTCAGAGCTTCGAGAATGTTCACGAGCCCTCTTCTAATTAGGGTGGTAGCAAACCCGCCCCTAAACAGGAACGCCATTTATTTTATTTCCCCCCCTAACTTGTGTGCAAAAGCATAACGCTGCTCAAACAAAGATTTCTACAGTAGGGCCCCACTCATATGGCGGGTTATGTTCCAAACCCCCGCCTAAAAGTGAAACCTGCCAAAAAGTGGAACTCATTCAATAGAATGGTGCCCGACACCCAAAAAACATTGTAAAAGCAGAACAAGTACCTTATGAGTGGGGCCTTACTCTAATTGAAAGCTGCTGTATTAGCGGAACACTGAAAAGCGGGGTGCCGAAAAGCGGGGCCCTACTGTATTTCAGCTGTATTCTACTGGGAAAAACACAGATACTTGTACTTCCCCGAATTTTTTTAAAAGGAACTCACTGCAGCTTGCTTGGTTGCCAAACAACCAGATGGAGTGGAAATGTTAAATTAGAGGGCGTGGTCATTAGGAAGCTGTGTGATTGATCCTTCCCCTCAGTGTGAATAGAAAACACTGTATTTGCAGCTGGTATTGAGCCCTCACTGTGGACAGTGCAAATAGAAAACAAGAGGTAAAAACAGCGGCTTTAGTACGAAGTAATTCCCCCATGTGGATAAGTCCTCTCTCTCTCTGTCTCTCTGTCTCTCTGTCTCTCTGTCTCTCTCTCTCTCTCTCTGTCTCTGTCTCTGTCTCTTTCTCTCTCTCTCTCTCTCTCTCTCTCTCTCTCTCTCTCTCTCTCTCTCTCTCTCTCTCTGACTCACTCACTCACTCACTCACTCACTCTGTGTGTGTGTGTGTGAGAGAGAGGGGGGCATAGCTCAATAATACATCCTTTGCCTGCTGAAGGTCCCAGGTTCAATTGCCAACATCTCCAAGTAGGGCTGGACTCCCATCTGAATACCTGGTGAGTCGCTGCTGAACTAGATGGACATATAAGGCGATTTTCTATGTTTCTGATCATGATAGATCATGTTTGTAAGCATGGGGAGAGGCTGTATTATGGTTATGCAGTGCTTTCATATTTAATCTCAAATGGGGAATGCTACAATCTTACACATGCTGGACAAAATCCAGCATAGATTAGAGTATGTTTAGCACACTGAAACAGTGGCCATAAGCACCCTTAACTTTATGTCAGACTGTGACCATTTGCTCAGAAGTAGGACCATTTGAAATCAGCAGAATTTATGTCTGAGTAAATGAGAAAATGATGTTATGTTTTTATTATCCAGAAATTTAATGCTGGCATTCCACCCGGCACAGGAGGAATATTCATGAAAAATGCACAAAATGATAAATTTGGAAAGATATACACAGGTTATCTCCTGTAGGTTGATGCCTGAACCTGTCCACAGATTTTGTGCATAAATCCATATGATTTAAAGTCCAAGAAGATACTTTCCATCTACATGCTTGTGTGAAAGGCATTGCATCAGAATCAGCCTGAGAATTATAACAAAAACAAAAAACCCCTTTCCTCTCAAATGTTCTCCTCAGAGATCTTTAAACAAGCTATGGTGGGTCTGAAGATTTGTGTGGGGCAATGGAAAATATGAATGAGAAAAGAAGCACTATAGAATCCTCTCTAATGAGGTACAGTGGGGAAATGTTCAATGCTTTTCACTGGAAGTGGGTCAGGAGCAGAGAGAGCTCTGCAATAGTTCTGGTAAGAACTTGTTCAACTGCAACTGATTTTGACAGAACTTTCCACTTATTATGGGCATTACAAGCAGATTATGTTGCCAGATGTAGCATATAGTTCCCATAGTACACAAAGCACTTCTTAATAAGAAACATTGGAAACACAGGGTCTGTCTTTATTCACACAATGTTTTGCATTTGTTAGTACATCGAGTAGCTTGGGCATATTTGATTCCCATGCTCCAACTTGATTATTGATCTGCTACGTAGCTTCTACTTAAAGGTTTCAATAGCAGGAAAAGTTCCATCACCAGTCCCTTAGGGCCCCTTCTGGCTCCATATGTAATCATCTCTTTGCCCTCCCCTCATGCCACTGTGGTAACCTCTCTAACTCCATGGCACAGGGGGCAGTGCCATGACATGGGTCCTCCCATGTGACCTGGAGTTTCTGACGTTACTGAAGCTGTAGGAGAAGATCAGGAGAACATGGCTTCCACACTACTAAGATAAAGGGGAGAAGTTGCCTCCTGATAGATCAGTGATACTGTTCATGCATTCTCTGTCCGTATATCAGCATTATCCTTTTGAGATGATGTACTATAGGATCGGGTTCAGTTAAAAACAGGGATAACTGAGCACCCCTTTGCTTTCTCCAAAGGGGTGTGATGGGGTATGTTGCTGCCTCCGCAACCACATGTACCACTAAAGGGCCTACCTCACTTATCTGGAGCATGGAGGGAGGTGGCTGTGGCAGTGAAGTCACTCCAGCTCCTCAGAACAACATAGGGAGGTACTTTATACTGAGTCAGTATTGTCTATTCTGACTGGCAAAAGCTCTCCAGGCTTTCAGACAGGGATATCTCCTTGCTGTATCTGGAGATGCCAGAGACTGAAGTGGGGACCTTCTGCATGCAAACGAGACATGCCAGTACTAAGTCATGGCCTTTCTCAAAGAGGAGAGCTGCCAAGGGGCAATTGATATCAGTTTTTGCCAGGAAGCTGAAGTGCATGCTTCACACTGCTGCCTCCCCATCCCCATGCCCCGGGTAAATGTAGTGGTGGGCTCTTGGGGAAAGCGTGGCAAGGAAAAGGTGGCAGTGGCAACAGTGGGCAGCGCAGGTCAAGCACATTGTGCTCATAGCCTGCTTGGAGCAAGCCTACGCTCACTTTTATAAATCCCAAATGAAAGTAAGTGCTCATGGGAACTTTCCTTCCTCCAGGGCTAACAGCAGTGTATGTGGGGGAAGGGGTTGAATTAGGAAGCAGGCAACAAGCAAGGCCCTCCTCAACCCACATTGACGCATGAGTGCATGCATTTTTTAATAATGAATAGCTTTTAAATGATTAATTAACTGCAGGCACCAGAGATTTCCATCAGGACTTTAGCAGAGGTGAGGTTTAATCCTTTCCTCCCCTGCTGTGGTCCCAGTTCAGATCCCTTTATATGTACTGCTATTAGCCTTAGGAAAGATCCTGTTAGCCCCTTATGCCCTCACTGGCACTTATTCTCAAATAAGTGAGCAATAGGACTATAGCTTTAGTATCACCCAGCTGACCATTTAGGCTGTTCCTTCGGGGGGGAAATGGGACTGGGGTTCAATGGAAGAAAATACTCATCTGATTGCATACAGATCATTCTTTATGTCTCAAAAGCAATTCGGTGGGTAAGTCCTTACCTCAGTGTTCCCCAACCTAGTGCCCTCCAGATATTTTGGACTGCTAACTGGGGCAGATGGGGTTTGCTGTCCAAAACTTTTGGAGGGCACCAGGTTGGGGAATGTTGACTTGCATTACATTACACACTGTAGCACCTTGTGTTTTTTTTCCACTGCATAAAGCCCCTGTAGGTAATGTGAGGTTGACTTCTACACCATCGAGAACATTTTACTTCTCCAGGAACAAACCTGAAGTCAATAAATTGATGGTGAACAATGGCAATCTCATACTAGGCTAATTCTGATCACCCACACAACCCACACCCTCATTTCTCCAAGGAAACTGCATGAGACTCCGTGATTACTTTGCATCAGAGTCACTGCAAGCCTATTGATGGCTTGCCATCACAATTTCACTGGACTGTTCTCATCAGCACAGCAGGGCTCAACCTCACTTGCAAAATTAGCTCTGGTTTGGAATCGATCATATCTACTGAAAAGACTGAAAGGGGAGGGGGAATGTAATCCATTGGGAGGGCAGCTAGCAAACAAGAAGTCTTACTGCTGTGGTTAAATCTCCTCCAATAATCCTAAGTGAAATCTTTGTTTTGCTTCTTTATGACATACAACTGGAAGCTAATGACCTCCTTGCCCAAGAACTCACTGGAGGACTTTCTGCTAACGATTCAAACGAAAGGCTGAATTGCTGGGGCATTACTGAACTGATGAATTATTTCTCTGCTTCCTGATGCCATTCCACTTGGATGTCTGTGTGTGAGTTTTGTGAAGTGCAGCCCCTGCAACTGAGCAGGTAGCTGGTTGCTTGAAGCTTGTAGTAGCCAAGCAGTGGGATCAATAGGAATGGAGGAAAAAGCGTTTTAGGGATGGGGATCACTGCCTAGTTCCAATCTGCTTGTATTCCCAATCTGCCCTTTTTTTGTTCCCATTTGCTTTCACAATTGCTGATCTGCTGGGTTTTTTTAAGGGGAAAAAACATAATTTTTAATGAAAATGCTTGTGAAAATGCTTATGATATTCCATGTGTTTTTCCCTATTTACATATTAGTTAGGCAGATGATGTCTTCTGAGTCTGTCTCTTGCCACAGGCTAACTGATGTGCCGCTTAATTATCCTCCCCCTTCACTATTCTTGTTGTTTTTTACTGTTGAAAGATCGACCACCACTGCTTATTTTATGTTCTTTTTTCCTGCTGAATTTTAATCTTAAAAAAATAACTGAAGTAACAAATACTTTTTACCAAAAATTGCATTTTATTTATTCTATGCATTTCTGTAATGGAAATTGTGAGGGTCGTATGTTTTAAAAGCAGAAAGTAATATTGCTACTCTAGGGTTGCGAAGTCAGAAGCATCCCAAAACCGGAGATTTCAGGGGTAGACCCTAGTGATGTCACAGGGGTGGGCCCGACTGATGTCACGGGGGGGCTAGTGAAGTCATGGGGTGGGCCCTAGTGATGTCACAGAGCAGGCCCTAGTGATGTCATTAAGCATGATACATTAAGCATCAATCACAGTTGCTTGGAGCATACAATTACAAAAAAGAATTTCTCTGACTGGAAATTAAGATAGAAATCTTAGCTAAAAGATGGAGCCTGGGTAGGGAACATTTAATCTAGCCTACTTGCTTTCAGCAAGAAGGATTTAATTGCCCTCAGGCCAGGCCAGTCACTAGAAGGCCATTGTAGAAAGAAAGGAGTCTAGTGTTGTGGAGATGTTAGATGGGAGCATCTGGGAGTAAAGATGGATGCCCCTGAAGGCTGCAATTCTAACCTGACTTACTAAGGAACTAAGCCCCATAGAACTCAACAGGACTTACTTCTGAGTAGATATAGTTTGGATTGTGCTGTTGGTAAAGCATGACTAGGGAACCTCTACAAAGACATCCATATCCAAGCAGGGTTGGCAACCTCCTGCCTTGAATGCCCTGCCCTTATCTTTTAACATGGCTGCTCCAAATTCTTTACAGACTTGACCCTTTACTTCAGAAAGAGGTCTTAGAAATGAGTAAGACTAAGAAGATTCTCTACCCTTTCTGTCTACCCTGTGGGCTGCTATAAATTCACTTTGACAGCCAACCCATGGTTTGGTCTACCTTCACAGGCAGCAGCTTGGGAACAATAATTGCAGCCACACTTCCAAATACTGTATGTGAATTATCTTTTACCACTATTGGGCAAGAAACAAACTGCAATGCAACCAACAAGGTGCATCATCAATAGGTTTTAGGGGGTTGAGCTGAGTGCGTGGAACCACTGTTGTTGCTTCTATGGATGTAAGGGAATAAGGCCAGAGGTAAATGAAATGCAAATAGAAAAAGAAAAACAAAAGACAGTGATGATTTCCTAAATGCAATACTATACCAACCACAACAAGATTCCTATGAGTAAGGCAGACAACTTAGCATCCTACAACCAGTCAGGATTCATAACCAAAAACCAAAACTAAAAAAATCCTGGCAGCCAGTCAGCCAAGGTCACAGAAATCACCATACAGCACAACCTGACCCAGGGGAAAGCAGTTAATGCAGAATGCTGCAGCACGATTGTTGACATGAGTGAGATCCTATCAGCACATAATACCTCTGCTCTGAAATCTGCATTGGTTGCTGATGTTCTACCAGGCCAAATTCAAGCTGTGCTTTCCATGTTATGGGTGCCACATAGTACTTGTTCTGCTCTTGTAAGAAATCAGTCCGTAATGTGGCAGCACCTATGCTTTGGAACCAGAGCTTGGAAAAGTTACTTTTTTGAACTACAACTACCATCAGCCTGAGCCAGCATGGCCACTGGATTGGGCTGATGGGAGTTGTAGTTCAAAAAAGTAACTTTTCCAAGCTCTGTTTGGAACTATCCTATTGACATTAGGTAGATGTCTCTTTTCAGCACCTGTTAAAATCATTTTTGTTTAGGCAAGCCGATCCAGGCATGTAGAAGCTATTGTGTTTTTAAATCTGTTTTTAACTCATTGTTGGTTTTATTATTTTGAATGTTTTTAAATACCTGTCTTTAACTGGTTTTATCAATAATTGTATTGTTTTAATTCTTTCTGTAAACCACATTGAGATGTTTTACAATCAAGCGGTATATAAATGTAGTAAATAAAATACATAAATAAATTTTGGATTCACTGTGGTCCTTGACTCTCTTCCCACTTTTAGGAACAAAGGAATCTGCCTTATACCGACTCAGGCCATTTGGTACCATGTAGCTAAGTACTGATGACATGGACTAGCATTGGCTCTCCAGGATTCCAGGCAATAGTCTTTTCCAGAAATTGAATTCTGGGCCTTTGCATGCAAAGCATATGCCCTACCACTGAGCTACAACCCTTCTTCTGTTTAAAAAAGTATCTTTTAAAATTGTTCTTTTCAATTCACTCTTGAATGCACATCATACCTAGGGCAGATCCACACCATTCATTTAAAGCACATTTGATACCCATTTGAAGCACATGAATCCCACCACAGAATTGTGGGAACTGTAGTTTGTTAAGGGTGGTGTGAACTATAACTGTGAGGTGGAAACTACACTTCCCAGGATTCTATAGGGGAAGTCATGCACTTTAAATGCGAGTTGGATAAGCTTTAAATGTATTTTGTGAATCTACTTATTAAATTTTGCCTGCATGTAAATTGTTTTAATTAATTTTTCAAAATGGAAATGAGCTATAAAGTGAAGTTTTTAAATTGTTTTTTTAAGTGTTTTTAAATTTGTATATTTGTATATTTGTGTTTAATGTTTTTAATTGTTGTAAACCGCCCAGAGAGCTTCAGCTATGGGGCGGTATACAAATGTAAATAATAATAATAATAATAATGATGATGATGATGATGATGATGATAGTAGTAGTAGTAGTAGTAGTAGTTATAGTAGTAATAATAATAGTAAAAATAATAACAGTGGGTGACCATGGGCTACTCACCATCTCTCAGCCTATCTGCCCCTCAGGATGAAAACAAAAGAGAACCATGACCACCCCAAGGAAGAAGAGCACACTTAAAATGTAGAGGGAAAAATAATCTACAACCATACTGTGAAATCAAATACTTATTGGGACACAGTATAAAGAAATATTTATATAAGCATGACTGTCAAATACGTTTATTATTTACACAACCTGTAAATATATTTATAGTGCAATCCTATGTTTGTTTACTCAGAAGCAAGTCCCAATGTGGCTTACTCAAACAGGGAAATGTCCAGAGAACTGCAACCTCAAGTGATACAGAACTTGTTCTTTTAACAAGCCTTTTAAGTTGAGACCTTATCCAGTCTGTGTCTGCATTGGAATTGCTTTTTAATATGTTTTTAAATGTTTTCTTTTTTTAAAAAAAATGTTTTTAAAGCTTTTTTAAAAAAATGTTTTTAAGATGTTTTCTTTTAATATATTTTAAAGTCTGTTTTTATGAAGTTTTAAAGTGTTTTTAGTGCTTTTGTTTGCCGCCCTGGGCTCCTACTGGGAGGAAGGGTGGGATATAAATCAAATAATAAATAAATAATAAATAAATACACTTCATTCACCCAACCCAAAATTCAGAATCTTGTCAGTTTAAGCTGTTTTGCAACTGTTTATACTTGTTTTATGGTTATTGGATTTTAAAGGGATTTGTTTCTTATTGTGAGCTGCCTTGGTTTCTAATCACCAACCCTACCTTACAGGGTTGTTGGAAAGACTCCATACACACACACACACTGCAGATGTAAAAATACACCCCATATAATAGTTTATTGTCAAGCCAGTTGGTCATTGCAGAACATTTTAAAAAACATCAGTATTAGTTTCCTACATAATAAAAACAGCAATATCTAAGTGAAATGGAAATGGACTGCCTTCAAGTCGATTCTGACTTATGGCGGTCCTATGAATAGGGTTTTCATGGTAAGCGGTATTCAGAGGGGGTTTACCATTGCCTTGCTCTGAGGCTGAGAGTCAGTGACTGAGGTCAACCAGTGAGCTTCATGGTCATGTGGGGATTCAAACCCTGGTCTCCCAGGTCATAGTCTAACACCTTAACCACTACACCACACTGGCTCTCTAAATACCTAAGTTAGCCCTGCCTGATTGCTTTAAAAATAGGATTGGAGGGGGAGAGAAAGATTTACAACACAAACACAATTCTTTTCTATTTTCACTCAAAAGTCCAATTAATTTATAGCACAATTCTAACCATGTCTAGTCAAGTCCTATTGAATTCAATGGGGTTTACTCTAGGTATGTGGGATTAGCATTGCTTTACTCCCAGAAGAGCAAGTATTGGATTAAAGCTTTAATATTGGGAAGGTTTTCAAAGCACTGCCCTCTTCAACAGCCCAGGGTTTGACTCTTGCACACAAGAGAAAAAACCCTGAAAACTATATACTTACCCAATTTATGAGATTTTCAGATAAACAGGGGGGAAAACCACAATTTTCTGGAATTGCAATGAGGTCTAGGCACTGCCTGCAGGTCAACAAATCACAACCCTGGCTTTACTTATTGGCTACAATCCTGAAAGGGTGGGGTTAGAGTTACTAGCTGCTAAAACAGATCTGTTAAACAGGTTTAACAGTTGCAGGGGGGGCTAATGATTTGATGTATATCTCGGGAACCAGACCACCTAGAAACTTCTTTTTAAAATTGAAGCTGAGACTCTGTAGATTAAGGTGAGACCCGGAGAGTACCCTCAAAAGCCAGAGTATCTGGTTGAGAACCAGATACCTGATAACCCTGTACTGCTATGATTTTGTCACTATTATTTTATATTTGAAAATCACTTTTTTCTTTATTATTTAAATAATAAATTTTAACCCTGCAAATATCATGCTTGTGTGACCTCTTGAATTACTTTACCAGCAGCACCAGCAGCACTAACTTATGTTTTTAATTATTTGATTCCATACAATATCCTAAAGAAATCTGAGAATTAACAAAACAAAGAGAAAATTGGGGGGAAGTTAATGGATGTAAATTGTGATTGTTATCACCTAGACCGCCGTTAAGAATGCATGAACTTAGAGGACAGCCAGTTACAAAGATAATAATGTAAAATTTGAAGATTTTTTTTAAAAAAAATCTGTTCCAATGACAGCCATGACCTGCCACAAGAATCTAGTTCCAGTCTGAAAAGACAGCAGACTGTCAGATTAAGTCAAAATCCTGGTACTAAGTCCAATTTAGTGGATGTTCTCCTCCATCCCTAAAGCATTTTCATCTGAGAGCTACTGTTCAGAGAGCATGTATGGCAGTGGTTGGACAAGTGATTAACTGAACGTATTGGCTGCTGAGCATTACAAAACAAAAGAATTCCCAGTAGAGGTGGTAACAGAGCTCTGTTCTAATTCAGTTGTGTGTAATGCAGAAATGGCCATTACAGTGATTTAGTGATTACCCAAAAGGCCTTGGCAGCTGGTAGGTTCATTTAGGGAAGAAAGTCACTTGCAGGAGATGCAACTGAGCAGCGTTTGCTTACAATGGTCCACCAATGCCTCAATGTTATGTTTTATTATTGAAGCTGAGTGGCATCAGGAAGCCATGATTGTGCCCTTCTTTGCTGAAACTGAAACTGATATTTTTAAAGATACTCAGCAACTGCATGAGTTGGTTAGTTTTGCAACAAATGCTGATCTTACATTCCCTGAATATAATATCTTCCAACATCTGTTCCCATATTTCTGGCAGATATGTGGTTCTCTCCAAAAGTGCCATGTGGATTATAATGGACATTGTTTTCTGTCATGTAAAACAAAGGAAATTTCTTCTGCATAAGCCACATGGAACTTGATAATTGATGGAGAAAATCAAAGCTAATTAAGACCATTGGCTGCAGCAGGAAGCACTTGAAACCTGTTTTGTCCCCAGCGACCAGGAATATATAATGATTATGGCACTACAGCAGGATAGAATCTAGATGAAAACAGTTGTTTGGTGTGGAAAAAGAATTGGAGAAGACATTGTAGGTTGCTCAGCTGTACAAACTGCATGGATTACTAGGCCATGATCTGGGTTTCAGTGCTCAGTTACTGCACGCCTATATATACCTGCTCCACCTATATATTTGTGAAGAGACAGGTTATTATGAGGACACCATAAGTCTCTAATGCTCTCACCTCTGAGGGGGATTGATCCTACAAAGGATACACAGAACTTCCCTCTGTTCAGAGAGCAGGGACAAATCCTATAAACCTTTCCCGCAATGCCTTTTAGGCATGTGAGTGGCATGCAGCAACACTTTTGTATAGAAAGCAGACCTACATATTTGCAGTGGTATGCTTACTAACATCTGATTCACTTGCACTTTTTTGGCATGTTAAAGTCACTCCCAGTATGATTCAGAGCATGGAAAAGTTACTTTTTAAAACTACAATTCCCATCAGCCCCAGCCAGCATGGCCACTGGATTGGGCTGATGGGAGTTGTAGTTCACAAAAGTAACTTTTCTAAGTTCTGGTATGATTTAAGTGTGCCATGTTCTCCTGGTGTGTATCCTGATGCCCCATCACATAGCAAGAACTGGTATTTTCCATTTCCAGAGCAAATCCTTCTCTTCAGTTGTTTTCTTTGGTACAATTAATACCAGTTTTCACCACTGGAGGTTACATTCAAGCAATGCATTATTTATCTTGCAAAACTGATGTGATGAATTTGCATTCCAACAATACATTATTCATTTTGCAAAACCAACGTGATGAAATCATTTTGGGGTGACTTTACCATGTCCAAAAGTAACATGTGAATTGGGCCCAAGAAGAAGTGGGGTGGATGAGAAGAGGAGAAAGAAGTCCAAATTGAGGGAAATGTCTGCCTTCAGGGTCACCACTTTCCTTAAGTTGATGCCACCTGATTGTATTAAACATTAAACTCTGCCCATGAGACATTTAGTTTTCTCACAATTATGTCCCACCTTTCCAAAAATGATCTGATAGCATCACACATTAGGGTTGTCCCATTTTATCTTCACAACAGTCCAATGAGGTAGATTAGATTAAGAATATGTGATTGGCCCAAAATTGCCCAGTGAGCTTTGTGGCTGAACAGGGATATAATCCCAAATTCTTGCGTCTAAATCCAAGGCTATAGATACTACATGACCTTGTCTCTCATTTTCTACCACAATGGCATTACCACCTTGAACAGGCCTGTGTTTGCCTCCACCCCCCTTTTTTCCTAATGACTCGGGCTTGTTCCTGAAGGGGGGGATCATGAGGGGGCCGAGTGGCCTACACAGAGGTGGGATGAGCGAGCTTAAGGGCCAGCTCCTCCTTCAAACTTGCCTCTTTGCCTTGCAGCGCCCACCCTTCCTCCCTTGTCAATATGGGCTCTGCTAGTCACCATGTGGAACTCAGTAGGAATTTGGAGGGGATTCTAGTTTGAGACTCCCTTTCATTTTGCTTACTCCATACTGCTTGATTTAATTCAATTGGCTTTCAGAAGGGTGTGGTTAGCTTGTCTGGGCTGGCATGGAATTCAGGCAGGTGAGGAAGGCAGATATAAACAGCTGGTTACTGAGGCATTCTGGGGTTAAGGGCACCCACTAGGGAACTGCCAGTTCTTCATGCCTGGTGGGGATCCTGGGGGTGTCCTCATGAGCCTAATTTGCACATCAGGGTGAATGCCAGTATGGCGGGGCCAGGTTGTGCAGGTTAGATGCACACCCTTGGTTCTACTAGCAAGGAGGGACAAGTTCATCCCCATCCTTTGCTCGGGAGCCACAGCCAGTGACTGACTGACATGCCCAGGGAACTGGAGGGAAATCTCCCTACCAGATAGGTTTTATCCTCACCTGCCTGAATAAGGTTCAGTTTGGTTGATTTGGTTTAATTGGTTGAAAGTTTGAAAAAGTTGTTATATTTTTAATTCCAACTTGGTGTCTTCTTTTGGGCGTGGTGGCAATACACTCAATGTGATGTGAATCCATACAAAACTGACATCTAGTATGATAAGAACATTCAAAATTCAAAATTTACAATAAAACCATATACCCAATCAGCAAATAAGCTGGGGTGTGTGTGCCTGTGCACTGATCACAACATTTGGTTTGGATCCTAATTCAGTCATTTTGGAAAACAGCCCTATTCAGTATGCAGCACTTTGGAGGCTGCCCAATTCAGTTTGGGTCCAAATCCAAATCCCTATTCAAACAATTATTTATGCCTCACTGTTTAGTAATATTGGCAAATTTAAACATTTGAAAGAATGATTGAAGAATGGAAGAATGATTTAAACATTTGAAAACATTTTGAAAGAATTGGGTGCAAATTTGCAGGCATAGTAGACCCTCTAGCGTGAATGAAACCTGACAATTTACAGACAACCAGGAGGTTGCCCCAAACACCTTTAATGTGTATTTATTTATCTAAAGGAATCATCTATAACTTTTTGGCAAAAATTAATGAAATGTGCAGGCTTCTATGAAAATAGCATATGTAAGAGAGGTGCCCCTATATATGAAACCTGTCAAATTACAGACAAATTGGCTGAAGGGTTTTTGTGCTAGGCACCTTTAATGTTGATTTGGAGTGGAAAACTAAAAGGGATTTGCTTTCCTCACTACAGTTTTATGTATTATGGAGGTGCCCTTAGGAAAATAACCTGTACATTTTTGGAAGGCATTTTTTTAACGTAAGAATCTCCTTATTACACCAAATCTCTTTGGAAGCCTGTGCTTCAGTTCACAGTGTTCTGAAGAGACCCCACTTCATCTCAGACAAGTGCCAAATCTATCTAAAATGGGCTTCTTTGGTTCTTGATTCAGGAGTGGCCCAAATCTGAAATCCTAAAAGAAACTAAAAGAAAATAGTCTACAAAATAAACTAAAAGAAAAGTTTAAGTACAAAGCATCAGAGACCAACTGGTGGTCTGTTTGGCTTGTGTAATATTCAAATTTGGTCACTTTGGTGAGGAAGTGTGGGAAGGGAAAAACTGATAAGGATGGCTAGGTGACACCCTTAGGCAACTTTGGGGGTGTCCAGTGGCTCTGGAGGCAGGATATGGGCTGCCTTTGGGGCCAACATGCCTCATCCATGTTCACCGCCCAGAGAGCTGTTGCTAGTCGGGCGGTATATAAGCTTAATTAAATAAATAATAAATAAATAAATAAATAAATAAATAATCCATATGGAGTTTTGGGGGTCTGGGGGTCGTGCCGTAGGTAGACCTCCCTACTCACCTCAGGGGATGGTCTGAGAAGGGGTAGATGGAACAGCTTGCCCTTGACCCGGCAGGGGTTGGTTGCCCTAATAGCTGCAAGCAGGCTTTCCCTGATATCATCATACTGCTCCCACACTTAGGTTTCCCTCTGCAGGTTCATTCATCTGAAACTTAATCTAATTCAATAAAGTGGCCCATTAGTTCAACCCAACAGTTTTGTGTCTGTGTCTTATTTCGGCCCTCAACTGCAATATATAAATGTTTGAAATAGATTCAATAAATGGATCAAAATAACCACAATGTCCTTCAGCATCTGTAGAATGAAATCTAGGTGAAGATCCCAGGTGTTTTGCTTTCCCTAGTATTATTGGGTTACCTAAGTTTCTGCCATCTCTGTTATCCCAGAAAAGATTTTGCAATCTTTAAGAGACATATGAAAAGACACATTCTCCTATAAAACTTAATGTGTCTCTTAGTCTACAAAAGCTAAATAAGCTCTTATCCATACCTCTCACATTGTGGCTGTTTGCCATCTTGCGGTGAACAGCTTTTCAGCTAGATTCAGTCTATTGCCATCTGCTGCAATGATGTTAAAATGCCTAGGAAGGTTTTATAAAGTCCCCCTATAGAGCAATCTGTTCATAGGACTTTATGGGTCACACATAAACGCAATCATTTGATAGTCTTCTTTAATTCTTTCTTCACGCAGAGCTTTATGAGAGGCTCTTTCTATTCATTCATCAATGGTAGCAGTAGAGAGGGCGCTCACTACAGCATGTGGTTGGCTGTCCAGATCCTGGTTGCTGGCTCTGACTCTAATGTTCTTACTGTGACTAAACCAGGGTAAAGAACCTCAGGCCCAGGGCCTGAATGCAGCCCTTCAGGACTCTCTGACTGGCCTTGGGGCTCTCCCTAGCGCATGTCCTCCAAGGTCACACCCCACAACAGTGGTGGCTGGTGTCTCCGATGTCAGGGGTATCTGCTCTGGGTTTTAATCCAAACTTTCAAGGAGCTGCTTGGACAGCTCCTTGAAAGTTTGGACTGATAACCAGAGTGGATTCTACTGACATTGGAGACACTAGCCGTCACTGCCTCACAATGGCTCTGCCCCATCCTCCTCCTCCCTGAACTGCTCTTGAACTATGTGATAATGCCTCTTGCTTCCTGGGAAGGAGAATGGAGAAATGTATGTGTGGTTGCAATGTAGCCTGTTGTACAAAGTCACATCCACTGATGCACTCACCTTTGCCTTCGGCCCTGCCCACCACTGGCATCAGGGCCCCGGAAAGTTGCTCATGAAGGAATGAGACCCTCAGATTGGGGGGAAAAGTTCCCCACCTCTGGGCTTCATTCTCAGGACTTCTTCAGCATGTGCAGTTACAGTGACTGAAATGGGCCTGATTTTGATGGACATAAGGATGAGAGAGGAAGAACTCCCTCATTTTCTTAATTTTATATATGAGGGAGTTTACGTTTATATATGAGGGAGAGCCCTTTTCACTAGCCCTTTTCAGGCAACATATGTAGTGACATGGGACATGCATGAGGGGCAGGATGGTGGTAGCAAGCCCCACCTCTGTCTATTTACCAAGGTCTCCAGTATCACTGTTGCAATTTTTCATCCCTTCAATTCCAGCTATGTGCCAAAGGCCACTTAGACAGAAAGTGAAACAGAGAGACACTGTTGAGGAGGTTGGTTGTAGTATAAACTCTGCAGTTGCCAGGAGGGCCAGCCCAGACTGTTTTGTTGCCTGAGATGAAGGATAAGATTCCATGCACACGTGCAAACCCATGCAATTCCACATCTAGAAGCCAGCCAGACTGGCATTTGAATCTTCCTTCAACACTGGTGATGGGACAGCATCCACCACCACACAAAGCTAACTGAGGAACATATGAACTTGCCTCATGCTGATTCAGACCACTGATCCATCAGTATTGTCTACAATGACATGCTAAGATTTCAGAGAGGAATCTCCCCCAGCCCTACCTGAGAACTGAAACTGGGTTGTTCTGCATGCAAAGCAGATGCTCTACGAGTGAGCTATGGATTGTTCTCCAATCTCCCAGGACTGCAGGACATGCATGGCAGACTGCTCTGTCCTCCAACACCTTGCTCATTGTAAAACAGGAATGCCAGAATCATGGTGAAGTCAGTATGAGGTGAGTCTCCCATGGTAGTTTTGCATGGCCAGCATACATAGTTTCAATTCATAATTCAGGCTGACAACTGATATTTTTCATACCAGGGGAAATTCTAAACTTCAAAGATTTCCCAGGGTATAGTTAATACCTATTCTCTGGCATGTGGTGGTACATTAGGGGAAAGTCCGTGGCTCAATGTAGAGAATGTGCTTTCTGCATGTAAAATCCCAGATTCAGTCTCCAGTTAAAGTCTCTCAAGTAACAGGACTGAGAATGATCAAAGCCTGAGACTCTGAATAGCTTGCATCAGTTAGAGGAGACCATATTGGGATAGATGGACCAATGTGTGACTTAGTATAAGATAGCATTATTGTTTTGGTTGCCACACTTGAAGAAAGATATAATGTTGGAGAATTTTAGAGTTCTTTGGACTGCGGATCCTTGAAGAAATTTGAAGACACAGGCTTGTGTCTTTACAAGCATATGCAGGGTCAGCCTCCCAGAGAGTCTGGTAAGGACTGCAATGAGGCACAGTCTGCATGGCTCTTTTATACAGTACTAAATATACATGTGACATTAGTTCACCAATCCCACAAGTTCCTTCCCACCTAACTCAACAGTTCCTCCTCTCTGCAATCTTTCCAAACCAATCAGAAAGCCTCAGGTAATTCTTACATGAACACATGTACAAGTAATTTGACACTGTTTTAATATATTTCTTATTCCAATTTTCTGCCATCTTATTAATATCATCATTGTTCTGCTGTCCCCCATGACTAATGCTCTTCCAGGCCAGTTGAAACCAGTTACTACCATACATTACATTCTACTATTGTGAATGGGCTTTCATGCATACCCGGTACTTCCATTGTTCCATTGTTCTTGATCTGCCAGGCTAACCCAGGTACACCTGGAGATATTACAACATGTTCCTTAACAATACCAGGCTGGGTTTGGCTTGCTCAACTTAGGTGACTGGAATTCATGAGCACCACAGTTTTATTAGTTTGCTGTAGGGGTTCTTTTTTCTTATATTTTCTTAGAAATCCCAGTACTAACATAAAATGCATAGCTATACAGAAAGGGTTATGATTACAGTACTGGACTATGACTGGAGACCATACATATAAGACAAGACACTGGATAATTCTGAGCCAGCCACTATCTCTCAGCCTCAGAGGAATGGAAAAGGCAAACTACCCAAAAATACCTTTTTACCATGAAAACCCACTTACAGAGTTTGTATTCTATTAAATGAAACACACCAGATCATTTTAAAATTCAAAGTTTCTCTCATTACTGTTTGGATAATGTTACAAAGTTTTTCCACTAGTCAGTGCCATTGTACTAGAACAAGAATAAAATATGTGTATAATTTGCCAACTAATAATTACTTTCCCAGGATCAAACAGTTTAAAAATCAATCATAGATTACATGCTCATTGCTTCTGAACAATATAATCATTAATTAAAGTCAGTCACACACAGGCCTATTCTGGCAAAAGCAGGAGTTCAAGGTGAGGTGAATTGACCATTGCCTGCTATCAAGGCCATACTCACAGGCCTGATTTTAAGGCCTATGGATTTTAGCTTGGTTCCTTGTGATTTTCTTATATTTCATAAACATATACCTTCTAATATCTATGATTATATGTGTGGATATATAAACATTCTCCATTATGTCCCCCCTTTGAAACTAGAATAGCTTCACACAAAGTCTCACGCTATCTCTATTTCACTCAGCCTCATACCATGAGTATTCCTAATCCAGAGGAATAAGCTTGGGTGGCACTGGTTCATAAGACTCCGGGTCAGGTTCAGGAGGACTGTTAGGAACACTCTCTTTGGAGAGTAAGAGTTCCTTTGCAATGCCCTTCTCACGCTCAGCTTGAGTGAATCTCTCCTGGCTTTTATTCCCTGGCTGAACCAGTGGAACTGGTAAGTCAATGGGCTTTGGATAGACCCAGAGAATCTTCTCCCCCATGTCATCATGACTGAGCCAGCGTTTACATGCCCTACATGTCTCAAAGGCTTCATGGCCCTCATCGTATTTTGCTTGACTGAAAATTTGACTGGGTAACTTGAGGAAACGAGGGCTATAGGCCAGAGCTGGGGAAAGTTACTTTTTAAAACTACAACTCCCATCAGCCCCAGCAAGCATGGCCACTGGATTGGGCTGATGGGAGTTGTAGTTCAAAAAAGTAACTTTTCCAAGCTCTGCTATAGGCAAAGTAGCCATTGGTTCTGAGTAGTATTTGGCTTGCCTTTTCAGGCAACTTGTCAGATTTTGTTGTCTGTTTTTCTCCCACCTTCTCAGCAGATGACACAATCCTGGAGGCTATTGCACAGTCTAAAACTGGGTAGAAAACTAGAAATTAGAAGTTAGGTTGGCCCCCACCCCCCTTTGATCATCTTTCTTCCAAGTCTTTCCTTGGTCTCAGATTATAAAGACAAGGAGGTGAACTTCTTCTTGGTCTCAGATTATATGGGCAAGGAGGTGGATCAGGAAAACCAGAGCTGTGGAGGTCACTGGCATCTATACTCTGATACCAACTATCAACCAGGTCTTCCAACTGAGTTTCCACAACAGTGTCAGCCGGACTTGATGCCAATTCGTCAGAGCAGGAGTCATCTTCAGAAACATCTTCTAGGACATCCCAAAGAAGATCCGGAATCTCTCCTGTAGCCCTTACTTGGGCAATCAAGTCTGGATCTATGCTTTCTTCTGTGGAATAGAGTTCTTTTCTCAGCCACTCTGCAATCTAATCTGTGTCAGCTGGGCAGAAGTCATCTTCCTTGGGCTCGGGGGGTAGCGATGGCACCTCTCCATTGCTCGGGTTGACTGTTCTATGAGCGTGACTTGTGTGTGTCCATGAAACTCTTTCTTCCACTCGGATAGCTGTATTAGTGGTCATCAGGACTTAGGAGGGGCCTTTTCGGGAGCCAGCTTTTCCTTCTGTGGTCCTTCGTGACAACGTAGCCACCTGTCTGGATGGAATGGCAGGGCACAGCCGTAGGACCTGGGAGAGTGTTCTGCACCTATGAGGGGAGACTAACAGTAATTGTGGACAAATATATAATATTTTTTAAAGAGGCCATCATAGTTTTCAGGGAGTTAAAAGCCCTAATTTTCTGAGGTGGCTCAATCCCTAATAGCAAAGGTCTACCAAACTGTATTTGAAAAAGAGTCAACCCATGTTTTCTATTTGGCATGTTTGTGATATGCATGAGCGCTAGTGGTCAATTCGCAAATATCGAAAAGGCCATAAGACCACTGGTGAGCACTCTGAGTGGTGGTCTTCTCCTTTTCCTGTAGAAAAATGGCTGACAAGTGATGCAGGAGGATGCTATATGTACTGCCTCCTGGTGAATGCCTGGGGCACATCAATGTGTCAAATTCTGGTCAGCCATTCCCCTTTTTGCTCATGTGGCCCATTCCATGCATCACCTGGGCAAGATGTCACACCAGGAGTCTAGGGCCACTGGTTTGCGGACTGGACTATACAGAGGTCCTTAAATAGTGCACAACTAGCTGTGACCCAGGCTTCCTGTTCCTGTGTAGCAGCCTTGTTTTGCAATTCTGCTAACTTCAGAGTGTTAACATTTCTATAAGAAATAGAATCACGTTTGTTAGAATGAGCTTCACAGTGAATAATGGAAACAACAGACGGAAGAAGAATGGCATGAATCAAATGGCCATGAGACAAGTAGAACCAGAAGAGATGAGAAATCCTCTGTGTTTTCCAAAATTGTCGCACTGAATGACAGACACCAAACACATATTTAGAATCAGTATAGATAATAGCAGCTTGACCAGAGGTGATGGTACAGGCTTGAATGCGAACAACAAGTGCAGCTGCTTGAGCGCTCCTGACACCTGGAAGAGAATAAGCTTCAGGAAGAATGTCATGGTTAGAAACAACAGCATAACCAGTAATCAAATTCCCCAGTTGTATTCTTTACACACACACGCACACTATGGATGTGTACAGACCCCCAGATTTGCCCCATGGCTCCAATCTGGGGTGGAGCATTAGTCAGATCCACCCTGAGTCAACCTGGGGACTACTTGGCCTGACTTGGAGCCACTCCTGAATAAATTGGGGGTGGGGTTAATGTTTTATTAGGATAAAAACATCCTAATTAAGCAGACAGCTAGGAGGGGGTGGGGGAAGGAAACATTGTGTCTTCTCCCCCTTGACCTAAAATGGGGTCAATTCTGTGAAGGATCACTCCCTCCGCTCATCAGCTGTTGAGTCAAGGGAGCAATCCTGCAGACTGTGGTGGACTGTTTTGCAAGGGGCTTTCCTACAGGAAAGCCACTTGCAAACTAGCACCCACACCCTGCAGGATCACTGCCTCTTCTCATCAGCTGATGATCAGTGACCCTGTGGGGCAGCACTCCTTCCTGCCTGATGTCCCACCCGCTGATCACTCTGAGTCCTCCATAGCAATCTGAGGCTGTCTGAACCCAACTCAATCTGAGGCCCCAAACCCCCCAAATGGGCCCAATTTGACTCAGGCGTCAGCCAAATCTGGTGCACAGCCCAAGAAAATAAGACAAATTAGAGGTTCAGAGGAGTACAACAAAGATGGTTAGTGGTATGGACAACAAATCCTATGAGTAAAGCAATGGAGGCTGGTGGCTCCATGTTAGTGGGACAGTGGAATCCACTCCAAGTTTTAGTCCCTTGAAAGTTTAGACTAAAACCCAGACCGGATTCCACTGCCCCACTGACATGGAATCATCAGCCATCACTGGGGGAAAGGTTCAAGTAGTAGGGGGATACGATGGTACTCTTCAAATATATGAGGGGCCAACACGTGAAAGAGGGCAACAACAGGAGACTGAGCATTAGCAAAAACGTCATGATTTGGTTGAATATTAGGAGAACCATCTTGATAGTAATAGAAGTTTGACAATTGAATAATTACCTAGAAAGGTGATGGGCTCTGCCTTGTTGAAGGTATTCAAGTGGTCAGGCGTCCATTGGGGATGTCCTAGCCCTCTCCAATTCTGTTGTATGATCTTTTTCATGCTAAATAACAGAACCATATGATATATATGGCCTACAACCCCTTCCTCAACTCTACGCCTCTATGTTTCAGTTTCAGTATAAAAAAAATTCAACATTTAAACATATTCACAAATGCAAAACAGATGTGGCACATGCACACCAAAACACCTTGATATTTTTCTCCACCGTCATTTTTCTGAAGCAAAAGCACTCTCCAGTTGAGGACTCAGTGGAACCATGTAAATAAACAAATCAACTGAGTTCTTTATTGCTGTTAGGGTTGAGGATTTGTTGTTGTTGTTTCAGTTCATATTTAAAGGTGATTTGCACTTTCTGAAACAATATGAGAACCGAAACATAGCCATCCTTCAAAATGCACACTTACCCAAATGTCGTTCTCCAACCAACATTTACAAAAATGTACATAACAGGGGAAAGTGTGCATTAAAGTGAATATATGAGTGAAAATAATATTAAAAATGTATCGTATTAGGGAAAATTGCTTGCAAAAATGAGAACATAGTCAAATCTGCATACAAAAACATGTTTATTAGGAATAATTCACACTAAAATGCTGATTAATTGTCATAAGGATTTTTTTGAAAAAATGGCAAATTGCTGCCGAAATGTAGAGAACTGAATTTCAGATTGGAAAAATTAGAAACCAAAGGAACCAAAACTGACAGATCCTTTCATCCCTGCTAACTATTCATCAGTTGCTTTGAACTTTCCTCTTTCAACAAGCCTTTTAAATTGAGATCTATCCCAGTCTGCGTCTGTGTTAGAATTGCTTTTAATATGTTTTCTTTAATACATTTTAACCTCTTTTTTTAAAAAAGATGTTTTTAAAGCTTTTTTTAAAAAAATGTTTTTAACATTGTTTTGTCTTAATGTATTTTAAGGTCTTTTTATGAAGTTTTTAACATGTTTTTAGCATTTCTGTTTGCCGCCCTGGGCTCCTGCTGGGAGGAAGGGCGGGATATAAATCAAATAATAAATAAATAAAATAAATATAAACATCAGTCTCAGTGGATTCATCACTTTTCTCTTTATTTGTGACATACGTGTTAAAAAAGAAAAAACCCTTTCTATTATAGCTAGTAGTCTTTACTAGGTGTAACACATTTTTTCTCATCTCCTGACAAGCCTGAGCCATAACTTTATTATCCATTTTGTGAGTAACATCTTAACATTATTATTAGCAGTAGTGGCAGGGTTAGAAAAACAGGGGTGATGAGGAGAGCAGAAGGAGGCAGACAACACAGTGTTATTGCTTTCAGAACAATAACGTTCTTACTTGGTCTGTTCAGTTACAAGGCATTACAAAATTTAAATAGCAATAAGAACAACAATGTCCCTGTTAAACTTGTAGCCAGCCCAGTGGCTATGGGGACAGCAAACACGAGTGTACGAGTAATGTCCTTGGAATACCCCCGAAGCATTTCTTGATTGAGAGGGATATCACCTGACATCTCTTTGATCTTTTAAAGAATTTATCAGGCCATGTTCCCAACTAGGGAAGGAGCAGGCAGGGACCAGTGAAGTCAGCTATCATCCGAATAGAAATGAAAGAAGCTAATTAAAGAACTGTGGATACTGCATACTTCATTTAAAGCCATCTTCCAAGAGAACAGGAATCCACTCTGGGATCACTGTTCCTTGCAGAATTTTCAAAGAAGCAGTCCTACAATGTCGTTCTCCTAATTCATTGTTTCCTAAACAATGTTTCTAAATTTCAGCTTAGTTAACATTTACAATTTTCTGTTAATTAAAAATAGTTGTAACAAAAAAAATTCCCATAAACCCAGGGAAACAGATAAGTGCTCCTCTTATGGTACAATACATTTTTGTTATGGGACATTTCACTACCCTGAGACACATTTGAATTGGCTTGGGGCAGAAAAATGCCCCATAAAACCATATATGTCTGTATTATACTATCTCTTGCCAAGTTTAGATGACATTTGAAGTCTCTTGGGTAAAAAAAACCTACCCCATAAAACTGGCTATGTCCATTTTGTTGTTTTGTTTTCATGGAAGAAGGATTAAAGTGGAAGAATGCTAAAGAAGATACAGTTGGTGGATTCCATTTCTTTTATATTTTAACAGACTGTATGTGTCATGGGATCTTCTCATAAATGGACATCAGCCCCCCCCCATATTTCATAGTCAAAGTTTAAATAGATGCAAATGCAGGCAAGTTGGCAACTCACACTTTGATTGTTTCCACTGGGAAGACTTGGGACCACCATGGCTCTTGAAATGAGTTCAAAGTAAATGTCAAGGTAAAATAACTCTTCAGCATTAACAGCAGGGAAGAGTTTCAAATATAAATACAAATCTTTATTATTTAGCCAGAGACCAGGATTGCTTCTGCAAGGTTAAGTCTTGTTTCACCAGCCTGTTAGAGTTCTTTGAGAATGTCAACAAGCATATAGAATGAGGTGATCTGGTTGACATAGTGCACTTGGACTTTCAAAAAGATTTCGACAAGGTACTTCACCAAATACTCCTGAATAAGCTTAGCAGCCATGGGATAAGAGGTGCTCTTGTGGATCAGGAACTGGTTAAGTAGCAGGAAGCAGAGAGTAGGAATTCTCCTAATGGAAAGTTGTAGAAAGTGGAGTCCCTCAAGGTTGGGTATTGGGACCTGTGCTTTTTAACTTGTTCATAAATAATCTAGGCATGGGCAGCGAGTTGGCCAGGTTTGCTGATAATACTAAATTGTTCAGGATCACTACAAGAAAAAGATATTATGAAAAGCTCCAAAAGGACTTCTTCAAACTGAGTGAATGGGTGGTAAAATGGCAAATACAATTCAATATGAGCAAGTGTATAGTGATGCATATCAGGACAAAAAAAATTAATTTCACATATACACTCATGAGGTCTGAACTGGCAGTGACTGATCAGGAAGAAGACCATGAGGTCATAGTGGTAGCTCGATGCAGATGTTGACCCAGGGTGTGGCAGCTGTGAAAGAGGCCAATTCCATGCTAGAGATCATTAGGAAAGTTATTGAAAATAAAACTGCCAGTATCATATGCCATTATACAAATCTATGATGTGGCTATATTTGAAATACTGTATACAGTTCTTGTCACCTCTCCTCAAAAAGGATATTGTGGAGTTGCAAAAGGTTCAAAGAAGGGCAACCAAGATGATCAAGGGGATGGAGCAACTCCCCTATCAGGAAAGGTTGCAGCATTTGAGGCTTATTAGTTTTAGAGAAAAGGAAAGTAAGAGGTGACAGGATAGAAGTTTCTAAAATTATGCATGACATGGAGAGAATGCATACACAAAAGCTTTTCTCACTCTTTCATAACACTAGAACTTGTGGACATTCAATGAAGCTGAACGCTGGAAGGTTCAGGACAGACAAAAGAAAGTACTTCTTCACACAGCACATAATAAGCTATAGAACTCACTCCCAGAGGAGACAGTGATGGCCACCAACTTGGAGGGCTTTAAAAGAGGATTAGACAAATTCATGGAGGATAATGGTATCAAAGGCTGCATGAAAATGATACATACTCGGGGGCAATACACTTCTGAATACCAGCTGCTGGACACTGCAGGGGGAAGGAGAGTGTTCTACCACTCAGGTTCTGCTTGTGGGCTTGCCATGGGCATCTGGTTGGCCACTGTGAGACAGGATGCTGGACTAGGTGGGCCACTGGCCTGATCCAGCAGGCTCTTCTTGTGTTCTTATGTTCTTATTGCCAGAGCCTGATAGGACAGGCAGCAAAGCAGTGTGAATTATAAAAAACTAAATAAATAATAAGTATGCAGGAAAAGAAATGGTATGTCATTATAAACATCTCAGGAATACAATGGGGGAGGGAAATTTGCACTTCTTGTGTTTTCTGTGGTCATCCCCATTAAACAGATGCATTGTTATTCCCAAATCAATCGCATTTCAGCTCCATTTCGTTCTAATCAGAATGTCAATAACCCCTGGATAGTGTTTAGCATTTGGCAGCTCAGCAACCACAAGCTCTCTAGCTTTCCTTCTTAATTGTGTTTGGAAACAAGCATGCTCGCACTTCTCCTACAGAGTCTATGCAACCTGATTTAATAAATACACCAAGAGATTATCTCTCACAGTGGGAAGAGTCACATGAGGATTTGATCTCTGCACTTTTGCAAACTGGGAATTCCTTAGTTCGACTGTATCAAATAAATACTGTAATTCATACCGTATTTGCAACATAAGCTATTGAACAGAAATTGTAAAAGCATTGGTGAAATGGAAATGGACTGCCTTCAAGTCGATTCTGACTTAAGGCTACCCTATGAATGGGGTTTTCATGGTAAGCTGTATTCAGAGGTGGTTTACCATTGCCTTGCTCTGAGGCTGAGAGGCAGTGACTGGCCCAAGGTCACCCAGTGAGCTTCATGGCTGTGTGGGGATTTGAACCCGATACATTATGAAATACATTCTCTAGATGTGACATTCTCAAAGCACACCTAACACAATGGTTTTTTATATGTAACTTTTCTTTTGGGTAACATTCATCAGAATAATTGTTCACACAATTTTTTTTAAGTCTGTAGCAAATTGTTATCGCAATATCATGAGAGCGATGCATGAGTGTCCAACACATTACCTTACCATCTCCCCTCTTTCTCAGCATGTACTGGCAGGACATTTTCTCTGGGGAAAAGGTATTGCAAGATCCAAAGCTTTATAAGTTAGCATTAAACAGTACAAACAGGGAGCTTTAGATTCCTCTTTGCTATATTAAACCCAACTGTGGTTCTTACAGTGCCAGAATATCATGTTGAATATTTTTGGCACCCAGAAATAGCTTTAAAATGTATTACAACAGCACCCAGAGAACATTTTAATACGCACAGGGAAGAAGCCTGGGAGTTCTGAAAGAAATAATGTAGTTTCTGTTCCCCTGTGTCTTTCTTTGCACTGTAATTTGCAGGATCCAAATCCTAGTCTGATTCCCATCTTAGTTGCATTTTGATGCTGAAGGGAGGGGAGGCATTCAACAAACTCAATGACAAAGTTATCCCCGCACTCCTTATTTTTTCATAATTAATTAATTAAGTAATTAATTGGCTTCTAAGTCATTTACAAAATATAAAAAACAGTTAAACATTAAAATGTAAACATCCATAATTAAAATAGACGAGATGATGATGATGATGATGATTACACGCGCTTCACCAGCAGGTCGCAGTGAGAGTTACAACAGTTTAAAATCCAATGTTTAAAAACAATTAAAACATATTGCAATCACAGGAATAGAAAGGGTCCTGAAAACATACCCCAAGTATCAAAGGGCAGGGTAAAGAGCAGCATCTTAACATTCGCTGAAAACTGTACCATGAAGATGCCAGACACACTCTATGGGGAGAGGATTCCACAAAATAGGGGCTGCCACAGAGAATGCCCTCTCCTGGGCCACCATCCCCCAAACTTCTGAGGGTGATGGAACAACCAAGAAGGCTCCCTCTGCCATTCTTAACACCCAAGAGGATCTGTAAGGGAGGACGTGGTCTCTAAAATATTTGGGGCCTAAGTCATTTAGGGGTTTAAACACCACCATGAGCACCTTAAATTTGGCTTGGAAATGAACTGGTGACCAATACAACTGTTTTAGAACAGGGGTTATATGAGTTCTAAAAGCAACCCCAATCAGTAATCTGGCCACTGCATTTTGGACCAGTTGAAGTTTCCAAGTCATCTTCATGGACAACCCCACACAAAATACATTACAATAATCCACTCTGGATTATTGGACACAGAGTACTGTGGCCCAGTGATCTCTGTCTAGAAGGGGCATAGTTCACAAACCAGCCATAGATGGAAATAGACATTCCTAGCCCCTGAGTCCACCAGAGCCTTAAGTGACAACACCGGATCCAGGAGTACCCCAATCTATGAACCTGCTCCTTCTAGTAGAGTGCAACCCCATCCAGAACAGGTTCTCTTTCCACCTCCTGGTCTCGAGAACTTAGAACACGTAACACCTCTGTCTTTTCGGGATTCAACTCATTTTGCTGGCCTACATCCAGCCCATCACTGCCTCCAAACATCTGTCTAACATCTCAACTGCCTCTCTCAATTCAGATGGAACAGAGAGATAGAGCTGGGTGTCATCCACATTTTGGTGACACTTCACTCCAAAACTCCTGATGATAGCTCCCAGCAGCTACATATAGATGTTAAATAGCATGGGGGCAAGAAGAAATCCTGCAGGACACCACAGGAAATATCCCATGGTGCTAAAGAGTAGCCTCCTATAACTACTTTCTGGAAAGGTCCCTGGAGTTTGGACCAGAACAACTGAAGTACAGTGCCCTGTAGGGGAAACTGCCTGGAAGATAGAATGGCCTGTGAAAATTGTTCCTTCATGCCTGACTCTCTGAGAGTCTTGCAGGCCAGGCCCTTTAAGAGATTGCAAGTTGTTGTTGTTTTGCTTAATTTGTTGTTTTCTTTAAAAGTAGCCATCTGCTTAGGATGGTACGACCTTGGAATTTGGGAGGAGCTTGTATCTATGTATCTTGGCAATTTGCCACACGCTAGATTTATCTATGGACTTAATAAACAATGCTAAGACTAAGTACATGATCATCACAACAGGTATAATTGATATTGTAGCCTTTGGGGACCTTTAGAATCACCTTGGAAGGGTGCAGAGTTCTTCCCTGATTCATAGGAAAGCAGGCCTCCATACGTGTGAAATGGAACTGCTGGAGACACACATATGCACAGAGGATTAGCAAACTGCCCATCATCAGTTTCATTTCATTTCATTCTATTTATTATTTGATTTATATCCCTCCCTTCCTCCCAGCAGGAGCCCAGTTTCATGAACTGTACTTGTACTGCAAAGAATGCAAAAAGAAGTTGTCAGAAAGTGCCAACCAAAACTAAGAAGAGTTATTACTGCTCAATACATTTCAAAACACTAATTACTCCTTCAGAAGCAATG
The DNA here is from genome assembly GCF_030035675.1 of Rhineura floridana. Classification (NCBI taxonomy): domain Eukaryota; kingdom Metazoa; phylum Chordata; class Lepidosauria; order Squamata; family Rhineuridae; genus Rhineura; species Rhineura floridana. Next base: position 158,019,516 of record NC_084483.1, read on the forward strand.
TACAAATAATTCCAAACATAGAAGTCAACTCTTGGCATATGAACACAATTATGTATAATGCTATTTAAAATATTTGAAAATAACCATTATAAAAGGGGTAAAAATATATATCCATTAGTTATGACCTTTATTTCAAACTGAATGGCATTGTGTATAAATGTGTTCATATGTCAATGGCCAGCTTTTACATTCTTTCTGGTTTCTGTGTTTGTGTGTGCTTGTGTGTGTGCATTTTCATTGCCCGTGTACTGCTCTCTCCCCTGAAAGGGTAGATGCCCCAAAGGGATGTCTCTATACCTCTATATTCTGCACTGGGGAGCCGGTGGAAAATTATGGAGAGAGCCATGCTTTCACACAAAACGACAAGGTAGGCTTTCAACTTCCTCCTCTTTAGTCTCAGTGTTGTCCTTGTAGAACTCAGCAGGGAGGAGGATGGGGGCAAAACTAGTCATTGTCCCTGGCAATGTTGGTCTCCCTGCCTTCCAATCTACCAGTTCTAATGGGCACCAGTCCAGGGTAGGATGGATTCAGAGTGTGTGACACTGTGTAGAAAAGGGTGGCACTCAATGCACTATGCAGTGGCAGTCATTGCATATCCACCTCCTCGATGTCTCACTGAAATCTGGATGCAGACAGAATCCAGCGAGGGATGAAAGGGGCTGTAATGCAGTGATAGAACACATGTTTTGCATGCATAAAGTCCCAGGTTCAAAATCCCCTGCATTTCCAGGTAGGCATGGGAGAGACTCCTGCCTGAAACCATGGAGAGCCGCTGCCAGTGAGTAGACAGTAGTAAGCTAGACAGGTCCATGGTCTGACTCGATACAAGGCAGCTTCCTATATTTCCTGTAATCACAGAGAATAAACAACACTGTCTATTATATAGACAAACATTTGCACTTTTAATTTATTTATGCCCAAGCGGATTGAAAGAACCTATATTACAAGACGACATATACAGAAGCATTTTTCCCTGCAGTTATTTAGCAGATGCTGTATCAAAGGGGGGGGGCTTCTAGTTGCTCTGGTTATGATAAAAGGCAGAAGAGAATTAAATTCTGTGCTTTAATCTTTCATACATTTCATTCAGTTCACTACCCACAGAAGCCATATTGGAAATCCTGAATAGCTATTTTCCCTCCAGGCAGCTTTCACTAAATAAAGAACTGCCTCCTGGGCTTGTGTTTAAAAATCGACTAAATGCTTCCAATTTGGATTCCCATTTTTCAGGTGGCTGAATAATAGTCTAAATATGAACTCAAAGCATGAAGTAGCTACCTCTGCTTAAGAACTGCTGCATGGAGGGAGATGGATTGATACGGCTTTGTGAAATATTTCAAAAAGAGGAAATGACAGAGGGCATTTATACATGACATTTAAACTGTTTTAATAATCACACTGTCTTCGGGGAACCATAGCGAGCTGTAGCTCTGCGGCGGGGGGGCTGGACAGGGATCTTTTAGGGGTGAATTCTCAAGCAGCTTCCTCACCTAATCCCGGGGAGCCATGACAGTAAAACTAGAGTAAAACAGATATAATTGTATAGTGTAGCTATGCTCAGTATGATGTAGTGGTTAGAGCAGGGATGGGGGACTTCAGGCCCAAGGACACAATGTGTCCCTCCAAGTATCTCTCTCTCTCTCTCTCTGGCCCTCAGGACTGTCCTCAAGCCACACCTACTCCTTAGCCACACCCTTTCTTCCCACGCCACACCCTTCACTGCCCCTGCTTTGCACCCTCCTAGCATGTTTTTGCCTGGCTATAATGTGTCCTTGAACTCTAATAATTCTCCCATGGATGGAGGGTCGAGATGGGTGTGCAAGTGTGTGGAGAAAAAGCCTATCAGACAAAGATAAAATAAGCATTCATTGCTCCACCCGCTTTTGCTTCTAGCCCCTCCCACCACTGGCATGTAGCTCCCAGAAAACAGCATTGAAGGGAATGCAGCTCATGGTGGCTGGTGCCCATTGGGACTGGTAGGGAGGAAGGCAGGAAGGGCAACGATAAGCAGAGCCAGAGCCAAGATAGGTGGAACCAACTGAATCTAGTTTTGTCCCCTCCTCCTTCTATTGAGTAATACAAAGGCAACACTGAGACTAAGGAGAAGGTAGATGACAGCCAAGGCCATCCCCTGGGGCTTGTTGTAAGTAAGAAGGCAGGCTGAGAACTAGGGATGGAAGGATCTGCCTATTTTGATTGTCTCATTTTCATTTTTCCAAACTTAAATTCAGTTCTCCAGCAGCATTTGTTTTCCAAAAAAATGAAAATTCTTCAGAATTTTTAGGGCAAAATTCTTCTAATAAACACATTTTTGTATGAGGTTTTGATTAAGTACACATTTTTGCAAGCAAATTCTCCTAATGTAATGCATTTTAGTGTGTTATTTTCATGAATATATTCATTTTAATGCATTGTTTCCCCGAATATACACATTTTTGTAAACATTTGGTTGGAGACCTGCATCAAGTGTGAATTCTGAAGGATGGCTGTGTTTCAGTTCTCCCATTGTTTTGGAAAGTGTGGATTTGATCAATTCGGTGTTAAATGTGAACAGAATTGAATTTCTCTCCCATCCCTACTGAGGACAGACTGAGGATGGCAGGGCAGTGTCTCAATCATCTGAATGGACCCGCCTCCACTAAATGCAGACCTTGGGCTCAAAAAGGTTCCTCACCCTTGAAGGGAAAGGACAAGGAGTTCAGCCATAAGGACTGTGCCAATGAACCCCTGCATGACTTCAGTGAAAGTGCAAGGGGGAGTGGACCATGTCCACTAGCCCCACTGCAGTGCTGATGTACCTGCTACCTACCCCCATCTAGCTACCGAGCATATACCATTATTGAGAAAGGGATCCACATGTACACACCTGTATCCACCAATTGGTCCAGGCTTCCCAATAAGGAGGAGGGGCCATACATATAAACAGCTGTCTGCACATGTGGCTCTTTCTTGTAAACCCTGTATGTGTGCACCCATTTAGAGGAGTGTGACCAGTGGGGACTACTAGCATGCAAATATGATTCTTGGGCTGAAAAATGTTCCCCATCCCTGGGTAAGAGCACCAGAGCAGGAATGGGGAAGATCCAGGTTCAAATTCCAATGATGTTGACTGGGACAGTCGCTGTGTCTCAGCCTAATCTACTTCACAGGGTTATTGTGAGAATAAAATAGAGCAGGAGACTTCCGGGAAGGGTGACTTCGCTTGTGCCTGCTTTTGAGACGGGCTCCCGCCTCAAAAGAAGCTTATTCAGATATAAATCAGTCAGAACATTTTTTTTTTTGACTGATGAAATTTCTCCCGGGCAGGGAGAAACGTAGAGATCAACCTCAAAAGCCTGTTTTTGTTGGGAGGACTGGATTTCATTAATTTATGAGAAAAGGTCCAGCCAACAATGCCGGACGGACTTCCAACTTTTGCTCTATCTGTTTAATGCGATACGTTTATCTTTTCTTCAAAGAGAAAACCGACTAACAGGCAAGCACCCTTCTTTCTATTATTTTTCTTACTTGGTTTAAATTGTTGCAGCAAAAGGAGATTTGTCAGATTGATCGGCTTTGAAGTACTTCTGGGTGAGCTATAACTCTTCTCTGTTATTCACGAAATTAACAGCTTATCTCTGTTTCTGTTGCAAAAAGCTGTCCTGGAAGTGCATTCTAAAGATATAAACAGAAGAGGGATTTCTATTCCGAGGAATGTTATATTGTCTGGGACTATTCTCTTTTTGGTCTATTTTATTTCGACGAATCTGCTTCTTCACGACGCCACTAACTGTTTTGATGCTGGGAACCAAATTTGTTTTGTATTCTTGAACATAGAGAGATAAGGCAGGCTGCTCTGTTTATACTGTGATGTCATCAAGCCTGGAATATTAACCCAATTGCTGCTGAAATAAGAAGTGGTTCTTCTTTACTTCTGTTTTGCTTTGTTTTCGTGGTTTTAAAAATGGCAATCAAGAAAGTGGCTGAGAATCTGGAAGTAATTATGTTTCAGAAAATAATGGATGAGATTGAGATAACGAAACAAACCCTGCGACAGGGCAGTAAGGAGCTGAAAATTGAACTGAGCAAAATGACGCAGGAGCTTAAAGAAATAGGGGATCCTATGAGAGAGGAGAATGAGATCAGAGACGTTATCTCTGAAGAAATTAATGAAGATATTAGAGATAAAGTTATCAATGGCTTGGATAATCTTCTGGACTGGAATGACGTGATGGAGTTTGATATAGTGAAAATCTATGGAATTAACTGCAGCCATGTGACAATGGAAAAACTTTCAAGAGATGAGCCAGTGCATTTTGTAAAAAAGAAGAACAGAGATATGACTTTACAACAGTACTTCAGCAACTTATTCAGAATGGATGGCAAGAAAATATTTGGGATAGAGGAAATTCCCATCAGACTCTTATTATATGACTATGGCTATGACAGCAAGATTATTATGGAATACTGATAATGGAAGATTGGACACTGAAATTACTGGACTTAACAGGACTATTGAAGATGGAAGATGAAATTAATAGGGATAATGGAATAATGGCTATTGAAATTATTGGACCTAACAGATTTTGATGAGATGGATTAATCGAAATGTTTATTCGGAGAAAAATTGATAGATATATTTCTTAAAGAATTGAAACCTCTCTTTGACTTTTTGTGGAAAGAATAAAGTAATGTTTATGAGATTTGATGATTAATTAAGATAACTACTGGAGGAAAGTGATTTTATAATATAATTTAAGAGACAGGATTGTTATATATTGTAGACCTATAACTGATTTGATCTGTGACAAATGGGAAGTCAATATTTTATTTTTATTTTATTTTTATTTTTTGTTTAATCATTTTTGTTTTGTTTTGTTTTTTGTCTTTGAATGTTTTATGATTTTGTTTTGTATGTTTTATGAAAATTTGAATAAAAATTATTGTAAAAAAAAAGAGAATAAAATAGAGCAGGAGAGATTCACATATGCCACCTTGCGCTCCTTGGAAGAAAGATGGGATACAAATTCCATCAATCAATAAGTACTTATGGTGAAAGGTCTGCTCTAATACAAGGATTAGCACAAGCATGAGAGGACTCTCCCTGCTCTCCTCTCTCTATGTGCACACTTAATCATCCCTGGATCTGCTCTGGAGGATTGAGGAAACGACCAGAACAGTTTTCAGGGGCACGTGGAGGGAGGAGCAGACGAAAATGTTCCATTGCACAAGGAGAGATCCTTGTGCTGACGGAACCAGCTAATTAGTGCTATATACCCATAATATATATTGTCATTTGTGGGAAATGAAGGGGTTGGAGAAGCACCTGGGATCTTTTTGTCTGAGCAATGCCATGATGGCCATTTTCTCTCATACTCCTTTCCAAGGTGAACTCCTTCTCCGCTAGAGCTACAGAATTGGCGTTGTTTAGTATATACTCTAAAACCAGGCCAGTAGTTGGGGACCGTTTGCTAAGCAATTCACTCTGTGAAAAGACAATTGGTTCCAATGGCGGAACCAACTTGTAGAGATGGGAGAGATGGAAGCTCACATTTTCATGCAAACCTCCCAATTTCCACTTCTGGAACTAATAAGCAAAGCAGAACGCCTCTATCCATCAGAATCCACACTCCTCTGAATGTTGAGATGCAATTCTCCAACCAAATCTGTCCACAAAATTGCAGACAAATTTAGAGAGAAAATTGCAAATTGATGCAGATTCCAGGCCAACTTAACTTAATGGTGGAAAGATGAGAAAGAGAAATTGACAGGTTTGTCCATTTCTACCTCATTCCTTCACACGCTACTTTGGAGGAAATTAAAAGGGGCTTTTCCTTTGCTCTGTCTCTCCTCTCATGTCTTGACCACCTATTAATCCACTGTAGAATTCAATCCAAAAGCTGGAAACCATTTGGAAGTCGGGTGAGGAAAGCTCAGAAGATTTTCTTGCAAACACCATGCAAAACATCTGCCTGGGGGAGGGGAGCTCAGAAGATATTCACTGATAGGCAAAAAACCTTGCTGTTTAAGAACATATCTATAGCCAATAGATATTTCTATCAAACTTTAAAAAACAGGGAAATTGGGCAGCTATAGGGAATGCACCAGGGGAGTAGGAGACCAGACCTCCTCTCTGGGATATTGCACTGCCCTACAAATTTGTAAAAATGCAAACACCATTTGGGTTGGTCTTTCACAGTCCAATCCACTTCCTGTGTAGCTTGGAAGACTTTGGTAACACGGTAACAAGTAAAACTGACCAGAGGGGGAGGAGGAGGAAGGGAGGGCTGGAGTGGGCAGGGTAGGAGAAAGAAGGAAGGGGAGGGGAGGAAGAAGTGGGGAGAGGAGAGAGGAAGGAGGGAAAAGCCAGGTTTTATCATTTGCATGCTTATTGAGTTCAATGGGATTTACTCCCATGCAATCATGGTTAGGATAGGTAAAACTAACTGTGGGTGAGAAGGAGGGGGAGGGGAGATGGAAGCAAAAGGAGGGGGAGGGGGAAAGATTGGAAGGGGAGGGGGAAGGGGCAAAGGAAGGGGGAGGGAAGGGGCAAAAGGGATGGGATGGGAGGGTGGAGGAGAGAAGAGCAGGTTTGATCATTTGCATGTTTATTGAGTTCAGTGGGATTTACTCCCATGCAATCATGCTTAATACATAAAACTGACCATGGGGAGGAGGAGGGGGAGGACAGGGGAGTGGGGGGAGAGGGAAGGGGGGATTGGGAGGGGGAGGGGAGGGAGGGGCAAAGGAAGGGAGAGGGAAGGGGCAAAGGGAGGGGATAGGAGGGAGGAGTAGGGGAGGGCAGGTGTGATCATTTGCATGCTTTTTGAGTTCAATGGGATTTACTTCTGTGCAATCATGCTTAGGATAGGTGAAACTGACCTAGGGGAGTGGGAGGGAGGGGTGGAGGAAGGCAGAAAGGGGAGGGGGGAAGAAGGAGGAGGAGAGAGGAGGAGATTGGGTGGATAGGCACTGGGCAGAGGGGAAGCCCTTTTTCTTTCCAAAAGGAAAACATTGTGAGCAGTAACAATGTTTTTCAGCATTTCTTCCATCTTTTTATTCCACAGCAGGCATATGTAGTTTCCCACCCAAATTTACAACAAAGCTGTCCCTGGCCACATGCACACCAGACCATTATTTCACTTTAAGCATCCATGGCTTCTCCCAAAGAATCCTGGGAAGTGTAATTAGTGAAGAGTGCTGAGAGTTGATAGGAGATGCCCTGTTCCCCTCAGAGAGTTTCAATGAGAGCAGCTGACTGTTAAACCACTCTGGCCTCTGGAGCTTGGTCAGGAGAAAAGGAGACTCCTCCCAGCACCCTTCACAAACTACACTTCCCAGGATTCTTTGTGGGAAGCCATGACTGTCTAAAGTGAAATAAAGGTCTGATGTGAGTGTGGCCCCCTGATTAGCTAAGCCAAGCAGCTGTGAATCTAGCTTTTGGAACAATGACAGTTGGTTCTTACTGAGCATGCCTAGGCTTATCATTGACTCCAGTGCTAAATTTCTTAAATTAATTAAAAATCAGCCAGGCATTTCTTTAACTTTTAAACTGCAGAAGATGAAGGTCAGAGTATGAAGTAAGGTCAGTAATAGGATTACAGGTACTCTGTGAAAATGACTGATTTTTAATTAATTTCAACAAATTATGAGAACACTGACAAAAAAGGCCAACAGGGGTCTGGATTTTTCTCTCTTTTCACACTTTGAACTCTTGATTCTCTCTGACTGTTTTGTGTATCGCCATGAAAATTTACAGGGTTTTTAAGGAAGTTTTTGAGTTCAGGAATATAAGTTTTATTTTTTATTTATTTATTTATTACTTGAATTTATATGCCACTTTTCCATACAAATATGCTCAAAGTGGCTTACAAAAATGCAAATGATGACATCAATAGCAATCATTTCAAAACAACAATCCAACAATAACTCCAATTGATTACCTAAACATTATTACATTTAAAGTCATCATAAAACATCATAAAACAAGCTATCAATCAATTAAAATATATCAAAATAATAACAAAACATTCCAATACAAAAGCATAAGAAAACAGTTTTTGTCACTCAAGCATTAATGATAATGATGGCTGTTGTTATATGAAGACTCCATGTTCAAAGGCAAACTAACTCTGGGCACCGGTGCCTGGAGAGAACCCACAGTGGGAGAAGGTTATTGCTTGTAGGCTCCCCTCAAAAGCAGCCAGATGGACACTGCAGAAAGGCAAGAAGCTGAACGAGGCAGTGCCTTGGTCGAATCCCCGATGAAACAGAGCACTCAGAGGTCACACAAACTGTCCCCAGAATACACGAGGTGGCAGCGGCAGCACCCCGCAGTGTCCCCACTCCATTGCTTGGCACCCCAACCATCTGCATCAGGTTCCATGATGCAGTGACTGCAGGCAGGTGTGTGGACTTGCAACCTTGCATATGGTGCGGCGGGCAGCAGGCAGCTCTTTGCCCCAGGCATTGTGCCAGAATCCTCCAGGCGCCCCTCCTCACTCTCTCCTCTGCCATGCTGGGGGAGACGCGCATGGTAGCATTGGCTGCTGGCTTCAAGCCCTCCGGCAGTGGCTCCTTCAAGCAGAAGTAACAGTACATAAACACCAGGTAGTATCGGCAATTTGGGGCTAACTTCCCCCTTGTAACCATGGCAGAAGAAGCGGTGCCAAGAGACAGCGGATGCCGTAGCCGCCAAGACCTCCACCATCTACAGTTCTGTAAGTTTTGTAAGGTTTTGTTTTGACATGAGCTTATGGGAAGCATCAGAATGTAATAGGGGTATCTTCAATTTAACACTGCAGAATGCAAAAACTCCATGCTAGCTATAGCATACAGTCACAAGAGTGGTTATAATCACCCACAGCCTAGTCTGCTCATGTGAGCATTATAGCATCTTCTACTGCCACGTGGGCTATCAAGGCTGAGCATGCTCTGACTCTAGCAATGGATGGACCTGTCTATGCCTGGTCCATGTCACTTTTGCATGCCTTCACCCATAAATTCATTCCATTCCATGTTGGCATTCATCTGCAAATTATTATTTTTAAAAATCCACACCAAAAATTCATATCAAAATATGTATTTTGCCACAAATACATTTTAAAGTGCATGGTTTAAAATGTATTTTATCCTACTAAAAAAAACTGAGTCAAGAACTGGGACTCAATATTCAGAGAAGAGAGAAATCTAAAGGATAACTGCATTCCAATCCACACATTAGTCTGGAAAGTGCAGATCAGGTCAGTTCATATCCAAATTAACAAAGGATGAATTCCTCAAGCATCCCTATTTGAGTCCCAGTAAACTTCAGGTACCAAAAAGCAAGGAAGGGTCTCAGTAACAAGGCCCCCTATAGCCTTCCCATCCCACCAACAGTCGGCTCACCCCATTTGTTGCCTGTTGAGAGTGGTGGCTCTTGATGCTCTGGCTTTCTTGACTGCTGCTGTCACTGTCGCAGAGATGGGCATTCTGTTATTTCCTTTTCCAGCCCGAGGCTGATGCTGCTTGGCTCTTCCTCTTGTTTCTCCACTACCCACCATGCCCTAAACAGGAGATCTGTGGCTTTCTAAATGCTGTTTGACTAAAAAACCCACCATCCCAGCTAGCACGGTCAATGGTCAGGGATGAGGGAGTGGTAGTCCAACAAATAACACCCAGAGGACCACAATTTCCATATTCCTGGCTTAAAATCATTGCATTTGCACTAAGATCCCCATGTAAATTTCTACTGGCCCTCTTTCTACTCTTAATTGATCCTCTAAGGTATATAAATATGCATTTAGAAAATCCCCAAAGGGAAAACCGGTGTTGGGTCATGAATGAAAAATCCATTAAGTGTGAGGAGATGGTTTCATCCTCTGCTCAAAACATACCTTTCCACAAAGCTACTTTTCATTCTGTAGATAAGCCTTCAAGGCTTCCTTACACATGTTCCATGCAACCCTAAAACAGGAGCAGGGAACCTCAGGCTTCGGGTTCAAATGTGGAAACCTTGGAAACCTCCACAGGCCACACCCCTCACTGTCCCTGCTTCACACCCCAATGATTTTGCCAAGCTAGAATGTGTCCTTGAATTATGATCATGCTTCTTGCTTGTCTGGATGGAGGATCAAGAGGATTGTGTGAATGTGTGTAGAAACTACCCTACCATACAGAGGTAAAATGTGTATCTGTTGTTCTACCCATGTTTGCCTCAGACCTCACCCACCAGTGCCATGTGGCCCTCAGCACTTTGCCCAGAAGGGAGTGCAGCCCTTCAGCTGAAAAAAGGTCTTCCAGCCCCAGTTTTAAAGAACTGTTGCAGGTGTGGGGAACCTGTGACCCTCCAAATGTTGCTAAACTCCAACTCCCATCATCCCTGACCATTGGCCATGTTTGATGAGGATGATGAAAGTTGTAGTTCAGCAACATCTGGAGGGCCAAATGTTCCCCACACCTGGAACTTGTTAGAGTAAACAAATATTGCATGGTCACTTTAAGGGATGTTTGGGAAATGTCCCATGTACCTGTTTACCATGATGTAACTTCCTAATGGGTGGGGTTTAGTTACCTGACTTCCTTCTACTTTGTCCTGGGGGATTTTTGAATAATCTCCATTGCTGATCTTCCTATCTTTGAGAGAGGCCGCATGGCAAGATGCTGTCTCTGAGAGCATCCATTACTAAAGACCAAGATGACTGAGACTATTTTTCTTTCATCTAAGCTATAGAGCCTATGTTCCTAACATATGAGGAATTCATTAGTAAACATTCTTTTTCTTTTACCTAAAGGATTGTGTCTGTTGTTATTTATATAGAGAAAGGTGGGTCTGGTTTATATTCTCATTCTGCTGCTTGTATTTTTACAACTCTGCTAAGAAATAGGACCAACCAAATTAGTTCCTATTTCTGTGTGTATTTTTATAATACCGAACAGAACTATGGCCATGCTATGTGGGATGGGGAGAAAAATATTGAAGATCTTCAGGCCTCAGGCAGGGATGGAGTTCTAGAAAATGAATTTAATTGACACACATTAGAAAATGAGGAATGCATTGCCACGTTGCTTCTATATGAAGTCAGTCTCCTCCTGACCTATTTGTGTGGATCTGCACCTGATTAATATTTATGCAGAAGTTGCTGCCTCAATTAAAATCCAAACGAAATTAATTGGAGAGAGGGAAGAATGTTCATGGGAGGCAGGGGGGAGATAGAGTACCAAAAATCATCAAAGAGAGTTTCCCCACTATCCCCCTTTACAAACAAGGGAGCGATCCCAGCTATTACACATCAAGTTCTGGTAGGCATTCTTACTTTTGCCTCTGTACAAAGGTAAAATTTACATTTGTTGTCCCACTTACTTTTGCTTCTGGCTCAGCCCACCACTGGCACATGGTCCTCAGAAGGCTGCCTGGAAGGGAATGTGAACTTCAGAGTGAAAAAAAGTTCCCCATCCATGCCCTGAAACAACATTAACATCCAAGTAGGAAGAGGAGAAAAAATGGCCTAATTAGCATTTCCCCAAACAATATACAGACACAGCTATCTCTAAAGATTCACACTTTTGCTAATTTTGTTATGTAGTGTTCCAACCACAAGGTGTGTACAAAACTATGTATTATGTATATAAGTGAAAAGAACATACAAAAATATATATTAGGGGGAATTGCTTGCAAAAATGTGCATATTAGGCAAAATTTCAAAGAAAAAATGTGTATATTAGGAGATGAACACACAAAGATGCTGGTGAGTTTTTGTGAGGGCTTTTTGTTTAAAAAACTTGCAAACTAATGTGGGAAAATGAGAAACTGAAATGGCATGAAAACCCTAGTCATAGGGTCACCATAAGTTGGAATCGACTTGAAGGCAGTACATTTACATTTTACATATCCAAGTTATGTGATACCCATCATTTTCTGCATGTCATATGCACAAATCCTTCCACATTTAGCCTAGGTCACTTCCACACCACACATTTAAAGTACATTTAAAACACATGGATTCTCCCAAAGAATTTTGGGAACTTTAGCTTACTCCTCACATAGCTACAATTTCCAGCACCCCCTAACAACCCATAGTTCCCAGGATTCTTTGGTGAAACCACGGGCTTTCAATGGGTTTAAAATGTATGGTATAGATGTGATCTTATGTACCCAGTACGGATTTCTCATCCCAGCAATGCCTGCCTTTTGCTGTGGCATCCTGCTGGCCCTACAAAGCAATTCACTCGTCTTGAGGTGGAAATAACCAGGCAATCCTCTTCAGAAGAGAAGCTGTCTGCATACTTCACTGCAGACAGCAGGCACTGAAAATATACGGCAAAGGCTCTAAAATGCATGAAAATGTTATAAAGTATAAAAGGATATTACAAAATGGTATAGTTTACATGACAGTTAAAATATATGATTTGACACACCATATATTTTCTTATTTTCCTCGCTAGAAAAATGGTGCACTTGGGATGTGTTGCATTTCATAGGGAGTTGAGCCACTCGGCTGTGAACTTGCAAAGGCTATGGGCAGGATGCAAGGAGAAAAGACTAGTTTGTAGGACAGGATAGTAAAGGGAGTGATTGCAGGCATACAAAGAAGGGAGGGAGAGATTTATGCCATCATAAATGAAATTAAATCCTTGAGCGGATTTAGATTTACCATGTGATTTTCATATTCTTGTTCAGTCAAGCTGGTCTGGCCATTAGATGAATGGGATTATTTATCCCTGACTCCTAGCCCAAGGAAATGGATGGGAAAGATGGCCATCTTGTTTCTGATTTCAGTGCAGGTGACGTAGGAGGAGATTGTTGTGGGGAGAGATATATGGAGGAAGGTATTTATTTATTTGGAGATTTTTATCCAATCCTAATTTAAACAAAATTCTGAAGGGTGGCTTTGCGGACACATAAGAGGGAAACACAAATAAAATAATGAAGTACAAAGTCAACAAAATTTAAAAAAATGACATAGCAAATGAAAAAGATCAAGTAATTTCATGATGGATTGAAAATTATCTAAAAGGCTCAGGAGCAGAAGCAGCTCGTCGGGTGGATAAAATTATCAAAATAGAGATAAAAATCAACCATTAAAAAAATAAAAGGAAAAAATGACATGTCTGGATAGCCTTGCCTAAGCAAAACCATTTTTAGCAGCCATCAAAAATAGTACAAAGTACAAAAATAGTACAAAGAATGTGCCTTCCTAATATCAATAGGCAGGGAGTTGCAGAGAATAGGTGCTACCACACTAAAAGATGGCTTCCTCTCAAGATATAACCAAAATTACATTGCAAAAAAAGCAGTGTAGTTTAAAGCCTTTCTTCGGGCTACATTTTAATTATACTTCATGACCACTGGTGGTAGTATTATCATCCCAGGACATAGATTAGTCTTTGTTTTTAAGCAAAGGGCTTGGTGCCTTGAGAAGCATTTAGTAGAACACAGACCCATTTAGTGCTTTAAAACTGTAGTCTTGAATGTTTAGAACAAGCAAGCTGGCAAGAGAGATATGCACTCCTGAGGATACAAAGAGATACAGGTAGAAGAGCATTCCTTCCTCCAGCCCAGCCTTCTCTGAGTACTCTCTCAGAGCATAGTACATTTACTGAACACTGTCCCTTTGAAGAGGAAAGCAAGCAAAGGGGAGCTGAAAAACTGATACTGCTTCCAGTAAGGAGACAAGCATAAGACAAGTGTGTGGCATAGTGCTGGCATAATAATCAGGCATCAAGTGGTGGCTGAAAAATAATACTCAGAAATGCAAGAATTTCCAATATCGCACATTCCCAATGCCTGCCAAGTAGAGATGGAAAGATCTGTCAGTTTGGGTTATCTCCTCTTCTAATTTTTCCCATTTTAAATTCAGTTCTCCATATTTCTGCTGCAATTTGCAAATTTGTTTTGAAAAGATCCTAGTGAAAATTCTCCAGCATTTTAATGTGAATTTCTCATAATAAACACATTTTTGTAGACAGTTGACTAATGTACACATTTCTGCAAGCAATTTCTTGTCCTACAATACATTTTTAATGTTATTTTCAATTATATATTCATTTTTATGCACATTTCCCCTAATACATGCATTTTTGTAAGCATTGGTTGGTGAACTGCATTGCAAAATTCAATTAACTGCAAATTTCAAAGGATGGCTGTGGTTCAGTTCTCATATTGTTTCGGGAAATGCAAATTTGATAGATTCAGCTTGAAATGTGAACTGAATTGAATTTCTCACCCATCCCTACTGCCAAGTGGTGCAAAGTCCTACGGACAATACTGCCAGGCTTAATTGTATTTAGATGGGGAAAGCACTCAAGACCTTTTTGGAATTATTTGCTATAGTTACAAATGCACAAGGAGACCATAAATGGAAGCAAAGAGGCACTCCTTCAAGTAGGGATGGAGTTGATTCAGTTCACCTGTAGGTTAAAGGTGAGCCTACCTAATTTTGCACTTTACAAAACCGTATGATAACAAAAACACGTCCATGCTTGAAAATTCACACTTCTCCAAATTTTGCAGTGTAGTTCTCCAGCCAAGTAATGTTCACAAAAATGCATTTACTAAGATAAAGTCTACATAAAAATGCAAATGTTAGCAAAAAATAAGTTATAAAATATGTTGTATTAAGCATAATGGTGCACAAACATGTATATTAGGAGACATTTGCACTAAAATGCTGGGCGGGATATAAATCAAATAATAAATTAAATAAATAAATAAAATGCTGATGAATTTTTATGAGGACTTTTTAAAAAAGCAAACTGGATGTGAAAACATGGAGAATTTGGAAAAAATGAAAACAGAAAAAGAAAGTGAAATGCAAATGCAGGTTGTTCCATCCCTAACACAACTAGAACATGTGGATGCAAACAGGCACTCCTCCAAAGCAGCAGCTCTCTTGCCCCACATGAGATTCCCAGAGAAAGGTCCTTCACTCCCCAAATGTGGTGGCTCCCCAAGTATGCATTCACTTATCCACGCTCTTGCCCCTCTCTTTTCTGAACGGCAAAACGGCTTGTTCTTCACGACACACACCTTTATAACTATTCCCTTCCCTAGTCCTAGTTAGAGTGTCAGTTTCTGTAAGTCCATTCATACCTACCTATCTCCTAATCCATTTGTCCCCATTGAGGAAAGCCATCAAGCAACCATTCTGGGCCATACATCAGCTATCCACCAAACAAAGAAACAGTCACACAGCAGAGAAACAGTTCCTTGGTGGTCATAAGGGCAGCCCTGCTGCATCATCAGATGAAAGTCCACTAACCCAGCATCCTGTTTCTCACCCTGGATAATCAGATACCCCTGGGAACCCCAAAGAACAACCTGAGCATTGAAACAAATACCTACGCAATGAAAATGACTTTGCAATGGTCCGGAAAACATGGAAGGTTTCCTGGTAAGTGACGGTGTCTCCACTGATGGGAGGCCACCCCACCTCTTGCCAGCCACTCCTGCTTCCAGAAATCACTGAGATTGAAGCAAGGCACAGTAACAGTTTCTAAGTTCATGCATACATACACGAGATTTCCAGGTATTCTTCCATCCCGGCACTAAGGATTCTCAAATCTGCCTAGCTTCTGCATGATTGCTGCATTCTGCGATGCCTTCACTCTACATCCTTAGAAAATACAGGAGGAGATTTTCCTTGATTTACAAAAGATGACCCAAACCATGTGGGACTTTGAAGGTAGCAAAAAGCACAATGAATTAGACTAAGGGCCCATCTACATTGTGGTATTCTGTGTGTTTGGTGCTACTCACATCTCCTTTAAATTTGCATGGTTTACATGACGTTACCAGCAAACAGAAGCTATCACGCAGTTTTCCCCCTGTAAATCCATGCTGAAAATATGAAAAGTGAAGAAAAAAAAGTTTCCACTCTATTTCTCTAGTGGTTGCAGATGCTTTGCTCTGATGTTTTTAGATGGATGCGTCATTAAATCCCCTCTCCATGCCCACTGTCTCCTCCTCCCTTCTTTCATTTTGTTTCCTGTAGGCTAACAAGCAACTTAAGGCTGCTCTCCTCCATTCTATTGACCTTTTATATATATTCACTAATAGGCAAAAAACCTTGCGGTTTAAGAACATACCTATAGCCCACAGCTATTCTATTAAACTTTAAAAAGCAGGGAAATTGGGCAGCTATAGTGAATGCACCAGGGGAGCAGGAGACCTGAACTCCTCTCTGAGATATTGGACTGCCCTACAAATTGGTCAAAATGCAAACACCATTTGGGTTGGTCTTTCACAGTCCAATCCACTTCCTGTGTAGCTTGGAAGAATTTGGTAACATGTGCCTCTGAGCATATGGTGAATGGTGTCAACACCTGCCATCTCCAAAGAGAGATAATTATATTTTTGTATGTTTGCTGGTGTTCTTCTTACTTTGCTTCTTTCCTGTGTTATTAATGTTTCTACAGAGAATCTACACTAGAAAAATTATTTCCCTCATTATTCATCCCAGAAATCTGTGTCAAATTTATTTTTATTAATTTCAAAGCCTTTTTATTGGTCAGTGTCATATGATGGTGAAGACAGCCTTTTGTGTTTCAAATTGGAGGTTATGTTCTATTTCTATTTTGGGTGCGTTAACAGTGGAATCTGGACCTGCAGTTTGATGAAAAATCAGACTGATTCCAATATGTTGCTACTTCAGGAATGACTCTAGCTGTTGGAAAAAAGAGGATGCATGTTTTCAGCCTGTTATGTTTAAACCACTTCATTTGAGGCAAGGTGGGCATAGTCAATTAAAAATATAGAGCACACCTAGAATTTCGCTAGAATATATTTCACCTCCCACTGTTTTATCTTGTGCAAATTGAGACACTCCAGAGGTCCACTGGAGACTATTCTGCAGAAGTCAGTACCATTATTCCACAATTATGTTTGGAGTTTTTTTAGTATAAATTTTGCAAAGAGTTGCTGTACTTCACATACTCACAGAAATAGAAAGAAAAGAAAATGATTTCCTATAGGAAACTTCACTAAAATTGCAAAGGAAATCAGACATATTCAAAGTGACAATCTGAACTATATCAACTGTCTTAATAATGTTGCTTCCTTCCTGCTAAAACAAGATCAGCACAACACATATCTTCTTTCTATTATTTGGGCTGATTGCAGGTGTTGCCCCCACTCACCATATGCTCAGAGGCACATGTTACCAAATTCTTCCAAGCTACACAGGAAGTGGATTGGACTGTGAAAGACCAACCGAAATGGTGTTTGCATTTTGACCAATTTGTAGGGCAGTCCAATATCTCAGAGAGGAGTTCAGGTCTCCTGCTCCCCTGGTGCATTCACTATAGCTGCCCAATTTCCCAGCTTTTTAAAGTCTGATAGAATAGCTGTGGGCTATAGGTACATTCTTAAACTGCAAGGTTTTTTGCCTATTAGTGAATTTCCCTGCTTTTTAATCCGGGAGGTAAGAAATGGGATCCTGTGCAAGTTTGCTGAGAATGAATGGATCATTTGCATGCTTACTGAGTTCAATGGGATTTACTCCCCTGCAATCATACTTAGGATAGGTGAAACTGACCACAGAGGATGGGGAGGGGAGGAGGGGGAGGAGGGAGGGGAGGAAATGCAGAGGGGAGGACTGGGAGGGGAGCAGGCAGGATGGGGAGGGGAGCAGGCAGGATGGGGAGGGGAGGAGAAGGACAGGTTTGATCATTTGCATGTTTATTAAATTCAGTGCGATTTACTCCCATGCAATCATGCTTAGGATAGGTAAAACTGACCGGGGGGAGGGAGGGAGGGCTGGAGTGGGCAGGGAAGGAGGAAGGGAGAGGAGAGGAGAGGGGAAAAGCAGGTCTGATCATTTGCATGCTTATTTTCAATGGGATTTACTCCTATCCAATCTTGGTTAGGATAGGAAAACTGACCATTGGGGAGGAGGAGTGGGAGTGGGAAGGAGCGTATTGGAGGGGGGCAAAGGAAGGGGGAGGGCAGGTTTGATCATTTGCATGCTTATAGAGTTCTATGGTATTTACTTCCATGCAATCATGTTTAAGATAGGTAAAACTGACCATGGGGAGAAGGAAGGGGAGGGGAGGAGGGGGAAGGGGAAGGGGAAAGAGGGGGTTGGAAGGGGATGGGAGGGAGGGGCAAAGGAAGGGGGAGGGAAGGGGAAAGAGGAGGAGATAGGAGGGAGGAGAAGGGAGGGTGGGTTTGATCATTTGCATACTTTTTGAGTTCAGTGGGATTTATTTCTATGCAATCATGTTTGAAAATGGAAATGGACTGCCTTCAAGTCAATCCCCACCTATGGCGACCCTTTGAATAGGGTTTTCATGATAAACGGTATTCAGAGATGATTTCACCATTGCCTTCCTCTGAGGCTGAGAGGCAGTGACTGGCCCAAGGTCACCCAGTCAGCTTCATGGCTGTGTGGGGATTCGAACTCTGGTCTCCCAGGTCATAGTCCAACACCGACCCAGGGAAGGGGCAGGGAGTGGGAGGGGAGGAGATTGGGTGGGTGGGCACTGGGCAGAAGGGAAGACCCTTTCCTTTCCAAAAGGAAAACATTGTAAACAGAATAATTATTTTTCAGGCTTCGCCCCACCTTTTTATTCTACAGCAGGCACATGTAACCTCCTACCAAATTTAAACCAAAGCTTTCCCTGGCCACATCCACACCAGGTCTTTATTTCACTTTGGACAGTCATGGCTTCTGTCAAAGAATCCTGGGAAGTGTAGTTAGTGAAGGGTGCTGAGAGGAGACACCCAGTTCCCCTCACAGACCTTCAATCAGAGTGGCTGACTGTTAAACCATTCTCTCAGGGGAATAGGAGTCTCTTAGCACCCTTCACTACATTTCCTGGGATTCTTTGAGGGAAGCCATGACTGTCTCACATTAAATCAAAGTCTGGTGTGGGTGTGGCCCCCTGATTAGCTAAGCTCAGCAGCTGTGAGGCTTTTAGAACTCTGACAGTTGGTTCTTACTGAGCATGCCCAGTGTTATGATAGGGTTCCAGCCAAAATTTATTAAATTAATTAAAAATCAGCCAGACATTTTTTCAACTTTT
The DNA here is from genome assembly GCF_030035675.1 of Rhineura floridana. NCBI lineage: Eukaryota > Metazoa > Chordata > Lepidosauria > Squamata > Rhineuridae > Rhineura > Rhineura floridana. The sequence goes on from NC_084483.1 coordinate 158,038,497, forward strand.
CAACTTTTCAGGATGAAGGTCAGAGTATGGGGCAAGGTCAGTATTAGGATTACAGGTACTCTGTGAATATGGCTGATTTTTAATGAATTTCAACAGATTATGAGAACTCTCAGAGAAAAAAGTCCAAAAGGGCTCTGAGGTTTTTTTCTCTCTTTTTACACTTTGAACTGTCTATTCTCTGTGACTGTTTTGTGTATCACGATGAAAACTGACAGGGTTGTTAAGCAAGTGTTTCTGAGTTTAGGACTATACGTTTTGTAAGGTTTTGTTTTGAAATGAGCTTATGGGAAGCCTCAGAATGGCATGGGGGTATTTTCAATTTAACATTGCGGAATGTGAAAAATCGCTGCTGGCTATAGTATATAGCCACTCTCGTGGCTGTATAATATTGCTGCAGACAGTGCCTTTATTTTCTTTTTCCCCTCACTTGTGCACAATGGTGTAACACTGCTCAAAGAAAGATTTGTATTTCAGCTGTATTCTACCAACCATAGGCAGGGAAAACACCGATATTCACACTTCTGGCTTTTTTTTTTTTTAAAAAAGGAACCTACTGCAACTTGTAGAGCAGACTGAGCATGCTCAGTCACCTAGCAACCAGAGGGAGTGGAAATGTGTAATTAGAGGTCAGACCACAAGGAAACAGCAAGACTAATCCTTCCTAGAGGAATGCGTGCTTGTGTGAGCGGGAAAATATGTTTGGCAGCTACCATTGAGCAGGAACTGTGGACAGTGCAAACCCATAATGAAGGTAAAAGCAGTGTATTTGCTACAAAGAAATGGTCCTATGTAAATGACCCTAAGAAGCAAATCAGAAGGTAGTGCAAACATGCTAGAATGGTGTAATATATCCTTTGAAAGGCGCTGTCTGTGACTCCCTTTTGTCAACAACCACAGAATTCTACACTAGACAATGCTTCCAAATCACCTTCTACCATTAGGCAGAGTGAGGTGCCTCCTTCCGGCAGCTGAACCGGGGTGTCATGAAACTTCAGCAAGCTGTTATTTAATGTAACATGGTGTCTTTATCACTAGCAAGGGGGAAAAGTTACCATGAGTGGATTCTGCTACCTTGACTAGTTGTCTCAAAGAAGGAAGTTTGGCTGATGCAGCTTCTCATAAAAGCAAGAGAAAAGGGATCTGAAATGCCTTCTTGTATTTAATTACTATGCACAAAGGAGCCCCATCTTCCCTTGCATTTAGTCACCCTGCACCAGAGGTCACCAATCTTTTTGGGCCAGTGAGCACATTTGGAATGTTGAGAAAGTGCTGTGGGCACCTGTCATGAAATGGGTGCAGTGGGGGTGTGGCATATCACAAAATGGCTGCTGTGTAGGCATGGCATAACACAAAATGAGTGTGTTGGGGGCCATGGCATAATGGCTGCCGCATCCAACTGAGCAGAAAAATTATAGGATCACAAAATGGTGCGGGCATGTCCCCTATCTGCCATCTCATCAATGGGAGGAAATGCATCTACATCAGCCATTGCTGTATTCTCTCACAGAGATTAGCTCTGTCCACTTCTCCTCTATTCAGAACCAGTGGGTTGGTGGACATACAGTCCTGACGTTGAATGAAATGTGGGTGTGTTTAAGGGGATGTATTCATTGTAGGAGAGGCTGAGCCTGTGCAAACAGGGTCTGAGCAGGAAGAGCAAGAGGGTTGTGTGCATTATGGATTTTAAGGGAATAGTTACCAAGACCATTCATAGGCACTATAGTAGTACTGGGGCCACACTGGCACCTGCAGGCATCATGTTGGCAACCCCTCCATATGGTGGGGCATGTACACTATAGATTTGTAAACCCTTACTTCCTACTGGGGGAAAATGGGGCTGCCACTTCTATTCTTACTTTAGGATTTTTCTGAGCCAACGCAGCCATATGTCACCCATTGTTACAAGCTGAGACCAATGGACACAATACATCTATCCCCATCTGAATTCATATCTGCGAGTCACAGTTCCCTTTTTTATTCTACTGTTTTTTCCAAGAAAAGTCACGAGACTCAATCACTTTGAGATAAATTAGTGCTTACAAAGGCAGAAAAGGCTTTATGTAGACCAGGCTGTTTAGAAGCATGTGAAATAAATATCTGCCTGGGGGCAGTATCAGTATGAAAAAAGAAAGTCATGTAAATTGCAGATATAAAGTATGCTATTGTGTGTCTTTCAGACAACAAAGTCTGCTCTTTTTATCTCCTCGGTCTTTGGGTTGTCACACGTCTCAAATGGAAACAATGCCCAGTAACCCCCAGCCTTATAGAGATGCCAGGGGGCTACATCACTTCAATTAAGCACTTTCAGAAGCAAAGGCTCGGCACAAGTCAAGAGCATTTTAATTATACAGCACATAAGACAAACATGGATCCATTCCAGGTTAACACTGAAAATGTAATGGAAGTAATAAAATCAGATACAAGAAGTGGGAGGGGATTTAATCTGTGCTTCTGCTCATCAATAGGTGGTGGGAAAGAATCACTGACAGCCAGTTCATTATACACAGTCCAATATGTAGGATGTACTTACAGCACAATGCATCTAAGCAAAAGAGTAACAATGATTTGTGATTCCCTCTGTTGTGTGTTTCATATGATCCCTCTTATGTTGCCTTATTTTTGTTATTGATTTTGTCCAATTATCTGTTTTAATTTATTATTATGTTATTGTCTTGGTTTTTTAATTTATTATGTATTTATTATTTGATTTATATCCCACCCTTCCTCCCAGCAGGAGCCCATGGCGTCAAACAAAAGCACTAAAAACACATCAAAACATCATAAAAAGATATTAAAATACATTAAAACAAAACAACTTTAAAAACATTTTTTTTAAAAAAAAAAGCTTTAAAATCATCTTTGAAAAGGGTTAAAAACATATTTTTTAAAATAAAAAAAATATTAAAAGGAATTCCAACACAGATGCAGATTGGGATAGGTCTCAACTTAAAAGAATTGTTGAAAGAGGAAAGTCTTCAAAAGGTGCCAAAAAGGTAACAGAGATGGAGCCTGCCTAATATTCAAAGGGAGGGAATTCCACAGGGTAGGTGCCGCTACACTAAAGGTCCATTTCCTATGTTGTGCAGAACAGACCTCCTGATAAGATGGTATCTGCAGGAGGCCCTCACCTGCAGAGAGTGCAGTGATCGACTGAATATATAAGGGATAAGACAGTCTTTCAGGTATCCTGGTCCCAAGCTGTATAAGGCTTTGTACACCAAAACTAGAACCTTGAACTTGGCCTGGTAGCAAATGGGCAGCCAGTGCAATTCTTTCAGCAGCAGGGTGACATGTTGGCGATACCCTGCCCCAGTGAGCAGTCTCGCCACTGCATTTTGCACCAGCTGCAGCTTCCGAACCAACCTCAAGGGCAGCCCCACTTAGAGTGCATTACAGTAATCCAGCCTGGAGGTTAACAGTGCTTGGACAACAGTAGTCAGGCTATCCCAGTCCAGAAATGACTGCAGCTGTCTTACCAGCCAAAACTGGTAAAAGGCTCTCCTAGCCACTGCGTTCACCTGGGCCTCTAGCAACAATGATGGATCCAGGAGCACTCCCAGACTACGGACCTGCTGTTTCAGAGGTAGTATGACCCCATCCAAAGCAGGCAACTAACCAATTATCTGAACTCGGGAATCACCAACCCACAGTGTCTTGCTAGGATTCAGACTCAGTTTATTGGCCTTCATCCAGCCCACCACCGAGTCCAGGCAGCAGTTCAGGGCTTGCATGGCCTCTCCTGATTCAGATGTTCTGGAGAAATAGAGCTGGGCATCATCAGCATGCTGCTGACACCTCACCCCAAATCTCCTGATGACTGCTCCCATGGGCTTCATATAGATGTTAAACAGCATAGGGGATAAGATGGTACCCTGCGGCACCCCACAGCAGAGGGCTTTGGCTATGGGGCGGTATATAAATGTAATAAATAAATAAATAAACTGCCAGGGGAGCGAAAGACAGTCACCCAATGCTATTCTCTGAGAACGACCTTGAACATGGGATCGGAACCACTGTAAAACAGTACCTCCAATACCCATCTCACCAAGTCGGCCCAGAAGGATACCATGGTCAATGGTATCAAAAGCCACTGAGAGATCAAGTAAGAATAACAGGGTCACACTCCCTCTGTTCTTCTGTTGTCTCCCAATTGTGTAGACAACAGCAACTCCTCCCCCCCCCATCCCTGCAGCCTGTGCTGGTGTTGCACCAAGTATCCAGATGGGCAAAGCAGGGTTAGAGCAACTCCTCCCAGCTCACCCACCCAGGTCTTGGTAATGCACACCAAATTGGCACCTTCATCCACAATCAAACCATGGATGACAGTGGTCTTATTGTGTACCGATCTGGCATTAAACATCAACACACACAGGCCAGTGGGCACAGCAGATGAGCAACAAGGATCCCATCCATGAGAGGAGTGGCAGCAAGGAACAAGGCACAGATAGCCTTGCCCCCATCTTCTATGGTAATTCACCACATCCCCATGGCTATATTTCCCTCTACCTGTGATCACTGAAATTGGGGTGACATCACCCATGTTCCTCCATACTAAGACTCCTCCTAAACACCTAATATGGACCCAATACAAGCCCACCAACAAAACCTGCTGGTGCCAATTATTTCAGTAGGCCTCTGCAAGAATTGGGAAGAGTCATACCCATTCAAACTTTTTCATACAAGGCCCATCTACTCCCCCTCCTGTCTCACACCCAGGGAGGGCCAGCCTTCTGCCAGTTACAGACTCTCAGGGTGCTTTCACACTGCAGTTTATTCCATTATTCTGACAGTTTCTTACCTGTTAATTTCCACATTATATTTGATCTTTCACACGACGTACAAGCTAGCTCCGGAATTCTGGTGGAATGTAGTGGAAGTTTAATGCTAATTTCAGTGACAAATGATACCACAAATAATCCGTTAGCAAGGCTGGGAATACGGAACTTCGCGGGAGTTTTCCACTAGTTACAACCGCTCATGTGACAGGCATCCCAGCATGCAGTGTGGAACAGAAGGGGAAAATTAGCAGGAGCTGCAGCCGCCAGCTGCGTTAACAGCCACCAAAGGACTGGGGCCAAAGAAGGGTGAAGGGAGGTGTGTTATCAGGCGCTTCCCCACCCCACAGTCGACCAGAGCCGCAGCTGGGAGCTCCAGTATAGTCCAGCCAAGACGGGGAGAGCAAGGGTAAAAGGAGCCACCTCCACAAACTCCCAACAGCCGCTGAAGCTGGCGCCACCGCCCGCAGCCCCCAAAATAAAAATTAGGAATAAGGAAAGCCACCTCCATGAGCTCCCAGTGGCCGCAATAGCAGGCACGCCCCCCCAACCCCCAGGGCTGCCTCCAAGAGCCTCAAAAACCAAGTTGCAGGGGGAAATACACCAAACCCGCTAAAATGAAGGGGGGGAGAAAAACTCTGCTCTGTTCATTGTAGCTCTGTGCGTGTGTGAAAGACAGTTGCACAAAATGCCGGTATAACAGGTACTGCAGTGTGAAAGGGGTTTTTGAAATCGGGACAGAAGTGCTTCCTTTTTAATCAGTTAAATTAATGCAATCAGCCCCATGTGTGAAAGCAGCCTCACTCTGAAGGCATCTGGTGACTTTTTCCTCTCACCCTGTGCAGGAACTACACATGCACCACACGCCCTCCCCACCACCAATCTCCTCTAGATTGGTTTAACAGAAAACAAATTAAAAAGAAAAAGAAGAAAAGGTAATAGGAGGTAGCACCCTTGCCCTTGGGACTCCTTTGGTGGCGCCCCTTTGGTGGTGACCTTGCCGGCAGCTAGGCTTTTATGCCTCCTACCCCAGCCAGCAGCTGATGCAAGAGGCTACAAGATTGACTGCAGCCTCTCTCTGGAGCCAGGGTCAGGCAGAGGGTCCCAGTCCTTGCACCACTTACCAGGGACTTCAGCTGTCTCAAGGGACAGCAACCCAAAGGAACGAGCAGCAAGCACCCAGATACTCACTCCCAGGGCAGGTCTTCTTCAGTCCCCAAGTGCTGCAACTGTTCCCTGTGTTTTTTTTTTAGTTTTGTCCTGCTAGCTACCTTGGGGGTGTTGGGCTGTTGACCCATAGGCATTACTGTCTCTAGTTGTTTTCCATAAAGCCTGCAAGTTTGGAGAAGTAACTGTTATCTCCTGGCCTGAGAGAGAGCAGACATCCAAGGCCAGCGGTTGTCATGGTAACGTGAGATAGCAACTGGGAAAGTTCTAACAGAGTCTGTAAGTTGTGTCTTCTGTATATTACCTCTGAACTGAGAGGTTGTCTTCTGTGTACCTTTGGAGAGAGATGTACCAGAAGGGGGGGTGACTGAAGAAACGCTACATGTATTTACTCTTAAGCCTGTTGGCCCTAATGTCTTAATAAAGACTCTTAACCTGATCTAATGCATCTGAGAAGTTTCTTGCTCAACTTAACTCCAAAGTAACGTATGCTGTGTCACGCAAGAACCGCCACCGTCAACAGGGGGTCCCCCCTTGCAGATGTAAAGGTAGAATGTAAATATTTCAGTAAGTGATTAAACAGACACAATTCACTTTTCCAGGAGTACTTTACTGTACAACCACAAACAGCTGTATCTCTTGGGTATTTAAAACAGATTGTACCATTTATTTGATTATGGTGGCGGTGGTGAAGATGATAATTTCCAACAGTCCCTCTACTGCTTGGAAAACATCACCATCACTTTTTAAAGAGATGGATGTAGCTTTCCCATGTTTGCCAATTTCATTATTGTTGTTATTTCAGCACAGACCCTCTACTGAATAGAAGTTATCACCATCACTTTTTGAAGCACTGGGTGTAGTTTTCTCTACTCCCACAAGAAGATTTCATGGTGTCTGCTGCTAAGATTCCACATTGAAATGCTAACAAACCACAAAATGAGAGAGCCAGGGAAGTGGTATTTGATAAAGAGCGTGAAGATGATTTTAATTAGCTCTAGGATGCACTTGGGATGACCTTTGCTCTCCAATAGTCAACCACTGCCTGGCAAAACTCACACTTTCTCAAGCCTTTTTAGATTGTCACTCCCAGAAGGAGGAACCAGAGCAGCATATTGAAAAGCTATTCAAATGAATGCATCTTGTGTTTGCGGGCAATGCAATGCCCCTTATTTAAAACAGTTTGTGTTCAACGGCTGGAACATGGAACTGAGTGAAGGTTAGAGATCTTACATCCCTCCTCTACCACCTTTGAATATTCTTTAAGAATCTTTCGCCCTTTTTGTTTCTGACGCTCCAGTGTTCTGCAGTTTTGTTTGTATGAAAGAGCATGCCAGAAACATCTTCTGCTCCACTTCATTATATCTCAACGCTGTTTCAGCTCTCAAATGAGAAACTGTTCATTTGCTTTTCTTCAAACTTCTTATCCTCAAGGAACTTTATTTCCCAAGAATCCCCTGCAAGTCTACCACAGAACGTCTGTCCATTGCAGAGGATTCTGTGGCACATTGTAGGGCACACTGTCAGTCCATGTGAATCAAGAGCAAAGGCTAGAAATGTGTTTGCCTCTGCTCTGTGTTTGTTCAATGCAGGAAAATGATCTGCAAAAGTGGACAAACTGTATGAGGAAGATGTGTCTGTCATTAGTGATAACTATTCTGAGAAATTCCTCATAGTCTTCCTAGGAATCCCATGGTTTCTAGACAATCATCTTACCCCTTATATACCAAATCAATCACTGTTTTCTGCAAGTGAGGACATCCTGAAGATACCACCTTATCAGGCAATCCGTTCTGAACAATATAGGAATCAGACCTTTAGTGTTGTGGCACCTACCCTTTGGAGCTCCCTCCTGTTAATATTAGAAAAGCAGAGTCTGTGTTGTCTTTTTGATGCCTTCTGAAGACCTTCCTCTTCCAAAAAGCCTTTTAAGTAAATATATTTCCCATGTTGCATGTATAGTGGAATTATTTTTAGATGTTTTTAGATATTTTAATTGTTTTATCATTTGTGTGTTTGCCACACTGGGTTCCTTTGGGAGGAAGGATGGGATATAAATCTAAATTTAAATGATGATGATTGATGATCATGATGATGATGATAGGAATATAGATTGAAAACCTCTGCCATCAACTCTTTGTACAGGAGGAGATGGGTATTTTCAGAATGATTTGGAAGAACTCGTGCTGTTGGAATGTGTTCCTGCCTTGTCTCACCATCTGAGATGAGTGAGCTCTCCCAAGCTCACCTTGGGTTAGCTTGCAAATTATTAGAGATCTTCCAAAGGAGTTCAGACAGTAGCAGTCAATGGGGCAGCAGTGTTTAGCTGACCTCCTGCCACTGCCTTCACTGTGGCTTACCAGGAGGGATGGCTAAGATACTAATCCAGTCCTCCCACCAGTGTTTTTGTACCACACCAACCTCACCACTGCCTTGCCCATCCACCTCTCTTTCCTGGTAAGCTATACCGATGATAGTTGTCATGAGCCCCAAGGAGAACCTTTGGCCAGATTGGAAGGATGAAGAGTGGGGAACAGATATTGGGGAGGGAGTTGACTGTACTGATGAAAAAATGAAGAAGGAATGGAGGAAAGGCCTCCAGAAGCCTCTGGGCCTGCTAATAGAATTACTGACAAAAGTCCAAGCCACCCCCCTTCTCCTGAACTATGCAGTGAAGAATCTTCACAGGCATCCAGCCCAGACCTAGCTGTTGAACAGATAAATTATAATGAACGGTCTGGATTCTCCCAGAAAGCATAGTAAAACAACTGGTCAGAGGCAGAGATACCCATATCTCCAAGGTTGAGAAGGGTGGAGAAAAGATCCTTGTAATTAGGCCAATTTTGCTCTGTTCCTACAAATAAACCCTTGTAGAACTTGCAAGAAAGAGCCAGAATTAACCTGTAGAAGTAAATGTCCTCATTTTCTCTGATATAAAGGTATAGTGAAGTCTGTTTAGATTGATTTCAACAACTCATCTGTTGTTGTTTCCATGTACTAGTATGTTCCTGAGATATACCTAGTCAGTTCCTGTGTTGTATCCTGAGACATGCCTAGTTTGCTCCAGTTCTGCATCCTGATTCAAGCTGAGAGTGTGATGCTGTGCTCCTGTACTGACTTCTGGAATATAGCTTCATGCAGAATAATCCAGTCTCCAAGTCCTATGGCTACTTCTTTGGTTAGCAACCAGGACAGTGGTGATGGGATGTCAGATAAGTAGCACCACACTGTCCATTGCTACTGACATCAGATGATCTTAGAGCATTTTTCCAAGCTAGACAGAGGCTAAGAAAAAAATTGACATTTTTCAGCCCTTAATTTTCCTTTATAGTAAATTTATACTCTGATTATACTAAATAGGAAGAAATTATTAGGTTGCAAACATCATAACTGAAGGGGAGAGAAATCCACCTCCCTGGAGAATCTGCATGGGATCGCTTCCCATACACCCCAATCTCAGTTTTTCCCCCTGCAGCTTTGGACTCAGCTGGCTGCTTTGGAAAACTATGGGTCACAAATGCTGTATCCACAAACCCTATTGAACTGCCTAGTAAATGGGTTCTCAAATAAATATATGCAGAATCTCAGACTGACTAGTGATGTTTTTTGAGAGATTGAGGGAACTGGTAAAATTCTACAACAGTGGTGAAATATATTTATTTATTTATTTTTATTTATTTTATTTCATTTTTAAACCGCCCATAGCGAGTAGCTCTCTGGGCGGTGAACAAAACAAGATTAAAATACAATATTACAATAAAATTACAATAAAATCAGCAACAAGTTAAACGAAAAACATTAAATGAAACACATTGAACATTAAAATGCCTGGGAGTATAGCCAGGTCTTAACCTGGCGCCTAAAAGAAAGTACCGAAGGCGCCAGGCGTATCTCCTCAGGTAGGCTGTTCCACAGTTCGGGGGCCACCACAGAAAAGGCCCTAGATCTAATAACAATCCTCCGGGCATCCTGATGAGTTGGTACCCGGAGGAGGGCCTTGGATACTGAACGAAGTGAACGGGTAGGTTCATAGCGGGAGAGGCGTTCCACAAGGTATTGTGGTCCCACACCGTATAAGGCTTTATAGGTCAAAACCAGCACCTTGAATCTGGCTCGGAAACAAATAGGCAGCCAGTGCAGGCAGGCCAGGACAGGTGTTATATGCGCAGACCAGCGGGTCCTCGTCAACAACCTGGCTGCCGCATTTTGCACTAGCTGAAGTTTCCGAATGGTCTTCAAGGGCAGCCCTACGTAGAGCGCATTACAGTAGTCCAGTCTAGAGATTACCAGAGCGTGAACAACTGAGGCGAGATCGTCACTGTCCAGATAGGGGCGTAGTTGGGCTACTAAGCGAAGATGGTAAAACGCATTCCATGCCACCGAGGCCACTTGAGCCTCAAGTGACAAGGAAGGGTCAAAAAGGACCCCCAAACTACGAACCTGTTCCTTCAAGGGGAGTGTAACCCCATCTAGAACAGGATGAACATCCACCATCTGGGCAGGTAAAGAGCTCACCAACAGTGTCTCAGTCTTGTCTGGATTAAGTTTCAGTTTATTAGCTCTCATCCAGTCCATTATCGCGGTCAGGCAACGGTTCAGCACATCAACAGCCTCACCTGAAGAAGGTGAAAAGGAGAAGTAGTGTTGCGTGTCATCAGTGTACTGATGGCAACGCACTCCAAAACTCCTGATGACCGCACCCAGAGGCTGCATGTAGATGTTAAAGAGCATGGGGGACAAGACCGACCCCTGAGGGACTCCACAATGGAGAGTCCAGGGTGTCGAGCAATGTTCCCCAAGCACTACCTTCTGGCGACGATCCGCTAAGTAGGAGCAGAGCCACTGCCAAGCAGTGCCCCCAACTCCCAACTCTGCAAGCCTTTCCAGAAGGATACCATGGTCGATGGTATCAAACGCCGCTGAGAGATCAAGGAGAATCAACAGAGTCACACTCCCCCTGTCCCTCTCCCGACAAAGGTCATCATACAGGGCGACCAAGGCTGTTTCAGTGCCAAAACTGGGCCTAAAACCGGATTGAAACGGATCCAGATAATCGGTTTCATCCAAGAGCGCCTGGAGCTGGCCGGCGACCACCCGCTCCAAGACCTTGCCCCAAAAAGGGACATTCGCCACCGGTCTATAGTTGTTCAAAATATCTGGGTCCAAAGAAGGTTTCCTTAAAAGAGGTCTCACTACTGCCTCCTTGAGACTACCAGGGACTACTCCCTCTCTCAAGGAGGCGTTTATCACCTCTTTGGCCCAGCCGGTGGTTACAGCCCTGCCGGCCTTCACCAGCCAAGATGGGCAAGGATCAAGGGCAGACGTGGTCGCCCGCACCATTCCAAGCTTATAAAAGGCCAAGTCCGAGACAAGGATGCTTTAAAAGGCCGGCAAGAAATAGCCAAGAAACCCCTGCAGAAATGGAAACTCCAAACTCCAAAATACCAGAAACAAAAATACAGCCAAACATCTAACGCTCAAATAAAAGCCCCTAGATGCACAAGATGTGGGAAAGGGCATACACAAAGAACAGTCTGTCCTGCAAAGGCTGCAGAATGCCACAAATGTAAGAAGATAGGTAATTTTGCCGCGGTGTGCCACACTAGAATGGTGAGTGAAACTGTGAAGCAGCAGAAAAGTCAAGAACAATTTTTTCTGGGTCCAGCCACATGGGTGGAAAATTCCACAGATCCTTGAGAAGTATCACTACAAATCAGTGGGCTCTCGCTAAAGTTTAAAATAGACAGTGGTGCAAATGTCAGCATAATTTCTGAATCTGTTTACAAGTCTTTTTCTAACCTGCCTAGTCTCCAGCAAACAGCAGCAGTTTTAACTGGTCCTGGAGGACAGAACCTAAATTGCATGGGATACGTCATAGCAAGAACCTGCTATAAAGACAATGACTGTGACTTTAAAATCTACGTGATCTGTGCAAAGACTAATAACCTCCTAAACTGAGATGTTGCAGCTATGATGGGGTTGGTGCAATGTTTAGATGAGCTTTCCACAGAAATTCCCAACTTTGAAGACACCACCAGTACAGATACTGCTCAAAGAAGGGTCTATACCTTATGCCATTCACACTGCCAGAACAATATCAGTTCCACTGCTACCCAAAATAAAGGCACAACTGGATAGAACGGTTCGCTATGGAGTCACAGAACCAGAATGTTATAGAGACTAAATGTTATTCTACACAATGTTTGCTGATAGGAAAAAACCACACAAAATAAGTTAGGACTCAAAGAAAAGGAAATGTAGTGAATTGTGTCTTAAGTTAGATGCACAGCAAAGAAAGAGTTAACTTTCTCTAGAGGGTATTACACTCCCTAGGGGGAGCTAGGCTGATTTAGTTACTGGAGTGAGTTAGTCAGTGTTGTGGTGCTGGGTGAGGCCTAGCACAGAACAAGCTCAGATGTTTTACTGTTTAAGAATTATTAAATAAAGAAGCTCTTATTTTATTCTTGGTCTCATCCTGATCAATATAACAATTCATACATGGGCTGCTACTAAGCTACATGATCTGGATACAATTATCAGAGGACTCGTAAACAAGATCAAATTCAACACACATCTTCAGCAGCATGCTTATCTATAATATACTCCCTTTTTCAAAGGAGGCAGAGAGCTGTTGAATGTCCATGTATTTGCTTTGGGCTCAGACATAAGATATAGTTGTAACTCATCTTAAATATTCCAAGTCTCTAACAGACCATCCGAAGAGGAAGATAATTTTAGACCATTCAGTCTAGAATATCCTATTCAGAGGAAGATAACTGTATAGCTTTATATTATACTGGTGGTATTATGGCTGATTTAGAACTGAACTGCTTCAGTTCCTGTTCTCCATTACCTCTCCTCTATCTGAAATACATCAGTGACATCATCAACTGGAATGTTGAGAAATTCTACTAAAAATTAACACAAATATGAAATAGCACAACCTTGCATAATATGACAACTAGGGGCTTTGCCCCTGCACACTTCACATGTCAACCCCACATAGATACACACACGCACACACACACATGAGAGAGAGAGGCAATTCCTAAAAGGTCCCCTCTTCCCAGGCAACTCCCCAAACAGCCACCCAAGCACTTGCTGCTGCCCCATTTAGACTGCTTACCAGCCTCCTACCTAGCCAGACTGCTGCCACCATCCTACCTCAACTGTTTACTTGCCTCCTGCATTGTTGCTGCTACTGCCGCCTGCCCACTCACTTACCCACTCAACACTCGCTCGCCCACAATGCTCACCCACCTGTTCGCTCACTCGCCCCAATGCCCACTCACCACCTGCTTGCCCGCTGATGCTTGCTCACATGCACCCTCGCTCACTCACCTACCTGCTAACCTTGCTTTCCTCACTCCCTTTCCTCAGTTGCCTTCCATCCTGTTGCTGCACTCACCCCCATGCACGATGATGTGATGGCTTACATAAATATTATATAGTTAGATAGACAAAGCAACAAAAATTCTAACATACAAACACATTTTATACCCCAGCATTTTTTTTTTTGCCTGATATAAAAGCTTCCTCTTTCTCAAAGGTTCACTGTGTGCTGATGTAGAAGATAGGTTTGATTATCCTTTGAATGCACTTACTCATCAGGTGATATTCATCTAAATCCAACACAAGAAAAATGGACTTGAGCGAGCCTTGTTTATATGAAATGTTTGATAAGAGTGATAGATCACCCTTGACTTTAGTTTTTTAAGATAATGAATGAATTTCTTTTGTTAACTTGTGATTTGTGGTTTATGAAAGATAACCACACAATACATATGAACATACAGAGAGAGAAAGAGAGAAAAGTTATTGCCTGTTATAGAGATGGATTTATGTTTATTTTTTGTCTGTGACAACTTTGAATGTGTTATTCATAAGTCTGTTCTGTCCTGTTTCCACAGTCATCAGTGAATTTTAAAAAGTCTGTATGAAAAATCACATTTAAATATGGAATGAAATACATACTTAAATACATATTTTATCATACATTTATTTTAAAATGTATTTTATCCCATTGTATGCATTTCTACTCATTTTATCCTAAAATATGCACACAAAAATGTACACATTTTGATACATCTTTTGAGCTGAGAACTGTTTTGCAAAATGTGGGAAATACAAAATGATGGATTACTGTTCATTGTATTTTGTATTTATTGAAATAGTTGCTAACCCACTTTCATATAAAATATCACAAGGCAGTACACAACCTAAAAACACGGTAAAAAACTATTTAAAATGTCAAATATATCAGTAAAGGCTGGCTGGCAAATAATCTCATGTTTGAAAGGCCTGTCTGAATAATACCATTTTTAGAAGTCTAAAAAAGAGCAGGTATGACTCCTGCCTGATCTCTATTGGCAAGGGGTTCTGTAGGATTGGACCTGCTACATGAAAGTTTTGGACCCTGTTAAAGGTCAGCAAAACTTCAGGGCCATGTGGTACCACCATCAGAAGACCTCAGTGATTGAGGAATAGCAGAGGTGTCCTTAAGGCACTTGGGGCCCAATTTGTTTAGGACTTTATGAATTAACCTTGAACCTGGCCCAGTAGCAAATAGGTAACAGAGAGAGTACATATCTCTCAGCAGCAGAGTCACATGAGGCCAGTAGCCTGCTGCTGCTGCCAGCAGTCTGGCTGCTGCATTCTGCTCTTATGTTCCAATCCATGTATTCATCTGGTAGGTACGAATTAGGTTAGTTCACTTAAAAATGTAAGCAAAACAAAATTTTCCATCAACTCTAATCTTCCGTAAATCTGATGTTTATGGTGTTATTGGTATTCTTTAAGAGAAATAGGATTCACAGAGCAATCCACTAAGGGCATGGAAGGGAGAATCCATGGCAGAGAGCTGCCAGATCCAGAATCCTACCAGTCACACACAGGCCAAGGTGGAACTAGTGAAGAATGGCTGGAAAGAAAAAAAGAACCCCAACTCCAGAGCTGGCATATATTTCTCCCAATCACAGAGGCATATTGGTGGGATGGTAGAGCGAGATTGGAAAAGTTACTTTTTTGAACTACAACTCCCATCAGCCCCAGCCAGCATGGCCACTGGATTGGGCTGATGGGAGTTGTAGTTCAAAAAAGTAACTTTTCCAAGCTCTGGCTGTTCCAAAGCCTCTTCCAGCCTGAATTTAAGATGAGCCTGCTGGATTAGGCCAGTGACCTATCTAATCCAGCATCCAGTTTTCACAGTGGCCCACCAGATGCTTGTGGGAAGCCCACAAGAAGGACCTGAGTACAACAGCACTCTGCCCTCCTGTGGTTTTCAGCAACTGGTGTTCCAAAAATAATGTGTGTGACCTGAAGCTGGTGAGGGGAATGAGGGTATCTACCCCTGACCTTCCCACATTGAATGGGGAGGTCTGAATGGGACTTCTATGCATGCTCAGCTGAACATGCTTAGAAGCTTTCCTCCAGACAGTCACCATGATAACACAGGGTTCCCAGTTGCAGCAAAGCTTCTAACCACATGCTGCTGAAGCTCACTAGAAATCTGCTTCAGACCTTCCCGTTCAATGAAGGTCAGGGGTGAAAGGTGCAGGTCTGGCATGCACAGAGACATTGGGAGTGGGGCCAGTATGTGTGCCTCTATCCTCCTTCCTAGTTTAAGCTCCCATGCATTTTTTCTGAATCCTTAAAGAAGGCTAGAGAGAGAGAGGGAGAAAGAGGTTAAGCATCCCTCCTTTCTTCTCCCTCTGCACACTCTACTCCTGCTGCCTGTGCCACTTGCAAAGAAAGGGAAGAACAAATCTCTGTTTAGGGAGTGTGGAACTGTCTCAGAGGATGAGGAAGGGACTGAGTGGATTGTAAGTAGGGACCTGGTAACTCTTATCCAGCTTTGATTGTGATCTGAGCTAAAGAAGAATTCAGAGACCTTGAAACCTCTCCTTTCATTTGAGGTGGGCCTAGTCCGTGAAGCTCATTTCTAAGCCTGATCTAGAAAAACTTCATCAGAATCTCTTAAACTGTATTGTTAATTTTTAAGTTCACTGAGCTGAGGCATTAATCATCACTGCACACACATGCACATTACAGCACACGTACACATCACAGCATGTGCACACATCACAACTTACTCTCAAATGCAGACTCATAGCCCATCCACCTTCAGCTGATCTGTGAAAGAGTGGGTGTTTTCATTCCTATCACAGTACACAGTTAGGTGGAGAGGTTTAGTGCCATGGTGTTACCTACCACCGCTGCCTCCGTTATTCTACCACTGCAGATTCTGCTGATATTGGTAAAATCAGGGATGTCAAATAGGCTGTTTTAAAAAGTCACAACTGTTGCATTCTTGCAATAGGAACTTAGGCCCATGGGCTCACGTACAACTGGGATAATTTCTATTATGTTTGAGAGGATGTTAGGGGTTCTGTTTGTAGAACATTCAGTAAGAGACTGCAACTGTCTCAGATAAGTTTGTTTTTTCAGAATGATTTGATGGAATTTTTGCAAGATTCCTTTACTCAGCATATTTGCACTTTCAGATATGAGATGCAACCTAGTTAATTTTTTTGTGATAAGGAGAAACACAGAGTTTCCCATATACCGAAGTACATGAGAGGAACACTTATCTGGTTTCTGGTGCATGTGAAGAGCAAATTTAACACTGATTTTCCAATCGAACAGTTTGAAATTGATTTTGTGGGCAGATTGGTTCGATTAAAACCCATGCTTAATGAAGTTTGCTGACAAAGGGGACAGGGAAATAGGAGGCAACTAAAATAATGTGGCTATAGTTAAAAAGTCAAACATTTTCAATGCATCTGTGTGTGTATCAGGGCATTAGAGCTGGTGACCTGGATGCTGGCAGGTAGCTCATACCTCCAAACAATCTGTGATTGCTCATCCTTCACAAATCATAGAATCATAGCGCTGTAAGGGGCCAATAAGGCCATCACGTCCAACCCCCTGCTCAATGCAGGAATCCAGATTAAAGCATACCTGAGAGGTGGCTGTCCAGCTGCCCCTTGAATGCACTGTTGGAGAGCTCACCATATCCCTAGGTAATTGATTCAATTCTCATACTGCTCTAACAGTTAAGAAGTTTTTCCTGATATTCAGCTGAAATCTGGGTTCCTGCAACTTGAGCCTATTATTCCATGTCCTGCACTCTGGGATGACTGAGAAGAGATCCTGGCCCTCCTC
This sequence comes from Rhineura floridana, assembly GCF_030035675.1. Taxonomy (NCBI): domain Eukaryota; kingdom Metazoa; phylum Chordata; class Lepidosauria; order Squamata; family Rhineuridae; genus Rhineura; species Rhineura floridana. The sequence continues at coordinate 158,055,602 of NC_084483.1, forward strand.
TGCGTGCCAATCTTTCAAGTATTTGAAGAGTGCTATCATATCTCCTCAAATGCAAAGATGTATCACTGAACACTAAAGTCAGGATCATTCAGACCATGGCATTCCTGATATCTATGTATGGATGTGAAAGTTGGACAGTGAAATAAGCAGATAAGAGAAAAATCAACACATTTGAAATGTGGTGTTGGAGGAGAGCTTTGCGCATACCATGGACTGCGAAAAAGACAAATAATTGGGTGTTAGAACAAATTAAACCAGAACTGTCACTAGAAGCTAAAATGATGAAACTGAGATGATCATACTTTGGACACATCATGAGAAGACCTGATTCACTAGAAAAGACAATAATGCTGGGAAAAACAGAAGGGAGTAGAAAAAGAGGAAGGCCAAACAAGAGATGGATTGATTCCATAAAGGGAGCCACAGACCTGAATTTACAAGATCTGAACAGGGTGGTTTATGACAGATGCTATTGGGGGTCACTGATTCATAGGGTTGCCATAAGTCGTAGTTGACTTGAAGGCATATAACAGCAACAATCATATCTCCCCTCAGTTTTCTCCTCTCAAGGCTAAACATGCCCAGTTCTTTAAGTCTCTCCTCAGTTCTTTCAGTCAAAGCCAAAGAAAAGGCTTAGTTTCCAGCCCCTTGATCATCCTCGTTGCCATCTTCTGAACCCATTCCAGTTTGTCTGCATCCTTCTTAAAGTGTGATGTTCATAACTGGACGCAATACTCAAGATGAGGCCTAACTAGTGCCAAATAGAGGGGAACCAATACTTCACACGATTTGGAAATGATACTTCTGTTAATGCAGCCTAAAATAGCATTTCCCTTTTTTGCAGACAATTCACACTGTTGTCTTATAATAAGGTTGTGATCAACAGCAAATCCAAGATCCTTCTTGCATGTAGACTTGCTCAGCCAAAGTATCCCCCCCCTTATAACTAAGCATTTGGTTCCTTTTTCCTAGGTGTAGAACTTTGCACTTATCCCTGTTAAATTTCATTCTGTTGTTTTCAGCCCAATGCTCCAGCCTATCAAGATCACTTTGAATTTTGTTTCTGTCTTCCAAGGTATTATATATCCCTCCCAATTTTGTATAATCTACAAATTTGTTAAGCATTCCCTGCACTTCCTCATCCAAGAATAAAAAATTGTTGAAGAGCCCTGGGTCCAGGACCAAGCCCTGTGTTACCCCACTCATTAGTTCTGCCCAGTTTGAGAAGGAACCATTGATGGACTTCCCGGAAGGAGTGCTCTGCTGGTGGCTGCCTCTGAGGGAGCTCTGTCTCAGAGGAAGCTTTTTTCAGTTTATAACCAGTCAAGAGGAAACTTTGACTGGTGCAAATGTTCGCCAAGGCAAGGGTGAACCGAAGAGATTATCCACAAAACTTCATTGAGCTGTCGGTGGCTGGAATTGATCAGGAATCCCCTGAGATAAGAAGGTTTACCTAGCAGCTGAAGACGAAGTCAGGACTTCCAGCAAGCTGTGCTGAAAAAAAGCGAGACTTTTTTTAAAAACGATCTATAACGAGCAAGCCTCCTTCTGTCTAAATCTTATCATTTGGCTTAAATTACTACAGCAAAAGGGATTTGTTTACGAATCAGCAATTGAGATACCTGAGTGAGTTACACTTTTTCTTTTATACAAAATTAAGGAGGAAAGAAAATTTAAACAACTTATTTTATTCTTTTATGACAAAAAGCTGGGCTGAATTTGGAATTATAAAGATTAAAATGGATGAGAGGCAACTTATCCGATGAGATGATTTGATTATTTGATTGAAGTATATCTGGGACTATTTTTTTCTTCTTGGATTACTTTCTTTGGACGAATCTGCTGTTCGTGTACGTTACTAATTGTTTGGTGCTGTGAACCGAATTTGTTTTGCATTCCGGGACGTGCAGGAGATAAGAACTGTGCTGGCCAGATCATCATAACAGGCCTGGAATATTAACTCTTTTGTTGTTGGGGAAAAAAAGAAATAGACTGCCTCTAGGTCTGGGAACAGTGGTTAATATCAGAAAATAAAAGGCTTTTTTAAAGAATGACAACCAGGAAAGCAGCTAAGGCTCTGGAGCGAAGAGGTTCAATTGATGTACAGGAAGGGGCTGTCTCTCCAGACATGTTCCAGAAAATAATGGATGGGATTAATGATCTCATACAAGAGATGAAACAGGACAGACAAGAGATTAAAGATGAATTTGGCAAAATGAAAATGGAATTGAAAGATATAAAGGACCATATCAAAACAGAAGTGGACGAGATTAAAGGTACAATTGGTCAAGTATCAGAGGATGTAAAAAATACTAAAGGAAAGGTGCAAACCTTGGAGAATAGAACAGATATATTAAATGTGGAATTGGAAAGAAATTTGGATTATATCGCTGTGATGGAACTTAGAGATAAAGAACATTGGTTGAGATTCCGTGCAATCCCTGAGGAAACAGGTGAAGATATCAGAGATAAAATTGTTAATGCCTTGGTAAAATTTTTGGATTGGAATGAAGATCTGATGGAATTTGAAATAGATAAAGTTTATAGAATTAATTCCAGATATGCAACAATGAAAAAAATTCCAAGAGATGTGCTTGTTTATTTTGTAAAAAAGAGGACCAGAGATATGGTCTTACAACAACACTTCAACAATGTCTTTAAAATTGATGGCAAGGAAATACTTGTGATGAAGGAAATTCCTATTAGACTTTTACGTAAGAGAAAAGAATATGCTTTCTTTACAGAAAAACTTAAACAATGCAAAATTCAATTTAGATGGGATGTTCCAGAAGGAGTGATCTTTATATTCAGACAACAGAAATATCGATTGAACACAGTTCAAAAAGCAAGGGATTTCTTGAGAAAAGCTTCAAAAGACATGGAAAAAGACAAAATCAAAGATATGGATACAATTCAGGGGAAACAAAGTCAACAGGAACATGCAGAGGAAGGAAAGAAAGATGATGGATTAAAGGGAGCAACAGGTACATTTTAAAATACACGCTTAAAGATGGATTACAAATATCTAACTTGGAATATAAATGGAGCCAATACGTCGCAGAAGAGAAAGAAAGTGTTTCATTATTTGAAAAAATTAAAATTGGATATAATTTGTTTACAAGAAACTCATATCAAGAAGAAAGATTCCAAATATTTGATTTGTAAAAATTTGGGTGAAGAATTTATTTCGGCTGGATTAAAAAAAAAAATGGTGTTGTTCTTTACATTAACCCACAATTGTTTCCTAAATTGATATTATTGGATGATAATGGTAGATTTGTGGGGGTTGAAATTACTTTACAGGGTATAAAAATTTTGATAGTGGGTATTTATGCCCCCAATGAAGATAAAACAAGGTTTTACACAGGACTTATGGAAAAATTGTCAGATTTTTCTTATGATCATTGGGGTGTCATGGGTGATTGGAATGGGGTAATCTCACCAAAAATTGACAGACTTTCTGAGAAAAATATTAAAGAGACACAGGGTAAATTACCGAAGATTTGCTTCGAATTGATGGAAAATTTAGAATTGGTGGATGCCTGGAGATATATAAATGACAATGCAAAGGAATTTACTTATTTTTCAGAAAGACATAAAACATTCTCGAGGATTGACATGATTTGGATGTCTAAAAATTCAGTGAAAGACATCTCCAATATGGACATATTACCAAAAACTTTTTCGGACCACAATCCTGTGATATTAACTTTTAAAAAGAAAAATCTTGGATTTAGATGGAGACTAAATGAATCTTTATTACAGAATGATAAAGTAGTACAAGAATGTAAGAAGAAATTAAAAGAGTTTTTTGAACATAATTTACATAAAGGAACAGATGAAAATATTGTCTGGGATACAAGTAAAGCATTCATGAGGGGATATTTTATTAAATGTAATTCTGAATTAAAAAAGAAGAAACAACAGAAAATGCAATTAATCTTGGAAGAAATAAAACAAAAAGAGGAAGAATTGAAAAAGAATCCAACTAAAGTTTTTATTGTAAATCAAATTAAAATGTTACAGAATCAAATATCAATGCTGACAGTTAGAGAAATTGAAAGGAAATTAAATTTTGCTGAACAAAGGACTTTTGAATTTGCAAATAAACCGGGGAAATGGTTGGCATATAAATTAAGAAAAGAATGACAAAAAAATCTTATTTTAAAGATACAAGAAGGAGATGAGATGTTGACAGACAATGTAAAAATCCAAAGGGTTTTTCATCAATATTATTCAACTTTGTATAAGTGTCAGGAAATTCCCTCTGAAAAAATAGAAGAGTATATATCTAAACAGAATTTGCCTAAAATTACAGATTCTCAGAGACAAGCTATAAATGGTCCCATCACATCAAGAGAGATATCTGAAGCTATAAGCAAAATTAAATTAGGAAAGGCGCCAGGACCGGATGGGTTATCAGCAGTGTACTACAAATGTTTGGAGGAGGAACTCTTGTTACCTTTACAGTATACAATGAATTCTATTTTGCAAGAGGGGAAGATTCCAGATAGTTGGAAAAATGCTAATATAACATTAATACCTAAAGAGGAGCAGGACCTAACCAAAACAAAAAATTATTGGCCGATATCTCTATTGAATAATGATTATAAAATTTTTACAATGATTTTGGCAGAAAGAATGAAAATAATATTGCAACAATTTATTCAGGAAGATCAATTGGGGTTTTTACCTAAAAGACAACTACGTGATAACGTCAGGAATGTTTTGAATGTGTTGGAATATTTAGAACAACGAAATGATAAACAAGCAGCTTTGATCTTCTTAGATGCTGAGAAAGCATTTGATAATTTGAATTGGAAATTTATGTTTAAGGTTCTGGAGCAAATGGATTTTGGAGATAATTTTATAAAATGGATTAGATCGATTTATACATCTCAGAAGGCACAGATAATTGTCAATGGGGGCTTAACGGATTCATGTGAAATACAAAAGGGTACAAGACAGGGATGTCCATTATCTCCTCTTTTATTTATCTTGGTCTTAGAAGTGCTGCTTAGAGATATAAGGCAAGATAAAAGGATTTTGGGATTAAAGATAAAAAAAGAAGAATATAAACTGAGAGCATTTGCTGATGATTTGATGATTGTATTAGAAAACCCTTTGGAAGGAATTAATGTATTGATGGACAAATTAAAAGAATTCGGACCGTTAGCAGGATTTAAGATCAACAATCAAAAAACAAAGATGTTGGTGAAAAATTTATCTTTAAGGGAACAAAAAGAGTTAATAGACAAGACAGATTTTTCAATAGAGAAAAAGTTGAAATATTTAGGTATTATTATGACAAATAAAAATTCAAAGTTGTTTCATAATAATTATGAAAAATTATGGACAGAGATTAAGAAAGATTTGTTAAGATGGGATAAACTACAGTTGTCATTAATGGGTAGAATATCTGTGATAAAAATGAATGTATTACTGAGAATGATGTTTTTGTTTCAAACAATACCTGTAATATCCTCTGATTTACCCTTTAAACAATGGCAAAAATATATTTCTAAATTTGTATGGCAGGGAAAAAACCCAAGAGTTAAATTTAAATTACTGCAAGACGCCAAAGAAAGAGGAGGACTGGGATTACCAAATCTGAGACTTTATTTTGCTGCCTGTTGTTTAGTCTGGATAAAGGAATGGTTTTTATTGAGGAATAAAAGACTATTGGATTTGGAGGGCCATAACCTGAAGTGGGGATGGCATGGATATCTATGGTATGACAAAGTAAAAGTTAATGTGGACTTTAACAATCATTTTATAAGACGTCCTTTGTTGAAAATATGGAACAGATATAAACCAAAGTTTTATTCAAAAATACCATTATGTGTCTCAAGTCAAGAAGCGTTTTACAGAAGAGAAATGGCCGGAAAAGAGAAATGGTTAACTTATCAAGAACTATTAGAAAATGTGCATGGAGAATATATAATGAAAGAGAGAGAACAACTAATAAAGGAAGGATATAGTTCTCAATGGTTTGCCTATTTACAATTGTTAGAAAGATATAAAATGGATAAGAAAATGTATGGTTTTGAAATAAGTAAATCTGATTTTGAAATAGGTCTGTGTACAAATGATGAATGTATAATTGCGAAAATGTATAAACTTTTGTTAAAAATGGAAATGGAAGAACAAGTAAAAGAGTGTATGGTAAAATGGGCAAAAAAATTTGGTTACAACATACAAATGGATCAATGGGAAAATATGTGGAAAAAAGGATTGAAATTTACATTATGCTATAATCTTAAAGAAAATTTCTATAAAATGATGTACCATTGGTACATGACTCTAGAAAAGTTGTCAAAAATGTATAGTAATGTTCCTAATGTTTGTTGGAAATGTAAACAACAAGAAGGATCATTTTATCATATGTGGTGGTTGTGTAAACAGGCAAAATCATTCTGGGCACAGATAGGTAGGATGATGCAAAAAAATTTAAAGATAAATATTCAGTCAAAACCAGAATTTTTTTTATTGGGTTTTATGGATAAACAAACAGAAAAGAAATATGGAAGAATAATATTATATATGATTACGGCAGCAAGATTATTATATGCACAAAAATGGAAAATGGAATCAACACCAACAATGGAAGAATGGTTATTGAAGTTAATGGACTTAGTAGAGATGAATAAATTGACATGCTTAATTAGAGAAAAATCGACAGATATATTTCTTAAGGACTGGAAGCCTCTCTTAGACTTTTTGTTGAAAGATAAAAATGAAATGATGATAATGGGATTTGATGATTAATTAAGATAGCCTATGGAGAAAAGTGATCTTGTATGTATTAATGGACAGGTTTGATATATATTATATACTTATAGCTGATCTGCGACAAATCGGAAGTCAAGAAGATTTTTTATTGTATTATTATGTTTTTGTTGTTTGATTTTGTTTTGTTTGTCTTCTGAAAATTTGAATAAAAATTATTAAAAAAAAGAGAGAAGGAACCATTGATAAGCACTCTTTGAGTACAATTCTGTAGCCAACTGTGGATCCACTTGATAGTTATTCCATCCAGCCCACTTTTAGCTAGCTTGCTAATCAGAATATCATGGGGCACTTTGTCAAAAGCTTATTTATCAACAATTTGTTCTTTTCCAACCGTAGTAAGTGTCATATTATGGAACTGTGACTTTTTGACTGATATACCGCCATGCCATGTTAAATTTCATTCCCACTAGTGGGTATTACACAACAATGAACATCACTGGACATGTCACTACTCTCCCCACCTTTCCACACATGTGCATTTCTGTTCCCCCATGATTCCCCCATGAAAACAGCAGGAAAAAACTGTATGCTCATATACAGCCCCAATTTTTGTCACTTTACTCTTGCAATTTTCTTGGGGTAGCAAACAGATTTTTCTGGAGCCAATTAACATGGAAATGAGCACTAAACTTCCACTGTATTCTTTTAGATTTCCAGAAGTGGCTTTTACATCATGTGTCATGCCCCCCTCAGAGGACTCATCCAAGGAGGAAGAGGAATGGAAGAGGAGAGGGGACAAGCAGGGAGACAGCTCAGGATCCTTCACCAGACCAGGGGCAAGCCCCTGAGGGAGCCCGCCTGTCAGTCGGGAAGCGACCAGGAGGCTGCCCCTTCCCCAGCAGAGAGAAGACATCAACAGTTGTTGCAGCAATGAAGGCAATCAGCTCGAACAAGGAGCAGGAGAGCTTGCAAGAACACAGGCTGATTGTAAGCACCTGGCCTTGAACACCGAGCATAAAAGACTGGAAGGAAAGGGAGACTTCTTGTAGAGTCAACGTCAAGCCTCGCGGCAGATGTTGTTCCAGCTCCCCTGCTGACCTGTGTCTTGGACGCTGCTCTGCCTGATCGGATCTCTTGGTTTCTGGACCTTTGGATTACCTTAAGGACTCGACTTCCCTGCATCCTCCTTCAGCCCTTCCCAAATGGTAAACATGCTGGCTGGCCCCCTGATTCCTCTTGCCTAGCAGATTTATGGTCTAGCCGGCGGCTGGTATCTGTTAATAAGTTGCTGGCTGCTGTGAACCCATTGCATTTGACATCATGTGAAGATCACATAAAATGTGGAAATTATCAGGTAAAGAAACTGTGGGAAAACAGAATAAAGTCCTGTCTGAATGCAACCAAAGGAGAATAGCAAACAGGGTTGCCAGGTTGTAAGATTTTTGCCTGGAGACTCTGATTTTTGGGGGTCCTCTCCAGGTCTCCAGGTGTTACCCCAATCTCCAGACTCTTAGCTTTCATTTTTTTTAATAAAAATTAAGTTTATAGGTGATCAAGTTCAACAGATATACACCAAAATGTAGGCTCCCCCCTCCAACTTCTGTTAGTACCACCTTCTCTAATCCCTGCTCTTTCAGGTTTTTAGCCAATAAGTGAAATCAGGATAATGATTGACAAAGGATTTGTTGACCTCCAGGCAATTGCTAAAACTCATTACAAGTTCTGAAAACAGTTTCTTTGTTCTGCTTGTCTGCACATCAGGAATTCATAGCTTTCAGCAACATGAAGAGTACTTGCTTTGTGCAAGAGATCTGAACACATTGTGGCTTGCTTCTGAGTAAACATGCATAGGATTGTGCTAGAACAGAAAATCACAGCACACCTTGGTAAGCATGCACAGTAAACAACTTCAGTTATGATTATAACAAAAGTGTACATGCAGGATTTTTTGATTACTGCAAAAATAGCATATTATAAATTTTATATTTCAAATAATTTTTCAACAGAAACTTTAAAAAGTGCACATGCTGCATTTTATGATGCTATTATAAATACTTTTCTAATTATAAGGAGTCAAACAAGGGTAAATTTATCTGGGCTGTTGAAGAGGGCAATTTATTTGTTTTATTCATATCCTGTTTTGAAAACCTTCCCAATATGAAGCTTTAATGCTATACTCACTTTTCTTGGAGTAAACCTGCAATGCAAATCCCACATATCTGGGAGTAAACACCATTGAATTCAGTAGGATTTACTTTTGAGTAGACATGGTTAGGACTGTGAAATAAATCAATGGCACTTTTGAGTGAACACAGCAAAGGATTGTGTTTGTGTTGTAAATCTTTCCTCCACCGATTCTTTTTTTTTTTTGTAAGCAATTTGGCAGGGCTTACTTAGGTGGCACTGCTTTTATTTGGTAGGAAATTAATACTGTTTATTTTTTTTAAAAAAGGTCTGCAATGACTAGCTGGTTTTGACAATGAACTATTATATGGGGTGTATGTATTTTTACATCTCAAGTGTCTGTGTATATGGAATCTTTCCAACAACCCTATGAGGTAAGGTTGGAAACCAAGATAGTTCACTATTTATTTATTTATTACATTTATATACCACCCCATAGCAGAAGCTCTCTGGGCGGTTTACAACAATTAACAAATAAATCAATTTAAAATCCAATAATCATAAAACAAGCATAAAACAGTTGCAAAACAGCTTAAAGTGGCATGATTCTGAATTTTGGGTTGGGTAAGTGAAATTCGTTATCACTTGAGGTTGCAGTCCTGTGCACACTTCCCTGTTTGAGTAAGCCCCACTGAATACATTGGGACTTGCTTCTGAATAAACATGCATAGGATTGCACTATAAATATAGTTACAGGTTGAGTAAATAAACAACATATTTAACATTCATGCTTATATAAATATTTCTTCATTATATGTCTCAATACATATCTGATTTCACACTATGGTTGTACATTATTATTTCCTCTACATTTTAAGTGTGCCCTTCTTCCTTGGGGTGGTCATGATCCCCCTCTGTTGTTTTCACCCTGAGGGGCAGATTTGGCTGAGAGATGGTGAGTAGTGCATGGTCACTAAGTACAGTTTGCAGCTGATTTCCATTTTAAAAATTAATTAAAATGATTTTATATGCAGGCAAAGTTTATGAAGTAATGCAGAGCCACACAATACATTTATAGCATATCCAACTCGCCTTTAAAGCTCATGAGATCCCCCAAAGAATTCTGGGAAGTGTAGTTTCCCCCTCATAGTTATAGTTCCCATCACCCTTAACAAATTACAGTTCTCATGATTCTGTGGTGGGATTCATGTGCTTCAAATGTATGTTGAATGTGCTTTAAATTCATGGTGTGGATCTGCCCTAGGTATACTGTGAATTCAGTAGTAAATTGAAAAGAACTATTTTAAAAGACACTCTTTTAGGAAGGGCTATAGCTCAATGGAAGGGCACATGCAAAGATCTAAAATTCAATCTCTGGAACAGACTATTGCCTGGAATCCTGGACAGCTAATGCTAGTCCATGTCATCAGTAGTGAGCTAGATAGTATCAAATGGCCTGAAAGGAATGGCAGATTCCTTTGTTCCTAAAAGAGGAAAGAGACCCAAGGGCCACAGTGACTCCAAAATTTATTTATATATTTTACTTACAACATGTATATACCACTTTATTGTAAAAAAAAACCTCAGAGCGGTTTACGAAAGAAATTAAAACAATAAAATTATTGGCAAAAACAGTTGAAAACAGGATTTAAAAACATTCATAATAATAAAACAAACAATTAGTTAAAAAACATAATAGTTTCTACATGCCTGGGTAGGCTTGCCTAAACAAAAACTGTTTATAGCAGGTGTCAGAATGAATACAATGAAGGAGCCTGCCTACTGTCAATAGGCAAGGAGTTCTAAAGTATAGGTGTTGCCACACTAAAGGATAGCTTTCTTGCAAGAGCAGAGCAAGTACTATGTGACAATCATAACACGGAAAGCACACCTTAAATTAGGCCTGGTAGTAAATCAACAACCAGTGCAGATTTCAGAACATAGGTATTATGTGCTGATAGGGTCTCACTCATGTCAGCAATCGTGCCACAGCATTCTGCACTAACTGCAGCCCCCAAGTCTCATTGTGCTGCATCGGAATTTCTGTGACCTTGGCTGACTGGCTGCCAGGACTTTTGTAGCTTTGGTTTTTGGTTAGGCATCCTGACTGGTTGTGGGATGCTGAGTTTTCTGCCTTACTCATAGGAATCTTGTGGTTGGTATGGTATTTCATTTAGGAAATCATCACTGTCTTTTCTTTTTCTGTTTGCATTTCATTTACCTCTGACCTCACTCTCTTATATCCATAGAAGGAGCAACAGTGGTTCCATGAACTCAGCTCAACCCCTTTAAACCCACTGATAATGCACATTGTTGTTTGCATGATGGTATGTTTCTTGCCCAATAGTGAAAAGAGAATTCACATACTGGGAAGTGTGGCTTCAGTTGCTGTTGTTCCCAATCTAGTGCCTGTGAAGATAGACCAAACCATGTGTTTTTTCTCTCTGTCAGTTATTACTCACTGGAATTGGGTTGGCTGTCAATGTGAGTTACAGTCTACAGGGTACACAGGAAAGGGTAGAGAATCTTCTTACCTCTTACTTATTTTTCAAACCTCTCTCTGCAGAGAAGGGTCAAGTCTGCAAAGAAATTTGGAGCAGCCACATTAAAAGTCAGGGGCAGGGCGTTCCAGGCAGGGGATTGCCTTACCAACAGCACAATCCTAACCATATCTACTCAGAAGTACCTGTAAGTCATGTTGAGTTCTATGGGGCTTAGTCCCTTAATGTGTTTAGAATTGCAGCCTTCAGGGACATCCATCTTTCCTCCTGAGTGCTCCCATCAAACAGCTCCACAACAGTAGGCTCCCTTCTTCTTACAATGGCTTTCTGATGATTGGCCTGGCCTGAGGGCACTTAAAGTCTTCTTACCAGAAGAAAGTAGGCTAAATTAAATGTTCCTTATCCTAACCATTTAGGCTCCCTAAACAGGTGAGAAGGAATGATCTCATCATTCTAGTTGGACCTGGGAACACCCTCATTTAGCTAAGATTCCAATCAGAGCATATTTTGTTTGAGTGGTGTGCTCCAAGCAACTGTGGTTGATGCTTAATGTATCATGCTCAATGACATTTCTAGGGCCCACCCTGTGACATCACTAGGGCCCACCCCATAATATCACTAGAGCCCATCCCTGAAATCTCAGGGTTTGGGATGCTTCTGACCTGGCAACCCTAATAGCAATTGAAGACTGGATTCATAGCAGTTTTTGTGGATGGTTTCACACTCTTTTATTTTGTGAAGAATTAAAATACTTATTATGATAGCTGGAGCAGTTAATCTATCCCCCACACACCACAATTATTCAAAAAATATGAATAAGAAAGGCTCTTGTGCCAAAAGAATCGGCAAAACTTTGGATTTAATTGTAATAGGCTAGTAATTTCAAAATGAATTGGAAGAACAATAAACATTTATCTGAAGTTGAATGATCAAGACAGGTCTGAGGTATATCAAAAATATCAAAACTGACACACTTTATCAAATTAAGAGAATAGTGCATCAAGAAAGGCCCATCCCATCCCGTCAAAACTGGTTTCCTTGTATATCCTTTGAGAATATTTTATATAGTATAGATCATTATATTTTCACACCATTATTTTTGTGATCTGTTTGATTGTATTATGTCCTTCACTTTATTATGTTGTTGTTGTATTTAAATGAAAAGATGGAATTACCATAACATTCTACTTATAGTATATTCTATTTACATAACTTTATTTTATATGATATTATATCAACCTTGACTTTTAACTAGAACTCAAAAGGTGCGTCTGGCACCAACACTGTTATCTTTTCGGCGCCAGGTCAAGACTTTCCTCTTATCCCAGGCATTTTAGCATGTGTTTTTAAATTGATTTTTAAAAATGTGTTTTTAAATTTGTATATTTGTTTTTAATGTTTTTAATTGTTGTAAACCACCCAGAGAGCTTTGGCAATGGGGCGGTATACAAATACAATAAATAAATAAATAAATAAACGGTAGGGAGGAGAGTCTTCTCTAATTGTTAATATACATTTTAGTGTCTTAGATTAGCATTTCTGGAGCGATCATATTCAGTTTTGGTTTTATGTATGTGTGTGTTTGCTTTGCCTTCCAACACAACAAGCTGAACTAAATTGACAACACAATGTCTGTCTTGGTTAATTTTGGTCAGTGGGGGCACCACCATTGATCTCCAGCCCAAATCTACCAGTGTCAAGACCCACTAAAAAATATTTGGAACTTTCCCTACAGATTAGACTGGACTGAACTTGGTTTGTGAAAGATATCATATGATACCATGGTGACTGACAAGAGGACAGCCTGGAAATGAACTGAACATTATTTGGATAGTAGGGATTTATTGTGCCCAACCAAACAAGAAGATTAGAAATGCATGCACTGTTAGCTGATGGAATTTTCCATGATTATTTATTCTGCAAACGGTTTGTGTCAATTAATATAGTGCCCGAATGGTACATCTCCATCTCTATCTCTCTGTCATGCCACCTAGGGACATCTTAGGTACATTTTGTGTCTATATTTGTTGTGAGCCACTCAGACTTTTCTTTCATCTTGATGAATGCAGATCACAGCCCCTTTGACCTCAATTTGCTGTGATACTATCCATTACTGATTTATTCCACCACTGTCATGCTATACCAATGCTTAATATTCATGGGAGGCCCTCATCAGCATTGCATATGGTTTCTTGTGAACATAAGAAAAGGATTTAAGAGACAGCCATCTCTGGAAATGTGCCGCAGATGTGAACAGATGTATTTACTGTATTTATTTTAAGAATTTATAAAAGGCTTAATCTAAAGTTTCTAAGCAGTGAACAAGAACAGACAGAATAAAATCAATCGTAAAACAAGCTGACAAACATCATAAAAACCCTTTGTTGTAGATCAGATTGGCTGTAAACTAAACAAAACTGGCCATGCAGGTCTGCTCCTTTGCAAAGGCCTTCCCTGCAGGGAAGCCTCTTGTAAAGGAGCAGCAACCTGTACCCCACAGGATGGAATTCCCCCACAGCCAGGAATAGGGCTGCCTGTGTACAGTATTGTGGATCCCTGTGTCACACAGGCTTGCACAATGAAGAGTGCTGCAACAGAAGCCTACTGCATGTTGCACATTCATGTCAGAGAACATAATTTCCAGCCAAGCCTGAGTCCTGGCATTTCTCATACTTTAAGTCCCTTTGAGACTTTTCTCAATCCATTGTTTTCCTCCTTCTGTGCCCCACCTGTGACCCAGGGGGTCAATGCCTTTCTGCCCATCTAGGCATCCCCCCAACCTGGGATAGTATTCCTTTGTCCCTGTGAAACATCCAGTCACTCTTTTCCACTAGACAGGCCAAACTTCACTTTGAAGTTAATTCTCTCTCTTCTCTCTCTCTCTCTCTCTCTCTCTCTGTGTGTGTGTGTGAGAGAGAGAGAGGGAGGGAGAGGGAGGGAGAGAGAGAGGGAGAGAGAGAGGGAGGGAGGGAGGGAGAGAGGGGGAGAGGGGAGAGGGGAGAGGGGGGGGAGAGGGAGAGAGGGAGAGGGAGAGTGTGTGAGAGAGAGGGAGAGTGAGAGTGTGTGAGAGAGAGTGAGAGTGAGAGTGTGTGTGAGAGAGAGAGAGAGAGAGTGTGTGTGTGTGTGAGAGAGAGAGATTCCAACAGAACTTTCCAAATTTTGAAGCCATTTGGATTATGGAGATACGTCAGCCATGCATTCCACATCAGAAAAGGACAAAATGAGGTGAACGCAATTGTAATTCCTTTTGAAGGCTATACTGCCTCTGTGAATCCCATGTTCAGTTGCCTAGAGGGCAGGGAAGGAGACTAGAAGGGAAGTAATTTCCCTTCCCCACTGCTCCATCACATCCAAAAGAGCTAAACTTCAATTGCAAGTCAGACAATTTAACAGAATGCTGCAATGTCTTAAATGGGGAGAGATGGGAAATTTCTCTGTAAAGATACAAAGATTTCAGTTTCATTTGAATCGTGTGTGTGTGTGTGTGTGTGTCCATCCTTTGGTAACAAATTATGGTCCACTCATCCCATCTCTTTTCCCTTTTGAAACAGATATATACGTAAGAAACAAAGATGCCAGTTCTAAATCAAAGCACGAGACAAAAAGCCACCAGAATATGCAATATGCTCCTCTTTGAAAATGTTCTGGAATTACTAGTTTCTTGGATTTCATGCTTCTGTCTTATTCATTTATTTGTTAATTAACGGAGCTCCATGGTCTGAGCATTTTATGCTGTTTTATTATGTTGGTTGTTCTTGTGTTAAAGTGTACTTCATCTCACAGTTATGTGCCCTATAAACAACAACATAATGATCATAAGGAAAGGAAAGGATAAATACAGCATCCTTGCCCCCTGATGCTCTCACAAAAATCCACCTTGGGATATAAGTGATGTGTGAAACCTTTGACTCAAGCCAGTTCTGTGCTCTTTACAAATATTTCTTAGCATCCATCAAAATCCCTACAGATGTTCACCTAAGAACATCAGAAGAACCCTGGGAGATCAGACCAAAGACCCATCTAGTCCAGCATTCAATTCACCTGGTGGCTAATCAGCAGTTTGGTGGGAGTCTTGGGCAAGACCTTTGAAATTCACCTTGCAATTTGCTTCAGGTGAAGTTTTCTGCAAGGTCTTCCTCTCCCCCATCTTTCCCCTCTTCCTCAATGATTGTTACTAATCTTAATTGAAATTCTTTTAATCCAGGGATGGGAAACCAGAAGTTACTGGACAACAATTTACATCATCCCATTTACCTTGCTGTTTCCAACTGATAAGGACAACATCTGCACTGTACTGGCTGCCAGTATCACGGAATCACAGAGCAGTAGAGTTGGAAGGGGCCTATAAGGCCATTGAGTCCAACCCCCTGCTCAATGCAGTGTATTACCAGTTAGTTATTGCTGCTTACATATAAAGCCCTAAATGGTCTGAGACCAAGTTACCTAAAGGACAGCCTTGTCCCATATATACTGGCCAGATCACTGCAATCATCTGGAGAAGCCCTCCTGACTATCCCACAGTTATCGCATATTTGTTTCATTTCTATGGGAATGAAGGCTTTTAGTGTGGTGGCATCAGTATTTTGTGTTGGGAGGAAAGCATCAACACTTATTTATTAGATTATTTATTTATTTATTTATTTATTTATTGTATTTATATACCACCCCATAACCAAAGCTCTCTGGGCAGTTTACAATAACTAAAAACATTAAAAACAAATATACAAATTTAAAAACACATCTTTGAAAAACAATTTAAAACACAATTTAAAACAATTTAAAGCACATGTATGTGTATGGAAGAAGGGTGGATATAAATGTGACAGAATATATGATTTATTCAGGGCAAATGAGGAGAATTGCTCAAAAATGCTTCTGCTGGATAGCCAAGTGGTGAACAAATTGAAACCAGCCACTGCCTTCAGACCAGCTCCCAGTAGATCATGTATGCCCACATTTATATCCCACCCTTCCTCCCGGTAGGAGCCCAAGGAGCAAGTAACCTGAACCAGTGGGGACAATAGACAGAAAGGCAACCTATTCATCCCTCACTACTTCCTTCTTTACTAAACCATTTGTTGATAAATAGATTGCTTTTCTCAGGCTTTACTTCCTTCCTCCTCCTCCACCTAGTTAATTGGATAGATAGTGTGTATTTTACATGAAATATACACTTTTCAATACTATTTAATGTATTCACCAATAAAATGTGCATTTTGTATGCAATCTTTATGTAAAATGTATATCTTTATTCATTCATAAGTCCATTGGGTCCTGTTTCCACATTTATCCACGAGTTTTATTTTTTTTAAAAAAATCTGTATGTGAATTCATATTTAAATATTTATTTTCTTACATATTTTATCACAAAATACATATTTAAATAATATTTTATCTCAATGTACCCATTTATAAATGTATTTCAACCTAAAATATTAATTTTATACATATCTTGGTTCTCTCTCTCTCTCTCTTTTTGAGCCAAGAACTGTATCACAAAATCCAAAGGATAATTGTATTTCAACCTACATTAGTCCATGAGGTATGGATCAGAATGGTTGATATCAGAATTCACAGAAATTGAATTCCTCATTCAGTTGCACAACTTAATCATTCCAGCTGCAGAATTCAGATGTGGAGATTTTGTTTGGTATTTTAAAAATGAAATAGGAATGGTTTCGTGACCCTATTTCTTAGCAGAGATATAAACACAAGCAGTAGGGTGAGAATAAACCAGCCCACCTTTCCCTCAGATACAAACAACAGCAGACATAATCTTCTTAGGTAAAAAGATAATGTTTACTCACAACCTATGCTCAGGAAACATAGGTTCTAGCTTAGAGGGAAAGATTAGGAGTCCATTAGTCTTTGATAATGATGCTTTCAGGGAAGAGCATATTCCATGCTGCCTCTCCCAGAGATAAAAAGTAGTAGCAACGGAGGATATGCAGGAATCTGCAAATATCCAGGACAAAGGAGGAGGAAGCCAGGTAACAAACCCCACCCATTAGGAAGTTACATCATGGTAAACAGGTACATAGGGATATTCCCCAAACTATCCCTTAAAGGGAACATCTCCCTTTTTACAAGGGAACATGCAAGTTTGCTTATTCTAACAGATTTGTCAACAAGGCATTCTATCCTGCCTTCCACAGTGATATTGACGGTACATTAATTCCCTGAATAAGCAAAAAGTACTACTGCTACTCTCAGGGCAGAACCCAACTTGATTTTGGCCAGGCTGGGGGGAGTAGACCCCTGGCTGAACTGGCAGGCTCCCAGTGCTGCTGGCTCCACCAGCAGAAACGCCCATTCCAGCTCAGACGCGGTGCCGCCAGGACCCTGCTGGCACCGCTACGGGTCCACCAGGGACAGCCAGCCTGGCAGACAGAGAGCCAGTGGAAGCTGGCAGTAGGCCCCAAATTGGGGCAATCTGGGGGGCTTCGCAGGGAGGAGCCATGGGGGGATTTACATGACATCCAAGTCCTCCTTGGAGCATTCCCCCAGGTCCTGCTCCACACAAGAATTCTACAAGCAAAAAGGTCAAAGCAGTAAAATAATGACAATCGTGGTTTATGGGGAACGCTTACTCCCTGACTAGCCTGTTCCTGTGAGCTGACTCTTCTCATCTGACTTCTGCATATAGCTCCTGTTGGAGCCTCCGCTCACCTGGGCTGGCGGCTCCTGAACGGCAAGTGGATGCTGCAGAGCTTCCCACCTGCTCCTCCTCTGCCAGCCCCCTTCCTGCCAGCTACCTGTAAGTTAGATTGTGCTGTTACTCTTACTGTTACTACTATTACTAGTAGTACTACTACAGCTGCATTGGAGACTTTTTGTTTAAAGGCAGGTCACAACTTTTTCAATAAAGAAAAGAAATCACCATTTTCTTCACAGTAAGATAACTTGCTTGCTTCTGAAGTTATAAAAGATAAAGAATACTTGCCTTCATGCAGCTTTAAAGAGGACTCAGTGATGTGTTTCAGAGAGATAAAATCTCACTCATCAGTTTTTAAGAAAATTCATTCATTTAAATTGTCTCAGCTCAGTAGCCCTGGGAATTAAGTGATGAAAAGGGTATGGTTTGTCAGCAAAAAAAATATGTTCCTGCTAATTTTGTCAAGAAATTCAGGAAACAAAAAACTTTGCACTTGTCAAGAAAATTTGAGGACTGATGAGCAGCTTTTGTGTTTTGCAGTCCCAGACTTCAAAGGCCAAGCTATGAAGCCAACTTCTCACCCATCCAACAACCAGTCACCAGCCTGTGAGTTTACAGAATGCTCCTAATGCCAAATGAGCAGATATATGGTCTTTTCCACAAGCGATGTTTAAATTTGTTTTCACAGTTCTGTGTCTATCACTTGAAAAGGACAGCTTGCCTAGACTCTACATTCAACATATTGCAACTCCTCCACTTTCTGAAATATAAGGCCATTCACTGGTTGAAAATGATATGCTCAGAGTTTTTTAAAAACCAGCCAACCAACACATTCTTGTTTGTCATTTGTGAAAACACCTAAAACTAAACCTTTGCATAGTCTAGGGATTGCATCCAAAGCTCCACAAGGGCCATTCCCCTCATGCAGCAAGACCTTTCCTTCCTCTCTTCTCCCTGAATGCCCCCCAAAAACTGTTCTAGAAGATACGCGAACCCCCTGGAGAAGATTTTAAGGATACACAGGGGGCTGCAGGGAAAAGGAGAGGAGAGGAGGAGTTCCACTGTGTGAACATATGTCCACTGCATGAGCAGAATGACTGTGTTCAACACAACCCTTTCAACCATTTGAGGAGAGGTGGAGGTGAAGTGAAGATACTTCCCAACAAGGCAAGAGGGAGAGAATGTTGAAAAGAAATGGGATGGGGTGTTGTGCATTCCTTATGAATTCAATGATGTGGTTGTGGGATTTTATTCTTATATCACACATGTTTTTAAAGCCTCATTTTTGTTGTAGTGGTGTGAGCTCTTTGAAGATCAGCTTCCAGCCTGGCAGGCTTTCCTGCAATGAGCATGTGAACATATATATTGAGTGGTGACCTTGTTCAAGATGAGCACCAAAGTGCATGCGCGCATGCACACTGTGATGTCCCTGTATGTACATATTACTGTAAATATGGTAAGTGCAGGTTTTGTAGGGTAAATGTGGTAAGTAGAGTGAGTGAGAGGGGGGAGTACATGGGCTAGAATGCTGGAGAATGCTGTGTTGTGATTGGCTGAGCGTTTGAGCGGCTGAAGGTATAAATGAGAGGATGACAGTTGAGAAAGAGTTCTGTTGGTTGAGTCGGTTGGTGGGTTGTTGTGGGTTGGAGTTGGTTGTGGGTTGGATTTTATTTGGCTGGTATTAAGGCAGATTATATCTGACTGGAAACATAAAGAGTGACACTATATGAAACCATACGCTTGTTAAATATACCATAAGTAATCTTGTTATTTCCTGGTGTTTATAAATAAATATTTTCTTGGTTTACCAAAAGCCTGATCCTTGGCTGGGGCTTTCACAGACCAGAAGGGAGGGCAGGGTATTTACCAAGGTGGAGAAACAGTATCAAATGGTGGCAGCGGTGAAGAGATGGTGTATCATCAAGTATCCAGGGCAACCCAGGGCTGTATGCTTTATTGGCACAAAGATACAGGGGGGTTGTGGCCTGCAAGTGCACCCAGACACAAAGTAACAATAAGCCAGAAGGAGACTAAGGCAAAGTCTCAAAGTAATATTGTGAAATAGGGAGTGGCTGGTGGTGCTGCCTAGCAGTGGGATCTCATGGGATCTGTGCTAGAGCCGGTGAGAGAACAAATAAAAACCAGGATCCTGACTGGAGGGACCTGACAGGAGGTGGCAGCAGGTGGGATCCTCACACACACACACAAAATGGACTCACAAATTTCCCCCCAAAGTTCTTATGTTCCCTGCAAAAGAGGCCAAAATAATAAGAATAATAATGCTTCTTTTGCAGGGACCAAATATTTTGGGGGGGGGAGTAGGGCCTGGCACAATGCTGTTGTATTGGAAAATATGTGCAAGAATATTCTGATTCCAAGGAGATAAATGGAGCCCAGCAATTGCCCCTTCAGTGCCTTATCTGAGGTCTATGTGGGGGCCTGAATCTGCTAAAAAATATGCTCTTATATGTAGCTGTGTCACCACTCCTGTGGACAAAGGAGATGGTTTCCTTCCCTTGTAATTAGGGATGGAAGGATCTGTCAATTTTGGTTCTCTCAGTTTCTCATTTTTCTAGTCTTAAATTTGGTTCTCCACATTTCTGCAGCAATTTGCATTTTTTTTAAAAAAAATCCTCATAAAATTCTCCAGCATTTTAGTGAGAATTTCTCCTACTAAACTCATTTTTGTATGCAGTTCTAACGTACACATTTTTGCAAGCAATTTCTGCTAATATAATGTTATTTTCATGAACATATTCATTTTTATGCACACTTTCTCCTAATATATGCATTTTTGCAAACATTGCTTAGTTGGAGACCTGCATCACAAATTTGGATAACCATGAAGTTTGAAGGATGACTGTGTTTCATTTCTCATGTTGTTTTGGAAAGTGCAGATTTGATAAATTTCGCTTTAAATGCTAACAATCTAATTTCTTGCCCATCCCTAGTATTAACATAAGCTGCAACCCTAGGCCA
This sequence comes from Rhineura floridana, assembly GCF_030035675.1. Taxonomy (NCBI): domain Eukaryota; kingdom Metazoa; phylum Chordata; class Lepidosauria; order Squamata; family Rhineuridae; genus Rhineura; species Rhineura floridana. Next base: position 158,076,593 of record NC_084483.1, read on the forward strand.
ACTTAACTTGAAGTATGCCACACTGAATTCAATAGGACTTGCTTCTTAGTAGACATGGTTAGGATTGTGCTGTTGGTACCCTGTCACACTAAGAGATAGCAACAGAATAGGGTTCCCTGGTGTCCACCTGGAGATTTTACTTTTTTCTATATCATCCATATACTGTATGCAATCTATATATTCTAATGAATTGCAGATGGTTTGCATTAATCTATTTGTAAAGACTAGGGGCTGCCACTCCTTTTTGCAAGGCTTGCCAACGTGCCCGCACCCCACCCTACAGCATCCCCAAGGCCTCCCCCACCCCTGCACCCCCTAGCCACCTCTCCAGCCCATCTGCCATGTCACCCCCTAAAACTCCCCCACTGCATCTGTCAGGTGCCCCCAGCTGTTCCCCCACCCCTCACAAACTCCACTCCAACCCCACCACACACAGGTCATCAGAAACCCCCCCCCACATGCACACTGGTAGCCAAAGCTCTCCCCCTGCTCCTCCAAGGGTCTCAAACCACTCCACAGGTCTCCAAGGGTGTATGCAATCTATATATTCTAATGAATTGCAGATGGTTTGCATTAATCTATTTCAAGGGTATCACAACCTCCCCCCACCCCCACGGGCCTCCAAACCTCCCCTCCCCCTCCAAGGTTAAGCCCTGATACTAAATCCAGCAACTGACCAAACTTGGCTTATTTGCTACTGAGTAACTAGTTTGCTTAGGGGTCCAAAAAGCAGAGAGTTTGGTCTTTAGCTCTTGCTTTCTTTGGATCTTAGGAACATCCATTCAATTTATGGGACATCCATTTAATTTAAGGTTTGGGAGTCTCCTGGCCCAAACTGGTGGACAGACAGAGTGGTGACAGTGTTCTCCCTTTCAGGGTTGGTTTTAGACTGTGGAAAGTTGGCACCTGCTGTTTGCCTGTAAGAGCTGGTTCTCAGGGGTTTGGGGGCCCGTGTTGTTAACATGTTAATGGTATAATGTATTTAGGTTTATGTTTTTAAATGCGTAATAAATCATTTGGGAGACCCTTGGGTAGCAAGCAACTAAAAAGTCTAATAAATCATCGTCGTTGTCATCTCCAAACCAAACCAGGAGACATGACTCTTATGTAGAATCCTTTTTTCCATAATTTAACTTCATCTTTGAGTCAATGTGGATATCTTTATACTGAGAGCACCCTTTCCCCTCTCATCTGTATGAGAGGGGTGCCATTTAGGGAGCACAGTTAAAACACACATGCACATACCCCTGTGATTCTGACAACATGAGTGTATTCTTCAGGAGGTCTCTGTTTTTATGGAATATGAACAGGAAACACAGCATGTGTGCTTAAAATACAGTTGATTACAATTCAGCCTTCAATCACAGAATCATGGAGTTGAGAAGGATCTCAGATGTCATGTACTCCAACCCCCTGAAAAACTATTAATATGGCATCCCTGATAGGTGGCCACACAGGCTCTGCTGAAAAAAAACATGCCTGAAGGAGAGACCACTACTTTCTGAGGCAATCTGTTCCACTGCCAAGCAGCTTGTACCATCAAAATATTTTTCTATAGTGTATTATAGATTTATCCTTTGAATCTTCTCACACACACGCGGGCATGGACACACACGGAAATTTCTTTCCGACCTACCACTGAAATTGGAATGCAGAATGCCCCCTCCTGCGTTACCAAGCAAATTATCACAGTTGTCTCTGTGCCACTCAGCAGCTCCAGATGCTGTAGTACAGTAGAGAGGAACAAGGAGAAAAGAATATTAAAACTGTACGTATCATTGCCTCTTCCATCATTATCTGTCTCACAGCTAAGCTACTAACCTCTGAAGCCACATAGGTAGGCAATATAGGGAGATGGTTTCATGGTCACTGAAGAATAAGCAAGGGGGTGTTTTGCCTCGCTGTCTAGGCAGAATGAGTGCAACAACCAGGTGAGACATGACATAAAAAAACAAAACACCAATCATGCAATTATCAGCTTCAGTTAATTACATATTGAGGCCAATGTGCATGACAAACAGATTCAGCACAGATGAAGGCTTGAAGAATATATTAACATAATTATGTGACTAAGTAACAATGTGCAGAACAAGATAAAATCTTCTTTACCAACATCATTATGAAAGGGGGGAAAACAAAAAAGTCACTCCATCTGTTACATTTCTTAGGGTGCAATCTTATGCCCACTTACCTGGAGTTAAGTCCCCCTGAACTCAATGTTGCTTAATTCTGAGTAAACATGTATAAGTTTTCAGTGTTAATTTCATATTATTCATTTCTGTCAACTTACTGCAGTGTTTTTCATTTTAAAAGTCTCTGTGGTCGTAATCTCTGCTCTCATGGAGTGAGGCTGTCTTCCTCTTGATTTGTGCTCCACCAGCAATTAAAAACATGCTCTTGAAACCAGCTTTTGATTCTGTTGCTGCTCAATGTTGTGATTGCAAGTGCTGTTCTTTGTTTTCCTGGTTTTTTTGTGGCTATTTTTAGTTTGATAATAATTTGTGTTTTCATGGTTGGATCATATGTTTTTGTATTTTGCTATTATAGTTGTGTATTTGTAAGCTCTGAAGAGGAAAATGGGGTGTAATTTTTTAAAATAAATAACTAAAAATAATACACAGAATGTCATTAATTTGGATCTATTCTGAGGCACAGTAAACAGACTTCTCTAGTGGCAGGAAATTTTGCCACATTTCTACATCACAAATGACTGTGGCTGAATCAGGGTCGACTCCAGGCATGCTGGAGCCCTTGGGCACCAGCCTGACCTGGACCCCTCCGTTCCCCTTCTGAGCAGGACAGAAGCTTCCGAGCCACCCGCCATCCCCCTGCTTCATCTACCTTTCTCTCTGCTGTTTTCTGTGGCTGCACACACTGCGCGTGCAAGGTTGCCATCAATTAAGTGGTGGCCGAGGTTTCCCTAAGGAACTGAAGCCTCTGCCACCATCTTGGTTGATGGCACGCTGTCCCGTCCAGAGCCGAAAGAATGAGGCTGGAGTGTGTGTGCAAGTAAATCTCGTTTTATTAGAGTAATGGTTACATCAAAAGCATTGCGCTTCATAGAAAACCCTATGCTAACTCACTAAAGTCCCTAACTATACTCTAGACATGCTCTGCAGCGTGTGAAGGAAGTTGACTCAACAACCCCCACCCCCCCCCGGGAGCGGCTGGCTTATATAGGAAATGTTTTCAAACGTAATCTCTGACTCCTTCGTAATTCCTCTCTTTGCCCTGTCTGTTTCACGCGGTGACGGGAGCGAGGAGACAGGGGACGCGCATCTAACAGCTCATCTGAAGACACCTGCTCCCGAGCAACAGGCTCAAGGTCAGGGGGCGGTGCCACGCTGGAATCCTCCTGGGAACTGCTTGGTAAAGGAGGAGCTGGCACTAACTCTGAAGCTTCCCCCCACAAGTTCTCTGCATCAACTGGGGGCGGTGCGCTCAGCTCCTCAGAAAGGACTTTACTCATGGGAACTGGCTGGAGAGCAGGCTGCCCCCCTCGCACACCATCCTGCTCAGACACAACAATCCCCATCTCTGCTTCTTCTGGCTGCGGAGGCGGCTGAAACTCATGCCTCCCCCCTTCCTGCCCCTTCTGAGTTGGCTGCAGCGCAACACACGCATGCTCTTGCCATGGATCACGGAAAGGGAGCGGAGGGGCCCCTGTACCAGTGCCCCACCTGGCCATCCTTTAGAACCGGCCCTGGGCTGAATCACTACCAACATAGATGCCACACAAAGATCTAGCACAAGGGTGAGAAACATTTTTAGCCTGGTGGGCTAGATCTTTATCTCCCCCAACCACCACAGGCCAAATTTGACAGGAGGATGGGACCACCCATCTATCAATCATCTGACATTATAATGATTTGACTGATAAAGCCTTATGCAGCTCAGGACCTCAGTATTTCAATGACCACTTCTCCCCCTATGAACCAATCCGGACCCTGTGTTCGACATCAGAGACCTTTCTTAGTGTGCCCCCTCCATGGGAGGTTTAGAGGGTGGCAGCACAAGAATGATGGCTTCCTCAGTTGTGGAATATTCTTTCTAGGAAGACACACCCGGCGCCTTCTTTATCCATCTTTAGGTGCCAGGCAAAGACCTTCCCTTTCACTCAGGCCTTTGCCCTTGATTTGTGCTGTCTTAATCCTTTTTGTTTGAGTGTTAAGATTTTATATTGTATGTTTTTAAATCTGTTTTTTATTATATGTTTTAAAATCTGTTTTATATTGTATGTTTTTAAGTGTCTTGTATATCATATAGGGAGGTGACTAACAAATAAAATAAATAAATAATGTCATGCAGTTGACACCTGTCAAAGCTCAAATGGAGTCACTGTAGCACAAATTCCTTTGAAGATGCTGTCCCACGGCCAAAGTGGCTCCCTTTAACTGACAATCAGCTTCCTGAACACCTGTCAATCAGCCAGTTGTTGGCCACTTGGGAGGTGCTGTTCAAAGGGCTTTGCAAGCCCTGTGCGTGGCACGAACAGTGCCTGCAAAGCCCTTTCAGCCAAGCCCCACACAATGTCATATATGACATCAAGTGTAGGACAGGTGGGCATGGGTAGACCAAAATGGCCTCATAGACCACATGGGGAAACCTGGGAGGTTGAATTAGACATGCAAGCTGGAGGTTCCCTACCCCTGATCTAGTGCAAGTAGAAGCTGATTGGAAGAAGGCATATCTAGTCAGTACATCCGTGGGTAACCTTTGGATACCTTAACAATTCTCACAGTGTAGTGTGTGGGAAGTCCTGAGCTCTTCCAATTAAAATGGGGAGTCATAGGTTTTTGGGGAACCTGCTGCTCATCCTGCTTTCATTTATCAGGTTTGGGATCTTGATAGTTTACTGTTCTTAGGAGATCATGAATCAATTGTTACCTGTCCCCAATGCTTCTTTTCATTTTGTTTCAAGCCAACAACAACAAAAGCAACAGACTCAGAAGTCTGGGTACTTATTCAAGTTCATTAAATCTGAAAAATTAAGCTAGAAACTTCATAGCACAAGCTTTTTTGTGGGGTTTTCAGTCATGCCACCTTTCATTCCAATTACAGAAGCTTCACAAACCATCCTTTCTACAAAAATGATCACCTTCAACCAACATTGATTTTAGCAGTGCCCGGAAATTGTTTACTGCATACTTTCCAAATTAACTCTGGCAAACTTGGGAGATGGTTATCTTCATGATACTCAACAATATATACATTTGTACAGAAGCATTTGCAATGTTTATTTAGACTAGATTACATCCCTTCCTTAAAAAAGTGGGAGAAAATATATGCAACGGCTAAAATAGGATGGTTTTAAATTCACTTTATAGCAACACTGGGTATGTTTCTAAAAAAGTGTTACATTATGTTCATTTTACAGCAATAAAAACATTTGGGGAGGGGGGTAACTGATTTTGGAAGCCCCCAGGATATGTAATTTCAGTGGGTCCACAAATTGTTCTCTTAGATTATTTGAAAGGTTTAGTTCAAGATGTAGATCTAGAACTAATAGTTAATATATAAGGCTATCTGACTAACAAGGCTATCTGCACCGTGTTCCTTGCTGCCACTCTTCTCAAGGATGGGTTCCTTGTTGCTCATCTGCTGTGCCCACTGGCCTGTGTGTGTTGTTTAACGTCAGATCAGTACACAATAATACCACTCTCATCCATGATTTGATTGTGGATGAAGGTGCCGATTTGGTGTGCATTACTGAGACCTGGGCGGGTGAGCTGGGAGGAGTTGATCTGACCCAGCTTTGCCCACCTGGATACTCAGTGCAACACCAGCACAGGCTGCAGGGATGGGGGGGGGAGGAGTTGCTGTGGTCTACAGAACTTCCATCTCTGTCACCAGGAAACCACTCTGTCTTGGAGCTGGCTGTGAAGGCCTGCATCTGGTGTCTGGCCGAGGAGACAGTAAACTAGTGTTCCTGCTGTTGTACCGTCCACTCTGCTGCTGAAAGCTTCTCTGACCAAGCTGGCGGAGGCCGTCTAGGCTGCGGTGTTGGAGGAGCCCAGAACGATAGTGCTGGGTGATTTCAATGTCCATGCTGAGGCTGCCTCTAGTGTTCCTGCTGGGGACTTGATGGCCTCCATGATGACCATGGGGCTGTCTCAAGTTGTCACTGGCCTGACACATAGGGCAGGACACACCCTCAATTTGGTTTTTGCTCCAGATGGAGGAAGGTGTGGTCTGGAGATGGGGGGTGGATGTCACCCCATTGTCATGGTCAGACCACTTCCTGGTGAAGTTTAGACTTATGTCTCCGATCCTTCCCTACAGGGGTGGTGGACAGATTAAGATTCCTGAATGCCCTGGGGGAGTTCCCAGTAGATACAGCAGGTGACCATGTTGAAGCCTTTATCACACCGTGGAACAGTGAGACACGTTGGGCTCTCAGCACTGTTGCCCCTGAGCACCCTCTCCGGCATTGTGGAGCCCAGTTTGCACCTTGGTACACCAGTGAGCTAAGGGCAATGAAAGAGGCTGGACAATGGCTAGAGCGCAAGTGGCAAAAGACGTGCTGTGAGGCTGATCGGGCACAAGTAAAACATCATAACTGTGCCTACTGTGTGGCAGTGAGGATGGCGAAGAAGGCCCACTTCTCTGCATCATATCCTCAAATAGCTGTCCAGTGGAGCTTTTCCTTATTGTCAGGGGTCTGTTGACATCAAATCCAGGAAATGAAGTTATAGACCCTTCGGAGGCCCACTGTGAATTGTATGCAAGGCACTTTGAGGGTAAAGTTGCTCACCTCTGTAGCAGTCTTGATGCCCCATCCACATCTACTAAAGTCCCCAATGAGGTGACCAGTGCAACATCTGCTGCAACCTCTTGGGAATGGTTTCAGTGGATGCGGCCTGATGACATAGACAAGGTGCTTGCGTTGATGTGGCCAGCAACGTGTCTTCTCGACCGTTGCCCTTCTTGGTCATTCTCAGACAATAACATTGGGTGACTGTCTTTCAGCCCCCTGGCAGTTCATTCGTTCATTCATTCATTCATTATTTGATTTATATCCCATCCCTCCTCCCAGCAGGAACCCAGGGCGGCAAACAGAAGTGCTAAAAACACATCAAAATATCATAAAAACAGTTGTGCTGTGGGGTGCTGCAGAGTACCATCTTGTCCCCCATGCTGTTTAACATCTATATGAAGCCCTTGGGAGTGGTTATCAGATTTGGGGTGAGGTGTCAGCAGTATGCTGACAATACCCACCTCTATTTCTCCATAACATCTGAATCAGGAGAGGCCGTGCAAGCCCTGGACTGCTGCCTGGACTCGGTGGTGGGTTGGATGAGGACCAATAAACTGAGTCTGAATCCTAGCAAGACGGAGGCAGTGTGGGTTGGTGGTTCCCGAGTTTGGATAATTGGTCAGTTGCCTGCTTTGGATGGGGTCGTACTCCCTCTGAAAGAGCAGATTCATAGTCTGGGGGTGCCCCTGGATCCATCTTTGTCGCTAGAGGCCCAGATGACCTTAATGGCTAGGAGTGTCTTTTACCAGCTTTGGCTGGTAAGACAGCTGCGGCTGTTTCTGGACTGGGATAGCTTGACCACTATTGTCCATGCACTGTTAACCTCCAAGCTGGATTACTGTAATGGAGTCTATGTGGGGCTGCCCTTGAGGTTGATCCGGAAGTTGCAGCTAGTGGAAAATGCGACAGCGAGATTGATCACTGGGGCAGGGTATCGCCAACATGTCACCCCACTGCTGAAAGAATTGCACTGGCTGTCCATTTGCTACCAGGCAAGTTCAAGGTTCTACTTTTGGTGTACAAAGCCCTAAACAGGTTGGGACTAGAATACCTGAAAGACTGTCTTATCCCTTATATACCCAGTTGATCACTGCACTTTGCAGGTGAGGGCCTTCTGCAGATACCATCTTATCAGGAGGTCCGTTCTGCACAACATAGGAAACAGACCTTTAGTGTGGTGGCACCTACCCTGTGGAACTCCCTCCCCTTAAATATTAGGCAGGCTCCATCTCTGTTATTTTTTTGGTGCCTACTGAAGACCTCCTCTTTCAACAAGCCTTTTAAATTGAGATCTATCCCAGCCTGCATCTGTGGTGGAATTGCTTTTTAATATGTTCTTAAACCTTCTTTTTAAAAAATGTTTTTAATCTTAGATGTTTTGAAAGCTTTTTTAAGTAATGTTTTTGAAGATGTTTTGTTTTAATGTGTTTTAAAGTTTGTTTTTATGATGTTTTAATGTTTTTAGTGCTTTTATTTGTCACCCTGGGCTCCTGCTGGGATGAAGGGTGGGATATAAATCAAATAATAATAGAATCATAGAATAGTAGAGTTGGAAGGGGCCCATAAGGCCATCGAGTCCAACCCCCTGCTCAATGCAGGAATCCAAATCAAAGCATTCCCGACAGATGGCTGTCCAGCTGCCTCTTGAATGCCTCCAGTAATAAAATATTACAATAGTGTGGATAGAATTGGCTTTCCAATGGAAGAGCAGTCCGTTGTCAACCAAAGTAGAATTACAATGGAAAATCTGAACTGTAGTGGGAATGGTGAAACTAGGAATTGGAGAGAGTAGATCAGGGATTGTTCTATGCAAAATGCTGTGTTCATCAATTATTGGAATCATTTCTTTTTTTGTCCTGATGGCCCCCAGAGTGCCCCTGAGGATTGTGCCAGGTCAATAGTTATTTCTGTTCCTACAGATCACTTGTCCTCCATATCTAACCATTTCATATAACCTGGGTGCTTTCAGGAGTGCCTGGGATTATTATTAAAATATTTTTAAAATATTTATAAGCTTCACTTTTCATAAAAATATATCAAGCGGCAACAAGCCTCTTTCAACAAGCCTTTTAAGTTGAGACCTATCCCAGTCTGCATCTGTGTTGGAATTGCTTTTTAATATGTTCTTAAACCTTCTTTTTAAAAATGTTTTTAATCTTAGAAGATATTTTGAAAGCTTTTTTAAGAAATGTTTTTAAAGATGTTTTTGTTTTAATGTGTTTTAAAGTTTGTTTTTATGATGTTTTAAACTTTTTAGTGGTTTGTTTGCCTCCCGGGGCTCCTGCCAGGAGGAAGGGTGAGATACAAATCAAATAACAGACAGACAGACAGACAGACAGACAGACAGATAGATAGATAGATAGATAGATAGATAGATAGATAGATAGATAGATAGATAGATAGATAGATAGATAGATAGATAGATAGATAGATAGATAGATAGATAGATAGATAGATAGATAGATAGATAGATAGATAGATAAAAAGTGGTATTACAACATATAAAAACATGATAGAATTAAAAAACAAGAAAATCATTGTTAAAAACAATAATAAAAAAATCCATAAGTACTGGATAACATAACATAACTGGAGCATAACAACTGGATGACATAAGTTAGAGGTGGCTGCCCCTTGGCTTGCCTATTACACAGAGATGTTTGCCTTCTGTAGTGGTTGACAATTTCCCCCCCTCTGCATTGTCCACTTCCAGTGATTAAAGAAGGACTCATCACGTTGGCAGTAGCATTTTAGTCCTATTCCCCATCAAGGTTTTGTGCTGATCTGGAGAGGCAACCCTGTAGCACTGTTCTGTGCACCAAAAAGAATCATCTTAAATATCTTTATAGAAAGTTCTGAAAATGCATTCCCACAACTGCCCACCACCACTGCTGTTGTATGGCTCAGATATCTTACCAACAAGGCCAGGGAGTTGTCCAGCAAGTCAGAGAACAAGGACAGACATCAGCTGTTTTATAGCCAGCCTGGCTGTCTGACCCCTTCCTACAGCATGTGCAGGGCAGTGATCTGAAGTTTGTGTTGTTCTGGCTTGCTCCTTCCAAGCAAGGTTGAGGGATGCTTTCTTCGCAACAGTTTACTTTTGTTTTTATTGTAATTTTAATGTTTTTTATTCTATAATAGTGGTTGCTTTTAACGTGTCGTAAACCACTTTGATGTTTTTAACAAAATAGCTGTATACAAATAATTTTTTATAAATAAACAAACAAACTAAGGATTCATGCTGCTAGATGGGTGCTGAGCTTTCTCTTCTAGGTCTCCATTTCATGTCTGATTCTCAAGCCATGAGGTCTAGAGCTGATGAAAGGACAAATCGGAGTGCAATGTTTCCCCCAATCTGTAGCCCCCTCAGGTGAGGCACCTTCCTTGGTGGTGATCTCTGGTGTGTTGTCTCCTTACTCACCTTGATCCTCATAGGAGCTTAGACCAATGATGAGGTCCTCATCCTCCACGAAGATCTCACTGGGTTCTGGTCCAGTCACAATGGGAAGATGGTAGGACATGATAGGACAATGAATAAATTGACTACAGGCAGTCAGAATGTGATAAAATTGCCTTGTTTTGCAATCTTTTAGCTGTTCCTTCTTCTAAGGCAGCCTTCCCCACCTGGTGCTCTCCAGATGCTACTGGGCTCCAACTCACTCAGCCCCAGTCAGCATGGCCAATGGCCAGGAGTGATGGAAGATGTAGTTCAAAGACATCTGGTGAGTACCATGTTGAGAAAGCTTCTCTCAGGAGTCAAAGGTGGTACACCGTACATGGAGTTATTATTATCCTATTTTATTCTGATAATAATCCTGGGGAGTGAGTTAGTCTGAGAAATGGTGACTGGCCAAAATCAGTCACTGAGCTTCAAGGGTGATTCGTGTTAGGGATTTGAAGGTGTACTCAGTCACAACCGAACTGTTAGGCACAGTGGCCTATGACCATGCAGAGCTCAAGTGCAAGATATATGTGCTAGCAGCCAAGTTTCAGTGTGTTTGGCTAGATCAGGAGTAGAGAACATTTTTCAGCCCAAGGGCCATGTTCCTTCTGGGTGACCTTCTGTGGGCTGCATGCCAGTAGAGGTTAAGGCCAAAGCTAAAAATGGGCTAGAGCAATGAATGTTAATTTTAGCTTTGCACAGTAGGCTAATTTCTTCCCTCTCTGTCATTCATTCCAGGTAAGCAAGAAGCATGATCAAAATTCAAGGATGCATTCCAGCCAGGTAAAATCACTCAAGGATGGTGCAAAGCAGGGACAGTGAGGGATGTGGCCCAGTGGAGAGGAGGTGCGGCCAGGGGGGGTCCTGTCAAAAGTCCCAAGGGCCACATAGAGAGGACTGGATTTGGATCCGGAGCCTGAGGTTCCCCATCCTGAATAGGATAGAACAGCAGTTTACTTTGAAAATATTATACAGATCACTGCATAGAATCAAATGCATCAGAATTTGACGGTGCTCCAGACAACTGTTCAGAACATGCACCTTAACCTTGAATCCAGCCCTGCTTACAAGCCTTGTCTTGTTTCTTGTCTCGATGTTTTCTCCTGCTCTTCCTTGCCCACAGGAGGTGCACTCAAGATAAAGTCAGAGTTCATTGTAAGGCATGTAAGACAACAAGAGAAGATGTGGGAATGTATCCATCAATACTACAGGGCAGCCTTTATGTGCCCTGCATAGTTAAATAGCTCAGTTAAGAAATATGTCTGGAAATGCATAGAAAATAGTGGATTAATCAGCTACAATGAGCATAAACAAAGATCAGTGTCCCTGCATTTGTTAGTTTTGCTTCTAACTCTAGGTTAGCAAAAAATTAAATTCAGGACTGGGAGCTGAACCATTCAGTTTATCTCTTCACAAAGTGTGGCTTGGCAGGTGCATTTGGGGCTTCTCACTATACAGATGGAAACATCAAACTCCTGTACTTTCAGCAATAGGCCTCCTCTGCTTGCTATTAAGGGAAGGGCCATATAGGGGAAGGGCGATAGCTCAGTGGTAGAGCATATGCTTTGCATGCAGAAGGTCCTAGGTCAATCCCTGGCATCTGCAGATAGGTCTGGGGAAGATCCTGCCTGAAACCCTGGAGAGCTGTTGCCTGCCAGTGTGGACAATACTGAGCTAGATGGACCAATGGTCTGACTCAATATAAAGGAGCTTCCTATGCCATCTGACCAAAAGAATATAATAGCAAAAACAGCCTAAGAGCTCTACTGGATCAGATCAAGGATTCATCCTGTTTCCAGCATCCTCTTTCCAACCATAGCCAGGAAGCCCATAAAGCAGGACATGAAGGCCTGTCCTGTTGTTTGCTGTTCTTGACCCGGCATTCAGAGGCATAGTATCTCTGGAGGTTCTACTTAATTGTCATAGCAAATAGATCCCAATAGACCTTCCCTCCAAGGAGCTGTCTTAACACACACACACCTTTTTAAAATCATTTAAGCAAGGGACCATTGTGATGATCCTGTATTAGTGTAAATATGGTAAGTGCTGTTTGTATAGGAGATACATGGTAAATGGAATGAAAGAGGAGGGGGGAGTGAATGGGCAGTAGAATGCTGGATGATTGGCTGAGTGTTTAGAATGGCTGAGAGTATAAATGGAAGGATGACAGTTGAATCTGGGTGGACGGTGATCGTGAGTGGGTTGTTTTGGTGGGTTTTTGAGAGGAGATTGGGTGGAGAGTTGGTGGATGTGAGGAGAGTGTGGAGTTCAGATTAATACTAAGACCAGTACCTCAGGAATAGATGAAACCATATGCTTAAGTGCCTTTATAAAGAAATCTTGTTATCTCTGTTATTTAATAAATATATTTGGTTTACCAAAGGCCTGATCCTTGGCTGGGGTTTCACAGACCAGAAGGGAGGGTAAGGTAAATACCAAGGCTGAAGGGAAACAAATGGTGGCAGCGGTGAAGGGGAGAATATAACACCACAAGTATTCAGAGCAAACCAGAATTATCTGCATTGATACAAAGGGAGTGGGACAGCTTAAGCACTCAGTCACAGGGGTAACCTGACAGAGAGACTCAGGCAGAGTCTCTGGGAATACTGGTTATAGGACGTGACTGGTGGTGCTGCCTAGCAGGGGGATCTGTTGAGATCTGTGCTAGAGCGGGGAGAGAAACCATAAAAAGGACAGTCCAGACTGGTGGAGTCCCTGGTGGTGCCTAGTGACAGGCAGTAACCATGAGCGGGTAGGAACCTGACAGGGAGAGCCAGGGAAGGGCATCACAGGTGGTGGCAGTAGCGGTGGGATACGAACAAAGGAGACTACGTCACAGGTGTTGGCTGTAGCGGTGGTACGAATACTACAGAATCCCTTACAGTGGTGTGACAAACAGATATAACAAAACAAGATTACTTGTGAGAGTGACTGGCAAAGAGTGTGTGGCAAAGAGTGAGTGAACTCAAACACCATGGCTGAATATATAAATATGAAAAGAGAGGAGCTGGTGGAGAAGTGCATAACATTCAATTTACCTCACGAGGGTAAAGGGGTAGATGAATTGAGGGTAGCACTTATAGGATTTGCAACTGCCCAGCAAAAACAACCTGTCAGGGAAGAGACCCCAGAAGGATACTTAAGCAATCCCGCTTATATAGAGTATTTGAGAGAGAAGTTAAGATGGGAGGCTGAGGAAAAAGATAAACAGCGAGAGTTAGAAACTGAGAGATTGAGGAGGGAGGCTGAGGAAAAAGACAAGCAGAGGGTCTTTGAAATGGATGAGAAAGAAAAGCAGCGAGAGTTAGAAACTGAGAAGTTGAGGATGGAAACTGAGAGATTGAGGATTGAGGCGGATGAGAAAGAAAAGCAGAGGGAGTTGGAATTTGAGAGAATGAGAGTGGATGCTGAATTACAGGTAGAAAAGTTAAAATTTGAAAGAGAGAAGTTTCATTCTGATGAAACAAGAAAGGACAGAAATGAAACAAAAATAAAAATTACTCCAAAGGACTTTGCTGTCTATGAGCCTGGTCAAGATCCTCAAATTTATCTCACAACCTTTGAAAAGGCAGCTCAGTTGTGGGGGCTACCTGAAGATAAATACATGCAGTATTTATCAAACCTGATCAAAGGGGAATTGGCAGAGGTATACCAATATTTCCCCTCAGACAGGCCCGTCACCTATGCTGAGTTTAAAGAGGCAGTCTACAAAAGATTCAGACTGGGACCTGACTATTTTAGAAAGTTATTCCGAAACTGTCAGATCCAAGCAGGGAGGTCTTTTGTTGAACTGGGAGCAAAGCTGATGGATATATTTGGAAAGTGGATGAGTAGTGCCAAAGCTCAGTCAGTGGAAGAGGTGAAAAGCCTCATGATACTGGATCAATTATACCATCAGTTACCACCAGAAATAAGGCTCCTGGTCAAAGACCGTTCCCTTACATCGGTGCAGGAGGCCGCAGAGATGGCGGATCACTTTGCCTCCAATAGAACTGGCTGGGTGGGGAAAACATCAAGAGATTTTAAACCCAGACCATATAGTAGCGGCAGAAAGGATGTGGTACCACAGCGAGTGAGTCCTCCAGTAAAATCTGAAGGGCACAGGACACCCCAGAGTGGATCTGTGTACCCTAGAACAGAGGAGAAATTATGCTATAAATGTGGTAGACCGGGGCACCTACGTTTTCAATGTAAGCTTGCCAACCCCATTAGTAATCCTGCTCAGGCAAGGGCAGTGAAAACAGAACCAAAAGATCTAACCACGAAAAAGGTTCAGTTCTGCCAGATATACTGGACAGAAGTAACAGACCTTGATTCAAGTCTGAGAGAGGAAGTGAGTGTACAAGGGGCAAATTATTGGGCATTGCTTGATACTGGTGCCGCTCAGACGTTACTGAGGCCAGATTTAATAAAATCTGAGGAAATATTACCTCAGGAAACTGTGACTATTCAAGGAGTGAGGGGTAGACCAGAAAGCTTGCCTATGGCCCTAGTGAAAATGGAGTGGAGAGGCCGAGAGGGCAAATATAAAGTAGGTATTAATGCCCAACAACAAGAACCAGTGATACTGGGAAGAGATGTTATGGGGGCACAAGGGAAAATATATGTGGTGACCAGACAGCAACTTGGCAGAGAAACAGAAGCCATGTTAAAAGGGGCTGAAGGAAACAGGGTGGAATCTGTTTGCGAGCCTCAGGTCACCATAGCAACCCTTGGCAGGCCTGCTGAAAGAGACAAACTATATCAAATGGTCTCTGGGGAAGAGACAAAGCATTTCAGAGAAGAACTTAATAAGGATACCAGTTTGAAGCAAATAAAGGAGCAATCCCTGACCCAACAGATTCCTTTCACTGACAAACTGAGGAATCAAGTTGTGTGTGAGAATGGGATGTTATATAGACTGTGGATGCCTGCTGAGAGAAAGAATGAATGTGAACCAGTGAAACAAATGATGGAAGTTGTGCAAAACAATTTAAGGCAAGCTCAGCAGAAGCAAAGTTACTGGTATGACAGAACAGCCAGGGAACGTGTGTATGAGGTGGGAGATATGGTTATGGCATTCATACCCAGGAAACATGACAAATTACAGGCTAACTGGGAAGGACCATATACCATCAGAGAAAGGCTTGACACAGTGACGTATGTAATCACCACAGACCAATTAAACAAAAGCAAAGTGGTTCATGTAAATATGTTAAAGCCTTACCATACCAGGGATGCAAAGGTGTTGCAAGTTACCTTATTCCCTGAGGGAAGTGGGCCTGAACTTCCAGATTTGGTACAGGAAAGCAAAGACAAAGGAGGGGTAGATCAATTGGAATGGTCAGAGGAGGTGAAGGAGGAAGTAAAAGAAGAGATTCTGGGAGTTTTGAAAACCTATGGGAATCTCTTTAGCAATAAACCTGGCCGAACCAGTGTAGCCAGACATTCCATTGATACTGGAGATCATGCCCCAATCAGATCTATGCCGTACCGTGTGAATGGGAAAGTTTTGAGTGAGATCAAAAAGGAGGTGGAAGATATGCTGGAACTAGGAGTGATCAGGGAATCTATCAGTCCCTGGGCCTCAAGTATTGTCCTGGTTCCGAAAAAAGATGGAACGACAAGATTTTGCATTGGTTATAGGCTAATCAATAAAATTACGGTCCCAGATGCGTATCCTATGCCCAGGGTAGACGCAATGTTAGAGTTATTGGGGGCAGCAACCATTATCTCTACGTTAGACCTCTGTAAAGGATTTTGGCAAATGGAACTAGACGAGCAATCCAGAGCCAAAACTGCCTTCAGTACACCAGATGGGTTATATGAGTTTGTGACCTTACCCATGAGACTAAGGAACTCACCAAGTTCGTTTCAGAGGCTAATCAATACTGTGTTGCAAGGCATGTCAGATCTTGCAGTGGCCTATATCAACGACGTGGCCATTTTTAGCAAGTCGGTGCCTGAGCATGTCCAACACCTGACCACAGTATTAGAGGCATTAAGAAAAGCAGGCCTCACAATAAAAGCTAAGAAATGCCAGTTTGGGCTAAAGGAAGTAATCTATTTAGGACATAAGGTGGGGAGTGGGAAAATCACCCCCTTATGGAGCAAGGTGGAGGCAATACAAGCGTGGCCTATCCCCTTAACCAAAAAACAAGTAAGGGCATTTCTGGGTGTGGCTGGATTTTATAGGAAGTTTGTGAAAAATTTTGGGGAAATCACAACCCCCTTGCATGAATTGACCAAGAAAAAGTGTTCTGAGCGTGTGGTATGGACGGATGAATGTCAGAAGGCTTTTGATCTGCTGAAGCAAGCCTTGTGCCAAGGACCCATATTAATAGCACCAGACTATGAGCAGCCATTTATCGTGGCTACAGATGCGTCAGACCTCGCGCTGGGAGTCGTCTTGCTGCAGGAGAGAGAAGGCACCAGACATCCAGTGGCGTATCTGAGTCGCAAGCTGACGCCGAGGGAGAAAAACTATTCGTCGGTCCAAAAGGAGTGCCTAGCGGTCGTGTGGGGACGAATGAATGAGTTGCGCCCATACGTGTGGGGACGAAGATTCACGGTAACAACGGATCATCGGGCCTTGTTATGGTTACAGACTATGAAAAACCATAATACTATGCTGCAGAGGTGGTCCTGGGCCCTACAAGACTATCAAGTGGATTTCCAGTTCATAAAAGGCAAGGACAATGTATTGGCCGATGGACTGTCAAGGCAGGTGGCTGGGACTGCAGTGACGTGATCAGACGGAGGAACAAAGAAAGACATTTTCCCCAGAGAGACTTGTTTTATTTGTTAACGCGGCGTATGAATCCTGGAACAGGAATAATACTCTGCCGTTATTTTAAGGGGGGGGAAATGTGATGATCCTGTATTAGTGTAAATATGGTAAGTGCTGTTTGTATAGGAGATACATGGTAAGTGGAATGAAAGAGGAGGGGGGAGTGAATGGGCAGTAGAATGCTGGATGATTGGCTGAGTGTTTAGAATGGCTGAGAGTATAAATGGAAGGATGACAGTTGAATCTGGGTGGACAGTGATCGTGAGTGGGTTGTTTTGGTGGGTTTTTGAGAGGAGATTGGGTGGAGAGTTGGTGGATGTGAGGAGAGTGTGGAGTTCACATTAATACTAAGACCAGTACCTCAGGAATAGATGAAACCATATGCTTAAGTGCCTTTATAAAGAAATCTTGTTATCTCTGTTATTTAATAAATATATTTGGTTTACCAAAGGCCTGATCCTTGGCTGGGGTTTCACAGACCAGAAGGGAGGGTAAGGTAAATACCAAGGCTGAAGGGAAACAAATGGTGGCAGCGGTGAAGGGGAGAATATAACACCACAAGTATTCAGAGCAAACCAGGATTATCTGCATTGATACAAAGGGAGTGGGACAGCTTAAGCACTCAGTCACAGAGGTAACCTGATAGAGAGACTCAGGCAGAGTCTCTGGGAATACGGGTTATAGGATGTGACTGGTGGTGCTGCCTAGCAGGGGGATCTGTTGAGATCTGTGCTAGAGCGGGGAGAGAAACCATAAAAAAGGACAGTCCGGACTGGTGGAGTCCCTGGTGGTGCCTAGTGACAGGCAGTAACCATGAGCAGGTAGGAACCTGACAGGGAGAGCCAGGGAAGGGCGTCACAACCATCACTATATCTTGAGGCAGTGAAATCCATATGCTACTTATACATTACTGCTTTGTGTACACCGCTTTGAGATTTTTTGTTGTTGCTAATTAAGCAGTTTGTAATGTATAAGATTATGTATTGTGTCTATACCCAGAAGGAAGAGGCAAAACACAGATAGATGGATGACTAGGGCCATGACTTCTTTTAACACATGCAGAAAGATCTGTAGTGCTCAAGCTATGTGGAAAGTCCTGTGATGTGAGGCAGGAGCCAGTTGCTAATATCCCCCTCTGATGTCAGCTTAAGCAGGTGAACCTACCCTGTCCTGGGCTGCAGGCTGTATAGCTTTAGATGTTGTTATTTAACAGATTTGTTTGTTTATTTATTATTTGATTTATATCCCACCCTTCTTCCCAGTAGGAGCCCAGGGCAGCAAACAAAAGCACTAAAAACACTTTAAAACATCATAAAAACAGACTTTAAAATATATTACAACAAAACATCTTTAAAAACATTTTTAAAAGCTTTAAAAACATCTTTATAAAAAGGATTAAAAACATCTATTTTTCCCCCAAAAAGAAGGTTTAAAAACATATTAAAAAGCAGAAGTGATTTCTCATGTGCCCTGGGCAGGTTCGAACAATGTAGAAATACAATATTAAAATCAGAGCAAACAATTTACAATCAAAAGCATAGGGTGTCAAAGGCCAGGGTTAAAAGGTGTAGTTTCAGCATATGATGAAAGCTATACAATGAAGGGATGCTTCACTGGCACCGGGGAAGTCATCAATGAGAAGAGGTGACAGAGCAGAAGGAGGAGAAGGCACCAGGGCAGGTCACTGCTCCATTGCCAAGGGCTCAATGCCACATTTGTTGGCATGAGCAGCTGCAGCTCCCTTGCAGAAGCGCAACCTGCTTGCCTCCCTGGGCTCCTGCTGGGAGGAAGGGTGGGATATAAATCAAATAATAAATAAATAAATAAACCTACAAATGCAGTCAGCTTGTGCGGGACAAGAAAGCTAGCTTTTTAAAGCTAGGTAGAAAGGGTGTGGCAGCTGGTTGGGACATCATCATTGATAATGCCCAATTTGAACTCTGGATCCTGCTCTTAGACTCTTGTATTGCGACCACCTGTAAGATGAGCCTACTGCTGAACCTGTATCAGGCGCTCTTGAATAAATCTCTCTGTTGCTTGAAGGAAAGAGCCTTGTCATGGTGCTTTGGGATGGTGAGCCAGAACAACCTGGAAAATGAGCAAAAAACCCCGCTGAAGCCCAAACATCTTGTCTGTCCCATCTCATTGAGGGTGGGAGGACAAATGCTGTGCTGCTGGCAAAAGAGGCCAGTGGAGTTGGGAAGCCACCCTGTCCCCATCAACCAACACACAGACACCACGAGAGTTCAATAAAGCGAAATGAAGCCCCAAACAGAGAAGCAAAGCCATTCCAGACTCCTTGTACAATCTCTTCTGAAACATGCTGGATTGTTTTCATGAGCTTTCTTGAGGTTTGATTTCCCAAATGCAGACATCACTCATCCTTGCCAGACGTTGAGATTAGTTAGCAGCTGGGGACATCTCAACAATGTGTTGGCCAGGTGGGGGCGGGAATCAGAACAAAGTAAGAATGCAGATTTTGCTACATGCACTTCAGCAAAGTAGATTTCTCCTTCCAGTGTCCCTAAGAAGCTAAACTAGGGATTTGGGAACAACTTCATCTTTGGAATTCTGAGATGAACTGACTTGATCTGTACCATCCAGACTCATGTGCAGATTGGAACTTTTTCACCAGCTTTTACACTTCCCAAATGTTCAAGTGCAGTTCTTGATTCAAAAAACGTATCAAAATCTGTTTTAAAATACATATTTTGGGTGAGAATGTATTTAGAAATGCATATTTTTGAAAGGAAAAGGCATTTAAAAATACATATTTAAATGTGAATTTTCATGCTTTTTTTAAAATAGCAGGTTAATGTGGAAACGGAAATGAAATGACTTATGTGTGAACACATGAAAAATTGACGTAGGCTGTAAATAAGCTGATTTGCAATTCCCTAACTAAAATTTATAGCTGGTTTAGCTCATGTTGCTTTTTCCACAGGGATCAGCCTCTCATTGGTGCATTTTGTCTGCATCATGAATCAAAAATCAGCTGAGTCAGGACCTACTTTTCCAGTGGCCACACTGGAAGAGAACACAGGGATGTGATGGCCTGATTCATTTGGCTAGTTCTCCTTTGTGTATACTATCAGGAGATGAGACTTGTTCTAGAGCAATGCCAATTCTCTTGGCAAAGTAATGTCAAGACCAGGGCCACATTCATCCTGTACATTTATTCCACTATTATTCCACTTTAAACAGTCATGGTTTTCCCCAAAGAATCCTAGGAAGTGTAGTTTGAGAAGGGTGCTGAGAGTTGCTAGAAGATCCCTATTCTCCTCATAAAGCTACAGTTCCCCTAGTGGTTTAACACTCAGTCCTCCTTCCCAGAGAACTCTGGAAATTGCAGGTCTGTAAGGGGGATATGGCTTTGCTAGCAACTGTCAGCGCCGTTGACAAACTACCCTTCCCAAGATTCTTTGGGGAAACCATGACTGTTTAAGTGGAATAATAGTGGAATAAATGTACAGGATGAATGTGGCCCAGCTTGGATAATGCAGGGTTTATTTATATCACAAAATCAGACATTTATGAGGTTCAATGCAGATCACTGCAATGCATCTAAAGCATTATTTATTTATTTATTTTTATTTAAAATATTTCTATCCCACCCTTCTACCCTATAATAGGGCACTCAGGGTGGCTTACAAAAATAAAACCAAACATGTACATAATAAAACTGTAAACAGTAAAATCACAAAAACATTAAAATAAATTAAAATACAATTAAAATACAATTAAAATACATAAAATACTACACACACACACACATATCCATATATATATATATATAGGGATTGGTACTAGGACTACAAAGGTAAAGTTTAATGTAGAAGGCATAAAATCAGTGTCAGGCTCCACCTTCAGTCCCTCCCAAAGGCTCTCCGGAACAAGATCATTTTCAGAAGTCTCCAGAAAACCAACAGGGAGGGAGCAGAGCGAACTTCTTGGGGTAGAGTATTCCAAAGCTTGGGGGCCACAGCTGAAAAAGCTCTCTCCCGCATTCCTGTCAATCTAACATCTTTCACTCCAGGCATGCAGAGGAGACCAGAGGCAGATGATCTTAAATCCCGGGCAGGTACCTATGGGCATAAGCAGTCCCTCAGGTACATGGTCCAAGGCCGTTTAGGGCTTTAAAGGTGAGAACCAGCACTTTGAATTGGGCCCGGAAACAAATTGGGAGCCACTGGAGTCGATAAAGCACAGGGGTGATATTATCAGTCCCAAATGTTCCTAAAAATATTATCAGCTTATTTCCCTAGCCCACCTTACAGGGTTGTTGTGAGGCTTAAATGCAGCTCTGTATTCCCTGCAGGAAAAGTGAGATAAGAGTATTCTCACACTACATTGCACTGTATTTGTTTGACTACTTTTCCAGTTTTTCAGTAAAACATGAAGCACAAGTGCCAATAAACTACCCTTGTTGTGTTTGGTGTTGTTTTTTTTTAAAAAATGTCCATTATTGCTACATAAATGTTTAATTTACATTTTAGAGAGACTGTACAAATGGCAAGTTTTCCAGGTAAACCCACTAGGGTTTGCAACCCTTGACATATTCAGGCAATTCTAGTAGACCCTAGGAATGAAGACATGTTGGATTATTATCATTAGATCCAAAGGGAAGTCATAGAGTTTCAGAATATTGCATGATCTCACTTTAAATTATGATCCCCCTTGTCCCCTAAATGCAAGTGAGAAACTATATGATTTCCCTTAGGAAATATTTTTATGTACATCTGTGCCCAAGTAAACACTTACATTGACAATTAACCACTCTATACTTTACTCTAGCCCTGGGAGGTAAAAATGGAAGCAATCGCAATTAAGTATTGTTCTTGGAACACCAGGAAAATGTGACTGTTGTTTAGCTGACAATTTATCTGTCAGCTCAGCAGGAACTAAAGGATCCCATCCCAGTAAATTGCAGTCAGGATGGCTTCTGTCACTTTGCACTTAAGAGAGCTTCCTCCTCTATTTGTGACAGCTAATGAAAGGTAGTGTGGAACGCTCTGCAAGACCACAACCCCTCAGACTGTTCTCAATCCCTTAGATCAGAGCACGAGGCTGCTCCTAATCTTTGCTGTTGGGCCAAAGAGTCCCAGCCAGCTGCAGCATGTGAGGCAACAGAGAAACTGTGGTACCCTCCTGATGGAGGCACTGCCACTCACTCATTCTGTGTGGTGTGTGCTTTTGATGTTCCTATTTCGCGATACTTTATTGTTAAAGAATTCAGTACATTTTTCTTCTCAGGTATAATGGCAAAGAAAGGCCAGAGAAAGGCCCTATTACCGCCACTACTGGCAAGCAGGAGTAGCACTCTTCACTCACAGCCTTTCATACAGCCTCACAGACTTCACAAACTGCCGCAAAATCTCCAGCACCAACTCCAGAGATTCTTATCGTGAAGGACAGCCCCAAATGCTGACAAGCCTGTAAGCCCCTTTGAACCTATGAAGAAGAGGCTCTCTGTGTTCCACGTACTGCAAACAGTCCCATAGAACAAGATCAACTGTTTCTTCCACCCCACAAACCACACAACACCCCAAATCTGTCCTCCCTATCCTGCTAGACCACGCCGGAGAGCACAATGCCCAGTCAAGACTCAGAACAGACTAACCTATCTTTGCTGCCCTTTCAATTGAAAAATTAAAAAATCCTCCAATAGGGGACAGAAGGAAAAATGCCCTTCTTCCGGTAGAGACCACCTCCAAGGCCTACTGCCTTTGCCATTCACCTCACAATGTTCATTTTACTCAGCTCTTAACGTCTGAAATGGTCAGTGGCAACCCAAGTTCAATGACCTTATGGTCCAAAGCCTTCCTAGCCAACTTATCTTCTATCTCATTATCAACAATGCCCACGTGAGCAGGAATCAAAACTGAACCAAAAGGCCCATTAGCTGCAGTTCAGTATTCAAAAGCCATATTTTATTCATCAGACTACATTTATATCCAATACCCCTATTCTGAATAGCCAGCAGCGCTTATAGGGGTACATTTTAAATTTGAAAAAAAATGTGTGAAATCTAAACTGCCTAGAAAGTTTTATTTAAATCACATATGTTCATTTGGAGACAAATGTCAGGCAGAGCAATCCTATACATCAATAGTAAACTGCTGCAAGGTCCCCCATATCCTTCAGCAGGTGTAACTAATGTATAGGATTGCACCCTTAATCTCCCATTTATTCTAATGCAGTTGGAGCACTTTACTTGTCACATTTGAAACATATTTGGCTATAGCAGTGTAAAGTGCAGGTATTTAACTGGAGATTTTTTTTCTGACTAGCCGTCTAGACCCTCATTCCACTGACAAGGAGAGTCAGTGATGTTAATAAGAATGCAACGTTATCTGGATCAGTTACTTCTACCCTACCTTCAAAGCCTATCACTGCTTGACACTTCCCATCAGTTAATCTAGAATTATGCACTACAAGTGAAGAGCTGCTTGTCAGTTTGCATGTACACAAGGCAGGGGAGGAACCAATAGTCTGACCTTTGTGTGCATTTATTTCCACAACATGCCAACAAAAGTCACTGGATGCCATAATGATTCCGGTCCAAATGCTGGTGGTTAGTTACCCAGCCAAATTGCCATGCATATTTTATAGCGGCAGCAAGTGTTGGGATGTGCTGCTGCTAGGTATGGTAGATTGTTGTTTGGTGTAGGTTTCTAGACAGCATGTCTTTTGCAGACCTACTTATTGTTTTGTTTTTATTATATATTTACTTGTTATATTTAAATGCCACCATTTAGACAGCCAGATCTGCAAAGAGGCTTTCAGATCTCCCTGCACCTGCTTTCCAGGATTCATAAGCCCGGCGCAGTAAAGACCAACACAGATTTATGATTACCTCCATGACTATTGTGCACACAGGATATAGTACTATAATGATGATGATGGAGAGTAGACAGAGTTATGCAATACTGCATACAAGGATACTAGGCGGGGGGGAATCACCCTCTTTCAAATGGCACAATTACCCCTTTACAATGATTCATTCTGCAGAGTCATTGAGTCGAGACCTGGGTCCAAATATGAAAGATCACTGTTGGCCAATATCTGTCATGTTATCCTATCCCACAACCATGTTGTGAACATAGAACAGAATAGCCTTGAGCTCTACAGGGGACGCAAAGTATATTAATTAAATAAACAGTACCTGCAAGAGATAATTAGTTTAATCACACCAAAAGGAGGAACCTCTGGAAAGCTCACAAACAGGGCATGAAGGCAACAGACTGTCTCTATGGATTGTCTCATGCATCTGGTATTCGTAAGTGCTTCTGAACATGAGGGTTCCATTAGCTGTCAATATATTTATCCTCCATGAACTAATCCAGCATTAGTCAATGTGGTGCCCTTCTGATGATGTTGGACTACAACTCCCATCATTCCTGATCTCCTGGCTAAGGCTGATGGGAGTTGAAATCCAACAGCATTGGAGGGCATCACATTGACTACCCCTGGTTTAATTATTTCCCTACCCTATCCCCAAGTAATGTATGCTTGTGGCCACCTTGTGATAGTGAACTCCATAAGCTAATTATGTGCATATCTTCTTATTAAGCTGTCATTTATAAATAGTTCATAATGAGCCAATCAATGATTAATGGGTATTTTAATAAATCATAGTATGGAGTCTAGTGAAGAGCAACAAGTCATTTGACACATTAATTAAGCATGACCTATAAGTTAAATTTGCAATAAAACCTAGCTAGCAGCAGGCACTAATGTCACAGATCTGTTAAGAATGGCTGGACTGACATGAAGTAAACAATGCTGCTCTGTCTTGACACATTAGATGTGATCATTTTGGTATTATAACTTCATTGAATTTTTTCCCCATTAGGATGGGGGGAATTACTGCTCTTTTGCGATAATATTTTTCTCTCTTAGAAGACATAGTTTCTGTCTACGCTTCTCTTTGTTGCTACATGGAAAGCCATTTGGTTTTTGCTACAAGGATAGCACATAACAGCCTACTACTGCTGTTACTACTACTACTACTAATATTAATAATAATAATTGTTGTTGTCAAAAGTGGTTAGAAGGTAATGCTACAAAAGTAACCCATATTACACTCCCTTGAAGATAGACTTTGGGTGATGACTCAAGTTGTTTCACTGAGAGAGATGGAACATTATCAAAATATTGATATTTAATCTGCACAGATGTTTTCTAATTCTCATCTTGCTCCTTAAGGAACATTAAGAACATAAGAAGCTGCCTTATATCAAGTCAGACCATTGGCCCATCTAGCTCAGTATTGTCTACACTGACTAGGAGTGGCTCCCCAGACCTTCCTAGCCTTACCTGGAGATGCTGGGGACTGAACCTGGGACCTTCTGCAGATGCTGTACCGCCATCTGTCCTTTCCCAAACTGATCTCAGCTTTAATCAATTCCTCCCCCAGTTCAGTTAAAATATGCATTTTTAACAAACAATAAGATCTGTATGCTCACATATTGTATGCAAACAATGTTACTGCAGTGTACACATTCTGTATATTGCACTATACAGTGTTCTGACATTTGCTTTCCTAACCACAAGAACGATGCAGTTTATTTATTTATTTATTATTTGATTTATATCCTGTCCTTCCTCCCAGCAGGAACCCAGGGTGGCAAACTAAAGCACTAAAAACAATTTAAAACATCATAAAAACAGACCTTAAAATACATTAAAACAAAACATCTTTAAAAACCTTTTTTTAAAAAAAAGTTCCATCCTTACCTATAGATAAGGCTATCAATGACTACTAATCATGATGGCTATGCTCTGCTTCCATAGTCAGAGGCAGTATGCTCCTGAATACCAGACAGTTGCTGGAAACTGCAGGAGGGGGAAGTGCTCTTGCACTCAGATCCTTCTTGTGGACTCCCCACATGCATCTGGTTGGCCACTGTATGAACAAGATGCTGGACTAGATGGGTCACTGGCCTAATCCAGCAGAGCTCTTCTTATGTTCTTTATGTTCTTATATGTCTCCTGATGTTCCCCTCCAGACTCCAGGTAGTGATGTTCACTTCAGTTCTATTCCCCTCTCTCCTGCTTCCTGGCCTCCCCCCCCCACTGCATTTAGGATGCTGAGGTTTTGTTTCGGGTTTGTGTATATTGGAGACTGGAGGAAAAAACCTTACCTAGTGAGAAACTTAATTTTTCTCCACCCTTTGAAACTGTACATATGTTATGCACATTGGGCAATAGACCATGTTGCATAGGACAAACACGGGGTGAGACAGTGGTGGGTGAAACACTGTGGACAACCAAACACAGATGGTCACAGAAACAATGTAATCCCATGCATTATCTCCATGGAAATATATGTGCCCATTATGAAACAACAGCCGCATGACCTGCAGTTTTGTGCATATATATGCATTATTTATGCACCACTGTGGAGGACCAAACTTAGGTGATCACATAAGCAATGGAATCTTGTGCATTATCCCCATGGATATTTATCATATATTTTGCAGCAACCTACATGTGACCTACAGCCTAGTGTATATATATATATATATGCATCATCATCATCATTGTTATATCATTCCTAAACTTTTTTTAAAAAAGTTCTAACAGTAAATAAGCATCCCAAACAGAAGCAGGAACTCAATGCAACAGATGATCCAATACTAAACAAAGCTCAACTGCATCAGAATCCACAAATCCATATCAAGATTCATTTGAACCAGTTTCCTATTCTCAGAAGACATCAAGGAGAACGTGGAGTATGTGGAGTGTTCAAGCTGCTTCAGTATTTCATCAAGTTCATTCCACCTAGGCTGGAGGAGATTTTACTTTGTCCTTGCTGGTAACAGAGTTCTTCATTAATTCATTTGATATCTGGTTGGCCACTGTGTGAACAGGATGCTGTACTAGATGGGCCACTGGCCTGATCCAGCAAGCTCTTCTTACGTTTTCATTTTGATACTGATGTTACTTTGTATGTATTGCTTGTTATGAAACTGAAATTTTCAATTGTCTTTTAAGTGGATAGGGATGAATTGGTTTTTGTCATGTTTTGTGGTGTACTGCTTAGAGTGCAAAATATATCTCAAAGTGATATATGAATAAAGCAACTACATATTAGCAATTGCATGGGGAAAACCCCCTCAGTTCAGCCTGGCCAATAAAACAAACGAAACCTCACCAGAAAAGATCTCTAGAAAGTAGGTCCTCTGTAGCCTGTGGCCTGGAGTTTATTGACTGGGGTTATTGCCAATTTGTTTGCAGGTATGTGTTGGGCCCCAGAGGGAGAAAAGTAGAGAGGATCTTGCTTATTGGAGGTGTTATTCATTTAGACTGAAAAAGAAAAGAAGTTTTCAATTCCCTTCACTTCACAGGTCAAAATAGATCACTATGTTGATATCTTGAAAGTATTTAGCACAGGGATGGAAGAGCCTGTGGCTCTCCAGATGTTGTTGGACTGAGAGCACTCATCAGCTCTGACCGTTGGCCATGTGGGCTGGGGCTGATGGAAGTCTAAGTCCAGCAAAATCTGGAGGGCCACAGGTTCCCCCATCCCTCATTTAGCACTATGTTAAGGTATTAGAAAGCATGCTGAAGCAGTGTGTTTCTTTATATGTAACTCAGGGGATGATCTCCTGTGACCACCCACAGAACAAAGAGAGGTGGGGTTATTGCCAATTTGTTTGCAGATTCAAGTTATAAGAGAATGCACCAAAGTTCTCCGGCATTGTCAGCAGAGCTACAACCAGTGCCAGCAGGATTTGTATACAGTATAGCAGGTAAGAACCAGTTTGATCTAGACTAGTCTTATTTTTGTGGGATTATCTAGGTGAAGTGTACCCTCTTTGAAGGGTATGATATTCCTGTGTCTCTGGGATTGCCACCTCATGATTCCCAAATGCCTAGA
The DNA here is from genome assembly GCF_030035675.1 of Rhineura floridana. Classification (NCBI taxonomy): domain Eukaryota; kingdom Metazoa; phylum Chordata; class Lepidosauria; order Squamata; family Rhineuridae; genus Rhineura; species Rhineura floridana. Next base: position 158,104,446 of record NC_084483.1, read on the forward strand.
TCAGGAAATCCCCAGGAAGTCTGCCTCAGCATGGGTCAGATATGCCCTCTGAACCACAAGCTTCAGCTCCACTCCCTTTCTCCCCAAAATGTAGACTTATGGCTCTGATCCTTCCCTGCAGGGGTGGTGGACAGACTAAGATGGTCCATCCCCAGAGACTAATAGAATCCACTAGATTCCTGAATGCCCGGGGGAGTTCCCAGTAGATAGAGCAGGTGACCCTGTTGAAGGCCTTCTCATGCTGTGGAACAACGTGATGTGTCATGCTCTTAACACGATTGCTCCTCAGCGCCCTCTCTGGAGCCTGGTTTGCCCTTTGGTACACCAGTGAACTAAGGGCAATGAAACAGGCTGGACGATGGCTAGAGCGCAAGTGGTGAAAGACATGCTGTGAGGCAGATCAGGCACAAGTAAAACATCATAACTGTGTCTACTGTTTGGCGGTGAGGGCGGTGAAGAAGGCCCACTTCTCTGCCTCCATTGCATCTTCAAGTAGCCATCCAGTGGAGCTTTTTCGTATTGTCAGGCATCAGTTTACATCAACTCCAGGAAATGGAGTCTTAGACCCTTCAGAGGCCCACTGTGAACTGTTTGCAAGGCACTTTGAGGGTAAAGTTGCTTGCCTTGGTCCACATCTACTGTGGTCCCCAGTAAGGTGTCCAGTGCAATATCTGCTGCAACTTCTTGGGATTGGTTTCAGTTGATGCAGCCTGATGGTGTGGACAAGGTGCTTGTGATGATGTGGCCAGCAAAGTGTCTTCTTGACCTTGCCCTTCTTGACTTATAAAAGCTTGCTGAAGGGGTATGACCCAGTGGATCCAGGGTATGGGCAATGTGACTTTGCTGGAGGGAGTGATCCCAGCCACCCTGAAAGAGGTGGTGCCCTGACCACTCCTGAAAAAGCCCACCCTGGACCAATTGTTTTTTGACAACTACTGCCTGGCCGCAAATACCCCCTTTTGAAAGAAGGTGATTGGGAGAGTTATGGCGCAGCAATTGCAAGTACTCTTGGATGAAACGGATTATCTTTACCCATTCCAATCTGGGTTCAGGTCTGGTTATGGAACTGAATTGGCCTTGGTCGACCTGATGGATGACCTTATGAGAAGAATGGGAGAGGGAGAATGACTCTGTTATTCTTACTTGATCTCTCAGCAGCTTTTGATACCATTGACCATTGTATCCTTCTGATCTGACTTGGTGAGATGGGTATTGGAGGCACTGTTTTACAGTGGTTCTGATCCTACCTCCAGGGTCATTTTCAGATAATAGTATTGGGTGATTGTCTTTCTGCTTCCTGGCAGTTGTGCTGACCATCTTGTCAGGAGGTCCATTCTGCACAAGGAAGCGGACCTTTAGTGTTGTGGCACTCACCCTTTGGAATTCCTTCCCCTTAAATATTAGACAGGCACCATCTCTGTTATCTTTTCAGTGCGTACTGAAGACCTTCCTCTTTCAACAACTCTTTTGAGACCTTATCCCAGTCTGCTTCTGTGATGGAATTATTTTTTTAGATATTCTTAAAACTTTTTTAAAAAAATATGTTTTTAAAACTTTTTTTAAAAAGATATTTTTAAAGCTGTTTTGTTGTTAATGTTGTTAACAATGCTTTGTTTTAATATGTTTTTTAAGTCTTTTTAAAAGACGTTTTAAAGTGCTTTTAGTGTTTTTGTTTGCCACCCTGGGCTCCTTCTAGGAGGAAGGGTGGAATATAAATTTAAATAAATAAACAAATGATGACCACTGGTGTAAACTGTCTCTAAAATTGGTATAGTTATAGGTACAGAATAGGACCTTAGCATGGTAGCACACTTGACCGAGGAAACATGTGGTATTTTGAATCAAACAAACTTTATTATATCAAGATGTTAAATTTGATAGTGCATGAATAAGTTATTATCCCTATCTGTCCTACCTATCCTACCCCACTAATCCCAATGAAATCCTTCCCCAAAACCACAGCCCTTCTAACTAGATGCTCTCTTCTTGATCTCTAATCTTATCTGTCAAACCTCAGTGGCTTTTCTTTTCAAAACTCCCCTCAGAATTCTCACACACACACCCCTCCCACATGTCAGTCATAGCTCATCTGCACCTACTAACAAAGTGACTTTAAGAGCTTTTTGGGGAAAAGCAATGAATAAATGGAATAAATAAATAAAGTTTGAGTTGCAGGTTATTTACTTTTACAATAATGTAAACAAAGTTTAAATATCTTGATGGCTTTGTAAATTTTGCAGAGCAACTTGGTGGTTAGCCTCTGGACCACGTTTCCGCTGCCCCATGTTACAGCTGGACTCCTTGGCAGCCTGCCGCTAGCTAGGCCCGAGGCTTGACAGAACCACAGTACTGAAAGGCATCCAAATCTTGTCTTCTAGTCTTCTGTTCCAGGGGTTTTCCTTCATAAGGTCCTCCTGTGCTCCAATTAACTCACATAAATCCAAGGCCTAAATTGTTTGTTGATAGGGATATAAATATAGTCCATTGCCTGTGGTTGTAAATTCTGATAATGGTGTGCTTTATTCCTACCTGGTCTTTGCTTATGGTCTGATGATGGTTGTTTATAAGCTATTGTGCCTGAGATAGTTTGAGGGTAAGATTATGTACAGGTATCCATTTGGACAAACTTTTCAAAGAGAGGCTGTACAAACTTTTTAGGCTTATGGAGTTTTAGATTTGGATGTGGAGGATTGTTGCTTAATTCAAGTTTCTAAACAGTACATCCTTCAGGGGACAATCCTATATTTGAGATTTATTGGGTCCCACTATGCCAAAAGAATGGCAGATTCACCACCACTATGATTGATAGGATACATCACGATGTAGTGTAGGGATGTGTTAGAATTCCACCCAATCTGAATTTGGTATCAAATTTTGCATTAATTTGCTTATTCTCTATCATTGGGGATTGGATTTTTTGCAGCAATTTTCCACGGCTATTTTTGAGGGGAAAAAACTGCCTCTAAAATATTGATATAAAGAACAGTAATTTTGTTGATATTTCCTTTCAAAATATCAACATTTACTTTTAAATTATCAATTTAAAAAAATATAGATATTATCAATATTTTTGTGAGGGAAAAAAACCAGATTGGTAAAAGCAGAGGCTAGCAGACAATGAATGAACTTGAATCAATACCAGCCTGTTAAGTCAACAGAATGTTTTCGAATGGCACTGGTCAACGGATACTTCCTAATGTAGTGTCACTCCCAAAGGTTCTGTTCCAGGAAGATGGATGAGCTGGGAACATCAGGGATATTTTTGTCCCAGGAACATGGCCACCTCAAATCATCACAATGTAGCATCTTTCTCAAGGGATTTTCTACCCCAGGAATTTGGCTGAGCCAGAAACGTCATGGCATGACATCATTGGGAACATAGGAAACTGTCTTATATCGAGTTAGACCATCTAGATCAGTATTGTCTACACTGGCTGGCAGCAATTCACTGGGGCTTCAGGCAACGGTCTCTCGTAGCCCTACCGAAAGATGCCTGAGTTTGAATCTGGGACCTTCTACATGCAAAGCAGATGCTCACCACTGAGCTATGGCCCTTTCCCATCATTCTCAAAGCTTCCTGTTCCAGAAACACAGCAAGGCTGCTGAGATCAAACAAGCTCCATGTCTGTATGTGTGTGTAAGCATAATTTGTTTGTGTGTGTGTGTGTATACATTTACAGGTATACACTGCCTATTTATCCATAGACCTGCAAGGTGGCTAACACAAAATGTTGTAACTGTCATGTATAATCAAACACAGTTATTATATCAGCCCAGGAATTTGCACAAAGGCTTCAGCCAAGTTGTCAAATGCTTCTCCTTCCCCACTAGCTCTGCATCTTTGCTTTGCTGCCAGCCATTCATTTACACATATTTAAACTTTGCTTAACCTTTGTTAATAGTGCCAGACCTGATTGCAAAAGACAGAAAACTGTGAAATGCAGACGTAGTGAAGTGTGGGCAAATGGATTGTGGACTGTTTGCTGTAAAATAACCAACTGTGAATATCAGAGACCTTGCAAATTTTATACAAAAGCTTGGCAAACATGCTTGAATAAAGTTGAAATATGTATGTGCAAATCAATGAAAGCTTTGTTTATATATTTGGGGTGAACACATACTGAGTTAAAATTGGGAGAGGGAGGGCTGGTCACATCTCTGAGCATTATGAGGAGTTCACTCACTATGCTTCAGTTTTTTTCACTTTCACATTTTCTCATCTTCACCCTCCTTTTGATTCTAGTGAAACTGAAGCACTATTCAGGTGTTAATGCTGTGCTGATTCAGGAGTGGGGCCACTCTTTTGGCCTCACCCCTGACATGATCTCTGCTTCCTAGGACAACTGTATCTGGTTGTCTGTACAGAAACTCATCACATGGGCTCCTGCTCACACGCCTGAACTCCATGCAGGCAGGACTTCATGCACTGAGGTTTCTGTATAGATAACTCTATGGAACTGTCCCAGGAAGCAGATGCAAAATCAGGGACAAAAGCCCAGCTCCACTCCTGAGTAAACATGTCATTGCCCCACACATGAGTAATATGTGAATGGCTTCAGGCTTCCCATTTTGTTTTTCCTTTAAGAACATAAGAAGCCAAAGGCTCATCAAGTCTGCAATCCTGCTCTCACTGTAGCCAACCAGATATGTATGGGAAGCTCACAAGAAGAAACAAAGTGAAACAGCACTCTCCCCACTTGTGCTCCCCAGCAACTGGCATTCAGAGGCATACTACCTCCAATAATGTACTCAGCTGTCATAGCTAGAGTAGTAACCATCGTTTGCCTTATCCTCCATGAATTTGTCTAATCCTCTTTTTAAGCCATCCGAAGTGGTGGCCATCACCCTCTTGTGAGCATAGTTCAGTTATATACCGTGTGAAGAAGCACTTATTTTGCCTCTCCAGAATCTTCCAGCATTCAGCTTCATTGGATGCCCTTTAGTTCTAGCCTTATGAGAGGAGAAAAACTTTTCCCTAGCCACTTGCTCCACACCATGCATGATCTCAAGCACCTCTATCATGTCCCCCTTACTTGCTTTTTTCTAAACTAGAATGTTGTCACCTTGCCTCATAGGTGAGTGGCTCCATACTCCTGATCATTTTGACTTCCCTTTTCTGTTTTTTCCCCCCAGCACTACAGCATCCCTTTTTGAGGTGAGGCAGCCAGAACTGTACACAAGTGCAATTGCACCATAGCTTTGTATAACAGTAGCTGCTGCAGGGGTGAGACTGTGCTGGGACCATCAAGGGGCAAGCTTTTCCGACTGCTTTGCCCTCTCACCCCTGCTCTTCATGACATGTTTTTGGGGACTGTCCTTTACCAGGAAGATGAATGCTTTTGGTTTTTAGCTGTTGTTGCTTTTTAGAAATGCTAGGATTTTGTTGGCTTGAATTTTTGTAAATGGTATTGTTTTTATTTGTATTTTGTATTTGTGTTTTTCTATTTGTGTGTAAGCCGCCTTGGGGGCCTTTTTGGCCAAAAGGCAGCCTAGAAATAAACCATAACATAACATTATGATATTGGCAGTGTTATTTTCAATCCCTTTCCAAATGATCCCTAGCATGGAATTTTCCTGTTGGCCTTTTTTCTTTTTCAATTATCTTTATTGAGAAGTTTTAAAATATGTAAAAGTACACAAAATACATAAAAATATATTCCCCCCCAAAAAAATAAAGAAGAAAGAGAAAGAAGGGGGAGGAAGAGACAGAAAAAGAAAAGAAGAAGAAAGAAGAAGAAAAAATAGGCAAACAGACAACTTCCGATCTATCTTTGGTCAGTTGTAGCAGTTACATATAATCATATCTCACTTGGTATTAAATTACATAGACTCCCTTTTTTCTGTTGGCCTTTTTTCTGTCTCTTTCTTCTTTGATCCTGATGTCCCCGGCCACGTTGGAGTTGGAGGATCCTTGGATGTGTAGACCCACTATACTAGACTAGTACTATGAATTCAGTGCTAAAATGCTAAGCAATTAGAACAGCTAGAAAAAAATTAATCTAGATATGCTGCATGAAGAAATAAGTTGGGAGATGCAGTGCAGGGCATGACAATCCAAGGCATGCTTTTATTCTCATTGCTTCATTTTTGTATCCTATGTCAATATTAAAACGATTTCTTTATTCACATTGTTGCAACATTACTTTCTTATTTCTTCACTGTTCCTCCATACCGTTAATTATCAGATTGTACTTTCCAGATGGATTTTTGCTTATGTTCCTGTGTAGTCATTTCAGCTTACAATATTAATTCACTCTTATTTCTGTAGTCTATCAATAAACCATCGACATCATTTTATTTACAATCTTGAGTCTGTGGTCCATGTCCCCTATTAAACATTAGCAATCAAATTTGAATCCAGAATAAAAAGGGAAGATTCACACAACCAAAATGGAACACTGACAATTTTCCATTGCACATTAAAGGATTATTCACTAATAGGCAAAAAACTTTGTGGATTAAGAACTTACCTATAGCCCACAAATATTTCTATCAAACTTTAAAAAGCAGAGAAATTGAGCAGCTATAGTGAATGCACCAGGGGAGCAGGAGACCTGACCTCCTCTCTGAGATATTGTACTGCCCTGCAAATTTGTCAAAGTGCAAACACAATTTGGGTTGGTCTTTCACAGTGCAATCCACTTCCTGTGCAGCTTGGAGGAGGAGGCCAGGTTTGATCATTTGCATGTTTATTGAGTTCAGTGGGATTTACTCCCGTGCAGTCAGGATAGATAAAACTGACCATAGGGAGGAAAGCCTGGAGTGGGCAGGGGAGAAGGAAGAAGGAAGAGGGGAGGAGAGGAAGAAGGGAGAAGGGAGAGGAGAGGGGAAGGAGGGGAAAGGCAGATCTGATCATTTGCATGCTTATTGAGTTCAATGGGATTTACTCCCATGCAATCATGGCAAGGATAGTAAAACTGACCATGGAGAAGGAGGGGGAGTGAAGAGTAGAGGGAAGGAGGAAGGGGAAAGAGGGGAGCAGAAGGAGGGGGAGGGGTGAAGGAAGGGGGAAGGAAGGGGCAAAAGGGAGGTGATGGGAGGGAGGAGGAGGGGAGGGCAGGTTTGATCATTTGCATATTTATTGAGTTCAATTTACTCCCGTGCAATCATGCTGGAAAATGAAATGGATTGCCTTCAAGTCAATTCCGACTTATGGCGACCCTATGAATAAGGTTTTCATGGTAAGTGTCCTGTCCTGAGCCGGAACTAAGAGGCTGAGATGCGGGTGCAATTAAATCTCATTTTATTAAAGTAATGGATACATTAAAGGCATTGAGCTTCATAGAAAAACCTGTACTAACTCACTAAAATCCCTAACTACACTCTAGACATGCTCTGCGGCATATGAAGGAAGTTGACTCAGTAGCTCCCCACTGTGAGTGGCAAGCTTAAGTAGGGAATGTTTTCAATCATAATCTCTGACTCCTTCACAAGTCCTGTCTCTGCCCTGTCCGTTTCTCGTGGTGGTGGGAGCAAGGTGACGGGGGGAGTGTCTCTAATGGCTCATCGGAAGACACCTGCTCCTGAGTAACGGGCTCGAGGTCAGGGGGCTGCGTCATGCTGGTGGCATCCTGGGAGCTGCTTAGTAAGGGAGGAGTTGGCACTTTCCCTGGAGCTTCCCCCAAGAGGTCCTCAGCAGCAACTGGGGGTGGCGGGCTCTCCTCCTCGGAGATTGCGCCATCCGTGGGAACTGGCTGGAATTCAGGCTCGCTTCCCCCCCCCCAAGGTCCTGCTCAGACTCAACAACCCCCAAGCTTTCTGTGTCTTCTGGTAGCGGAGGCGCCTGAAACTCATGCCTCCCCCCTTCCTGTCCCTTCTGGGAGAGCTGAGGCTCAACAGTAAGTGGTATTCAGAGGTGGTTTACCATTGCCTTCCTCTGAGGTTGAGAGACAGTGACTGGCCCAAGGTCACCCAATGAGCTTCATGGCTGTGTTGGGATTTGAACCCTGATCTCCCAGGTTGTAGTCCTAGGATAGGTAAAACTGACCATGGGGGAGGAGGAGGAGGGGGAGATGGAGGGAGGAGGAGGGGGAAGGAGGGGATTGGAAGGGGATGGGAGACAGGAAGGGATGGGTGAAGGAAGGGAGAGGGAAGGGGCAGGAGGGAGGGGATAGGAGTAAGGAGGAGAGGAGGGTAGATTTGATCATTTGCATGTTTTTTCAAGTTCAGTGGGATTTACTCCTGTGCAATCATGCTTAGGATAGGTGAAACTGACCTGGGGGAGTGGCATGGAGGGGAGAGGGAGGGAGGGAGGGGGAGGGGAAGAGATTGGGTGGGTGGACACTGGGCCAAGGGGAAGCCCCTTTTCTTTCCAAAAGGAAAACATTGTGAACAGTATTATTCTTTTTCAGGGTTCCCCCCACCTTTTTATTCTACAGCAGGCACATATAGCCTCCCACCCAAATTTAAACCAAAACTGTTTCTGGCCACATCCACACCAGACTGTTATTTCACATTAGGCAGTCATGGCTTCTCCCAAAGAATCCTGGGGAGTGTAGTTAGTGAAGGGTGCTGAGAGTTTCTAGGAGATGCCCTATTCCCCTGACAGAGCTAAAGTCCCCAGAAGAGGGGCTGACTGTTAAACCACTCTGGCCACTGGAGCTCTGTCTGTGGAATAGCAGTCTCCTCTCAGCACCCTTCACAAACTACACTTCCCAGGATTCTCTGGGGAAAGCCATGACTGTCTCAAGTGAAATCAAAGTCTGGTGTGGGTGTGGCCCTCTGATTAGCCAAGCCAAGCAGCTGTGAGTCTGGTTTTTAGAACACTGACAGTTCTTACTGAGCATGCCCGACATTATCATTGAATTCAATGCAAAATTTCTTAAATTAATTAAAAATCAGCCAGGGATTTTTTTTTTTACTTTTAAACTTTAAAAGATGAAGGTCAGAGTATGGGGCAAGGTCAGTAATAAGATTACAGGTACTCTATGAACATGGCTGATTTTTAATGAATTTCAACAGATTATGAGAACTCTGACAGAAAAAAGTCCAAAAAGGTTCTGGATTTTTTTCTCTTTCTTTTTACACTTTGAACTCTTGATTCTCTCTGACTGTTTTGTGTATCACCATGAAAATTTAGAGGGTTGTTAAGCAAGCGTTTCTGAGTTCAGGACTATAAGTTTTGTAAGGTTTTGTTTTGAAATGAGCTTATGGGAAGGATCAGAATGGTATGGGGGTATTTTCAATTTAACATTGCAGAATTTTGAAAAATCCATGTTTACTATAGTATACAGCCACTCTCATGGCTGTATAATACATATGTCGTTTGCATATTAAAGCAGACTAAATGACATTTTTATAGTTTCATTACTTGAACAGGTAGATCTGAAGCAATCATAGGCTAATTGATCTGGGACCAATTATAAGTTGATGCACTCCTTACTTTCATGAGCAGCACAAAGTTCCTGGAGCACCACTTCATGGGATTTGATTCCCCCTGGAGAAGAGAGCATTGGAAACTTGCAGCATTTTGTAATATTTGGTCTATTTACAACAGGGGTAGCCAATGTGTGTCCCCACAAAGTTCTTGGACTACAACTTCCATCAGGCCCAGCAACCATGGTCAATGTTCAGCTGTTGTGTGGAGGATTCAGTCCTGTGGGTTGCTCCCTGTGGGGAGGCTCATGCAAAGCAACATTCTGCAGGATTGAACCCCGTGCTCACAGGGTGGTTCAACCATAAGGGGTGCTGGTTCACAAGAGCCTACCCTGTGGGGAAGGAGCTTGAGGAGTATCACTCTGCAGCCCACAGGATTTAATCTTCCACTCAACTGCTATTGAGCAGAGGATTCAATCCCGCAAGATGCTGCTTCATAAGAACCTTCCCTGTGGGGAAGGCACTTGCAAAGGAGCACCCTGCAACCTGCAGGATTAAGATTCAATCCTGCTGGGGTCTGCTTCCTCACCATGTTCCCTGAGGGGAACACACCAGCAAAGTACACCCCAGTAGCCTTCCCACCCCCCACCTACTGACAGGCCCAGCCCGACCCAACTTGGGTTGATTTGGGACTGTCTCAACCTAACTCAGCCCAAGCTCAGATTTTCCCCAAATCAGCCTGATGAGGTTTGGGCGTTGGTCAAATCCATTGCTCAGTCCTAATACACACTCATACCAAGCAGCAGATTTCTAGAGATCTCCTAGCCAGGAGTAGGTGTTTAGGGTTAGGGATTCCTCAAACTTTGATGTATTTATATATATATATATATACCTCCTAACATAAAGAGACATCCAGTAGCCATCCTGGACAAATAACATTCACTTGTCAAATCCCAGATAGGCCTTGCTTCAGAAGGAGATAATACTCTTCTCCAAGTTTTGTCTGTAGGAGAGCTGCATTATGTATCCACAAAGGAAAGCGTCTTCTTGGTGGTGTCCCCCCCCCCTTTGGAATACCCTCCCAAAGGACAGAAGCCACCAGTCTGGATTGCTTTAAAATATTATTAGACTCATTCATTGAGGATAAGAGGGGAAGCAAAGTGTTTTCCCCATTTTACAAATGGAAGATTAATGTGCTGGTGTGAACCCTTTTGTCAAGCACTTCATAGTGGTTTGAGGGTCAAGTCACCATTTGACGATTATTTTTGAAGTCTGGTTAAACTTATTCGGCTGCATTTTGTCAGGTTGGTCATCAGATCTGGAACAGAAATAATAATTTACAGAGATGGTGGTTGGGATTCAGGAGACCAGGTGTGCAGTTTGAACAGTAAATCCACAGAGCTACCCATTCCTGTTCCTAAACAGGCATCCGCTGAGTGAAATTTGTTCCACTCACAAAATAACCATGCAGAACTAAAGTGTTTAGGAATATCATGAACTGCTTTTGTGTGTGTGTGATCCTCCAGGAGAGAAAAGGAGTGAGTACATCAGATGAATGATGAATGGATGGCTGAGTGATGAATGAATGATTTCAACCTACTTCGATCAATGTGTCCCTCTCTGTGATATCTGCATGTCAATTCAGATCAAGAAGCAGAAGCTCTCGAAGGAAGGTAAAACCCAAGGCTTTTAAAACAAAACAACCCACTGGGGTGAGATAGTTTTCTTCCTTCAGTGCATTTATATTATCCTTCATTCCTTTAAAGTATGCATGTAGCTATGGCAACAGGTAATAAAAAATTTCCCGCAGATATCCTTGCCTGACAAACAACTGGGTGTGTTCTTCTAACTTCCCTAGATTAAAGAGAAAATGCCAGAGTAAACACTGAGGAAATTCACATAGGGAGGAGAGGGGTGTCACTAAGGAGCAACGTCACCCTGTACATTTACTTGACCTTTGTAGGAATGAAGTGGATGTCACATTCTTGCCATATTTGACTTTTGTACCCACAAGAGGGTAGACAAGAGAGCCATGACTTTATTTAAACCTGCAAACCAAGCACTCAAGTGTATGAAAACAAAATGGAGGTGGGAACCAGCTGTTAACATTTACAGCAGTTCTCATGCCTAATAGCCATTGACAGACCTCTCCTCCATGAACCTGTCCTATCCCCTTTGAAAGCCACCAAAGCCAGTGGCCATAACCATACTTTTGACAGTGAATCCTTAACATTACATATTATATGAAGAAATAGGGAACATAGGAAGCTGCCATTGGTCCATCTAGCTTAGTATTGTCTACAATGACTGGTAACAGTTCTCTAGGATTTGAGACCAGCATCTCTCCCTGCCCTACCTGGAGATGCCAGGAGTTGAATCTGGGGCCTTGTGTACACAAAGCAGATGCTCTGCAACTGAATTATGCCCCTTCCCAAATGATAAACTTTCTCTTCTCTTTTTTACTGTCGGTCCATTTCTTTGGGTCATCTGGGGTTCTAGTGTTATGGGAAAGGGGGACAGTTTCTCCATCCACCATGCATAATTTTGTTAACTTTTGCCTTGCCTCAAAGGGAAGGTGCTCCAACCCAATCATTTGGTTACCATTTCCTGCATCTTTTCCAGTTCTGATACCCATTTTTGAGTTGAGATGGGGTAATCAGAACCACGCACAGCTTTTCATATGTAGCTGCTCCGTGGATATGCATCAGGGGTAGTCAACATGGTGCACTCCAGAGATTGCAAACTACAACTCCCTGACCACTGGCCATGCTGGTTAGGGCTGATGGGAATTGTAGTTTATGACATCTAGAGGGTACAACATTAACAACCTCTGATATACATAAAAGATTGTATTCACTGCTAGTCCTATGCAGAGTAAACCCATTGAAATTAACAGACACACCTAACTTAGGATGCTTTCACACATGGGGCTAATAGCGCTAGTTTAACGGATTAAAAAGGTAGTGCTTCGTTCCAGATTTCAAAAATCCCTTTCACACTGCAGTACCAATTTAGCAGCATTTCACACAATGGTCTTTCACACAGCATGCACACCTACTGCAGCCGTTAGAAGACTGCTTCTTTTCCCACCTTTTCTATTCAAAAGCTCTGCTTGTTCCTTCTGCGTGGGGGGGTTTTGAAAGAGGCGCAATCGCGATCGCAATCAGCTGAGAGGCATGGCAGCGCAGCAGCAGAGGCAGTGGTAAGGGCGGGAATGCACTGCATGCTGGGATGGCTGTTTGTAAGGGCGGGAACGCACTCCATGCTGGGATGCCTGTGACATGAGCAGTGGCAGCTAGCACAAAACTCCCACAATCTTCCGTGTCCCTGGCCTTGCTATCGGAATTTTTCCGGTATCATTTATTGCAGAATTTAGCACTAAACTTCCACTCCATTCCACCAGAATTCCGGAGCTACCCGTTATGTCGTGTGAAAGCTCAAATTTTATGCGCAATTTAACAGGAAATAAATTGTCAGAATAACGGAATAAAGTGCAGTGTGAAAGCACCCTTAGGTTCATTCACTGAGTAGGACTTAGCTGAATACAACCCAAAGAAGCTGCTGTTCAGTCCTATTCCAAATAATCCTGGCATGGAACTTGCCTTTTTCACCACTGCCATACACTGTGTTGATGTTTTTATTTTATAGGAAGTTTTATAGGAAGTTATATTCCTAGGTAGCCACCATTAGTTCAGGCCCCATCGGTTTATATGATTTAAACACATAATTTAGACACATGATCCAGACACATGTTTTAGTTATATACATTTGCTTTAAATGTTTTGTTGATTTTATCTTTGCCTTTAATGATAGTTTTACCTATATTTGTTTTTAATTGGTTTGTTTATAGTGTCTTGTAGTGGTTAAGGTGTTGGACTACGACCTGGGAGACCAGGGTTCGAATCCCCACACAGCCATGAAGCTCACTGGGTGACCTTGGGCCAGTCACGGCCTCTCAGCCTCAGAGGGAGGCAATGGTAAACCCCCTCTGAATACCGCTTACCATGAAAACCCTATTCATAAGGTCCCCATAAGTCGGGATCGACTTGAAGGCAGTCCATTTCCATTTTATTTTAGTCATATTTAGACTTGGAGATTTTTTTTGAGCAAGCAGCTTATAATTTTTTTAAATTAATAAAATAATATCAGCAGGTTTAACAAACCACGGAATTAAATTACATGATCACATGACTGCATGTTTGTCATTTGAAATAACAGGAGCACAGTTGCCATGTGAAATGAGGTGTCATTCAGACTGCATTTTTAACATTAAACTCTTGCAGGAAAACATAATTCCTCCCTTCTCCATTTTGTAGTCTGATCCTGTGTGCTCATATCCTAGCTATGTAGTATACAACTATATCTGACTCTGTTGCCTAGACTCTGTCTGCACAGTGAAGGTTTATCTACAATTTCACAGTCTAATATCTTAATGCCAGATGCTGCTTTCAATAGCCTTTTCTACCAAGCTCTGGAAGCAGACATTTAACTGAACGTTGAACTGGTATGGACATTAGGAACTATTGCATCATATTCATAAGGCTTAGACATTTGCATTCCAAGGAACAGAAAATAAGGAATCTAATAAAAGACCTGGGGATTGCCACAAGCTTAGATATGGAAAAGATAGTTAGGTAGATAGTTCTGAACCTTCACAGTTAAAGGAAAACTTTAAAAAATGTTGGGCGGCTTCCATTGCCCTCTTAGGATTCAGTAGTCATGCAGTAATCGTGCTGCCTCTGATTGTGGAAGGAGAATATAGCTATCATTACTAGAAGCCATTGATCAAACTCAGCCTCAGTGAAATCCTCTAATATCCCTTTAAAGCCATCTGGTGACCACTGCCGCATCTTGTGTTTAAACTGAGATATTTTGAACATTTTACAGCAGCCTATGCCTAAGCAAAACAGGCAAGCTGGTTTTATATGCAACTTGCCCATTCTGATAATTGATCCACTATAATAAAAGCTTTTAAAACAGCTCCAACCATCACCACCCATCTGCACATATGGCTATCAAGAAGGGGTGTGTTTTATGAGGCAAATAGGGGTGATTCAAGGCAGGTTTTCACATGTGTGAGTTGGACTGCACAGTTAACAAGGCATCTGGAGTCCAGATACACTTTGGACTCAGCTTGCAAAAAAGGGTGATTTTTTAAAAAGGAATTGCTGTATTATTATTTTTAAAAAAGTAAACCAAGCTGACTAGGGAAATGCCCTGAGCTCAGGTAGGGAGTGGCAGAGAGGTTTGGGTTCTCTAATTTGGACAGACAAGTCTTGATTTTAATCACAGTGATTTATTTTTCCAAGGCACTACAATCACATTGATTGGGGGGGGGGTTTAAGAAATTTTGAAGTAAATATTTAAAAGTGTGTTTGTTGTGATGTGGATCAACATTGTCTTTTCCACCGCCACTCCTTCCCCTGTGCAAGTCAATGGAAATACATATTTCTCTCAGGGAAAAGGAACTGTATTTCTGAAAACCCCTAGATGTATTTGCGTATAATTTGGCAGGCTTAATCCATTCTGGAGGGGCTCATCTGCCTGTAAATTTCATTTACTTCTGTAGAAAGGGGGGAGATATTATAGCCATTTTCAGATTTCCCATGATAGTCAATGGGGAAAACACTGAGCTTCATTTTTAACATATCCAAATAAGGAGTCTAATTGGAAAGACACATAGTGACCCCAAAACAGATCAGGCCACTTCCTGCAGCTACAAATACAGATACAAGTTGAATCTTGTGGCCAGTTGACACTCCTATTTTCTAAGACTGCATCCACACCAGACATTTATTCCACTTTAAACAGTCCTGGCTTCCCCCAAAGAATCCTGGGAAGTGCACTTTGTAAAGGGTGCTAAACATTGTTAGGAAACTGTTATTCCCTTCACAGAGCTCCAATGGCCAGAGGTTTAACAATCAACCTCTCTTCCCAGAGAATTCTGGGAACTGGAGCTCTATGAGGGGAATAACAGTTTCCTAACAACTCTATAATGATTCACTAATACGAAAAAAACCTTGTGGTTTAAGAACGTACCTATAGCCCACAGATATTTCTATCAAACTTTAAAAAGCAGGGGAATTATATTTTTGTATGTTTGTTGGTGTTCTTCTTACTTTGCTTCTTTCCTGTGTTAGTAATGTTTCTACAGATTAACTAATCTAGAAAATTTTATTTCCCTCATTATTCATTCTAGAAATCTGTGTCAAATTTATTTTTATTAATTTCAAAGCCTTTTTATTGGTCAATGTCATATGATGGTGAAGACAGCCTTTTGTGTTTCAAATTGGAGGTTATGTTCTATTTCTATTTTGGATGCATTAACAGTTGAATCTGAAACTGCAGTTTGATGTAAAATCAGACTGATTACAATATGTTGCTACTTCAGGAATGACTCTTAGCTGTGGGAGAAAAGAGGAGGCATGTTTTCAACCTGCTATGTTTAAACCACTTCATTTAAGGCAAGGTGGGCATGGTCAATTAAAAACATAGAGCACACCTAGAATTTTGCTAGAATATATTTCACCTCCCACTGTTTTATCTTGTGCAAACTGAGACACTCCTGATGTCCACTGGAGACTATTCTGCTGAATAGTCAGTACCATTATTCCACAATTATTTTTGGAGTTTTTTTAGAGTAAAATTTGCAAAGTATTGCTGTTTGTCACATATTCACAGAAATAGAAAGAAAAGAAAATGATTTCCTACAGGAAACTTCACTAAAATTGCAAAGTAATTTAAAGACCTATTTAAAGTGACCATCTGAACTATATCAACTGTCTTAATAATGTTGTTTCCTCCCTGCGAAAACAAGATCAGCACAGCACACGTCTTGTTTCTGATATTTGGGCTGATTGCAGGTGTTGACCCCACTCACCATATGCTCAGAGGCACATGTTACCAAATTCTTGCAAGCTACACAGGAAGTGGATTGGACTATGAAAGACCAACCCAATTTGTGTTTGCATTTTGACAAATTTGTAGGGCAGTACAATATCTCAGAGAGGAGGTCAGGTCTGTTGGCTATAGCTACATTCTTGAACCCCAAGGTTTTTTGCCTATTAGTGAATTTCTCTGCTTTTTAATCCAGGAGGTAAGAAATGGGATCCTGTGCAAGTTTTCTGAGAATGGATTGATCATTTGCATGCTTATTGAGTTCAGTGGGATTTACTCCCCTGCAATCATGCTTAGGATAAGTAAAACTGACCATGGGGAGGAGGGGGAAGGGGGAGGAGGGGATTGGAAGGGGATGGTGATGGGGAGGGGGGCAAAGGAAGGGGGAGGAAAGGGGGAAGAGGGAGGGGATAGGAGGAAGTAGAAGGAAGGGTGGGTTTGATCATTTGCATACTTTTTGAGTTCAATGGAATTTATTTCTGTGCAAATATGTTTGAAAATGAAAATGGACTGCCTTCAAGTCAATCCCAATTTATGGCGACCCGATGAATAGGGTTTTCATGGTAAACGGTATTCAGAAGTGGTTTTACCATTTCCTTCCTCTGAGGCTGAGATTCAACAGATTATGAGAACTATGAGAGAAAAAAGTCCAAAAGGGATCGGGTTTTTTTTTCTCTTTTTAGACTTTGAACTCTCGATTCTCTCTGTTTTGTGTATCACCATGAAAATTTAGAAGGTTGTTAAGCAAGCGTTTTTGAGTTCAGGACTATAAATTTTGTAAGGTTTTGTTTTGAAATGAGCTTGTGGGAAGGATCAGAATGGCATGGAGAGTATTTTCAATTTAACATTGCTGAATGTGAAAAATCCATGCTGGCTATAGTATACAGCCACTCTCGTGGCTGTATAATTACATTAAAAAGTCTATTTATGTAATGTATTACATGCTTCATTGGGTGTTGTATATTCTCAGCATTTCTCCAATTTTTATTTTTAAATTTTAATATTATTGTATATTTTTTCTTTTTCCTTTTTATCCTTTTTATCCTTATTTTGCTTGTATACCTTTATTTATGTGTACTGTAGAAAGTAACTACATTGCTTAATTCTTATCTGAAGTGATCTGAAGGTGGGGACATAAAAACAGTCCGTCTGTCGTGATCAGATCATCTGCTAATGAGCTTTAGACTTACAGTGTCCTTTTTCCTCTGCAGGGTTGGGGGACCTATTATGATGGTCCACCCCCAGAGAGTGATGGATCTTATTGGTTTTCAGAGGACTTTGGAGAGTTTTCCAGTTGGTGTGGCTGGCTCTTCTATCGAAGCACTGGTTGATCTGTGGAATACAGAAATGACCCAGGCGATTGTCATGATTGCACCTGAGTGTCCTCTCCCAAGTGGCAGAGCTCAGAAAGCTCCATGGTATACCCCAGAGCTAAGAGCAATGAAGGGAGAACAGGTGGAGAAAACAGGTCATAAGCACAGGTGGAGAAAAACTGGAAGATTCTAATAATTTTAGACCAGTAGCAAATGTCCTATTCCGGGCAAGGTTCTTGAGAGGGTGGTTGCCAACCAGATGCAGGTACTCTTGGAGGAGACAGATTTTTTACATCCATTTCAATCAGGATTCAGGCCTGGGTTTGGTACAGAAACTGCCTTGGATGCCCTATACAATGACCTGTGTCAGGAGAGAGATGTGGGAGTGTGGCTCTGCTGATTCTCCATGATCTTTCAGTAGCTTTTGATACCATCAATCATGGTATCCTTCTGGGGCAACTGTCCAAGTTGTTTATTGGGGACACTGCATTGTGGTGGTTCCATTTTTACTTGGATGGCCAGAAGGTAGTTCTTGGGGAGCATTGCTCGGATCCATAGGCTCTCCACTATGGGGTCCCGCAGGGGTCAATTCTGTCTCCTATGTTGTTTAACATTTACATGAAACTGCTGAATGGGGTCATACGGAGTGCATTGTCATCAGTATATTGATGACACACAGCTCTATTTCTCCTTTTCATTTTGGCAGTGGATGTGCTGAATTAGTACTCGGTTATGATAATGGACTGAATGAGGGCCAATAAACTGAAGCTTAATCCAGACAAGACTGAGATGCTGTTGGTGGTGGTTCCTCTGACTGGCTGAGTGGTGTGCGGTATGCTCTAGATGGAGTCACACTCCCTCTGAAGGAATGGGTTCATAGTTTGGGGGTTCTCCTGAATCCACTGTTGTCACTTGAGGGACAGCATGGAGTGCCTTCCATCAGCTTAGGCTGGTGGCCTAACTGTGACCCTATCTGGACAGGGATAACTTGGCTATAGTAATCTATGCTCTGGTAACCTCAAGGCTGGATTATTGCAATGCACTTTATGTGGGGCTGCCTTTGAAAGCAGCCCAGAAGCTCCAATTAGTGCAGTGTGCAACTGCCTGATTGTTGACAGGTTCAAGGTGAACAGAGCATATAACACCTATCCTGTTCCAATTGCATTGGCTGCCTATACGCTTACAAGCTCAATTCAAAGTGCTGGTTTTGACCTATAAAGCTCTTTATGGCTCAGGCCCCCAACATATTTTGAAACACCTCTCCAAATATAAACCTACCCGGATCCTTAGATCTTCCTCTGAGGCCTTTCTCCAGGTTCCCCCTTTGAGGGAAGCTCGGAGGGTGGTGACAAGGGAGAGGGCCTTTTCTGTTGTGGCTCCCCACCTGTGGAATATGCTCCTCAGTGAGGTCTGCCTGGTGCCGTTCCTCGAGTGGGGGATAGTATTGCTATTGTTTTGTTGTTGTTTATTGTTACGTTTTTATAGGGTGTTTTATTTGCTTTGTTTTAACATTGTGTAAGTCACTTAGGGACTTTCAGGTATCAAGCAACTAAAAAATCTAAATAACAACAACAATTCTATGATATATACTTGAAATTACTGGTATTGTTCATTGTGGGATTTTCAATAAATGTTATATATATTATATAATATATATATATATATATATACATACACACACACACACACACACACACATACACATGGGACCTTCTTATTATTCCATATAGCGAAACCTTCTAGAGTAGCAGCTGTATCTTCTTTCAACACCAGAAATGAGACAGTATCTTCTACCACACTTGAAGGCAACAGGCTAGTTTTGGAGGCATATGACCGATCATGTAGCTCTATCCTCCAACCCCTTACTGATGTTTGTTGACACACATATCCATCCACTGCCTGAAGCGGCTGCCTCATTCTTCTTAACAGTAAGACCATCCCTGGTATAATACAAACATATGAATTAATGAATGGATGGATGATGCAATACAATGTCTCACAATGATTAACTTTGGTTCAATGTATGTTTAATCAATATGTGAGCTGAGCCAGGAGTTGTGCCAGGGAATTAGAGCCAAGGAACACACCAGGCCCAGTAAGACTATATTTCTCCAGCAAGGTCCCAGCCCAAGCATGATGCTTTCGTCACTCTTTCTATCCAGGGCAGCCTGATGAGAGCAGCTGATCTTTTACAGAGAAATCCAACTCTGGGAAAACCATTGTAAGACATGCTGGAGCAAGAGAAGCTGACGTAATGTTCTGCTACATCCAATTGCCTTTCAGGAGCCTCTGGGCTGGCTGAATGCTGGATCACCCGGGAACTGTGCACAGGGACCAGAAAGTAAAAGCCTGCTCTCACAAATACCCCTACTAGGAGTTAGCCATTTCCATTGACTTCTCTTGTATTTATTTTCTTAGGCCAACCTTTTTCCCGGCGTAACTTTTGTCTGAATTGGGACCTAAACAAGTGCTCCAAACATGAGTTTCGTGTGGCCTAAGTCCCCTCAACTAAGCCCCTCCCCTGACACACCCCATTTCCAGCATTTATGCCGGCTTTACTTACACCGGTTTCAGCTAAGCTCAGCTGAGGAATTTGTGTCAGCATAGCCTGGCTGATTCAGGACACAGTTGGCTCAGCTGGAGATTCACCAGATCCCCTCAGCTTGGCATAAATGCAAGTTGGATTCTGTCCTGAGCGTGGCAGCACCTGTGTTTAGGAAAACCTGCCTATTGCCATTGGGCATTAGATATTGATCTGTTTTAATCTTTTTAGTTGATAGCTATTTTAATTGTTTTAAATATGCTTTTAATTACTTGTTCTTAACTGTTTTATTGAGAATTTTAATGGTTTTTGTAAACCACTTACAGGACTTTACATTCAAGCAGTATATAAATTTTGTTAAATAAATAAATTTGTTAAATAAATAAAGCCAGACACCCTGGCTGTACTGTTTCAGATGACTGTTGAAACTTCAGCAAGATTACCGAGACATAGAATTTTAAGACAAACATAGTTAATTATGTTTGCCTAAAATGTTACTGTTTTCATCTGTGTTTTATTGATTATTACTATTGTTATGTACTTCATTTATGAATCATTTGCTGTGAAGCATCTCAAAGCTATATGCAATAAAATATATACAAAACAACTGCATATATAAAAACATTTTTTATTTAACAGAATATATATATCACTTGATAGTAAAAACAAAAAACCCTGTAAGCAGTTTACAAGGAACATTAAAATCAATATTAAAAGTTACAAGCAGGGCTTTTTCTGTGACTGTATTCACTGGTACTGAGTACCGGGACATCTTTTTTTGCTGCCCATTTTGTGTTGGCTCCCATGGCATTTTTATCAAGGTATGACTACCGGCACTTCATTTTTTTACCCAAAAAGTGCTGATTACACCAACTAAAAACCATTAAAACAGCAGTAGACCAAAAAGAGATTAAAACACACAATAGTGTAGTGGCAAATGCAGATGTGCAGGGTCCCTTCATGATAGTCGTGCCACGCCCCCTCACAGCCATGCCCCCTTCTAAGAATATACAATAAAATGAATTTTCAGTCTCCTACTTTGTTTGGAGTACTTTCCCTTAGTGATGCATTGCAATGATCAACACAGCTCTCCATGTGTTGCCTTTCAGTTAGATCTACTATCTTCTGTGCACATACATGGGCAAATGTACTAAGATGCTGTAAGATAAGGAAGTTCCTTTGCTGAGCTTTCCTTCTTGGTTGCCATACTAAAATTCAGAGTAACTGCATTTGAGCAGAACTTATGAGTTTCAGGAGGAAACCCAAGCATGGAAATTCCTGATCCTAATCTCTGGTATTGGCTGAACCCCCACTCCCACACACATGCACATACTCGTACATATATTCATTAGGATTCCATGTTACTATGCACAATGCATATATATAGAACGTAAGTAGAAGCTGAAACACCACCACACACACTTTCTCTCCCCACATCCTTTGAATGTATTTCTTCTCTCTTTTCCTCCTCCTCCTCCTCTTGGCTTTGGGCTGGAACAAAACCAGAGCTTGGAAGATTACTTTTAAAAAGTAATAAATTACAGTTACAATTACATGGCCCAAAAAGTAGTAATTACCATTACAATTCCTCTGAAAGTAACTAATTACTTTACTTTCCTCAAAAGTAATCACTACAATTACATTACAGTTACTTTTTAAAAGAAAAATGCCTACAAGGTGCTGGCCTTGGCTGCTGCACACCTAAGTAGCCTAAAACAACATTAAAAATAAACACACACATACAGAGGTAGTAGAATAATTCTTTTTATCCATAAGATAGCAATGGGGGTCTCTCTGCTGGTAAGGGAGGTGGGGAGGGAGGCAGAGGCCACTACTCAGATCTTTGCACATCAAACGAAGCGCAACCCTCCCCAGCCAGCCAGCAAGCATAATTTCTCTCACTTAACCACCTCCCGCACTCTGCCCTGCCACCAACTAAGGGACACTCACCCAAGCAAACATTTTCCCGAGATGCAAAAAAGTTAAAATACTGCAAATGCAGCACAGTACCCAGAGAAGGTGGTGGAGGCCACTTTGTGTGCCAAATGCAAACACAGTATTCACACACACACACACACACACACACACACAGTCACACAGTCACACAGTCATCTTTCACCTCCACAGTTCTTTATCTCCATTCTGCTGTTGCCTCCTTCTCCTCCTTTATCCATGTTCTTGCCCTCTGGCTCCTTTTTCCCTCCACTCCATTCTTCACCACCACCATCCATTTTATAAAACAATTGTTTTCTCCACTTCACCCCATCCCCCTCTCCAACTCCTTCCTCGTTGCCTCCTACTCACCCACAGAGCGTGAGGGAAGAGTGATGCTGCACAGAAGCCCAGTTTGAGGCACATGATTTTCACAAATCAAAGAAGCAGAAGACTTCCCCTGTTCCCCCCCCCAAGTAATGCCCAAAGTAATGCTGGAAACATTACAATTACATAAAAGTAATAAAATTATTCCTGGTTCTATTACAATCAAAACGTAAAGGAATTACCCACACATTTCTCAAAAAAGAAATGAATTACAAGTTACTTGTAACAAATTACTTCCAAGCTCTGACAAAACCACACATCTCCCCCTTCCCTTTTTTTGCTGCTGGGTTGAGAATAAGGTCCTTGTTCACAAACAAACAAACTAGAGGTCATGCAGCAGAGAGAGAGAGAGAGACCGACCCCTTCAGGTGAACTTCTCCCCTACCCTCCCTCCTTTTCCACTTTTCCTTGCTTGCTTAGTCTTTATCATCATCTCCATACTCCTTAGTCCTTCTCCTGCATGCAGGGCCAGCCCCAGGCATGCTGGGGCCCTGGGCACCTCCGCTCCCCCTCCACAATCCACAGAACATAAGCATCCACGGACCGCAAGACAGGAGCTTCCACGCCACCCACCATCCCCCCGCTAGCCCCACGCTTCACCTACCTTTCCATTGTTTTTTGCAGCGCGTGCAGGTTTGCCATCAATCAAGATGGTGGCTGAGGTTTCCCTTAGTGGCTGAAGCCTCTGCCGCCATCTTTGTTGATGGCAGCAATGCGTGCATGTAGCATGCATGCATGCCATCAGCAAAGATGGCAGCAGAGGCTTCAGCCCCTTAAGGAAACCTCGGCCGCCATCTTAATTGATGGCAAATCTGCGCACCGCAAAAAACGGAAAGGTAGGTAAAGCAGGGGGTAGTGGGGGGTTAGCAGTCCACGGATGCTTCCGCGAATCGTGGAAAGAGAGTGGAGGGCCTCCTGTAGCTCCAGGGGCCCTCTGGCCAGTGCCCCACCTGGCTGCCCTTTAAGAACCGGCCCTGCCTGCATGCCTTGTCCCACAATAACAGAAGTCTTATGAGCTGATAAGCATGAAAAGGAAGTGTTTTTTTTATTTGTTTAGGATATTTGTATGCCGCTTTTCATCACCAGGTGACCTCAGGTCTTTTCAGTGGCTAACTCTCCTCCTTTCACTCTAATTGGCCCAATAGCAGGAAAGGGACATAGGGACCCTGCTGGAACCCTGCTCCCAAAACCGTAAGGGGTTAAGACCCCCCTCCAGACTTGGGATGACTACACCCCTGAAAACACATCAAAATCTATGTGTCTGGATAGGCTTGCCTAAACAGAAATGTTTTAAGCTTGTGCTGAAAAGAATACAGCAAATGTGCCTGCCTGCTTTCATTAGGCAGGGAATTCCAAAGTGTAGGTGTAGAATGATTTCTTACAAGTGCAGAACAAATATTATGTGGCACTGTAACAGAGCCAGTTCCATATGTAAAAACAATTTTCAATCCAATACAGATACAGATAAAAAAAAAACTCCACTTAGAAGGCTTGTTGAAATAGGAAAGTCTTCAACAGGTGCCAAAAAGACAATTTAGATGGCACCTCTTTGATATGTATTGGGAGGGAGTTCCAAAGGGTGTTTTGCCCCAGTGAGCAGTCAACCCACGATATTCTGCACTAGCTGCAGCTTCCAGGTCAACCAGAATTATACATAATTAGCTATACTTAAAAAAACCTAAGCTAATTAATAACTATCAATAAAAAACATATTTGCAGATTTGAGTTGTGCTTTACTGATAATATTATTATGTTCACCCAGGACATCCAGTTCCCCACCACCACGGGTCAACTTTGATAGGTAGGTGTGCCATTTATCAAAGGGGAATCCTTAAATGTCATGAATGAGGCATATGAAAACCTAGAATATCATACAAGTACACCTGTCAGAAATCTGGGATTAGCTACAGTGTCCTGTTTGGGCGTATTACTCAGTGGGAAACCTGGGTTGATTGTTATGTGATGTGTGGAATGATCCCGAGAGGTTTTCTTTAAATGGTGCTAACAGAACACCTGTGACTAGAAATGAATGTGAAGTGAGAAGGGCAAATTTTACATTTCTCTCCTTGTAAACGACCAGAAACAAGTGCCTCCTCCTCCCACCCCCAAAAGAACTGTGAATTCAGTGTAGCGGAGGTTTCTATCTGACAGGCTATACGTGACAGAGAAAGACTACAAAATAGGACAGCCAGCTTATCAAGAAAAGAAATGACTAGTGGAGCATATATCTTCCCTGCTACCAGGAGATGCTGAAGATGTCAAGCTCATATCTGCTCCCAGCATAAGGGGGCCAATGAGTTGCTGTGCTGACAATAGTACTCATCAGAGAAGGACACAAAGTGACTGAAGACTGATGAAAGGAGCAGCTGGCCTTTTCATCCTGTAAGCGCCTCCCTTCGTTACGGTTTTGTTTAAATGCTATCTTTTAGCTGAATTATTTTGAGCTGAATTGAATCCCGGCAAGAGGCTCTCGGAAAGCTTCTCTTCCTAGATATAGAGGAGGCCACAGCAATGCTTGCTTCTTGCCAGCCTTGACCTGATGGAGGAATAATTAATGGTTTGTATTTTAATAGTATTGGGATCTGTGCTAGTGAAGGAGATTGACCCTGGTCACCTTTCTGGTCAACCACATCCAGACAGCCATAGTGAGGCATTCTAAATCCTCAGTGTGTTGTAGCAGTTAGAGTGTTGGACTGGAATCTGAGAGACCAGGGTTCAAATCCCTACTCAGCTATGAAACTCACTGGGTGATCTCAGGCCAGTCACAGTCTCTCAGCCTAACCTACCTCATAGGGTTGTTGTGAGGATAAAATAGTTAAGGGGAGAGAACCACATAAACCACCTTGAGTTCCTTGGAGGAAAGGTGGGATATAAATGTAATAATGAATGAATGAATGAATGTGGAAAACATGTAGGCTCTCCATATGATTTAAGAAGCCTAATCCTCCAGGGTTCTCAACTGGGTGAGGTCTACATGAGTAAAAGAGGCTTCCTGTTGCAGATATTTGCTTCCAACTTCTGGAGGTGAGTGAGAATAACTGGAGAGGACAGAACTAGTATGCTCATCCTCATGCTACATGATTCTAATTGCGTGGGAGATTAGAACACCCAAACTGGGCTATGGTCACTGCACAATCAACCCCATGGTGGGAAGAAAACACTAGGTGCCCTCTAGTGTCATTGCTGTTCAGAGTTGGCCAATCTGTTTTGCACAGTCAGTTGCAGATTGATATGTGTCAGAAACATGCCATTGTGTCCACTCAAATGTTGAAATATTTGTATGAAACATCAGATGGAATCCCTAAGATGGCCTGCTGAGGAATAAAAGGCTGATCTACAAGAAAACTCTCAGCATCATTATTTTCTTTATTAAGTATCAGGACTTGGCACGAAGATGGCGGTTTAGTTAGACACTAAACGCAGAGCTCCGCTTCTTAGTATCCTTTATCACTTTTAAAGCTTCCACTTGAAGGTTAGTAATCTACTACGTCTCAGCCGAGATCCTTTATCAACTATATATTACCAGAGACTCAGAAAATAACCTTCCTTGTATGATCTGAGACTTCATCTCCCCTTCCCCCGCTAATTAATGACTGACAACAGCCCCCAAGCCATCTGAGACCTCTGAAGACGGAGCCCACTAAGAACAAACTGCTTTTGGCTGGAATTGCGAGTGCATTTTATAAGTCCCTTAAATGGTTCAAACACAGAAAAGGTGTTATGAACAAGATCAAAGCTCTCAAAAGACTCCTGATGTGTCTGGAAAAAGGGACTCCCAACTCAAAATCACAAACTTTTTTTTACTAAGTCAAGAGGACAAAACAAAAAATAAAGAACTATGTACAGCAGGGAAACCTTTTAACATACCCTTAAAGGAACATCATTGCCCTGGACTGGAAACAGCCAACAAAGAAATCATTACAACTGAAAACGCGGAGGAACTTCAAAGTTTGGAGCATGAAACAATCATGGAG
This sequence comes from Rhineura floridana, assembly GCF_030035675.1. Taxonomy (NCBI): domain Eukaryota; kingdom Metazoa; phylum Chordata; class Lepidosauria; order Squamata; family Rhineuridae; genus Rhineura; species Rhineura floridana. Next base: position 158,130,806 of record NC_084483.1, read on the forward strand.
TCTCCACTTGATCAGATCTTACCTTCCAACTCGGCGCAGACCTCCGAGCTTGCGTTGCCGCTGACTCCTGCTCCCTCTGTGGATAGACCATTACAATCAACTTCGAGTGCCTCTCTTGATGATTTTATTGCAGTCCTTGATAATCAGAACCTGTCTTTTACACATCCTCACCATTCTTTAGCTCACTCCACAGAGACCACAGATAATAAAGAAATCGAGCAAATAGGCCAAAAACTCTTGCTAACAGGCCAAAAGTGTCTACAGTTACAATCGGCAATTGCTGCCAAGGAAACCGAGAACATCAAAGCCCTTTTAGATGAAGCAGTTGGGCTATTAAAATCTCAAACGGAAGAACTGGTTAAACTCCACCCCTTTTTATACAGCCTCTTGAATTCTTACAATTTAACAACCATGCCGAAGACTTCAAAGAACAAGAACCACCATTCGGTACTTAAAAGGAAAAAAATCAAGACGTACTAAAAATTATAAATCTTCAAGAAGTGAGCTGCTAAATTTCCAGAAACTTTTTAATCGACTTCACCGAATCATTAACGACCAGCAAACAGAACTACAAATGACGAAAATGACTATTTCTCCGCCAGAATTACAGATCCCTGAATCAGGGAGAATATCCTGCGCAACTCAAACGGAAACTCCGCTCGAATATACGACTTGTTTGAATATGTCAGTTATGCCCCCTGCTTTCAACTTGAAGGATAAAAGCGGAAATTACTCCGTAAAGGACAAAAAACTCCGCCCAGGGACAAAATCGGAACACTGGCTCCTGAAACATAGTCCCAATAAACTTGCTATACTGAACCTGCCAATCCCCAGAATCAAAGAAAATGAAACTAAAAGGAAACAAAGAATCTGCAACGCCCTTCAGTCGCTAGGTCTGAAAGTGCTCTGGCCTAGCGATATACTGAATGTGGAGAACTTATACAATTTGTCTATGAATACATCTATTTTGTTAACTCTAGTATCTTCTGATGTTACTGCCCGAATAATTGCAAATAAACCTTTTTTTAGCTCCCGAGGAATAATTGTTCAAAGGCATTTTACAAATTTAGCAAAACCATTACCTCTACTTATAAAAAGAAAAACACCATCAACAAACTCTCCTTTACAAAATGAAAATGGGGATTTCCCTCTGATAGAGGAAACTATACCTCTAAATCTTGGAACTTTGGCCTCATATCCAAATCAGATTCCCCCTCTCAGTCTACTTCACCAAAATATCATCTCCTCGTCAGTAGGGCTTTCCATTTCAACGAATGAGAAATCCTATCTGACCTCCTTAATAAATAAATTAATACAAGAAGAATCAAGCCTTGAATTATTGAACTTTACTTCTGCTGACCTTATCACATTAGACGCGGTAAGTTCCTCTCCGCTCTCTGTCCCTTCTACTGAGTCGACCATATTACCTGTTAATATAGAAACCATTAAGATGGACCAAGAAAAAACTTTTGACTTCTCATGAGAGGGTGAGGAGGAATTAACAAACTGTTTTCATACGTTCACCGATCTCGAACAGACTATGGTAATTAACAAACTGCAGAATCTCTTAACAAATCTTAGGAACAAAAGGACAGGCTCCGGTTTTTTGGAGGATTTCGAACTGGGATCTCCTCCCAGTGGCTTGCCTCCACTTTCAAAAACTGTATCAAATGTATCCCCACACTATTCAAATGTATGTAGACCCAGCTCAAGTTGTGAGATAATAGTACACAAAATTTCTGAGCTAGACTGACAAACTCTTTTCCTACCACCTTAAACCCTGACTCTGCCCTCTATTAAAGAACCCAACTTTAACTTAACCTCAAACAAATTTTACCCCTCAGAGGGCGAGTTCCCCCTTTATGAGAGGGAAATAAATGGGAATAAGAAATTTAATCAACTGAAAATTGTTTCTTGGAATGTTGCTGGCTGGGTATCCAAACTAAATTGCCCAGAATGTGTAGAATTTCTGAGATCGCTAGACGTAATATGCATCCAAGAAACCTGGTGCTTAAACAACATAGCCCTGCATAGCTTTGAGACTGTAGAATTATCAGCTAAACCAGCACTAACCAGAGGTAGATCTAAGGCTGGATTAGCAATCTTGATCTCTTCTAAATTAGATGTTAAAATTACAAAATTAAACTCCTGCGACGATTTTGCAATAGCAGCCCTATTAGAGACAAATACCCTATTGATCGTAATAATAAATGTGTACATTCCTCCCTCCACTCTTAAGGACACCACAACCTCTATTTGGAACTATTTGGAAAACTATATCATAAGCTTAGAACAAAAACATCCTAAGGCCCATTTATTAATCATGGGAGATCTGAATGCTAGAATAGGTCCAAACAATGATATTCTGGCCTTATCCCCCTTATGGGGCGATATTGATAATGATGATCTAAAGCCACAATATAACAGAAGTTCCAAGGATCAAAAGATTAATTATGCTGGGATATGTTTAACTCAACTGGAAGCGCGACTAAACCTTGAGATACTTAACGGACGTGAGGGGGTAGATAATTTTGCAGAATATATGTTTATTTCCAGACGCGGAAGTAGTGTGGTCGATTACATGCTGACACCTCCTACTCTATTACCATACATCAACAACTTTTCAGTGGGGGATAGGCTAGAAAGCGATCACCTTCCCCTATTACTCAATCTTTCTTTAACTGACAAGCATAATCTCCTTGTAAAATCTCCTAGAGAAAATCTAGCTTCTCCAATATATTATAGGAGATTATACTGGAATCCTAGTACTAGTATTAAAATTGAGAGATTCCTAGTCTCCTCACAAGCTTCTACACTAAGGAACCGTATAATGGAATCAAATACAATCTCAGAAAGTTTAATAAATTATTCTTCATTATCCTTAGCTCTAGAAAATCTTTTGAAGGTGTCTAATCAACTGCGCCAGCCAACCTCTGTAAAATACCCCAGTTGGTTTGATAAAGAGTGTAAAGATGCCAAGCAGATTTTAAGAGGAATATATTACATCTACAGAGAGGCAGATGGTAAGACACTCCCTCCTGAATACTACTCCGCAAAAAGAAATTATAAAAGGGTAATCGCTCTTAAAAAGAGATTGGCACAACAGGATAATTGGAAGGCGCTAATAAATGCGTCGTTAAATAATGACTCTAAGCTGTTTTGGGCTCTAGTCACCAATGCCCTAGGATCAAATGCGCCCTCACAATGTAACATTTCTCCTGAATTATGGGAGCATCACTTTTCTACACAGTTTTCAAATTATAAAAACAAGTCCCATAGTTCTACTTTCCTAGTGGATATTTGTACTTTACCAGATTGGCCTCCGGTTGAACAAGATGAAATAGTCCTTTTGATCAATAATCTTAAAAAAGGAAAAGCCCCAGGAATTGATGCAATCCTCCCAGAAATGTTAATAAAAAATATTCAGTGGTGGGCCCCATTACTTACATCCCTTTTTACACAAATAAATTCAACAGGAAAAATTCCATCAAATTGGCTTGAAGCAGTGATTATACCAATATACAAAAAAGGGGACAGGGGTGATCCTGCAAATTATAGACCCATTAGTCTCCTTTCTGTTGTGGGCAAGGTATATGCCAGCCTTTTAAATGTAAGACTCCAATCCTGGTTAGAAGAGGAACACATTTTAGGCAGAGAACAAGCAGGTTTTTGCAAAAATAGATCTACCATTGACCACTGCCTAATTTTAAGCTTTTTGGCAGAAAAATACATGTATGGCACAAATAGGGGCCTAAATGTTGCTTACATGGACCTTAGGATGGCCTTTGACTCAGTTCCAAGAGATCTACTATGGGCAAAACTAAATGCGACCTCAATGGATAAAAGACTGCTACTCCTTATAAGACAACTATATAATTGTACTTCATTAAGGGTGAGATATGGAATAAACGGAAATCTAACTAAATCTATTCCTGTAAACATAGGGGTTCGCCAAGGCTGTGTTTTGGCTCCCTCTTTATTCAATCTCTTCCTCAATGATTTAAGTAATGAATGCCATAATGAAAACCTGCATTCTCCTAAAATAGCAGGAGTGAGTTGCCCTATGCTTCTCTATGCAGACAACACGGTACTGATGTCTTTTTCCGTAATCGGTCTCAAACGCCTCCTCCGAATTTTTATAAATTATTGTGAAAAAAATTATCTATTAACTTTAACAAATCTAAGATAATGGTTTTTTCCAAAAAGAGACCGAATACACAATGGAAAATAAAGGACAAAATGTTTGAACAGGTCAAAAAGTATAAATACCTTGGAATTATATTTTGCTCTACACTTTCCTGGACCTCCCATATCCAGGCTGCAATACAAGCTGCTTATAACACCATTAGAGTTACAATCAGATCTTTTCATACCAAAGGTGGCCGTTTTATTCCCGCTGCACTAACAATTTTTAAAACCAAAATCCTCTCACAATTGTTATATGGCATCCCAATTTGGATTTTAAATTTCCACAATAAAATAGAAACATTACTTTCAAGCTTCCTCCGTTCTATTTTTGGACTTCCAAAATGTGCCTCTCCTGCTGGCCTTCGCCTAGAGGCAGGAATCTCCTCAATAGAATGTACAGCCTGGATACAGGCCTATAGGTTTTGGCTTAAAATAGCTTATTCCGAGCCCCACTTAGGGCTCTTGCACCTAATCTGGAAAGATCCCTTCGAAAGTACATGGATCAAAACCTTTAGTGGGAAGCTAAAATACCTAGGCCTGTCTCTCGAACTATTATCATCTTGGAACCTAGCGATGGCTAAGTCTACCATCATCCAACGGTTAAAGGATATTGACCAACAATATCTAATCTCAAAGGCCCACACATCGTGTTCCCCAATGCACTTTAATTTAAGCTTCCGTTTTCCGTCTTCAGCAATATATCTGGAAGAGTTAACCTCCTCACACTATAGATTTCTGTTCTCTCGTGCCAGATTCAACTGTCTGCCATCAGCTCTCTTAACGGGTTGTTATCAAGGTATCCCACTAGAAAGACGCTACTGTATTTGTAATCAGAATTTACCTGAAACCCTGGAACATGTCCTACTTAACTGTGAGATATACAATGTTCCAAGAGTTAAATTAATTCTACCATCTATTTCTACCTTTTCTGATAGAACACCAGAATGGATTGTTCACTTTCTTTTGTCCGATAAAGACAAAACTCTAACAGAACTAGTTGCCAAATTTCTTTATGTAGCACAATCCATACGTAAAAACCAGGTTCGAATTATGCACTCTTGATTTAATGACTTATTTTAATTCTCTGTTCAAGACAAATTGCTAGACGAAGAACTTTGTCTATTAGCTTAATACTGAACTTTGGCTTATTTCTATCTTGTTTTATTTTTAATTCTATTACTGTTAAATGTACTTACCTGTATATTTAAATTGTATATAACCAGCTCGGGTCTATGACCGTAATAAATAAAATAAAATAAAAAATATTAAGTATCAGACAAAATGTGAACTCTTCATAGAAAGAGAGCCCTTCTTCCCATAATTGATTAAAATGAACTGATTAACTTATGAAGAGTTCATATTTTGTCTGATACAGGCATCATGAGGCAGGGAAAGAAATATGCATAAACTATAAAAAAAATTAATGAACCTGTCACAGAATTAGGTATTGTTGCAACGACTTTTGAGATATGTTGCCTCAGCAGAAATAATAAATTGAATTCTTGTGGCCTTGAGGAACATTCCACTAAAATATGGCCACTATCTATCTATCTATCTGTCTGTCTGTCTGTCAAGTGCAGTTTTGAGGCTTGCCTCTTCTACCAATTCCTCTCTTGTCATAATGGGACCTTTCTCTAGCAGTGATTTAGCCAAGATGGATTTGATTCATATGCTGAATGGGGGAAAGCGTTGAAAAGAGCTGAGACAGGGGTATGTCATTTTTCCCCAAGGAGGAACTCCTTGGATCTGCAGAGTCCAAAGCCTTCCTGTACCCTCAAAACCCACAAAACTATGCAAGCTCTTCCCATCTCCCACCATGGTCAATAAGAGGGAAATTAAGAAAACAATTAATTCCCACCGTTACCACCACCTTCTGCTCTGGCCAGCACAAAGTGACTGGGCTCTGGTCAAGGATAGCTAATGTGCTGACCTCCAGAGGTTTGTGCTATGGTGTATTCCAGCTCTCATCATTCCCAACCAGCATAACCAACGGTGAGGAATGATGAAGGCTGTAGCCCAGCAACATCTGGAGGGTACCACATTGGCTTCCTTTGACTTAGAAATTTATAGTTTCTTGCCCAAGGAATCTCCCCACTATGTTATGGGTGTAACCTTGAACCCCCTAATATATACCCACTAGAGACACAAACTGTACCCGAGAGTGTAGCAGGATCTTTTTGCTGGGGTTACAACCCATACGTCACTCTTATGTGTGTATAAATCCACCCACAACCCCAAGAACACACTCAAAAAGGTAAAATAAAGGTTGGTTTGCTCCCACACCCAAGGAATACTCGAGAGACAGAAATGGGTTGATGTTATATTTTATTAAAATATAACACGTTTTTGGAGAGCCTGCATTCCAATTCCAGCAAATTAACCAAATTAAGCCAAAATACAAATGTCCAGGTAGGTGAACGTAACTCTAAGGGAACACCCCCGTCAACCCCTCAGCATGTTAACAGCCATAGGCTGTGGCTTCCCAACCAAGGATGCAGAGAAATTAGCCCCCTCCTTGTTAAGTGAGCCTAGGGTGTGCACCCCACCCATGCTCTCGAGCCCCACCATACTCGTGTTCACCTGAAAAGCACAAGCAAGGCCAGCAAGGGCACCCCCCCAGTTTGCCCCTGAGGCATGAAGCCCCCGGATATCCCTGGAGGGTGCCCCTATACCCAAAATGCCTCAGTATACCTAATTTAAGCCCCAACCTGTTCACCTGCCCAGACTCCACACCACAAGAGGCGATCAGCAGCTGCTTGGTCACCTCCACCCACCAAGAAGAGGTCAGACAAACTGCTCTGCAGGTCCTCCAAAAACCTTGTGGTGAGAGATGCACGCCATCGTATCTGAAAAGATGGGGGGCATCATATCCGATCCTCAAATGTGAAATGAAAGCCCACCCCAATGCCATAACCAACGTATGGATGCTCCTGTTCACCCACCTGCGAGCCCTGGGAATACGACTAGGTTGCAGCTGAAGTGAAAGTGGGAGTGCATGCCCATCATGGTATTACACAGATGCTGGAGGGATGCTCTGCCAGGTGAAATTGCCTTTGAGGCAAAAACCAAGTGTCCCACCAATTCCTGGAGCTGGAGGAGAGTGAGCTTCCTTGCTCCCAGAGCATCTCTCAACTGTGAACAGAGCACTGGGAGCTTATCATCAGGCAGCATAGAGCACTGAGAGATGGTGTCAAGAAGGATACCCAAGAACGTCAGAGAAGCTGATGGCCCCTCAGTCTTTTCTGGAGCCAGAGATACATCCAACTCCTCAGTCAGACTCTCAGATGTGCTCATGAGAAATGAACGCTGTGAAGCCCCTGCTGCTCCAACAAATAGGTCTTCCAAAGAATGGGCCGTGAGGGAAGACCCAGACCTGTCCCTCACAGCCCACTCAATGAAGGTGCTGAAAACCTCGAAGACCACACAGGAAATGGAGCATACCACGGGCATTGCTCTGTCAATATAAAACTTTCAATGAAACTTAACTCAATGTCCAATGGATGAACAGGGAGAGGTGAAATGCGGACTTAATGTCACATTTTGTTAACTATGTCCCCCTCCCAGCCCGTCAAACCACCCTAACCGCCTCATCAAAGGATGTATATCTCACAGAAGCCTTCTCCTATGGAATGCCATCATTGACCGACCCACCTTTGGGGAATGATAGGTTATGGATGAGGCGGTACTCCCCTGGTTGCTTCTTGGGGACCACACCCAAAGGGAAGACATGTAACTCAGGAAGGGGAGGTCTGAGAAAAGGGCCAGAAATCCGACCAGCAGCTAGTTCCTTTTTCCTCACCAAGTCCTGATTAGAAGATGGGCACCCTAGGTCCCATATAAGGAATCTTGAATCTCTCAGCAAACCCTGACCACAAGAATGTCGCTGCTGACTGGTCAGGATAAGATTCCAAGAGCCAAATTAGGGGGGGCAATTTTATGGGGCTACTGGCTTTGTGGTGGACCTCCGTCATCACTTGAGCCATGTTTGGGTTGGGATTGTTCCCCAGCCGACTGCTTGGACTGCCAGACCTTCCCACAGGATGCACTAGAATGTGCTGAGCCACAGATGCTGCAAGCATGACTGAGCTGGCAGGGATGGCAGGCACAGCAACCCAAGCTATTAAAGGCCCAGCAGACCTGCTGGGATTAAACCCACTGCGGCCCCTGGCCTGAGCCAGGAACCGATGTGTGATCTCACACCAAAAGATGCCCACTATCAGCCCTGTCACCAACACCAGGCCTGGCTGGGGTCATGCAGCATAGCCACAAACCCTGATGCTCAATGTCCCAGCATATTGTGGGGTCTAGCACCACCCATTGCCTAAGATTCTCATCATACCATAACCATGCATTGCCCAAGAAGTCACGAAAGGCCCTATGTATAATGTCCTGCTGCTTTATCATATACAAAGCCCTGGACAGGTACACCGGAGTCATTACCCCCATATACACAGTGTAGGCATTTAGCCAACTGGGCCAAAAGTGATCCACCTTCTTCTCTTTAACTGCCTCCTCATCCTTTGCCTCATCACCTTCCTTCCTTAGGCTTTACCTCCAGCTCTCTGTAGAGGAGTGAGCATATATTGATATATTCTCCTCACCATATCTTCTCCTGCATGGCCCGCAGATGGTGATTGCCAAGTGAGAGAGAGGTGTCGCCCTGTAGGTAAGTGTAAGGAAGTAGGCTGCTGTGCTGATTGTGCTGGTGGTGGCTGCCAAGGAGCTACAGCTGCTGTTGGCCATGGGAGCTGAGGCTATGTGGGAACAAGAACCCCACCTATGTAAACCATGTTCTAGGCTCAGTGATGAAGGGGCCCCCTGACGGGCTTGCCCCAACTAAGGGGCCAGTGAAGCCCCAAGTATGAGCTCGTGTGTCAAAACAGTGGGCAGAGACTCACCAGGAAGAGCAGATGTGGACGCCATTGCTATTGATGCAGAAGGCTCCCCCAGAGACCTAGTTGGGATGATGGTGGAAGAAGACGGAAGCTGTTCACTCTGGGTTGTAGCTGCTGGAGTTACCCACACCCAGCTGGCATTGATCATAGGTGATTCCACCTCTCCCCTTGCCGGTGCTGGGCCCCGACCATCTGCTGGGGGCTTGTTGGCTGCTCCTTCCTCTAAGGCTGCAACCCTGGCATCAAGATCACGCATCAAATTAGCTTTAGATGCAATCCTGGCAGAATTCTTAGCTGGAAGCCTAGCACTGGGGCCTGCCCCCGAAACCACCAGTGCCTGCTGCTCACGCTCCAAAGCTTCAATTCTGGCTACAAGAGCCCGAAGCACGCCCATATCTTCCTCTTCATCGGACAATAAACCCAATGTAGGGGTGTGTTTAACACCCTGCTTGACTACTGTCACACCTTTCTTTTGTTTGGCCTTCCTGGGAGCCATGTCTGGGTACAGATCCTTGGGACTACCTGATGAGCAATCCAAATATAACTTTTGCCAGCAGTACACAGACACCACAAATTCACAGGAGAAACTGAACCAGGAAAGACAAGATCAAACCCCACCACTGGTAAGTACTATCTAAACCCAACAGTTAAAACAATTACAACCTGAATACTAACCCTATGTAACAATCAGGATGATAAACGGTATCTAACCCAGGGGGGAACTGAACAGGGACTGCCCAACAGGCTTACAATACCACCGCCAAGAACCAACCACCCTAGGGGCAATTGCTTGACAAGGCTGTGGGGTGGAGGCAACCTGCTAGGCGGGGTGGGTGGAAACAAGTATGTAAGAAGGGGGGTGGGGGATTCCCTGCAGCTCCACCATCCACAGCTACCACAACCCCACAATACTCAGCCAGCAGGATCCAGAACAGTCGCTGTTCCACTAAGCTACAGTTCTACTCGCTGTTGAAAGGCCTAAAGGGGGGGGCAGCAGCAAGACCAACACACCAGGAGGCCGGGCTGACCACAATACCCAGCCGCCGGGCATGGGTGGAGCACCAAGCCTGTCCCAGCAAATGAGAAGGCCACATGCAGGGAGGAGAAAGAGTCCCCCCCCAATTTGTGTGCCGCCATCAATCAGGCCCGGCTGCTGGCCTACAAGGCCAAAAGGCACTGCCACGTGGCCACCACTGCACTCTCTGCCACCATTGGTCAGAAAGAATTCAGCGGAATTGAAGTGACTGGAGGCACAATGCTCCCTGCTCATGGTCGCTGTAGCAGAGCCAAAAGGGAGAAAAGTGCAGCCTACAGGCCCTAGGCCAGATTGTTCCCCCACTCTTTGACGCCAAAGGCTTCAGTGTCAGCCCAGGAGTGGGATCGCTCCAACCACGTCCTCCTCTCGTGCCTGCTGCAACGAGCGAAAGAGGAAGAAATTGGGCGCAAAGCCTGCTTTTAAGCATGGCTCCTGCCCAACCCTGATTGGCCAGCAATAGCCATGTGGCATGTTCCTTTCCCCCCAGACCAAACCACCTCTCATCTTCCTAACAAAAGGGGGGGAGGTGGAAGCAAATCCACCCCCTGCCAAAGGCAGGAATGTTGTTATTGAAAGAGGAGACAGGAAAAATATGGTATTTCAGTTACAATAAAGATGTGAGCAACTTTTAACTTAACACAATCATTCATTCCTTAGATCTAAAGATTATAATAGAAACCCTGTCCCTAATCATTCCCAAGACTGCATGGATTCACACCAGAAAAAGAAAGAAAACAATAGAGATATACCTTTCCTGAAGCGATATAGCAAGACTCAAAGTCTGAATGGGACTTGATATCTAATGAGAGCCAAACTCCTCACTTATTGGAACCCACAGCTAGACATGAGAAATCTCACTCTTCCTTGGTCTGCTTGTCCTGTGTAATGATGTGAAGTTCCTAGAGAGCATTGTGTAGAATGTGGAAGTCACTGGAGCCCCGAGGAGTGTCAAGACTCCCCCAAATCCTAACCTTAAATGTGTTTTGAGCTTGCATTCTGTGTAAATTGGGAGGGGCCATATGGGTGAGTGATCTGGTACATGAAAAGGTTTCCTTGTCCTGTTTGTCTGTATAAAGTTGACACTATACCTGCAGTCTCAGAGTAAATTTATGCATGTAAATTGCTGTGCCTAAGAAGTAACATCTTATGTTGTGTGAGTTTCATTGACCTGAAATCTGCATCTGGCAAGGACTATTGTTTAGGTAAAGAGATTATTCCTAGACAAACCTGGAATTTGGAGCCTTCTTTATTATTTGTTAACTTGAGTCGATACATGTCTTCCTGAGGTCAGCAAGCCAGTTCTGAAATGGGTCAATGAGAGGGCTGTATTACATGGGTCACAAAACTAAATTTATCCACTGAGATAAATCTGAGAATAAAACCCCAAAATATGTGTACCCCTTTACAACTATGACCTTCATAGGATTGCCTTGCCCATGTGCTCTACCATTAGCATAGCTTTAATTGATATATAGGGAGCACTTACCTGCTTAACACACCTGCCTCCTGATTTTTTTCCTCATTGCTTTGTGTTCTCAGAACTGGCCTCTAATCCTCCAGAGAAGTCTATTTTTCAGCCCAATACCTCCACATATTCTTTAATCTCACTCACAACCCAATTTGGCTACCAAGGTTACAACCAGATCAATTTCTCACTATCTTCTCTACTATTCATTAACCCATCAGGTTACCATGATCCTGATAAAGAGGGAATGATAATCAAAAATGCCCTTGTTCACAGATAAGATCTACCGACATGCAGTATGGGATCACCAGCATCCTAATTTGTGTTATAATTGATACCAATTCTCTTGTCTGCATTCCTGCAGCTGGAAACCATTACCAAGGCTTCCATCTCCTACATACCCCTTGCTTTCTTCCCTGGAGGTGCAGATTTATATTATATTTCAATATACTTTTATCTGACTCGGGTCTCCTAGCTTGCAGTCTTGCACATAAATGTGGACTCATTACCTGTTCAGCCCACATAGTTTCTATAGAACTACACTATGTGGCCTTGTTTGATAAAAGAGCAACAAAGAAATTATTTTTTGATTTTAAGATAGCTTATCTCCCTCAACAGTTTTCATGGCAGTTGTAAAAGTTTGAACAAAACAGTTGCTTTTACCCATTAGAGCAGAGATGGAAGGGGGTGCAGATAAAGCATGTTAATTTTTTATTAACCTACACAGTTATTGAAATCTTGAGAGATGTAAACCCTGGCACATGATCAGATCTTAATTCTTAGGGTAACATGAAAATAAAGCATAAATTTTAATAACGACACTACCTGAATTCTCCAAGGACACAGATAACTTGGGGCCATTACAGTTCAGTTTCCTCCCCTGAATCCAAACATGTCATAAACCCCACAAAATCAATAAGGACTGACTCCTATGGACCCAATGGCCATCAGCAAGCCTTTAGTCAGAGAGATTGATGACTCCTAATACTAGGAATGGGATCTTCAACAGCAGTAGATGGGATTTTGATAGACAGCTAATAGTCAACTGTCCAACATCTGTTGATAGCCAGCAGAACTTGGGCATATAGTAAAATGTCATTATCTGAACTCTTGCTATCTTTTATTTGTACACCAATCTTAAATACATTTATGTGGAGGTATATCTGAATCATTTAATAAAACTTATTTCCAGTCATGAAACATTATTTCCAGTCATGAAATTTATGCTTTAAAGCAGAATTAGTCAATTGATGGAATATGTCTATCACTGGCTATTTGCCACCGAATACCAGCTTCTAAGGAGCAACACTTGGAGATGGCTATTGCCTTCATGTCCTGCATGTGGGCTTCTCAGAGGCATCTGGTTGACCACTGTAGAAAGCAGGATGCTGGAATAGATGGGTCTTTGGTCTCATCCAGCAGGCTCTTGTTCTGTCCAAATGTGCTTAGGATCTCAGCCTATCATAATTTTCTTGTCTGTTGTTGTTATGTGCCTTCAAGTCGACTACGACTTATGGCAACCCTATGAATCAGTGACCTCCAAGAGCATCTGTCATGGACCACCCTGTTCAGATCTTGTAAGTTCAGGTCTGTGGCTTCTGTTTCCCATCTAATTGGTCTATATAGAATTGTAGATTTGGAGGGCACTGAAAAACAAGGCCATTGAGCCCAAACCTTTTGGGCAAGGTAGGAACATCTTCTCACCAGAATCTCCCTGTAACCATACTATGCAATTCAGACCACAGGCTGTCCAAAGCAGAAATCAAATGTACTGCAAAAAGAAGTTTTAAATAAGCAAATAATTATATGTGGGGCTGCCTGTAAAGACAGTTTGGAAACTGCAGATGGTGCAGAATTCAGCAGCCAGATTGTTAACCAGGGCAGGTCAGTCTTAACATATAACACCAATTCTAGCATGACTGCACTGGCTACCAATTAGTTTCCAGGCTCAACTCAAAGTGCTGGTTTTGACCTATAAAGCTTTATGTGGCTCAGGACCCCAGTATCTCAAGGACCACCTCTCCCCACATGAATGGCACCAGACCTTGTGATCATCATCTGAGGCCCCATCATCTGAGTTCTGGAGGGCAGCAACACAAGAATGAGCCTTTTTAGTGGTGGTTGCCCACTTACTTATTTATTAAATTTATATCCCGCCCTTCCTCCTAGAAGGAGCTCAGGGTGGCACTTGTGGGAGGCATGCCTGGCACCATCTTTTTATTTCTGTTTTTAGGTACCAGGCAAAAACTTTCCTCTTTATCTAGGCTTTTGGCTCTTAATTTGAAGGGTTTCTGGCATCTGTGGCTTATTTTAGTGGGGCAGGATCCGTAGATCTGCCTTTTATCTGTATAAATCTATGTTATTATGTTTTTATTGTTTGTGTTTGTTTTAATTGGTTTAATGTAAGTCACTTTGATCCACTTTTGTGAAGAAAAGTGACTGATGATGATAATTAAATGTCAGTCTCTGTGTTTCTCCATCTAGTTCTTTTGTCATCCAAGGCTTTAGCAATTTCACCCAAAACTGCCCCCCAAGCCCATCTTCATCAGCTCAATTGCAAATTCGGTCACACAATTTCTAACTAGCTTTTTTACTCCTTTACTTTCTAGACTGTTAATTAAAAAATTACTGTTCCTCTCATTTACCTGTTACTTTGCATCTTTTTAATCTACAATTTATTTTTTAAATATATCTCAATTTCCCCCCTTTTCAACTTGTTTTCCCGCATTTTCCTGGCTGTTTTTCTTTTCCCTTGCTCAGCTAACATATCCACACATTTTGCATTTGTGAGATTTTGCATTTTTGTAACAGCAAACTCCAGGTACAGAGTTTTGTTTGGTGTAATGAAAACACCCTTGATTGGATTTATCTTCTGAACTGGCACACTGCACATCTTTAACACATTTGCTCATTTATTTTTATTTTTATTTATTAGCAGCCTCACGCTTGACAGTTACGTTGCAGACTTGCATGGCTCAAGCGCTGCTTTTGCCAGTAGCTCTTTTTTTCCTTGCATATTAAACTAACCTACAGAAAAATCTTTCATAAAACTGCCTTGAAAAATTGTCACAACTGGCAGTTTTTCTGCCATATTTCTTCTATCGACTAAAAATAACTTTACAGGTCCACTTCCTTTTCTGTCTTATCCCCATGAAAATGGGACTTTGTTTCTTTTAAGGTGGCACAGTGCCATCAAATTAAACAGTGCTGTGCTGATCTGCACCAGTTGAAAATTTGGCCCATGGGGAATAGTATTTATTTATTTAAAGCAATTTTCCACCCACTCTTCAGCTGAAAGGACTTCCAGAGGGTTTTATAGTTAAGCAACAACAACACAGTTCCTACCTTCAGGCTTATAATCTACACGAGGTGACATAAAAGGGAAAAGGGATGGGGAAGTAGGAGAAGAAAAGAACAAAGCCAGACAGGAGTTTTTAAAAGTTAGAACATTCTTGTAAAGACTAGCTGGGATGTACACAGAAGAGACGGGAAGCAGGGCCACTCCATCGGCTTTCCTGGGAGAGCAGCTCCTGTTGGCTCCTTCTCTCCCTCTGCTGCACCCTGATGGAATGGCTGCTGCCAGGTGACAGTTGAAAGAGGTAGGAACCTAATGGAGGAACCTGATGGAGTAGCCCTGCTTCCCTTCTCTCCCTCTGCTGCAGCCTGATGGAATGGTGGCTGCTGTCCACAGTTGAGAGAGGGAGGAACCTCATGGAGCAGGACTCTTAGCAGAGCTGATGGAGTGGCCCTGCTTCTCTTCACTTCCTGTGCTGCAGCCTGATCCAGAGGCAAAGCTGGATTTGGAAAGCTTCTGCCAACCATAATGCAGATGTCTTCAAAGAGGCATTTTTCACATTTACACTTTTTATGTACACCTGAAACACCTCAGGTGTGTACCTTAAACAAGAAATATATGGAAACCGGAATGCACTCAGGCATATACTCCTATTTATAAATGACTCTGGCCATATTTTCTTATCATCCGTTCTAGCTGCTCTGATACGCCCATTTCTTAAACTTAAAAATAAGTTCTAATTACAGAAGGTGCAGCTACAAAAGTACACTACTCACATTCGATTGTGTATTGTTCTCATGTATTTTCGATGTGGCTCACCAGGTGAGGAGGAGCTGCCACAGTGCTCCCTGGCAGGTGGGTTGCTGTTGCTTCCCAGGAGGGAGAAGGATGAGATGGAGAGAGCTCAGTGCGGTTCAAACACACTGACAGGAGCCCAGGATTGGCTCCATCAGTGTGTTTGCACTGCATCAGCCTCTCTACCACCTCAGCCTCTCTCCCTTCCAGTAAGCAACAGTGCCCCACCTGCCAAGAAGCTAGAATAGCAGCTCTGCCCCACCAGCAAACCACTTCTGTGTCTTTTATTGAACCAAGCACATCTATTCCCATTACAATTCCTTCGGTTTCTGATGTTCAGAGAGGAGTGACAGTGCACTTGTAGCGAAAGCATTGCCTTCCACACACAAAAGGGAGGTGTCAGGAGGCTTACGGGAACCCCGAGGTTCACAAAAAGTCCCACCCAAAAAACCCTTTATGGAAAATTCCTGAAGCAGGGCACCCTAAAACCTGTTCGGTATTATAAAAATACACACAGAAATAAGAACTGATTTGGTTGGTCCTATTTCTTAGCAGAGATATAAAACTACAAGCAGCAGAATGAGAATAAACCAGCCCCACCTTTCTCTATATAAACAACAACAGACACAATCTTTTAGGTACAAGAAAAGAATGTTTACTTACGACCTCATATGTTAGGAACATAGGCTCTAGCTTAGAAGAAAGAAAATAGGAGTCTCAGTTCATTTTAGTGGTTTAGTATTGATGCTCTCAGAGAGAGCATCTGTGCCATGCGTCCTCTCTCAATGGTGGATAGATCAGCAATGGAGAATATTTAAAAATCCCCCAGGACAAAGGAGGAGGAAGTCAGGTAAGTAACCCCACCCATTAGGAAGTTACATCATGGTAAAACAGGTACATGGGATATTTCCCCAAATATCCCTTAAAGGGAACATGCAACATTTGCCTATTCCAACAAAAACAGCCAGTGTGTGCTTACTGGCGATGGAATGCTGCCTGTTGGGAAGGGGATAGAAAACTGGGTGGGAGGGGAACGCTATGGAGCATCATAGAGAAGGATATGGCTGGCTGGCAAGCTGGAACAGTGAACAGGAGCACTCCATGCTCAAACATTTAATTGTACGTCTCACTTGTTAGTAGCTATGTCCTTACTTTAACTTATTTAACCTATAGTAAGGCCTGAAGGAAAACTTATCTGATTTCCTTAGCTGTCCATTGAAAGGTTTTATTGTATAGGCTGCAGCTGGGTTTGGGGAGGAATACTCAAAATTATTTTATTGCATTGCATTGGGCATATTTTAATTGGCCATTTTATTTTTGATTGGAAGACCCTGAAAGTTTCATTTTAATGAAATTGTATATTTGTTATTAAAGTAAGCCACCTTGCCTTGCATTAATGCAACAAAGCTATGTAAATAGGCTTAGAATTATCTGAAATAAATACATATGCCTACCATCTTCCTAATCCAATACATGCTCCAGGCTGCCCCACCCACGCACCCCCCACCTTACTCATCTCCCATCATGCTCAGCAAAGCTGCAGATGCGGCAGCGGCCCCATCACTCTATTAAGACCCACTGGGCAGTGGCCAGGGATAGGATCGCACCCTATGTTCAAGATTGAATTTATAGGGGCTTATCTATTACAAGACATGTGGGGAAACTGGTTGTTTGTCTTTAATGTGTTTCAAGTCTCCTTGCCTTTTAAGAAGGGCCAACATTGGCTTTGAAGCAATCTGATAATCCCTGTTTATTTTTAAGAAAATTTCCAAGCTACCTTCATCCAAACCTAGATTCTAGGTATACATAAAAATTCAAATATCAACAGAATAATATCAATAGAATATTAATGAAATTAGAAAATTGAGAGAAATGGAAAGAAATGACCTTAAGGCAATAAAATATGAGAAGAACCCCCCCCCCAAAATTGAACCAGTTAAAACAGTACAGCAAATGTTAAAAGCGTAAACAAATTAAAAAAGAATACAATGTCAGTGCCAGTATTACTTCCTTCAGAAAATCACCCAGTGAGCTTCAAGGCTGAATGGGGATTCGAACCTGTTATGGATATGAGCAGAGTAACTTTCGGTCTAAACTGCTTGTGCCAGTGTATGTATTTACCTAAGAAGCAGACTTTTACCCTGCATTTAAATCACTGAGACTTAAGACTTAGTAAAATAAGAAAAGCCACTTTATTTATAGAAATACATAGTAGATAGGAAAGTCATACCCAAGTAGATAGGAAAGTCATACCCAGTTCTAACTAACTAAGTTGGAGGCGCAATGCCCAGACTTGGGTATTGCCCTCATGGTTCAGGAGAGAGAATAAAGACAAAGATGTCTCCTCTCTCCTCAGACAGTATAAGAAGATGACAAAGGAAGGAGGGGCAGGTCAGCTTCCTTGAGCATACAGGGCTTTACAACAGAAGGAAGTTAAGTAGAGAAGGGCACAGGTAAAGGTAGGCAAGCCTAGCCAGCTGGAGGACCCTAACTATCTTCCTTCTGGAATACAAACAAAAGAACCCAAACAGGAGTTGCTCTTGCCCTAGTTCCAACAGAACCCTGGTCTCCCAGGTCCTACCCCAACACTTTAACCACTCCAAAGTTGGGTGGTCACCACTGAGAAGGCCCTTTCCTTTATAGATGCATAATTCACCTCTCCTATAGATAGACCTCAGAAAAGGCGTTTATCTAAACTTGCAGGTAAGTTGGCATGGCAGGAGGCATTCCATCAATTTTGACTGCTCAGATACTCTTCACTCTTGTGCATGCCGAACTCAGCCCCGAGTTATTTCTGCTTTCTAGTATTCTCAAAGCTCTTCCCTTTCTTATTATTTATAACAACAGCAGGCTTTCCATACATTCACCTCAGACTCAGAGCTACACAGTACATGTAGTTCTGCAGTTCTTCCTTTGGACTCCTCTCCTTTCTTTTCTTTTTAAATACCATGCATTCACCACTGTAATTTGAAACAAAGAGCACATATTTTCCTCAGTGCAGCTGGTGAAAATGCAGCTGACACCAATGGGTGTCAAAGCAGTATTTCCAGCAGCAACAGCAAAAAGGCATGGCATGAAAATGGTCAAGAAATCCGCTCCTGCTTCGAGATGGGGAAGAAATTTGATTCAGCTTGTATTTAAAGGCGAATCTACTTAATTCACACTTTCCGAAACAATATATGAACTCTAACACAGCCATTCTTTGAAATTCACACTTCTCTCAATTTGGCACTGCAGTTCTCCAGTCAAGTACCATATATATATCCCGGCCCTCCTCTGTGTGGCAACCTTTCAAGTACTTGAACAGTGATATCATATCTCCCCTCAGTCTTCTCTTCTCCAGGGTAAACATGCCCAGTTCTTTCAGTCTCTCCTCATAGGGCTTTGTTTCCAGTCCCCTGATCATCCTTGTTGCCCTCCTCTGAAGCTGTTCCAGTTTGTCTGCATCCTTCTTGAAGTGCAGAGACCAGAACTGGATGCAGCACTCAAGATACAGCATTTGCCTTTTTTGCAGCCACATCGCACTGTTGGCTCATATTCAGCTTGTGATCAACAACAATTCCAAGATCCTTCTCACATGTTGTACTGCTGAGCCAAGTATCCCCCATCTTATAACTGTGCATTTGGTTTCTTTTTCCTAAGTGTAGAACTTTGCATTTATCCCTGTTGAATTTCATTATGTTGTTTTCAGCCCAATGCTCCAGCCTATCAAGGTCTCTTTGAATTTTGTTTCTGTCTTCCATGGTATTAGCTATGCCCCCCAATTTTGTATCATCTGCAAATTTGATAAGCATGCTCTGTACCTCCTCATCCAAGTCGTTAATAAAAATGTTGAAGAGCACTGGGCCCAGGACCGAGCCCTGTGGTACCCCACTCATTACTTCCACCCAGTTTTGTCATACTGTGTCCCTATAAGTATCCGATTTCACACTATGGTTGTACAATACTTCCTTTACATTTTAAGTATGCCTTGGGTAGTCATGGTTCTCCATTGTTTTCATCGTGAGGGGCAGATAGGCTGAGAGATGGTGAGTAGCCCATGGTCACCCACTACACTTTATAGCTCATTTCCATTTTGAATAATTAATTAAAACAATTTACATGCAGGCAAAATTTATTAAGTGGATTCACACAATACGTTTAAAGCACATCCAACTCGCATTTAAAGCGCATGACTTCCCCTAAAGAATTCTGGGAAGTGTCATTTCCCCCTCACAGTTATAGTTCTGACCACTCTTAACAAACTGCAGTTCCCATGATTCTGTGGTGGGATACATGTGCTTCAAATGGGTGTTGAATGTGCTTTAAATGAATGGTGTGGATCTGCCCTAGGTATGATGTGCATTCAAGAGTGAATTGAAAAGAACAATTTTAAAAGATACTTCTTACTCTTACTCATTTCTCAGACCTCTTTCTGAAGTAAAGGGTCAAATCTGTAAAAAAAGTTTGGAGCAGCCACGTTAAAAGGGCAGGGTATTCCAGGCAGGGGGTTGCCAACCCTGCTTGGATATGGATGTCTTTGCAGAAGAACCCTAGTCAAGGTTTACCAACAGCACAATCCAAACTATATCTAGTTAGAAGTCAGTCCTGTTGAGTTCTATGGGGCTTAATCCCTTAGTAAGTGTGTTTAGAATTGTAGCCTTCAGGAGCATCCATCTTTACTCCCCAAAGCTCCCATCTAACATCTCCACAACACTAAGCTCCTTTGTCCCTACAGTGACCTTCTGGTGACTGGCCTGGCCTGAAGGCACTTAACTCTTCTTGCTGAAAGCAGGTAGGCTAAATTAAATGTTCCCTACCCAGGCTCCACCTTTTAGCTAAGATTTCTATCTTAATTTCCAGTCAGATATTTTTTTTAATTGTATGCTCCAAACAACTGTGATTGATGCTTAATGTATCATGCTTAATGACATCACTGGGGCCTGCCCCGTGACATCACTGGGGCCCACCCCATGACATCACTTGAGCCCACCCCATGGCATCACTCGGGCCCACCCCATGACAGCACTAGGGCCCACCCCTCAAATCTCAGGTTTTGGAATGCTTCTGACCTGGCAACCCTAACAATCATGCTTAGGATAGGTGAAACTGACTTGGGGGAGGAGGAGGGCAGGAAGGGGAGGGGGAGGGAAGAAGGGAGAGGGGAGGAGATTGGGTGGGTGGGCACTAGGCAGAGGGGAAGCCTCTTTCCTTTCCAAAAGGAAAACATTGTGAACAGTATCATTGTTTTTCAGGGCTTCCCCCACCTTTTAATTCTACAGCAGGCACATGTAGCCTCCAAATTTAAACTAAAGCTGTCCCTGGCCACATCCACACCAGACCTTTATTTTACTTTGGACAGTCATGGCTTCCCCAAAAAAATCCTGGGAAGTGTAGTTAGTGAAGGGTGTTGAGAGTTACTAGGAGAGGCCCTGTTCCCCTCACAGAGCTACAATCCCTAGAAGAGGGGCTGACTGTTAAACCACTCTGGCCACTGGAGCTCTGTCTGTGGAATAGCAGTCTCCTCTCAGCACCCTTCACAAACTACACTTCCCAGGATTCTCTGGGGAAAGCCATGACTGTCTCAAGTGAAATCAAAGTCTGGTGTGGGTGTGGCCCTCTGATTAGCCAAGCCAAGCAGCTGTGAGTCTGGTTTTTAGAACACTGACAGTTCTTACTGAGCATGCCCGACATTATCATTGAATTCAATGCAAAATTTCTTAAATTAATTAAAAATCAGCCAGGGATTTTTTTTTTTACTTTTAAACTGCAGAGTATGGGGCAAGATCAGTAATATGATTATAGGTACTCTGTGAACATGGCTGATATTTAATTAATTTCAACAAATTATGAGACCACTGCAAGAAAAAAAGTCCAACAGGGGTCTGGATTTTTTTTCTCTTGTTTTACACTTTGAAGTCTCGATTCTCTATGAGTGTTTTGTGTATCACCATGAAAACTTAGAGGGTTGTTAAGCAAGTGTTTCTGAGTTCAGGACTATAAGTTTTGTAAGGTTTCATTTTGAAATGAGCTTATGGGAAGCAGCAGAATGGCATGGAGATATTTTCAGTTTAATGTTGCAGAATGTGATAAATCAGTGTTGGCTATAGTATACAGTCACTCTCATGGCTGTAAAATAAAGACAGAATGTGCACTCCCTCATATTTTGTTCATTTGAGTTTTAACCAATTTCAATTGGTATGCAAATCAGGAGAAGTTAAATTGAGAAAATATCCAAGAAATATATTCACAGATATAAGTGCTGAAGAGCTTCAGTCAATTTCAGTTCTAAACAGAAGAAGCGACATTGATAATGACAATTTCAGTTCTCCTGTTTAGATACCAATTGAATTTGACTGAACCTTTCCAGCACTTACACTGTGAAAAATTATTTTGGATGTTTGGTTTGAAAATGTAAAAAGGTCATAACCTCCTCATGATGATACTACTGAGCTCAAACCAACTTATGGACTGCCTTCAGGAGTTCAAAGGTTTTGATATTGTCTAATTTTCATTTGACATTAAACATGTGCTTCAGGAAAAGTTCTTTCCAGTATTCCTTCCACCAGAATTGCTTGTTAAGCAGTGACATAATCGAGAAGAAAATTGTTTGAGTGAAGATAAAGTATACATTGATCTCCACTGAGCAAGAACACCAGCTGTGTGAATTCAATAAATTAAAGAGAAAGTACTAAAACAGGAGATTTATCAGAAACCAATAAAATTCTGCAGAAAAATGAATCCCTAGGAAATTCTTTCTTGCAGACATAAAACCCTATAGACAAGACTCAGATGACATTCAAATGGTAGAAGGTCTGTTTCTAAAAGAAAGGTATACTGCAATTCATAAAGGATTTTGAGAGAAGGTACTCTCAAAATCCATAAGGATCTTCAATTACCAAAAGGTGGAGAGCAAAATCTCAGCAATCCAGATGATGCATTCTTACATTACTTTACTAGGGTTTATAACCTGAATAAAAAGAATTCAGCAGAGCCAATAATTTGCACGTGAATAACTGTCAGATCTTGTAATAAATGGCAAATAAAGTTGTCAGTGCTTACCCAGAGACTGCACATGTTGCATAAACAGTTCTGTATCGTATAAACAGCAGTCAGGAACTATGTTGCCTATCCCTGCAATAGAGCAAATCTATTCTTCCTCCTGTGAAATAAAAATTCTAAAAGCTGCCAATAAAACAAATCACGTATTTATGTCCTAACTGTCCATCCTCTCACCTAGCTGACAACCATCTTTGTGTTGTGGCAGATTGGGCATGTGTGCTCCCTTTTACCACGCATAAGATAATATAAGAGTAATGGGTTTGGGCCCTGGTCCTGCAATCTTTCTCCTCCTTTTTAACATGAAGGAACTGCACTCACCAGGCCTTTTGAAGAATGCTTGTATCATAAATTCTCAACTTATGTGGTGGAGCGTAATATGCACATCTTTGTTCAGGGTGTACAAAGGTCTTCAGCCAAGTGCAATTCTGAACAGACCCTCACAGCTCTCTTTTCCTCTAATAGGCATTGGCCTATTCATTTGCCTTATGGGCTGGAATGGCTTCACCCAAGAAAGAGCACCAAGGAAGACTGTTCATTCTGACCAAATTTTGCTTTGAATGAATTGGTTGCCAGGTTTATTCAAATACTCATTCTAGGTATGTGAACCAAACTATTTGTACTGATCTAAGCAGGGATGGGGAACCTTTTTCAGCCTGAGGGCCACTCTCCCATCTAGGCAAGCAGTAGTGGGTAGGGTGAGAAGCAAGGGTGGGTAAAGCAACTAATGTTCATGTTACCTTTGCACAGTTGGCTTGTTTCTACTTGCACTCAGACATCCTTCTGCCAAGCAAGCAAGTTCCAGGACACATTTGAACAAGGCAAAGCCACTCAGCAAGGGTGCAAAGCAGGGTCAGCGAGGGGATGTGGCTGAAGAGGGGATGTGGCATGGGAAGAGTCCTAAGGGTTTGGTACTGGCGGTTGCTAAAGTTGGGACTGCTGGGAACTGCACTACTAATGCCGAATTTTACTATTTTTAAATTGGTTTTGATTCCTTTTTATCTAGCAGTATGATTGGTTTTAATATTGGATGTAGTTTGTTTCATTTTAATGTAGATTCTGTATGTTTTAATTATATGTGCTTTTATCTGGAAGCCACCGCGAGTTCCAGTATTGGAACGATGGCAGGATATAAATAAAGAATAACTAACTAACTAACTAACTAAGGGTTAGACAGCCCAGTTTGGGGGCACATTCGGTCCCCAGGCCTGAGGTTCCCTATCTCTGATCTAAAGTCATGGTTGCGGGAGAGGGCACTGGGGCATGGGGACGATGGCTGCATAGATACCATATATTTACTGTCCATTTAAAGCACATTCCCCCTACAAAGAATTCTTGAAACTATATTTCACCCCTAAAAGAGCTAAGATCCCAGGACCCTTAAAAAACTACAGTTCCCAGGATTCTTTGGTGTGGGGGAAATGTGCTTTAAATGTATAGTGTAGGCAGCATATGCACGAACAAGGAATACGTGTGCCTTTAATTCATAGCAGGGATTAACGTCACTCCGAAACAACACAAAGCAAGACAGGAAACACAACAAAGATTGACTGCCTGATTGACCTAACTTTTGAAGCGTCTGTTTTCAAAGATTGCTGTTATGATGTTTGTTAGCCTTGAATTGTTAAGGCAAGGCAGCTAGAGACCAAATTGACCTTTGCAGTTTTGGATTTCTATCACCCTGTGTTCATAAACTGCTTGTGTTATTCTGACATATGTTATTCTGACATGTTACATGAACGTTACTGCACCAAACATTTACATTCATATCATTCTGCAATTAAAATTGCTTTGTATTTTCTTCTGTCTGGACTCAAAGTAGACAGATAAGAAAACTGCAGGACATTGTTGAAGAAGATTTATTTATTTATTTATTTTATTATACTTGTATACCGCCCCATAGCCGAAGCTCTCTGTGATATGAGTTTTAATGTGAGACCCTGCTTGGAATATGTTCTTATTGACTTTACAGGCAAGTGCTTTTAAATAAAAGAATGTCTTTTGAAATGCTGAGGTTTAAGAAGCGAACTCTATCAGATCAATAAGGAGGTATGGTATGTGTGTTGTTTTTGAAAAATCCTTTCATGCTATAGAAGACCTAAAAGCAAATATTGATTTCCCAGTGGTTGGATTTAGCTAAAAGGAGCTATCAAAGAATTATCAAAAGTTTGAACTTCATGTACAGCATGAGCAATAATTAGCTATTTAGTTACAGAGAAATAAGTTGCAGTAAATACAGATAGAGTTAAGGTTGTCATGGGAAGTAAGGCCATGTCTGATAACCTGGACTGAAGACTTTTGCAGAAAATGATAATCTGAGTCCCTCTTAGGGCCAAACTATACATTATGTTAGCCACATGTTTAAACATTTGCGCTTAACCTGACTGTTTTTATTTTAGAGAAAAAGGACCCACAGGCCCCCAATCCAGAAAGTGTTTCAAGTCTAGATCAGTGTATCAACACCAGTTATCTACTGAAAATCACTCCCTCATGACTGCTTTTGGCTCCCAAAAGTGCTTCAGGGACAAATTTGTGACATTTGCACAGGCAAATTACTTAGCTAATTTATCAGTCCCAAAATATAGGAAGGCTTTTACATTAGCCAAGCTTAGTGTCCTGCCTTCTGCCCTCCTTGAAGGCAGATTTAAGAGCGTCCCCTTCCAGGAGCGTCTGTACCTTTGTGGGTTGGGGGAGGTGGAAACAATTTGTCACATGTTGTTTTATTGTTCCTTTTACCGTGATTTTAGAGTTATTTTTATTACTCCGATTTTAATAAAAATCCCAGGTAGATCGGATTTATTTTACTTAGAGTATTTGTTATCTGACAGGAACCCCCAGGTCACAATAAAAGTAGCCAGCTTTTTTGCAGCAGCTATTGATTGTCGAAAAGTAATGATTAAACAATTCTCTTTTTAATTTTAATATTTTAATTTTAATGTTTTAATATGCAGTAAGAGGGTATCTCACAAGAGTGATTATGTTTAATGCTTCTTTTAAGTATTGTTGTGCATTTGTGTATTTGTATATGTTCAGTTTGGTCAAAAATCAATTTTGCTCCCAAAAGTCCTTCATCATCTCTCCAGGGTCTCAGGCAAAAATGTTTCTCAGCCCTCCCTGGAGACACCAGGTGCCAAACCTGAGACCTTTTGCATGCAAAACACTGAGCTATGGCCTTTCCCCAAAGTTGCATTTCATCAGGTTACATTTAAATCTACATAACTCCTATCTGAAAGAATAATTTTTTGGTTATGTGTTTTGCAAAATTGTGATTTCTAATAGTGAATGTTCATTGGAAATGCAGAAATTTGACAAGCATTTCATAGTCAATGTCAGCATTTGACATCCAAAAGGACTTCAGGAGCAATGAGCACCTGCCAATATTTGACAAGTGACATGCAGGAGCAGTGAGTATCGAAACAGCATCTGACTGTAGCAGTGTAATATAATATTGATTTCCTTAAACCAATAGATCATAACAAATCATAAGATAATTTACAGAGTGAGTTTTTAAAAGTGGTGCTGAATACTTAGGCCTGGAAGTTGTGATGAGCTGGATGACGGCCCAAAAGCTGAAGCTGAAGTTCAGTAAGATGGAGACACTGTTCGTGAATGGTTCTCGTGTCTGGAAACTTGGTATTCAACTTATTATGAATGGAGTCACACTCCCCCTGAAGGAGCTCCTTCTTAATCATTAGAGGCCCAAGTGGCTTCTGTGACTAGGAGTAGAGATGGGGGGGGGGGAATTCAGTTCAGTTCACATTTAATGGTGAACTAACCTAACTTGCACTTTTCAAAACAAGATGCAGCCTGAAACACAGCCATCCCTCAAAATTCATGCTTCTCCGAATTTTGAAATGCACTTCTCCAACTAAGTTAATGTGTACAAAAATACATATACTAGGGTAAAGTGTGCATATCAATGCATATACTAGTGAAAAGTACATAGGAAAATACATATAAAGGAAACTGCTTTGCAAAAATATGCATATTAGGTAAAACTGCATACAAAATGTGTGTATTAGGAGAAATTTGCATTAAAATGCTGATGAATTTTCATGAGGCCTCTTTCTAAAATGTAGAAATGTGGAGAACTTAACTTAAATGAGAAACTGAAACTGACATATTCGCTCATCCCTAGCTAGGAGCAACTTTATCCGACTATGCCTGGTTTTACCACCTAAGGCCTTTCCTGAGCTAGGATAGTCTGACCACAGTTTTGTATGTTCTGGTATCCTCCCAGCTCCATTACTGCAATGCACTCTATGCAAGACTGTCCATGAAGAGGGTCGAGAAACTGCAATCAGACCAGGATGCTTCCACTATAATGCTGACTGACACTTTGGTGAATGATCATTTAACACCAGTTTTCCATGGATCTGCCCTGGCTGCCTACATGTTACTGGGCTCAATTTAAGGTGTTTATGTTGATATATATAGCTCTGAATGACTTAGGACCTAGGTATCCAAGGAAACACTTCTACCAATACAAAACTGCCTGGGTCTTGAGATCAGCAAAGGAGGCAGCAAAATATTTGGGGCCATTCCTGAGAAAGATAGTTGTGTTCCCTAGGGTGCACTCCCTGTTCATGTGGGACAATTGTGAGGTCCAACAGGCTTGGCCATCACCTTTGCATGAACTCGGTGTGATCCTGAGCACATGATCCACCATCCTCTGCAATGTGTAAAGGATCTTCAACAGACCAAGTTGTTGTGACAAGGGTTTCCTGAAGATAGAAGTTTGAAAACACTGCCTTGTAGAATGCTTTGGTATCATTCATGATGAAACATATGCTATTATAAAAACTTAAGACATTATTATTATTACATGATCTTGCCCCCTTCCAGGAGCTATACATTATTTGTGGGTATCCTGCAGAGAGCAATTGTATCCAAATGAGCCTGACTCCCTCTGGCCATGCAAGACTTCATGCTGAGTTTGTCTCAAATGGAAACAGTTCTGCGCATATATTAGTGGAAGCAGAACAGACAAATGCAACTGTCTTTCAAATATTCATGGTGGAAATGTTGCATGTGTAGAGCAAAGGAGAAATGAGAAGAGGGAAGGAAAGGGAAGAGCACCAAGGTCCTTTTGCTATGGACCAAATATGTTAAGCAGAGATACTAAAGATCTAAGACGTTACATGATCAATGTCTTTAACACAGGGGGAAGGGAAGTGGCTCAGTGGTAAAACATCTGCCTTGCATGCAGAAGGTCCCAGGTTCAATCCACTGCATCTCCAAGTAGGGCTCAGAGAGACTCCTGCCTAAACTCCTGCTGCCAGTCAGTGTAGACAATACTGAGCTAGATAGACCAATGGTCTGACTTGGTATAAGGCAGCTTCCGATGTTCCCACAAAAGAAACAGTTCCACTGTGCTCTCCTACAAGTTCCAACAATGATATTAAAATAGGGAACAAATGTCCATGGATCCTGTAACCAGTCTCACAGGGGACCTCACAGGTCATTTACACTAGTCTTCAGATCCAGGTGTCCCTGGTTAGCATCTATGTGCTGAAGCAGAAAAGGATGTGGGGGTAGAAAGCTGTAGTCAATGTTACTTTGCAAATACTTAGGCCAAGGATAGCCAAATGGTGATGGCTAGGGAACATAGGAAGCTGTCTTATACCAAGTCAGATTATTGGTCCATCTAGCACAGCACTGTTAACACTGGCTGGCAGCCTCTCTCCAGGATTTCAGACTAGGGTCTCTCCCAGCCCTACCTGGAGATGTCAGGGATTGAACATGGGAGCTTCTGCATTCAAAGCAGGTGCTCTGCCACTGAGCTGTAGCCCCTATAGCCCCTATCTGTCTCTTAAGCAACCTGGCCAAGTAAATTTGCAATAGATTTGATGTAATTAACTCTGGGGTGGCCTATGTAGTACTCTCCAGTTGTTGGATGACAACTCTCATCAGCCCCAGCCAACTTGACCAATGGCCAGAGATTATGAGTTGGCTACCCCTGGATTAACTACAGCTCAGGACAGAAAGTGGGCAGTAGTTGGCAATGTGTTGTTGGGAAACAACCACTTAAGCACTACTGCAGAGAAGCAATTTATTGTCTATTGGTATCCACACACCACAGAAGAATTAATCTCTGCTGCACTATAACAGAAAATGTACACTTGGGCTCTTTTACGCATCTCTACCCTCCCAAGAAAAAGAGAATTTGTATGAGAAGAACAAATTAACAAGAGAGGGATACGAAAGGGCAAAATTTCTGGCAAAAGCATAGTTAACTCTTCTGCATCTGTCTATGAGGGTTCTAATGCTTATGAATCCCAATCAACAATACCAATAATTGCAAACGACTGCGAGTTAGGCACATACTTTAAAGGTGTTGAACAGTTCCGGTTGAGTCATTTCTTGATGGGCTTTGCTCACTCACACACAGACACATCTTGGATGAGAAAGCTGTGGCCCAGGTGTGTAAAAGTAGAATAGCCAACCGATTTTAAAAATGAGAACGTAAGAAGAGCCTGCTGGATCAGGCCAATAGCCCATCTAGTCCTGCAATTAGAACCTAAGCACAGCAGCACTCTCCCCACTTGTGATTCCCAGCAACTGGCATTCAGAGGCTTACTGCTTGCAGTGGTGGCTGGTAGCTCCATATCAGTGGGGCAGGGAAGTTTTAATCCAAACTTTCAAGGAGCTGTCCAAGGTGCTTATATCTATCCCCAAAATGGGTTCAACACTTGGTCAGCTCCTTGAAAGTTCAGACTAGAACCCAGAGCAAATTCCACTGACCCACTGACATGGAGCTATCAGCCACCACTGACTGTGTTTATGCTATTCCACAATCACATTATTTAAAAAAAAAAAATAAAGCTCTTTTAAAAATTAAAAGACAATTGGAACTCAACCAGAATTCTACCAGAACAAATGAAAGGTACGTTGGAAATTTATTTCATTTTTCATTTGTTCATTGTCTTTCTACATTACTGTAATAGAACGACAAAATACACAACAAAAATCACATTGTCATCCCAGAAAAAAAATCAAAATTTTTCTAAAATAATTATTTGAAGTATAATGACTTTATCAATCACGTTTTGATGGTAGCACAAAACATGATAGCAAGATCATAAAAGGATATGAAAGAGGCCAACTTGAGCACCTGGTATCAGCAAGTCTAGCAGATTGTTCTGCTGGAATAATTAACTAGCAAGACAAGATTTTGGAATGGGAAAGGACAGACATGTTTTCTGCAGTGCTATATTTTTATTCTGTATATGAACAGTACATGCATCAAAAACAATGATCTTGGCGCTTGCTTTCCTTCTAAGGAAATTCCAGAGAACTGATGCTGCAATGCTAAAAGTGCATTCTTGAGCCACAGCACACTTTACTGCAGGGGAGTATGGCACCACCAACAGATCTTCATCCACAAATCTAAGTGACCAGGGTGGGAGGTAGAGGGAGAAGCAGCTTCTCAGATATCCTTGTCCAGAACCATATAGAGTTTTATACACCAGTAGTAAAGTCTTGAATTTATCTTGGTAGGAAATTGGCAGCCAGTGCAATGCTTTCAATAGACGTGCCACATGTTGTCAATAGGTTTCTCTAGAAAACAACCATGCAGCGTCTTTTTATGTACTTCTTGTCTGATACTGTCTGATTTTCCTTTCCTTTTTGACACTCCTCATTCTTTACAAGAGCACAGCCAGTTAAAAATATTTATAGTGTGATCACAGGAGGAAAAACCTTATGAGCTTCAAACAAGTGCACTCAGCATATGTGCCGGCCACTTCACAGGGCTGGCTGAAGAAGAGCTCCAAGCCTTTTCCTCATCATCTGCCAAATGATCTAGGATTAAACTTTCCTTCAATGGGTGGTCCCACCTTGCTGGTTTTGGTTCATTACTTTAATGGCAGTTATTCATCAGTAATGAACCATGCAGTTAACTTGCTGGAGAGACAGCACGGCTAATTGAAGATGTGGCAAGAGGTTCTTTTAATATTATGATTTTTCCTCCATTTGCTTTCAGCACCTCTGCTCCTCAGCAAAATCCTATCAATGTTTTAATTACCTTAGAGAACAATAACTTCATAAAGGTACCAGCTTTTTGTCTGAAGTGGTTTGCCTGGAGATGAGATATATTTCAAGTTTCAACTCTCTGAAGACAGCCAAGTGAGGACAAGGAAGGCAAAGACAGTAAATTCTCCCTACCTGCTGATGATACTTGGAGTAGTAAATTTTTAAAGTCCCATATCCACATATAGCCATACTAGGCAGCCTCTCTCATTTTTTTCTGTATCTGTCAAGATTAGCTGTCTCTTTTGTTACAGAACAGCCATTCCAAGTCACTCTGTTAAAGCTGCAAAAATAAATAATCTGCTTTCCATCTTGCTATACTTATAGGATCACTAAACACACGTTATTTTACAGCCCTCTTAATTTTACCACCTGCTGTTACTGAGAGAGCACCATGGTATGCAGCAACTTACTCTCAGCTCATGAGTCATGTAGATAGACTTGGACAACAGTTGCAGCTTCTGGACCAACCTCAAGGGCAGCTCTACACACAGAGTGTATTGCAGTGATCCGGCCTGGACGTTATTATCTCATGGACAACCGTGATCTGGCATGTGTGCCCCATAAATTGTATGATTTTTAAAAAATATTCTTTTAAAAAAAAATTAAAACTATACAAGAAAGGATCTTGAACTCCAAAACCTATAATGTATTGGGGCTTCAATCTATACACACATAACTGGGAGTAAGCCCCACTGAACTCAAAGGGACTTACTATTCTGAGTAGAGATGCATAGGGTTGCACTGTTTATCTACCCTTCCCCAACCCACCCAATCCTTTCTCACTGAACTAAAGGTTCTCTTTCTATAATCTTCTATCTTCCCAGCAACCTAACACCTCATGATGCCCAAACCATACAAGACACAGTTAACAAGACAAACAAACAAACAAAAAAGAGAGGAGTAAACAAGGGAACAACAGGGAAAAACACGAGAAGAAGACAGAAGGAAAGAGAAGGTAATCTAGTGAGATTCTCTACCATCTGCTTTAAATGAGCAATGGACCTATGCAACAATTCAGACCCCCCAAAGTGGTCTAGAAACCTCTGCCAAATCATGCAAAAATGGAGCATTAATCCACAGTTTCAGAATCTCTTGACCTTGCAGAAAATGAGAAAGTGAGATGTTATTTTTTTGTTAGCCAGTTACACACACACGCAAAATGAAGTTAGAAGAACTGAAACAAATTCTGATGGAGCCAGTAACTCTGAATTTACCAATCTCTGTGACTAACTAACGTCAGACTTAAGATCATTTTGCAACCTAGCTAAAAATGTACAAGCAACTAACAGTTAGCAATAATGATTTTGATCTAAACCAAGTCTTTGTATCTTACTTGCTAACCTGAAATTTTATGCCAGTATGTCTGCCTCCAATACTGATTTTATTCATTCATTCATTCATTACTGCATTTGTATACCACTTTTCTGCCAAGATAGTTAGTGTAATATGATGCCTTTATCATGTGTTATCTAAGGCTGTAGCCTTAACCCCATTGACCTGGGAGTAAGCCCCATTGAATTCACTAGGACCCACTTCTGAATAGACATGGTTAGGCATTCTCTCTAAATAGCTAGGTGTCTGTTCCCACAGCAGGATCGGGCTTGTGAATTTTTATTTTGCTATGCAATATAAGCCTTGAACCACTGCAGCTTTTAAAAATTACTTCTCCTCACCAAAAAAAAAATCCTTTTTGAATGCTGATGATAAATGTTGGTGGGTATACATTAGGGATGGAAATATCTGTCTGTTTCGGTGTTCTCAGTTTCTCATTTTTCCAATGTTAAATTCACTTCTCTACATTTCTACAGCGATCTGTGATCTTTTTTAAAAAAATCCTCATGAAAATTCTCCACCAGTTTGGTGTAAATTTCACCAAATAAACACACTTTTGTAGGCAGTTTTGACAAAGGAACACATTTTTGCACGCAATTTGTCATCGTTTCATGCTTTTTGCATGTTATTTTCACTCATGTATTCATTTTAATGCACACTTTCCCCTAATATATGCATTTTTGTAAATGTTGTTTAGCTGGCAAACTGCACCCCAAAATTCTAATGTGAATTTCAAATTTCAAATGATAGCTATGTTTCAGTTCTCATATTGTTTCAGAAATTGCGAATTTGATAAATTCTGCTTGAAATGTGAACTGGATCAAAATTCTCACCCATCCCTAGTGCACATTCATATAAACTGGAGCAGTTTCTTTTAAATTATTGGTATAGAACAGTGTTTCCCAAAGTGTGGTATGCGTACCCCTGGTGGTACGCGAAAGGGTTTCAAGGGGTACGCCGCCGAATGTGGTTTTTTTGTACTTTATCATTGGGTTTTAGCGGCAAAAAATGTGTGCGTGTGTTCTTTTAAGAGAAAATACAGTTCTTGTGATTTTTCCAGTTTCTCACACAACCATGTGAGGGAAGATCAATATAATAACAGTGGTTTATCCCGATGTTATTCTCTTTCACTCTCAATGCATTCCTTGTCTTTTCGTGCACCCCTCCAGTTTCTCATAAGACTAGGACTCCCTCGCAATGACTTTGGCCACCAAAAAACGCTTCTACAAACAGACAGATGGTGCCACAAATATATTTATGCGTATGCTCGACTACAAAATTGTTCACACTGGGAAGCAGGGAAGTGAGTTTTTTTCTCTATCTTCAGCCCTGCAGCGGCCATCTTGCCAGCCACTTCCCCCTTGGGGAATCTCCCGCTCTTCAGTTGCAGAGCGGTTTTTTCCCCCATCCTGCCTGGCCTGCCCGCTCATCAGCTGTAAATTTTAGGCATTCGTCAGCTGTGAATTTTAGGAGAATCCCCTGCCTGCTCTTGGGCTGCGTGCCTGAGTGGTTTCCCAGGAAGGATGGGGGGAAAACCGCTCTGCAGCCATAGAATGGGAGATTCAAACCTCCAGCCCAGGCAAGTGCTGCCTCTGTAAACCCGCTGCATGCTGTATATGTTTCAGCTGGAGTTTCCGGTTTTGGGTGGTCCCCTCCGGGTCTTTATTTCCAGAATGTTTTTTTTGTTTGAATAATAGTTATTTTAATTATTAGTATATGAATTATTTCTATATTTTCAAATATATATTTTGTTATATAAATATTATTTCTATTATTAAAATGTTTATTACTTACTCTGTATTTATTTTTTTACAAACATTTCATATAAAATTATAGGAATTACGAATGTGTTATAATACCTTACCCCTCTCCCAATTATTTTTGTGAAAGTTGGGTACACCAGTAAAATCAGTGTCTCAAAAGGGGTACGCGCATGTTGAAAGTTTGGGAAACACTGGTATAGAGGAACCATAGACTTGGAAGAACTGAAAGGCCATCTGAGCCAATCAATTCACTGGCTCAAGACATGATTGCCTGCCCTTTCTCCTTATTTCCACCAAAGATAATCACCAGGCAAGATTGTTCACATAGAGAGAAGGGATGAAAAGGAATAGTTGTGGAACAAGATCTCCCACTGATTCATGTAAGGAAACCAAAACATATACTGTAACCTGCTTACAGTTACAAATCTTTAAATTTCAGTTTCTCATTTTTCCAACCTTGAGTTCAGATCTCCACCTTTCCATATCAGTCTGAGTGTTTTTTTAAAAATAATAGTCCTCATGATAATTCATCAGCATATTAGTGTGAATTCTCATAGTACACACATTTTGTATGCAAAATGCCTAATATACAGTTTTGTAGTGCCATTTTCCCTTATGATGCATTTTTATATGTTGTGTTCACTAATATATGCATTTCTACACTTTACATTGTTATATGCATTTTTGTACAGAACACTTGGCTGGAGAACTGCATTGCAAAATTCAGAGAAGTGCAAATTTCAAAGGATGGCTGAGTTTTGGTTGTGTGTTGTTTTAGAAAATGTGAATTTGGTAAGTTCACTTTTAAATGCAAACCAAATTTCTTTCCCATCCCTAACTGTAAAGTAGTGTTTTATGAACCACCCTTAAGGGAAGCCATTCCAGTGTGATATTTGCTGAGATATCCCTACATGTCTTCCATTACTCAAAAAAGTAATAAATTACAAGTAATTCATTACTTGTAACTAGTTACTTCCAAGCTCTGGCTGCTCCCAAGGTTTTAGACTCACTTCAGTGCTTTGGAACTGTGTTTTTACCAGGCAGGGGGGGGGGTTCTGGCCAACTGATATGCTTCTGAACACCCCCATGCTCTCTATAAAAGGAAAGTACCAGGCAGAGGGAAGGAAGAGGAAGGATGTAGTTTTGTGACTGGCAGCAGGAGCTGCCAAACATGGAATGACTTTGCCAGTGTTCTGCAGTTACAGCACTTTTGGGGGGGAACACTGAAGTAACCCATCAGAAGATGTTTCAGTGCTTGCAGATGTACTCTCCTAGGAGAAGCAACACTGAAAGACTTGTGAAACTGTTGGTTGTCGTGTTTTGTTTGTGTGTTCCTCTTATTCCAGTCCAGACCACTCCTTTCCTATTCCTTTCCTAAATGACAGTTTTTTGCCTAATTCTTATTTACTCTCGCTGCTCTCGTTTGAGTTTGTCTTGAGTGTTAGTCATTATTAGATAGGTAATATCCATCCTTCACCACCCCATTTCTCACCCTAGTTGCTGTAAAGAAATTCTCTTTTTCTGGCCCGAGAATATGGCTCTGCTATTTTGAATTATGGGTAAATTGGGATGAGTCTGCTCTTCTCAGCAAAGAAATGAACTTATGCTTTAGTCATCTGCATTATCTTTGCAAGCGGTTCTCAAGGCCACAGCTGAAGCTTGTTAACTGGGAAGGCTAGCTAGCTATGGAACTGCACATAAGCTAAGACCAGGGAGCCCCTGGAAAGTTCTATACGTAGGAACCTTCTGGCTGGTCCTGAGGCTTCCATCCAGTTGCTATGCTTTCTTCTCTAAAAATTAGCCTTTGCCTCACATTTTGGCCACACATCTTTCCCTTGACATCTTGGGTGATGGTTCTTCTGTTCCTGGTGGGGCGAAGGTCCTTAATGTTCCTAAGCTATGCTGGTTTGCATAAAGCTAGGCTTAGTTACTTTTCTTGTTTTATTTTGTTTTATGATTCTCAGTGCTGTGTTTTATATGTAACTTTTATGGGTGTTCTGGGTTCTTTTATGGTGTTACTCTTAATTAGCCCCTTTTAATAAAACTAACTTACATTTATCTGTGTGTGCTCTTCCTAGTACGCCTTAGCTACTAAGCCAGCACCCAGGCCTCCTTGGCTACTTGCTACTGAGTAGTCTGTTTGAATTCGGGCTCCAAGAAGCAGAGTATCCGGTCTTTAGCTCTTACCTATTTGCAATCCCATGGATGTCCATGTTACTTAAGGTATGAGAGTCTACCGGTCTAAACTGGTGGACAGAAGGAGTGGTGGTAGTGTATCTACCTTACAGGGCTGAGTTTTGGTCTGATTTTCCAGCCTTGGCAGGATTGCCAATGGCTGAGTACCTCACAAGGGCTGGTTCCCAGGCTTTGGGGACCAAGTGAACTTGACAGTTACAATTAACCAGGTGCCTGGGGGAAGCCCGCAAGCAGGACCCGAGTGCAAGAACACTCTCCCCTCCTGAGGCTTCCGGCAACTGGTTTTCAGAAGCATGCTGCCTCTGACTAGGGTGGCACAGCACAGCCATCACAGCTAGTAGCCATTGATAGCCCTGTCCTCCATGAATTTGTCTAATCTTCTTTTAAAGCCGTCCAAGCTGGTGGCCATTACTGCATCTTGTGGGAGCAAATTCCATAGTTTAACTATGCGCTGAGTAAAGAAGTACTTCCTTTTGTCTGTCCTGAATCTTCCAACATTCAGCTTCTTTGAATGTCCACGAGTTCTAGTATTATGAGAGAGGGAGAAGAACTTTTCTCTATCCACTTTCTCAATGCCATGCATAATTTTATACACTTCTATCATGTCTCCTCTGACCCGCCTTTTCTCTAAACTAAAAAGCCCCAAATGCTGCAACCTTTCCTCGTAAGGGAGTTGCTCCATCCCCTTGATCATTCTGGTTGCCCTCTTCTGAATCTTTTCCAACTCTATAATATCCTTTTTGAGATGAGGCGACCAGAACTGTACACAGTATTCCAAATGCGGCCGCACCATAGATTTATACAACGGCATTATGATTTTATCAGCAAAGTGTTTAGCAAAAGTATCACAGGAGATTTTAGAATGTTCCATGCATATTGGAGCAAAAAATCTGAATTTCACATATACGCTCATGGGGTCTGAACTGGCGGTGACCGACCAGGAGAGAGACCTCGGGGTTGTAGTGGACAGCACGATGAAAATGTCGACCCAGTGTGCGGCAGCTGTGAAAAAGGCAAATTCCATGCTAGCGATAATTAGGAAAGGTATTGAAAATAAAACAGCCGATAGGGCTATCAATGGCTACTAGCTGTGATGGCTGTGCTGTGCCACCCTAGTCAGAGGCACCATGCTTCTGAAAACCAGTTGCCGGAAGCCTTAGGAGGGGAGAGTGTTCTTGCACTCGGGTCCTGCTTGCGGGCTTCCCCCAGGCACCTGGTTGGCCACTGTGAGAACAGAATGCTGGACTAGATGGGCCACTGGCCTGATCCAGCAGGCTCTTCTTATGTTCTTATGCTCTTACATTAAAATGTGAGGTGAACTGAATGTCTCCCCCTTCCTTACCCTCTCCATGGGTAGAGGGGGAGATCTACTCTATGCTGTGGTCCCTTGAAGACACACACATACCAAGACCATAGGATTGCATCAGAAATTGTTTGTCTTCTTCTAATTCATGTTTGCCTTCATGTTGCAAGCTTCTGTCTGTAAAAGAAAGCAACAAGCAATGCAAAAGCAGACACATTCAAGATGCTACCAGAAAACGACATACCCTTCAACAATACCCAATATTAAATTTAATTATACCCAGTGTTTTCCTCCACACTTTGTCCTAACATACTATTAGACTAAGGTACTTTGCAAGAGATGCTGGGTTTCACTCCAGGTGCGTGTCTGCTGCTCAGTGGAGAATGATGCATCCATATTCATCATTACTATCTGGAGCCTGTTGCAGAGACCAAAGCAAGTGTGCAGAATTTTGATCCAAAGACCAAACTACCATTCTGTGTTGTATTTCTGCCTGTCATGCAGCTATTGACAGATGCTCTTGGAGGTCACTGATTCATAGGGTCGCCATAAGTCGTAATCGACTTGAAGGCATATAACAACAACAACAAGCAGCTATTAAAAGCACAGAGCCTCTGTCAGGAAAAGAAATTTGCACTCCTAAACCAAATCCCTTTACCAAGAACTACTTCCAATGTACCTTGATTGTGTTAGCAAAAATGCAAGGGGAAAAAATACCTGAAGTCATACTCTTCATCATGTCTGAATGGTCAAGAGCTGAATCTGATTTACAAAACTCGAAGTCCTGAAACAGGTCGACATGTTTCATATGTCCAACTTGAGGAAGACACTATGATTGGTTGATTGATTGATTTGATTTGATTTATATCCGGCCCTTCCTCCCAGCAGGAGCACAGGGTGGCATCAGTCTTTGGTTGTATTTTCTAGCTTCTCTGTTTGCTGCCTTGGGTTCCGTTTGGGGGTAAAGGCAGGACAAATTTTAAAATAAATAAATAAATATAAAATAATACATGCGATTGGCCAACTTCCCTTGCCTCAATTCCAGAAAAAGCCAGGGCAAGGTGGCAGTGAGGTCAAGACTGGGTAGTCGCATCAGCAGAAGTGCCAAATTGGCTTCACTGGTGCACCTGAATAGCCCCAACCTCATTGCTGTCATGCCCTATCAGCAACACCGCTGTCAAGAGGGCAGTCCTGCGGTACTCCCCTACCATGCTGCCCATTTTTGCTCAATTCAGAATCACAAGAACAGGCTCGCTAGATCAAACCAATGACCATCTAGTCCAGCATCCTGTTTCCCACAGTGGCCAATCCGATGCTTCTAGGAAGCCAACAAGCAGGATGTGAAAGCAACACTGCTATCTTGTTGTTGCTCTTCAGCAACTGCTAGCCTCTGAATCTGAAGTTTGCCTACAGAACTAGTAAATGTTAACCAGCTCAGTGTTATTTATAAGCTTTCTCAATTCCAAAACTCTTAAAAAAAAACACCTCTCCCCTTCTACCAAGAGTTCCCTTCCTGCTTGTTGGTGCATGTTGGTGCATTGATACTGAAATACCACAAGTGACATCATTACAACAATGCATAAATGTCATCTCTAAATTCTCCACCCTATTTATGAGCAGAAAAATTGGGGAGAACCACTTTGGTGAATTTCTCCAAGGGGAAGGAGAGGTTTTTCAACCATTTCACAGGAGTGGGGCTCACCTTTGCAGTGACAGAAGCAGATTCTTTTTTCCCCCTAGGGGTTGTGGTTGTGGTTTCTGCCACTCCAAGTGGTAACAGCAGCAACTGTGTTGGCAGCCTGGCCACCATTTTGCATCATCTATAATGCTCCAGACCTAGCATTGGGAAGGTGAGAGGGGGGGGATGGTGGCTGTCACACACAAAAAAAATGGGGGAATTTGGAGAAAATTCTGCAAAGGGAGTCTTCTTTTTCTTAGTGGGTGAGAAAAAGAAAAATGTCAGAAATTCTATCAGAAAATAATTGTATGAGAAATTTCTGTTCAGCTTTACTTATATTTCCTTGGTAATTCTACTGTTCAACCAAAAAACCACCACCACCCAGCAAAGCAAAAAAGAAGTAGATGAAATTTGCAGGCATAGTATTTTTTCCAGAGTGGGCTAAACCTATCAAAGTATAGGCAAATTGAAACTTCAGTGGTTCTTCCACAATCACAGACTTTAACATCTGGGAGTAGGTACATTATGAATCATAAGGGGCAGGGATGGAGAAATGGAAATGGAAAGCAAAGGGCCTGTTTTCCTAATGGTTGTTGTTGAGGCTGGGATTCTGACCCCTCCATAGATTTTTTTGGGATATATATATTAGCTTATTCTCTCTGAGAGAGAGAAAATCTCTCCACTGACTTGCAATGGGGAAGGGAGTGGCAAAAATAGATAGATCCCTCGGAATGACTGGAGTGGGAGAAATGTCACCCTCAAGCAAGGGTTCTATTACTCTCCAAAAGTCATTAGTGGAGTATGGGCTTCTGCCCATCCCCCCTGGATTTTGGAAGATACCTTGCAGATCTCTTCATTGACTTTCATAGGTGAAGGCATAGAGCCACTTGGGGGAACAGCTGTTAATCCATCTCCCAGATCACTGTGACTGGGGTGCCCTGGGAAAATAATTCACTATGATTAAAAGCTAGACCTGTCTGTCAAAACAAAAGATCCCCCACCTCTCCACCCCTTCTCCTCTCCATCTGTAGCCATTTCCCTAGTCAGCTTGCCTTTGCTTCTCAGGGCTGGGGCTGGGAATAGTTATGCATATGACAGCCGGAGCTACAGAACTTCTTTGAAGCTAAGGTGGCCCCTAGATTCAACGCAAGACAGATGCCTTGTTAATAGTCAAATCCAACTCAGAAACATGAGAACCTTACCCAAATCACCCCAATTCACCTCATCATTCAGGGTACACATTATTTGCCATTATGCACTCCTAATGTTTATCAAACTGAAGTAAGATCCTTTTTTTACAGTAATGAATGCCAATTTCACAAGAGGTTTATTCAGTAAGGAATACAGGAAGAACTTCTGTTCATGCGCCTACAAAGCAATCAGGTCAGACCAACCACTAATCAATGCAATAAAACATTTATTGCTTGCAGCCAATGCCGATAAAAGAAAAATATCTGAAACATAGACATACAACATGTACAGCTAAGCTATCAATTCATGTTTAGCACACCAAGTATGACAAAATTAATAACAACTTTTGAAGATTTCTCTTATTTAATTGCTCACTAATCCTGCATCTGCCAAACTGTATTTGACATTCTGAGCTGGAGAGAAACTTCTAGGGGAAATGATGCACAATTTGTAATGTGGCTGACCATTCTGAATTGGACAAATTCATACTGAGCCAGGTAATGATGAACTTTGGTGACCCAACCAGACACAAGTGGGAAAAAGCCACATCCAAAGTACCCCTTATTTAAAGAAGAGTGCCTTTTTTTTCTTAGAGAGCTCAATCTTCTCCACTTTCGCACATGGAAGCAAAAACCACCCTTAATATAGGTTGATTTTCTCACAAGCAATTGGAGTACTTTGCAATCGATGCAGAAATGACAATAGTGGATATTAGAGCCCTGAATCTTTTCTCGTTGCTTCTCAGTATTGTTTCAGAGGCGAATTTGTGCAATTTTCTTATGAACAATGGTCGGGATGTGTGCAAAGAAGATGTACAAGTTACTCACACACCCTTCGTCTATGTTCCAGTCTCAGAGGCCAAAAGATTCTCAGCGGTGTTTGGGGAAAACGTCATTATAACTAGTGCAACACTCTGTCTATCAAGCAGCCCTGCCAGCTGATACCAGAAAAAAACCCAGTGTATTGTTTTGAATGGGTTTCTCTGGGGCTGGAATCCTATATAGCCTGTTATTCTTTGGAAGCCCTCTTCAAAATAGCAGGACTTTGGAAGATCTATTGAAACTAGCAGGGCGTCCCCCTCCCCCAGTATAGTTCATGCCATTTAGTTACATAACAAAGAGTTTATCGGCCTGCACATCTTGATTAAAAACTATGTCCCCCTGTGTTATATAGAATATATACTGAGGTAAGTATGAGCAGGACTGCAATCTAAACATTCAATATTTTCAGAGTTTTTGTCTGGATTGGCTTAAAATTTGAACTTAGTCTGAGCTGCTAGGGGTGCTTCCCATTTGTCTAACTAGCCTAGTATTGAATACTGATTGGCAATGGCTCTCTAAGGTCTCAGGCAGAGCTCTTCACATCACCTGCTACCTGGTCCTTTTAAGTGCCAGGGATTGAACCTGGAACCAAGTAAAGAGGCAAAGGAGTCTTTCCTCACAGGCTCAATCAAAGCAGGCTCCCAGGCTGCAAATCTAACCCCACTTATCTCAGAGTAAGCCCCACTGGATGCAATTGGACTTGCTACTCAGTATACATAGTTAGGATTGTACTGCCAGAATGGCTTACAGGTATCAGTGATAAGCCAGCCCCTGCCCTCACGCTTACAGTCTAAAAGACATGACAACAAAAGGAAAGGGGACTGGGAGGATGGAGGAATAAGTAAATATTGGTACTAGGTTCTTTGTCACAGAATTCTTCTAACAACCAGCTGGTGTAGGAAGAATCAAGAGAGAAGATGACAAACATTGCTGGTCTCTCTGCTGAACTGGTGGAGCGGTCTACTAGTTCCGTCTCTCTTCCTATAGCCTGATAGAATGGCTGCTGCTAGAGGACAATTGAGGGAGGGCACTGATGTAGGGGGTCTTTAGCAGAATTAATGGAGATGCCCTGTAGACCCATCTCTCTCTCTCCCATAGCCTAATGCAAGGGGAGGAGAACCTCCATTCTGCGCGGCAGTCTTGGCCCACCAGGAGGACAAATTTGGCCCACATGGCAATTTTCCCAAGCCATACACACCGGTCCATCAGTTGACATCACACTAATGGCCAAGTGACATCAGCTGATGGGAGGGAAGGGGTGCAGTTCCACACTGTATTCGCTGCATCTGCCAGTTTCACACAGGAACATGTGTGCTGCCAAAGCAGCAGGGTTTAAACCCCACTCATCAACTGGCATCCACAGCCAAAGCAACAGAATTATACACCCATGAGAGTGGCTGTATACTATAGCCAACTTGGATTTTTCGCATTCTGCAATGTTAAATTGAAAGTTGCCACTCTGATGCTCCCCATAAGCTCATTCAAAACAAAACCTTACAAAACTTATAGTCGTAACCTCAGAGACACTTGCTTAACAACCCTCTAAGTTTTCATGGTGATACACAAAACAGTCAGAGAGAATTGAGACTTCAAAGTGTAAAAAGAGAGCGAAAAAACCCAGACCCCTATTGGACTTTTTTCTGTCAGAGTTCTCGTAATTTGTTGAAATTAATTAAAAACAGCCATGTTCACATAGTACCTGTAGGCCCATTACTGACCTTGCCCCATTCTCTGATCTTCATCTTCTGCAATTTAAAAGTTAAAAAAAATGCCAGGCTGATTTTTAATTAATTGAAGAAATTTAACATTGAAGTCTATTATAGTGTCAGGCATGCTCAGTATGTTTAAGATGGCTGCTAAGATGGTGGTAGAGGCAACAGCTACGGGTGATGGAGCCTCACCACTGTTGGCTTTTACGAGGTAATTCCACGAGGTAATTCCATGAAG
Organism: Rhineura floridana; assembly: GCF_030035675.1. NCBI lineage: Eukaryota > Metazoa > Chordata > Lepidosauria > Squamata > Rhineuridae > Rhineura > Rhineura floridana. The sequence continues at coordinate 158,173,783 of NC_084483.1, forward strand.
TAATTACAACGCACGAGAATGCTCGTAAAATACGGGGGAGCCCCCCTCCCTTCTATGCTGCCTCCCTCGTTATTTGACCTGGACTCGGACGCTAGCTATCGGTATGACCCAGGGACGCAACTTGATATTCCATCTACTCCAGGCTGCTGCCGCTGCTGCCTCTCACAGTGGAGGGCGCCGAGCCAGGCTGGAGCCAGAGAGGGACTGTGGCTTCTTGGTGGACCTGATGCTTTGGCCTGTCCTTGGAAGATGCTGTTTTTGCTGTGAAGATCTTTCGGCGTCTTCCGAGAGCCAGGAAGCCCCTGCAGTTGTTGCTGTCTTACCATCTGGCTTTCGTCCACTCTGCCTTGATATCAGCTGTGCTTACATCTTCGCTCTTTCACCTCGGCTTCTTTGAGAACTTCCCTGTTAGTTTCATTTTTGAGGGGTCTGTTTGCCCCGCCCTTCTCCCTGTGGGAGCTGCCGGATGCTAAGATAAAGAGGAGATGTAGCCTTTGATCTTGTAAATGGACTGTCACCCACATTGGCTTTTAGTGGGAAGACTTATATCGGGAGCTTCCATTTGAAATTACATATTTTGGACTATACAGGCGAGAAGTCCTATTAGTGAAATCTAGTTGCCTCTACCTTATTGTTTAGTCTTTATTGTTTAGCTCTGATGTTTTGATGTTCTGATGCTCTTGTTGTTTTTGATGCTCTGATGTTTTATATGTTTTTGCCTTGTACGTCGCTCAGAGTGGCTGAGTATTCCAGCCAGATGGGCAACTAATAAATTGAATAAATAATAATAAATAAGAAGAAGAACCAACAGTCAGTGTTCTAAAAGCCAGACTCACGGCTGCTTGGCTGGCTAATCAAGGAGCCATACCCACACCAGACCTTTATTTCACTTTAGACAGTCATGGCTTCCCCCAAAGAATCCTGGGAAGTGTAGTTTGTAAAGGGTGCTAACAGTTGTTGTTGTTCTTGGGCCTTCAACTCGATTACGCCTTATGGCGCCCCTATGAATCAGCAACCTCTAATAGTATCTGTCATAAACCACCCTGTTCAGATCTTGTAAATTCAGGTCTGTGGCTTCCTTTATGGAATCCATCCATTTCTTGTTTGTCCTTCCTCTTTTTCTACTCCCTTCTGTTTTCCCAGCATTATTGTCTTTTCTAGTGAATCATGTCTTCTCAGGATGTGTCCAAAGTATGATAACCTCAGTTTCATCATTTTAGCTTCTAGTTCTGGTTTAATTTGTTCTAACACCCAATTATTTGTCTTTTTTGCAGCCCATGGTATGCCCAAAGCTCTCCTCCAAAATCACATTTCAAATGAGTTGATTTTTATCTTATCTGCTTTTTTCACTGTCCAACTTTCGCATCCATACATAGAGATCAAGAATACCATGGTCTGAATCATCCTGACGTTAGTGTTCAGTGACACATCTTTGCATTTGAGGACCTTTTCTAGTTCTCTCATAGCTGCCCTCCCTAGTCCTAGTCTTTTTCTGATTTCTTGACTATTGTCTCCAGTTTGATTAATGACTGTGCCGAGGTATTGATAATCTTTGACAAGTTCAATGTCCTTGTTTTCAACTTTAAAGTTGCATAAATCTTCTGTTGTCATTACTTTAGTCTTCTTGGCGTTCAGCTGTAGTCCTGCTTTTGTGCTTTCTCTTTAACTTTCATCAGCATTCATTTCCAATCATTACTGGTTTCTGCTAGTAGTATGGTATTGTCTGCATATCTTAAATTATTTATACTTCTCCCTCCAATTTTCACACCTCCTTCATCATGGTCCAATCCCGCTTTCCATATGATATGTTCTGCATATAGATGAAACAAATAGGGTGATAAACTACACCCCTGTCTCACACCCTTTCTGATTGGGAACCAATCAGTTTCTCCATATTCTGTCCTTACAATAGGCTCTTGTGCAGAGTATAGGTTGCACATCAGGACAATCAGATGCTGTGGCACCCTCATTTCTTTTAAAGCATTCCATAGTTTTTCATGATCTACACAGTCAAAGGCTGTAATCTATAAAGCACAGGGTTATTTCCTTCTGAAATTCCTTGGTCCGTTCCATTATCCAATGTATATTTGCAATATGATCTCTGGTAACTCTTCCCTTTCTAAATCCAGCTTGGACATCTGGCATTTCTCACTCCATATATGGTAAGAGCATTTATATGGTGAGAGTTGTTAGGAGACTTCTATTCCTCTGACAGAGTTCCAGTGGCCAGAGTAGTTTAACAGTCAGCCTCTCTGATTGAAGCTCCTAGCAACTCTCAGCACCCTTCACTAACTACACTTTCCAGGATTCTTTGGGAGAAGCTATGACTGTCTAAAGGAGAATAAAGGTCTGGTATCAATGTGGCCAGTGACCACTTTGGTTTAAATTTGGGTGGGAATGCTGAAAAACAATGATACTCTTCACAATATGTTCATTTTGGAAGGGAAATAGGCTTCCCCTCTGCCCAGTGCCCACTCACCCAATGTCCTCCCCTCCCTGCTCTCCTCTCCCTCTCTGCCCCTCCCCCATGTCAGTTTCACCTATCCTAAGCATGATTGCACAGGAGTAAATCCCACTGAACTAAAAAAGCATACAAATGACCAAACCTGCCCTCTCATCTTACTCCCTCCTATCCCCTCCCTCTTGCCCCTTCCTTCCACTTCCCATTCCAATCCCCTCCTTCTCCCTCCTCCTCCCCTCTCCCTTTCGCCTCCTCCTCCCCCATGGTCAGTTTTACCTGTCTTAAGCATGATTGCACGGGTGTATATCCCACTGAACTTAATAAGCATGCAAATGAACTAACCTGCCCTCCCCTCCTCCTCCCTCCCATCACCACCATTATGGCCCTCCCCTTTCCTTTGCCCCTCCCCCTCCCCTTCCAATCCCTCCTTCCCCCTTCCCTCCCCCTCCTTCCATTTCCTTCTCCCCTCCCTTCCTCCTTCCCTCTCCTCTCCACTCCCCTTCCTCCTCCCCCATGGTCAGTTTTACCTATCCTAATCATGATTCCACAGGAGTAAATCCCATTGAACTCAATAAGCATGCAAATGATCAGACTTGCTTTTCTCTTCCTTTCCCTCTCCTCTTAATTCTTCCTCCTTCCCTGCTCACTCCAGGCCTCCCCTCCCCCCCATGGTCAGTTTTACCTATACTAAGCATGATTGCACGGGAGTAAATCCCACTGAACTCAATAAGCATGCAAATGATCAATCCATTCTCAGCATATTTGCACAGGACCCCATTTCTTACCTCCTGGATTAAAAAGCAGAGAAATACACTAATAGACTAATTCACTATTAATGAATTTAGCTTAAATCCTGCTCAGATCCTTGCAGAATGCGACTGAAATCTCCACTCATCAGCTGATGAATGGAGTGTTCAAGTCTGTTGAGTGCTGCTTTGCCAGTGTGTTTCATGAGGGGAATGCACTGGTGAAGCAGAACCCTCTCCCCACCACTTTGGGTCAACTTCAGCAGGTGGACAGGATCACCCATTGACACCGTCATTATGTCATATGATTGACAGGTGGGTGGCCCCTCCCATCTTTTAAAGTTGGCCTGTAGGGGTGGGAGGACATAATGATCTGGACCTCTGGGCCAAAAGGTTTCCCCACCCCTAGCCTAATGGAATGACTGGTGATGATAATTAAAGGCAGAGCCTGATGGAACTGATCTTTCAGCAGAACCAAGTGGAGAGGCCCTGCAGCCTCAGGGAATTAGAATCCCACTATCTTTTGGAATATTAGCATTTACACCAGATGCCTTTTTCTTTTTCCTTTTGCCCTACTGAACAATTTAAGTGGAATTGGCTGTGACATATTTATTAGTGTTCATTCTAGACAACCTTACTGGGGTTTTTTTTCCTTTTATGACTGCTCTCTGGAACTTGAGTTGCGAAAATGGTTTTGTGAGATAAGATTTTTTTAAAAAAAGTATGTCAGTTACTATACAGAACAATTTTATCTTCAAAACCTCTTCTCTTTTAGCTGTTTCTTATGCAGAGCAAGCAGGGTGCAATTTCTGGAATTGAATTTCATTCTGTGTCTCTGCTGATCACTTAAGTTTGGAAGATTTCAGGGAAAATAAACATTTTATGAGATTTTTCCTGACAATTCAATCTAATAACCTTCTTTCAGACTGTGTAATAATCTCTCAGGGAAGGGAGTGCACAGCTGAAAATTCTTTTACTTAAACCCCCAAACTGGGTTGATCCCTCTAATGCTGGTCAATTGGGGAAAGCAATAGATTTGATAAAAAGAAAAAAATAGAGTTGATGGCTGTGTTTCCCCAGTATCTTTTTCTGACTACAATATGTTTCTATTCAGCCCTATGTAGTGGGATCCCCCTTGTGGCTTTATGTGGCAATATATAGTGTTTCTATAACATTTGACTAAAACAGAGAGAGAGAGAAAATGAAAAAAGGTAAAGCATTGAAAGGAAACGTAAACAGGTTTATCTGTGTATGACCTGGTTAATATGCAGCACTATGCCATACCATGGATTAGTGCAAGCATGCATGTTTCCACAGCAAAGGGCGCAGCCACTGTGCTCCTTCCCTTGACGCCGCTACTCAGAGCTTAGCGTTATATCACTCCAACAGTAGTAAAGTGGCAACTTCAGAAGTGCAGGGTCCCTTCATGATAGTCATGCCATGTGCCTCACAGCAATACCTCCTCGCTTGCTTGCTCTCCGTCATCATCTCCACACTCCTCAGTCCTTCCCCTGTGTGCCTTCTCCCCCAATAACAGGCATTCCTAGGAGCCAATCAGTATGAAAGGGGAGAGTGTTAGCTACTGAGAGCAGTCTTCTCAGTGGCTGACTCACCTCCTTTCATTCTGATTGGCTCCAAACAGCCAGAAAGACAAGGAAGTATGTTAGAAGACTCTTCTCAGTGGCTAACACACTCCCCTTTTGTGCAGATTGGCTTGTCGGATGCTGGAGACATAGTGACCTGGCTGGGACCCTGCTTCCAAAAGAGTAAAGGGTCTAAGCTCCCCTCCCCCAAGACCCTGGACAACTACACCCTTGACAAACCACAAACTGTAACCAAGGTTTGTACTTATTGGATTGTCTAGAAGAGACAACAGGCTACCTCACAGACCTCCATTTCCCAGGATTCTCTAGGATATAGAAATAACCAGTATTTCCTAGGGTAAACAATTAACTTAGGCATGTTTACTTATAAGAAAGGTCTATTGAGTTAAGTGTGACTCAATCCCAGGTACGCATGTATAGGATCACATTATTTTATGGTGCTGATTTATTTATTTCATTTTAAGTGTCTTATTGTTAACTGGGATTTTAATATTATTGTTCTCTGCTCTGGGGAAAACTACAAATACCTCAGATAAATACACAAATAAGGCAATGAAGGAGTAAGTACCATTAAATGCAGTGGAACCTACTTCAGAGTAAATATGCATAGGATTGCACTGCAAGTCTACCATTTATATATGTCCTCAGAGATCACTATTGGAACCCAAGCCCATCAGGGTAGAGACTAGCCGCCAGGCAGGGTAACTAGTTTTCCTTGCACAGCAAACTGGGGGTGAAAGTGTAACACAGGCTCTTGTTTTTCTGTGTTAGGACTCACACAAGCAAGGAGGAGCGGCTGAAATAGAGCCCTACCTCCCCTTACACACTTTTGCACTTAGCTAGAAAACATATCCAGACTCCAATGGTTTGAGGTAATGATAACTACTCTTCTATTCCTCATTCCCCTGTCTGTCCTCAGTCACCAGTTTACTCATGAAAACTGAAAAGCAAATCTATACATCTTCTAGCCCAGTGCATCTTAAACTGAGGCTCCACCACCAAAATTCTGTCCAACACCAAGACTTATATAATTAAGAATTGTGCTTGGATTTGCTTGGTGTGGCAGAACAGATATTTTGGGCCAAAGCATCTAGCAGTGCAGGCACCACCTTCAGAAGGGATTAACCGAGCCCTGTTTATCTGCCTATTATGAGGCAGCACACATTTCACAGTAAGACTACAGCTTTCTAGGGATAAAACAGACATTGATTATTTCTTAGAATAACATCTAATATCTGGTTCTCTTGAGACTTTGCATTGGATGGAGAAGAAAACCTTAAGGATGTATTAAGACTAAAATGGACAGTTTCATGGTTATTGAAACAGTAGCTCCAAAATAGAAATCACTTAAGTCCAGGCATTTCACCCTTGGCATTGGTGATTAGATGTGGGAAATTTAATAGAAACCATGATGAGATCATTTCTCAATGGGAACTCAAAGACTTCTAAAGATTTAAGAATGTTGTCCAGGCAATTAGGACCATCACCCAGGAGATCAATATGACCACACAAGGGCAGTCTCTTCCCTAATAATGGTATCTTTAAATTCAACATTTTATTACTCAGAGATATAAAAAACTTACTTTAGAAACCAACTGTGGCAGATGTTAAAACCAGAGGTGTGCACCAAACACAAAATTCAGATGGGATTCTGATTTGGTGCTTTGAAAAATAGCCTGTTTCAGTGAAAAGTGCTTTGGAGGCTGCTCGATTTGATTTGATACTGAATCCAGATTCATAAAAATGAAGTGTTGTCCCTCCCCCATTCAATATTATGGGTGAATTTAAAAATGGCTATAAACTTTTTCCCATTTTGGCAGAATTGAATGAAATTTGCAGGCATTGTAGCCTCTCATCAGAGGGTAAAGCCTGCCAGATTCCATACAAATAGATCCAGGACTTCTTTTTGTTGCTGTTGTTTGCTGAGCACCATTAAGGTTGCTGTTGTCATTGTTGTTTTAAAGAAATATCTATAACTTTTTTATTTTTGGCAGAATTGGATGAAATTTACAGACATGGCAATCCCATCTGAACAAATGAAACCAGCCAAACTTTCAGAAGGATTTTTTGGGGATGATTTAAATTATTCACTTGATTTCTCCTATTGTTTTGTAAGAAATTTGCATTAATGCTGCATGCATCATAGAGGTGCTCCCAGATAAGAACCCAACCAAATTACAGACAAATATGTCCTGGAGGAGTTGTGCTAAGCATCCTTAAATTTGATTGGGGGGAGCAAATGGGATATAAATTGTGGGCAATGTTTTTAGGGAGAAAATTGTACACATTGTAGAGGCGCTCCTAAGAAAGAAAACTGTAATCTCAGAAGGATATGTGCAGGGGCTAGAGAATTAAGAGGAGGGGGGCTTCAGTCTTGTGTTCTGCTTTATTGGCACTCAAAGTCACAGAAACCTAATGCAAAACTGATTTGACAGGAGTGGATTATGGTCATGTGGAACAGAGGCAGAAAAACTGAGTATCTATCATTTTGCAAGCAAGCACCACTACCAGAAATAGCAAAAGGTACAGAACAGACAAGAACAAGGTGATACATTACTTCCAATATCCATCCAACAGCCTTCCCCCAAAGCACTGTGTTTGGAGAACCCTAGTAAAATCATTCCCTCTGATTAGAAGCTAGACCTATCAGTCACAAAAGAGTTCTCCCTCCCCGCCCCCCCCAAGTTAATATCTCAAGCTAATATTTTTCACTGATGGAAATGGTAGCCTTGCTTTAATGTCCAAGTATATGGGATAGATGTATTCCATACCATTTTCCAGATAACAGGTGAAAGACTGGAGTTAGATTCTTTAATTATATTTTTAAATAATATAGGGAACTATGTTCATAGAACCTGCAGGATGTTAATTGTTAATCTTCACATTGCAACTAAAATTCTGTTGGCATATTGTTGGGCATCCTATTCAGTGCCTACCATTAGCAAGTGGTTGGCATTTGAAGTCACATAAATGGGCAGATTAATAGATTTAGGGCACAATCCAACTTGTTGGAAGCTGACAGAAGTAGGGTTGGTGGAAGGGGCTGCCACATCCAACCTCCATTCAGGAGCCACTGGGAGGGGAGGACGCTAAGTGTTCCAGCAGGGTGCAGCAAAAGGAAATTAAATGCATTTTCTTTCTGGCACCTCTTTTCACAGTGTATCGGCTGCCAGGGTAGAGAGCCAAGACCAAGCCAAACAAGTTCAGGATATGGCGTATGTCCTTCTCCCCTCAGTTCCACCCTGACACATCCCAGAATGCCCCCTTTCTGGGCCTTCTACCAACTCCACTTGCACCAGTCTTGGCTGGGCCACAGCTGCGCCATGGCTGCATCGGGGAGGATTTCTGCTGGCTAAGCCCAGCGGCACCTACACCTTTCCTCCTCTACTGCAGCTACACCGCATCCTGAAGCCCCTCAGCCCAGCATATCTACCAGGATTGTGTCCTTAGTTTTATAGCTTTTTTTCAGTATGATCTCCATTTGTTGCATTCTTGAACACAAATTTTGGTTGAGAGACCTTTTGTCTTTATGCAATAATTATGATTTATTCATTCTTAATTTTTTAACACTCCCCTCAAAAAAAGAACTGTGCCTTCCAGTATTAATAGATTGCCATTTTCCATACCACTGACTAACCACAGTATGTTCTCACACCTTCAGGATTAAGGGGTAAAGTTTCTTGGACCAGCTTCCTAGCAGACTTAGTCAGGGAAGTTAAGGTATGTCATCTTGAAAAATAGGTTTGCATTGGCCTAAAATGGGGTCCTAAATGTGCCAGCCCCCATTCACCAAATACATTAGTCCAATTAGATTATAGTGCACCCCAAAGAAAGAGAAGACATGAACCACACACTATAGATGAGTGCTCAACAAAAGAAACAACTTAGTTGAACTGTTCAGAGAGCTCAAACGCTGCAAGAGAAAGGTACTAAAAAAACCATAAAGCAGGGAGCATAAAAGGCCAATTCCTTTCTACCAGTTGACAGTTTAAACCCCTTTTCCACTGTCACCTAAGAGTAGAGCAGATGACACCAGGGTGTGCCATATTCCTCAAAACACCTGGCACTCCCCACATTTCTCTCCATTACAATGCAGTCTCTGCAAAGGAATATATTGAGTTTTCACAGGCGCCTGGGCAGGAGCTGTTGATCTTTTAATAGCAACAACCTTTGTCACCCATTGATGCCTCTGGAAAGAAGCAATGACAACTCCCATTTGGATTTAATCATGTAAGGTACGCGGCCAAGCATAAAAGTGCAACGGTGAGCTTCATTTGCAGCACAACAAAAAGCCAATGTATTTTCCTCCTGCTAATCCCCATCCATCTTAAATCTCTCTGCCTGAGCACTGCTTGTAGTGTATGCAAGCGACAAATCCTTCTCCTGGGATGGGCTGATCAGAGTCAGTCCTTGGTATGCAAAAGAGGCAAAGGCTTAGCACGCATAAACCTTGCAGGGAAGAAACAAGCGGAGCCAAAACAGCTGAAGAATCTGTGTGGATTCTAGCCTTAACCTTTCCTTTATTGTACAAATGGTCTCTGGTGCACAGAACAGCCTCATCTGTGCATTATTTGCTGTTCTTCCACTCGCTTTGCAAATCTGACTATTGGGGGACATTCACAAACCACTTAATGCATATTAGTAAACACCACACGTTTTAACGTCTGCTTTGTTCAGTGTTTTGTTTTCTCTGGGTGGTATAAGTCTTCCAAAGGCCTTTAGAAGGAATAAAGGGTGAATTGGAAACACATTTGCAGTCATGAGAAAATTCCAGGCTAATTATTCCTTAATGAAGCACGCAGATTAACATGCTCTGGTGAGAATGCCCATGAAGATGTGAAGATGGAAAGGCGAAAACAAATCCCTGCAATTGTGTGCATCAAAGGCACTTAAAGCATACTAAACAGGGCTTATTTTGAGCCAGGTCTCATTCTGAAGACAATGTGTAAAATGGTGATAAAGAACACAGTGCCTCTGATAATATCCAGATACGCCAGACTGTATTTATTAGTGCTCTGCCAAAACCTATCTTCTAGTTTCTCAAAAGATTTCTTCCTCTGCAAAAGAGGCTTCTCTTTTGGTCCTCCATTTCCACAGAGCTTTTGTTTTTCAGAGTTTTGGTGGGTGTAGTGCTGAGTATACTTTATGATTGCTGAGAAGGCATGGGATTTCTCCAGCTCTCTCCAGGTTCACTGGCTTTCCACACTTCCTGATCTGGAAAAGCCCCATGGGAGAAGTTGCCTTATAGCATCTTCTCCTGAGCTTTAATTGAAGTACGGGAAGCCATGGAGGATGGCAAATGAGCTTCTAAGATTGGTATAGTCACTGATTCTGTTTAAGGAAAGTTGTACCTGTTACCTTATTTATTTATTTTATTTTATTTATTTATTATTTTATTTATATCCCACCCTTCTTCCCAGCAGGAGCCCAGGGCGGCAAACAGAAATGCTAAAAACTTTAAAACATCACAAAAAGACCTTCAAATACATTAAAACAAAACAACAAAATCATTCTTTAAAAAGCCTTTAAAAAACCTATTGATTTTTAAACAAACAAACAAATAAAAATGAACAGTGGTTAAGGCACACGGTAGACACCCTTGCTATCCTCCTGTGCTTACAGGAAACCCCAGCTGAGGGGGCCATGGGACTTTTCAGGAAATTCAGGCATCCAGAAATGTTGCAGTGCAGATCACTGAATAAATTATTTGTAGAATGAAATTCCACCACTGCTAGCCACATTGAAACAAAGGCAAACACAACAAAAACCCTGCAGTCCACACATGGAAATGTCACCAAAACTTATCTCCCCTTTTGACAGTTTTCTAATGCAATTTATTTTCTCATTAATAAATGGTCAGCGGAAATGGAGGATTAACATTCAGCATAGCACTAGTTCATACAAATACACACACCTGGTTTTGTAAGACTAATGAGTGTCTTACTAATGACTGGCAGCTGAAAGTGTGAACTGACTCCATTAAAAAGCATTGTGTTTGAGGAAATATATGAACATTCTATTGGTGGTGTTAAATCTGTGTTAGCCAATTTTAGATTAGATTAGATTAGATTAGATTAGATTAGATAGATAGATAGATAGATAGATAGATAGATAGATAGATAGATAGATAGATAGATAGATAGATAGATAGATAGATAGATAGATAGATAGATAGATAGATAGATAGATAGATAGATAGATAGATAGATAGATAGATAGATAGAATTTCTGCCACCTAAAAAGTGGACACCAAACATTAACAGGAAACCGGTCCTACAGACCTTTTTCTTATCAGTGAACAGTCTCATTAACAACCACACACCAAATCCTACTTATGACAACCTTTCAAAAGAAAGAATAGCCCTAAGGAAGCTTCAGATTAGAAGGGATGTTGTCATCGAGGCTGCAGATAAGGGTAGTGCTGTCATGGTACTTACACTGTAGACTAAATAGCAAAAGGTCAAAGACAACTAAAGGATAAAACAACATACAGACTTCTTGACAAAGACATCACCACAGATCTCACTTCTCATATCGTTACAACTATACAAAACCTTGTAAGTAGGAAACATCTTAAATTGATCTACTTGTTAATCCAAATCCCATCCCTAGAAGGTTTTACATGCTGCCTAAAAACCACAAAGCCCAGAATCCTGGATGACCCATTGTTTCAGATAACAACATAGCTACTGAAAAGATTTCTTTGTATATTGCCTTAAACTTACAAAACATGGTGCAAAACCTCCCATCATATATCAAAGACACCACTAACTTCCTACTAAAAATTGAGTCTCTAAAGCAATATCAATTCCACAATAATACTATACTAGCTACTTTAGATGTCACATCTCCTTACACCAATATACCACATAAATGATGGGATTCAGGCTATAAATGAGTTCCTTAACACCAGAAATTCTAACAATCCTCCAACAGAGGTTATCACAACTTTAGCTATAGTCCTGACTTGCAACAACTTTACATTTAATGGAGAATGCTTCCAGCAATTGCAAGGCACAACTATGAGAACTCACATGGCTCCATCATATGTGAATCTATTTACTGTAAACTGGAACAAGAGATCCTTAAAAAGACCATTAACAAACCACTTATATGGTGGTGATACATCTTTGATGACATCTTTGTAATCTGGACAAATGGCAAAGAAAGCTTAGAACAATTTAAAAATTACATCAACTCTCTTCATCCAACTATTAAGTTTATATTCAATAACACCAATGATAATCCACACATCCCTTTTCCTGATGTCCTTCTCACCATTGAAAACAAATAGCCACGGATCTCTACAACAAACCCATAGATGCCCACACTTATCTAAACTCCAAATTCTGCCATTCTAAACATAGAAAGAAAATCATTGTTCATAGCTTAGCTCTCATTATAAAATGTATTTACAACAACGAAGAAAAATACCAAAGGAGGATCAGCGAACTTAAAGAACACCTTTTTCTCAAAAGATATCTTCCACATATAATCAATTGCAACATCCACCAAGCCTCCCTTTTGTCTAGAGAAAACCACCTCCATCAGAATGAGGTTTCAAAAAACAGAGAACAACATATTCCATTTGTGGTAGATTTCCATCCAGCATCTCCTATCACCTGGCAATAAGGGAGAGCTACCCATTGCTAGCAAACTCTGAAGGTATTGCTAGAGCCATCAACAAGCTTCTTGTTGTAGCATTTCACCAGCCTCCTAATTTATGCAAAATATTAGTGAGAGCTATGCTTAACTTACCTATCAGTAATCCTGGATCTCCCCTTGTCACTCCAAACACTGTGTTACCTGTGTGTACCTCATGGAGACAGCTACTTTCAAAAGCGCTAGGATGGGCCAGAACATATCATATCAAACAGAACATCACTTGCAGGTCCTGCAATATAATTTATGTCACTGAATGCAAAAAAACAGGATGTCATATCCAATACGCAGGAAAAACTACAACTGACCTATGCACAGACTTCAGAAACCACAAATCAGCGATCTTGACTAAAAAAGTGTAGCAACCAGTTGCACATTTTAACATGGAGGGCCACAGCCTGTTGGACTTATCTATAACACCTATAGAGATGCCAACAGATCCAACAGCACTGACTTAGAGGTAGCAAGGTGGCTATATCATATGTCCTTAGGTGATGAACATTCATACATGCAGACCTGTTCTAGACTCCAAAACTGCCATGTTGCCCTGTAAACTGGCTCAGTGGAGAGGGAATAGGAAAAACATTCTCAGCTTAGGGATATTATTGGCTTGATATGCAGGAGGAAAAATGATTTAAATGAAAGCATCCTTTCTTCATTACTTTCCCCTACCTGGGGACTCATGTAAGTGATAAAAAGACACTATTGTAGACAAAGGGACCATTCTTATTCAACCTCCATGATGGCTATCTGGGGAGATATCATCAGCCCATGAAACCCGAGTTGCTATTCCAAGCAGTTCATAAATCACCTAATCACCTCCTCAATTTTCATTAAAAGGTATCTTGATCGTCTCACTATTTTAATAAAGATGAAAGATAACAATTCTCCAGGTTGAAGTCTGCCCTACTTTTTTAATCATTCTGTAAACAAAATTGGGAGGGGGGTAGAGTATAAGCAAAGGGGATAAAATATGAGATGTTTCCTCTTTTCTTTTTAAATAGATCTTTCATCTAGCTTGTCTATCAGAGGCAACAATCTTCTGAATAGCAGTTGCTGGGGAATAACAACAGGAGAGAGATGCTGCACTCATGTCCTGCTTGTGGGCTTCACATAAGCATCAGGTTGGCCACTGTGGGAAACAGGATGCTAGATAGGCCTTTGGTCTGATCTAGCAGGGCTCTTCTTACATTCTTTATGAAAATAGGCTTGCTACTGAACACTGTGGATTCAGACAATACATCTTAGAAATCAACTTGGAAGGAGGATATCCAGTATGAATCTAGTCCACACCAAGATGTTCATAGCTCAGCCATTCTGAGACATCTGTCTGCATTGATCACTCCCCTGGCTGGCAGCCACATTGGTGATGGTAGAGGGGGAAGTCCAGCCCAAGGATAGGAACTTCAGGCTCAGGGACCAAAAGTGGCCCTTCAGATTTCTCCATCTAGCCCTCAGAACTCCCCCCGCCCCCAGGCCACACTCCTCACTCTGAACATTTTTGCCTGGCTGGAGTATGTCCTTGAACTCTGAAAATGCCTCTTGCTTTTCTGGATGGAAGATAGAGAGTGGAGCATGAGTGTGTGCAAAAACTAGTGTACTCTACAGATGTAAAAATTACAGTAATTGCTCTGCCCACTTTTGCTTCTGGCCCTATCCACCAATGATATGTGATGCCTGGAAGATTGCCCAAAAAGGAATATGGCCTTCAGGCTGCAACATATTCCCCATCTCTGGTCTAGCTCATGTGGCCCCATGATCCCGTCACACATGCTTTCAACACTTAAAAGAGTTAATATCATACACACTCACACACAAATCTCCACGTTTCCCAGCTGTCCCAAACTGAGACTTTTTCTTTTTAAATGAAACCCGAAACTCTCAAGACGCCAGATTTTGGTTGACCAAAGTATGAACATAAGAACAGCCCTGAATCAGACCAAAGGCCTATCTAATCCAGCATTCTCTTCTCACAATGGCCAACAAGATGTTTTAGACTACCTGTGCCTTTTTTTGATTGTATACTGTTATTTTATTATGTTTGCTATAAGTCGCCTAAAGCGTCTGTTAATTCGGACAGATAGGCGACTAACAAATAAAATTTATTATTATTATTATTATTACTATGGGAGCTCGCAAGCAGGGCATGAGCACGATAGCCTTCTCCTGCTTATGATCCCCAGCAATGTGCTCAGAACTTCATGTAAATCTTCTGCTAGGACTAAGCACATCCTCCTGCTGTCTTTTTGGGTTAATGCAAGAGCAACCCAGTAGAAAGAGACCTGCCCATAATGTTTCATTGCCTCCTTAGGATGAGAAACCCTATCAAGAGACTTATTATTATATGACTTTGATCTTGATGGCAGATGTTTCTTATTGTCAAGAAACTGTTGTTTTAAAAAATGGGTTTGTTGTGCTAGGGTGACACAGCACTTTAACCCACATTAATTGCAGAAACCAAAATTTCCCAATTGCACTTGAATCCCTCCTGGAAAATACTGACGGTCTGGAGGTGACCATAGATGCAAAACGTCATAACAATTAAATTCATTACAAAAATAAATCATCAAAACTAACCCACCATCAAACAATTTCCATAATCAAGACAATGGCTCAGTTCCTAAAACATATACCAGAACATCCCAGTGGTGGCTTCTGCCCTTTGTAACTGGTTGGGTGACAAGCAGGGTGCCCAAACAGTAGATGGAGCCATAGACAATGACAAGCAGAGCCAATTAATTCTAGTTCTGTCCCCACCCTCTTTGCTGCTGAGTTCTAGAAGGGCAACACTGAGACTAAAGAGGAGGAGGAAGCTGACAAGCAGTTCTATCCCCTGGACTGGTTGTAAATATGAAGGCAGGCAGGTGGAGCCTGGTTGAAGGCAGACTGAGGTTGGCAGGGCACTGCTTCATTTGCTCTAATGGACCAGTGTCTACTGGAACATCCAACAAGCACTTGGCTTGTCAGCTTAAAGAAGTTGGCCGCAATAGAGCTTGTGTTGCTTGCAATTCCCCCTTCTGCTGTTCTGTCACCTTTGGGAAGTGTTTCAAATCAAACAAAAATATTTCCTTAAACAAATTATCAGCAAACCCCAGGCTGTGAGCCAAAAGGAATGTCTCTAACCTTCAGTTTTCCTGTCTCTCTAAATGCAATTAGAATGAATGGATGAATATATTATATAATATACAGTATTTTAAACGTTACCACTGTCATGAGGTTTTTTTACCATTGTTCAGTGAACTCAGAAGTTGGGAAAGGAGTCATATGGATGTCCCCAGAGGGAAAGCTGAAAACATTCTGCAAGGATTTAATGTATCTGAAGCTAATGAGAGAAGCTGTAGTTTGCTAGAATACAGTGTGACGATGTTCCAGTTTGCATGTGTGCACATATTGAATAGGAAGCATTGACTGCCAAGTTTGAAAATCTGAAAGCAGAAATGATTAGGTTCGTCCCTCTGACCGTGAATCCCACCTCTTGCCCTTGACCCATGAAGATATTCAAAGCAAAGAAAGCCATAATTGGCCTTATACTATCTACATTCCTAACTGCATGAAAACAAAAATCAAGCACATTAAGAGATTTCATATTGCAGTGCTTCCAGCCTATAAACAATGGACTATTAGCAAGATCTGACCTTTGAGATTATACCTGTTTCACTCAACCTGGAGTTGTAGTGAAATTAGACACAGCTTGGGAATTGTAGTGCATGAAGTGTTAATTTGATACAGTATAGAATGTGTTAACCTTATATAACATAGAACCAGAAAAACAAAATTCCTAAGGTGCCTGTGGTTGCTAAATGTTCATTTCGTGCTTGCTGCTTAAATGTCAGCTTACCCATGTAACGGGATATTATTCAAGTAGATAGTGGTTGGAATGCATTGCATCAGGAGAAAGCAGAGACAGGACGGATGAGTGAAAAACACTGATAACCAAAGCCAGGGCGTTGGCTCAATGCAAGGCAATGGAGAAACCTGGAAAGTTACTAACAAGACGGGAGGGGCTGTGTTAGGAGGACTTCAGAGCATATATAACTTGTAACTGTGTAATCATGCTTTAGACTGGTTCTCAGGCATGAGCCAAAGAACCTAGTCTCCTTTTGCAAAAGCTACTGGTAATCAATAAAGGTGTTGACTTATACTTTGGTCTCCCGTCTGGTGTGTGTTTTGGAGCTTCCTCCAGATGCAAAGAACCACTTTTGTGTAACAATTCTGGCGAGCCAGCCAGGAGATCTGGCTAGACCCGTTGGTCTTCCGTTTTGCCCCTGGCAGGCCAAGGAGACCGCTCCAGGTTGTTTGAACCTGCCTTGGGGCCAAGGGAGCGAAGAGCGGAAGACACAGCGGCATCAACCGGAGCTCCAACAGTGAGACCAGAGGGCCAACACCTTAAGGAGGAACGGGAAACTGTCAGTGACTGTGCGGTGGTTGTGAGAGTCAAAAGGCCTACTGAGAAGCCCAGTAAGATCCTCTTGCAGAATCGGGAGTAGGGGCGACTTAATGAGGGGCCCGTGGGACGAGAGCCTCTTGAAAAGCCCAGGGAACTGACCTATAGCAGGCAGTTGAAAAACCCAAGTAAAATGGGAACAGGGGCGTCGTGGGAGGAAAAACTGCAGAACCCGTTGGGATGTTTTTTGAGAAATTTTAAAGATTTTAAAAATGCATATGGTGCAGGTGCTATTACCAAATGGGGTTTGATTAAATTTTGTAATAGGAAATGGACTACGTGGGACTTGGAATGGCCTGAGGGGGGAACCTGGGATAAAAGTATTATAAGTGCTGTACATGTGAAAGTTGCAAGGGAGGGAAGATGGGATCAATTTCCCTACATTGATGTGTGGCAGGATCGGGTGGAAACAAACCCACCCTGGATAAAGAAATGTAAAGGTGCCTGTTGTAAAGCAATGATGGCCTCAACCGTGGGGGTTAAAAGTCCCAGCCCCAGCCTAAGTCCGATCCTCCTGTGGTTTTAAGTCAGCCAGAGGAGGACCCTTTTGTGGATGGTGTATTACCCACTGCTCCACCTCCGTATAACCCCCCACAGAGGACCCCTTCGGGAAGTGGGTCTGGCATATTAGCCTCACCACAACAAGCATCAACTCTATTCACGTCCCCTCTGTTAGCCGAATACGCCAGGCAGCTGGAGGCGACTGGTCAGAAGTGGAGACTTCTGGCGGCTCAGAATCAACAACGGCTGACACAGTTAGAAAGACAACTTAGTGAAATGCAAACGAGTCTGCGGGATGGAATGGGGCAGAAATTAGCTTCATGTGTGGGTGAGCTACCTGAACAACCCGCCCTCAGCCCCATATGGCTAGGGGTGACGACGAGAGCACAGGCAGCGAGAAGGCAGGAAAGGGAAAGAGAAGATGTGGCCGATTTGACATGCCCTATGAGAGAGGTGGCAAACCCTACCGCCCATGCTGCAGCCCCAAGGTCATATGTATATACCCCATTCTCTACCTCAGATTTGTTTAACTGGAAAAATCAGACCCCAACCCTGCGGGAAGACTCAACCAGAATGCAGGATCTGTTCCAATCAATATTTTTGAGTCACAACCCTATGTGGGCTAATGTTCAGACCCTACTCCAAACACTTTTGAGCCCAGAAGAACGCACAATGGTGATGAGCCAGGCTAGGCGGCAGGCAGAGATAGATGCAGCCCAGCAGAATGGGATCCCAGTGGCACAAAGCTTTCCAGATGTAGACCCTGGGTGGAATTGTTGAACAGGAACCCCCCAGCCCCTTGAAAATTATAGGCGCCTGATACTCCATGGGCTTCAACACACCGTTACGCGAACCTGCAATTTGAGTAAAATTTATGAGATCCGACAGGGTGCAGGGGAGGATCCGGCAGCGTTCTTACAAAAGTTACAAAAGGCGTTCCAGCAGTATAGCACCATGGATCCAGACAGCCCCGATAACCTTCATCTCCTTAACACTATGTATATTGCGCAGTCAGCCCCAGACATTAGAAGGAAGCTACAGAAGCTTGAGGGGGCTCCTGCAATGCCTATAGCCCAACTGGCGGAAATCGCCTTTAAGGTGTATGTGAATAGAGACCAAGTTGAGAAAAGGGAGGGATAGAAGCGATGGAAAAAGGAGTGTGCGATCATGGCAGCAGCAATGGCCACTGAACGGAGAGATAATACCCAAAGAGGGCCCAGGCGTAGGTTGGAGAAAGATGAATGTGCAAGATGCCACGAAAGGGGCCACTGGGCAAAGGACTCTCCCCGAAATAGAGAAGGGCGCCAAGAGCAAGCACCAGGTCCCCGTCAGCCTAAAAAGCCAGAGCCTGGAGCCCGCCACCTTGAAAGGGAAATGATGGGGCATGAGGAAGATTCAGAATGAAGGTGGTCGGGCCTGTCCCCCAAGAGGCTAGAAGAACCGATAGTGCCTCTTAGAGTTAGGGGACAAAAGTACAATGCCCTCATTGACACCGGGGCAACTTATTCTATTTTACCAGGGGCACAGCCTGACCAAATAAGCCCCCATGTTAAGAAGGTGGAAGGCATTGATGGGATAAAGCAAAATCTTCACTTTACATGGCCTCAGTTGGTCAAGATTGGAGATGGACATATACAGCATGAGTTTCTGGTATCCCCAAATTGCCCTGTTGCTTTGCTGGGCAGGGACATTCTAACAAAACTGCAAGCTTCCATTTCCTTTGAAGGGAACCTGATGAGAGTTACCATTCCTAAATGTTGTAGCTCTTCATATCAGATGGCCCTGAGGGGGGTGATACAACATAAACTTGCCTCAGCCTTGGAGTGGGAGGCAGAGGCAGAGGGCATCCCAGCATAGTATGGGCACACAAGGATAACCCAGCCAGGGCTCTAGAAGCAGAACCTGTGAAAGTCACCTTAAAACCTGGAGCGAAGCCCCAACCAGTGAAACAATACCCCCTCAGACACGAGGTTCGAGAAGGTCTCCAACCCCTTATCCAACAGTTCCTGAAGGATGGATGTAGCCACATGAGACAACTTCACCCCACAATACACCCATAATGGGGGTCCCAAAGGCAGGCAAACCAGGGTCTTTCGCTGAGTTCAAGACCTTTGAATTATTAACTCTAAAGTGGCCAGAGACCACCCCATAGTCCCGAATCCACACACCATTCTGACACAAATCCCATGCACAGCCTCCCATTTCACTGTTTTGGATTTAAAGGATGCGTTTTTCTCGATTACCCTCCACAAGGACAGTCAGAATTTGTTTGCTTTTGAATGGGAGAACCCCCAAACAGGTAGAATCTGCCAATATACTTGGGGAGTCCTGCCCCAAGGGTTTCTGGGGTCACCCTCAGAATTTACAAAGGCCCTACAAAAGGACCTGGAAGAATGGAAAGGAACCCCCAAACCCCGATCTTGGTTTACGTGGATGATATCTTGGTCTGTGGCAAAAACCGGGGGGCCTGCCTAGAAGCTACTAGGTCTCTTCTGAAGGAATTGGCTAGGAGAAGAAGAGAAAGAGTGGATTGCTTGGTGGGGTTTGAGAGAGTTGTTTGCCAGGAGGGCGTGAAGAAGGAGGGAGGTGGAGTTCAGATTAGTATTGAGTAAAACCATATGATTATGTGCCTTAAGAAGAAATCTTGTTAATCTTGTTAGCTTTGTTATCTTTAATAAATACTTAATTTGGTTTACCAAAGGCCTGATCCTTGGCTGGGGTTTCACAGACCAGAAGGGAGGGTAAGGTAATGACCAAGGCTGAAGGGGAACTGTAACAAATGGTGGCAGCGGTGAAGAGAATAACAATACCAGTATTCAGAGTCTCTGGGAATACTAGTATTGGGACGTTACTGGTGGTTGCCTAGCAGGGGGATCTGTTGAGATCTGTGCTAGAGCGGGGAGAGAAACCATAAGAGAGAGCGGTCCGAACTGGTGGAGTCCCTGGTGGTGCCTAGTGACAAGCAGTAGCCACGTGCAGGTAGGAACCTGACAGGGAGAGCCAGGGAAGGACGCCTCACATAGGAATTGGAAGGAGGGTGTAATGCCATTGCCCCTCAAGGAGGCAGTGATAAGACCTATTCTGAAAAAGCCCTCCTTGGATCCCCAAGATTTAAACAACTTTCGCCCAGTCTCCAATTTACCGTTCTTGGGCAAGGTAATTGAGCGTGTGGTGGCAAAGCAGCTACAGACACACTTGGAGGAAGCAGATTATTTAGATCCTTTCCAGTCGGGCTTCAGGACTGGACACGGAACTGAAACAGCCTTGGTCGCTCTGGTGGATGATATGAGGAGGGCGTTGGATAGGGGAGAACATACCTTCCTCGTCCTCCTGGACCTCTCAGCGGCTTTCGATACCGTCGACCACGGTATCCTGTTGAGTCGCCTGGAGGGACTGGGAATTGGAGGCACTGTTTTACAGTGGTTCCGTTCCTATCTCTCCGGTAGATATCAACGGGTAGTGTTGGGGGATGAGGTTTCAGACCCTTGGCCCCTCAACTGTGGTGTGCCACAGGGTTCTATCCTCTCTCCCATGCTATTTAACATTTATATGAAACCGCTGGGAGCCATCATCAGGAGTTTTGGGCTGCAGTGTCACCAATATGCGGATGACACGCAGCTCTATCTCTCATTTAAATCTTCACCAGAGTTGGCTGTGGATACCTTGTCCAAGTGCCTGGAGTCCGTAAGTGGATGGATGGGAGAGAACAGGCTGAAGCTGAACCCCGATAAGACTGAGGTATTACTAGTGGGGGACAAGGGAAGGTTGGGTGATTTTGACCTGATACTTAATGGGGTGAGTTTGCCCCTGAAGGACCAGGTCCGCAGTCTCGGGGTCATTTTGGACTCCCAGCTGTCTATGGAGGCTCAGGTTTCTGCAGTGAGCCGGGCAGCTTGGTACCAACTTCATCTAGTACAGAGGCTGCGACCCTATCTTCCCATACATCTGCTCCCACGAGTGATACATGCCCTGATCTCCTCTCGATTAGACTACTGTAATGCGCTCTACGTGGGGTTACCCTTGAAGACGGTCCGGAAACTCCAGCTGGTACAAAACGCGGCGGCACGCTTAATAAAGCAGACCCGCCGCCGCGATCACATCACCCCAGTGTTGATTGAATTACACTGGTTGCCAGTTGTATACCGGGCCCAATTCAAGGTGTTGGTTTTAACCTTTAAAACTCTATACGGTTCCGGCCCAGTTTATCTGAAGGAGCGCCTCCAGTATCACCAAATATGCCGCTAAACAAGATCAGCCTCACAGGACCTTCTCTCGGTCCCACCGACTAAGACAGCTAGGTTGGTGCGGACCAGGGAGAGGGCTTTTTCGATCGTGGCCCCCACCCTCTGGAACTTACTTCCCTTTGACCTTCGGCATGCCCCCTCCCTACTGACTTTTCGCCGAGCCTTGAAGACCTGGCTCTTCAGGCAGGCCTATGGGATCTCTGGGGTGGGTTAGGTTTTACATTGTATTAATGTAAGATGGTCTTCAGATGAGATGCTATGATATTAATAATGTGATGATTATGTATATGAGTAGATTGTATTTTATATTGTATTTTATATTGTAAGTCGCCCAGAGTGTCCATTCAGTCGGACAGATGGGCGTCTGCTAAATAAAATTTTATTATTATTATTATTATTAAAAAGGGATATAAAGTGTCTAAGGACAAGGTGCAGTGGTGTCAGGAAGAAGTTACGTTTCTGGGATACCAAATCTAGGAAGGCAAAAGGGCCTTGGGCCCTTAACAAAGGGAAGCAATATGTGGTATGCCAAGCCCCAGAACTCCAAAAGAACTGAGAGCTTTTTTGGGACTAGTGGGGTTCTGCAGGATCCCCCAGTTTGGAGTAAAAGCGGCTGTTCTGTATGAGTCCCTGACAAAGGAGGGGCTAAAGGATTGGAAATGGACTAAATTAATGGAAAAAGCATTTAGGGAATTGAAACAAGCCTTAAGTAACCCTCCTGTTTTAGCCCTACCAGATGGACAGAAACCATACTGATTGTGATGTAATATCTCTTTAAGATCTTGGAATTGTCAGTTAAGTGTGGTTAGAGTGGAGTCAGTTGGAAAGGGTTGGGCATAGCATGTAAATGGAAAAAGACTGTCCTCTGTGGAATAGTAATTAAAAAGTATACAATTCTTATGTCAAAGAATTGAGATGTTTTTATTATAAAAATAAAACACATTATATGGTGTCAGAAGTTAAAAATAAGAAAAAAATGGACTCATTTCGACCTCCACCTCCTCTAGTGCTGCGAGGTAATCTGGCTGAGACATGGAAACAATGGGAACAAGCTTTTATTTTATATCTTTCTGCGGCTGGAGTTGATAATGTTGCTAAGAGCCGACAAATTGCTATTTGGTTACATTGTATTGGAGAGGAAGCGTTGGCAGTTTACAATACGTTTGATTTGTCGGAAGAGGGGCCACAAGACATAGAAGAAGTACTTGAACAATTTAGGAGATATTGTACTCCTCGTAAGAATGTGATATTTGAATGTTATGCTTTCTGGAATCACTCTCAGAGATATCAAGAAACCAGTGAACAGTTTGTGACTGAGCTTAAACTTAAGGCTAGTAGTTTTGAATTTGGTTCAACAGTTAATGATATGATACGAGATAAGATTGTGTTCAGTGTCAAAGATGAAAAGTTGAAGAAGAGATTGCTTGCGGAGCCCAAGCTTACTTTGGAGAAAGCGATTGAAGTATGTCATTTAGAGGAAATAACAAGAGTTCAACTGCAGGCTATGTCAACGTCCTCAAAAGAAAGTCAAGAGTTGCATACAGTATCTGTGATTGATAAAACCCATGAAAGAGTTCCAGTACAAGCTGTTAGATCTGATAAGTTCAAAGATAAATATGAGCAAATTAAATATAATAAGTGCTCCTGTTGTGGTATTGTGCATAAACCTCGAGATTGTCCAGCATTTGGGAAAACTTGTTATAAATGTCAAATGAAGAATCATTTTGCTAGAGTATGCAAAGTAAATGTAGTTGGTGCCAACAAGGGGCAACAGGGTTATTTGATGCATGAGCTGGATTTAAATAGTCTGTTTATAGGAGAATTAACTGAAGCTGGTGAAGATTTGGTGAATGGGTGGTATGTTGATATGTTTGTGCAAGGGCTGTCAGTAAGATTTAAACTGGATACAGGAGCTGAGGCAAATGTGTTGCCTCTGCAAATATTTCATGAACTATCAGACAAGAAGGTGTTGTTCAAAACTGATGTTTGTCTTGTGTCCTATGGTGGAACTCGTATAAAGCCTGTGGGAGCTATTGTTCTTGATTGCCATACTTCAAAAGGAGCGGCAACATTGATGTTTTACGTAACAGAAGGCTCCTCTCTTCCGTTGCTTGGACGAGCAGCTTGTGAGACTTTGGATTTAGTTCGTCGAATTGATAATGTGACTGCGATTCAATCATTAACGCAAGAACAGTTACTTAATAAATATTCCAATGTGTTTGAAGGGCTTGGTGAGTTTGAGGGTGTGCACCATATACATATTGATCCTGCTGTGGCTCCTGTTATTCATGGATGTCGGAAAATTCCGTTTGCCATATTGAATAAACTAAAGGAGGCTTTGGGACAAATGAGAAGTGCTGGAGTGACATCCAGAGTTATAGGTCCTACAGAGTGGGTCAGCAGTCTTGTTATTACAGAGAAGAAGAATGGAAAGTTACGTATATGTCTTGATCCTCGTGATTTGAATAAAGCAGTTCATCGACAACATTATACAATTCCTACGACAGAGGATGTCTTGAGTCGTCTAGCAGGAATGAAATTTTTTACCATTTTAGACGAAAAAGATGGTTGTTGGCAAGTCAAGTTAGATGCACATTCTTCACGGTTATGTACATTTAATACACCTTGGGGGCGCTATTGTTTTAATCGTTTGCCATTTGGGCTTAAGTCTTCTAGTGAGGTGTTTCAGCAGAAAAATGAGGAAGTTTTTGGTCATATAAAAGGGGTTTATATGATAGCTGATGATATGATTATTGCAGCTGCTACATTGGAACATGATCAGATTCTGTGTCAAGTTATGGATATTGCACGTATGAAAAATATCAAGTTTAATATGGATAAGATTCAATTTAAGGTTGACTCTGTAAAGTACATGGGTCAAATAGTTACTGCCCAAGGAGTATGTCCGGATCCTGATAAAGTGAAAGCTATTTTTGAAATGAAATGTCCACAAGATAAACAAGGTGTTCTTAGATTTTTAGGGTCTGTGCAGTATTTATCCAAATATATTCCGGGTGAGGCAGAGCTGACAGCACCTTTACGTAATTTATTAAGAAAAGATAACTTGTTTAAGTGGTTGCCTGAACATCAAAAGGCTTTTGAGTTGCTTAAAATGCAACTATGTCAAGCACCTGTACTGCAATATTTTGATATTACCAAACCAGTTACTGTGCAAGCAGATGCATCAAAAGATGGTCTTGGAGCATGTTTGCTTCAAGAAAATAAACCTGTATCCTATGCATCAAGGTCACTTACTTCAGCAGAGCAAAATTATGCTCAAATAGAGAAAGAATTACTGGCGGTGCTATATGCAATGAGAAAGTTTCATCAGTATGTGTTTGGTAAAGTTATTTCAGTTCATACTGATCATAAACCTTTAGAAATAATTTTTAAAAAACCAATTGGTAGTGCTCCTGCTCGGTTACAGCGTATGTTGTTACAGCTTCAAAGGTATGATCTTAATGTGATGTATAACCCAGGTAAGTATATGTATATTGCTGATACACTATCTAGGGCTGCTGTAGATATATCTACAGATGTTGAGGATTCTATGGTGGGAGAGAGAGTAGTACATGGATTGGGCACACTTGTTATCCATCCAAAGGGGGCAGCTACTATAAAAGAGGCTACAAAGCATGACTCTCAACTTCAAGAAGTAGCTGTTTTTTATAAAGAAAGGATGGCCTCAGTATTTGAAGGATGTTCCTAGTGCTGCAAAGTCTTTTTGGCATGTAAAAGATTCTTTACGCTGTCATGATGGCATTATTTACTTGGGGAACAAAGTGGTCATTCCTATATATCAAAGGCGAGGTGTTATTTCGCAGCTTCATGTGTCTCATCAAGGTATTCACAGGACTAGAGCTAGAGCAACATCTTTGATGTATTGGCCTGGTATGTGTAATGATATTGAAAAAGAGGTTGGAAATTGTTTAGTGTGTGCTCGTTATTCTCCATGTAATCAAAAGGAGCCACTGAGGCCACATGAAATTCCTGAGTTACCATGGCAGAAAGTGGGTGTGGATATTTTTGAGTATAATTCTTCTTCTTTTCTTCTTGTAGTGGATTATTTTTCAAAGTATCCAGAAGTGTTAAATTTATCTGACAAAATGGCTAGTACTGTGATTGTTAAACTAAAAAACATTTTTGCTCGTCATGGAATTCCGAGCATAGTTGTGAGTGATAACATGCCTTTTTCTAGTAGAGAATTTCAGCAATTTGCTTATGACTGGGGATTTGAGCAATGTTTTAGCAGTCCAGGATATCCACAATCTAATGGAATGGTTGAAAGAGCAATTCAGTCAATTAAACAACTTATTAGAAAAGCTGAGAATTCATGTGTAGATGCACACTTAGCGTTATTAGAATATCGTAATACCCCAGTTACGGGAATGTTATATTCACCTGCTCAAATGCTAATGGGCAGAATGCTTAGAAGTAAACTTCCAGTAACAAATGCTTTATTGTATCCTAAGATACCAACTGGTGTGCATAGAGATCTGAAAGAAATACAAAAGAAACAAAAATATTTTTTGATCGTACAGCAAAGCTACTAAGTGATTTATATAAAGGTGATTCAGTATTTATCCAGTCTAATGAAGGCTGGCTTCCAGCCACAGTCATGGAAAAGTGTGCACAGCCACGTTCATACCAAGTAATAGCATCAAATGGTCAAAAGTATCATCAGAATAGGCGCCATTTGAGGTGTCAACAACAATTATCTGACATTAGTGACAAGATAGATGATATAAGACAAGATGAGTCAATGTCTGGTGAACAAATAAATCAATTCTATGATAATGATTCTGTTGTTGTAGGGGATAATGTAACAAATAAAGATGTCAGTGTTTGTTTAGATAGACCTAATGCATATGTAACATGTAGAGGTAGGACTATTAGTCCTCCATTGAAATATAAGGATTATGTATGTTAAAAAAAATGTTATTGTATTAATTCATTGTTATGAAACGAAGATGTGATGTATATATTGTTATTTTGTTACATTGCATTAGTTCATTGTCATGAAACGGAGATGTGATGTAATATCTCTTTAAGATCTTGGAATTGTCAGTTAAGTGCGGTTAGAGTGGAGTCAGTTGGAAAGCAATATGTGGTATGCCAAGCCCCAGAACTCCAAAAGAACTGAGAGCTTTTTTGGGACTAGTGGGGTTCTGCAGGATCCCCCAGTTTGGAGTAAAAGCGGCTGTTCTGTATGAGTCCCTGACAAAGGAGGGGCTAAAGGATTGGAAATGGACTAAATTAATGGAAAAAGCATTTAGGGAATTGAAACAAGCCTTAAGTAACCCTCCTGTTTTAGCCCTACCAGATGGACAGAAACCATACTGATTGTGATGTAATATCTCTTTAAGATCTTGGAATTGTCAGTTAAGTGTGGTTAGAGTGGAGTCAGTTGGAAAGGGTTGGGCATAGCATGTAAATGGAAAAAGACTGTCCTCTGTGGAATAGTAATTAAAAAGTATACAATTCTTATGTCAAAGAATCGAGATGTTTTTATTATAAAAATAAAACACATTATACCGATTGTATGTGAGCGAAAACAAGGGAGTAGCTTCAGGAGTCCTGACGCAGAAATGGGAGACAGATGGCGACGCATAGGGTACTATTCTAAAGTACTGGGTCCTGTTGCCAAAGGGTGGCCCACCTGCTTGAGAGCGGTAGCGGCAGCAGCGTGCTTGTTGCAAAAGGCTGCAAAAATTGTCATGGGGCACAGTTAGAAATAACAGGCCCACATGATGTAGCTAGAATATTGGGAACAAAGGCAGATAAAGTTCTCCATCCTTCAAGACAGTCTTCCTATGAGAATCTGCTAACTGGGCACAATAATCTGATCCTGTCAGTTTGCAATACCTTGAACCCAGCTACCTTGATCCCTGAACCAGGGGAATTGTTACACGATTGCCTGGAAGTTCTAGATCAAGATACCTCCATAAGGCCAGGGCTGAGGGACATACCGATAGAGGAGGCAGATAATGTCTTCGTAGATGGGTCTAGCCGAGTAGTGGAAGGCAAACGTTGTACCGGAGCTGCAGTTGTTAAAGGCAAAGAGATCTTATGGAAACAAACACTTCCTCCTAGTTGGTCAGCACAGCAGGCAGAACTGTGGGCTGCAACCAAGGCTTTGGACTTATATGTAGATAAAGAGATCAATTTGTACACTGATTCTAAATATGTCTTTGGCACAACACATGCTTTTGGGGCATTGTGGAAGGAAAGAGGATTCTTAGGAAGTAATGGACAACCCATCCAGAATGGCAGTGAAATTAAAGCATTCCTGTCCGCATTATTAAAACCCAGGAAAGTGGCTGTCATACATGTCCCAGCGCATGGCAAGTGCAAGGATTCCATCTTGCGTGCAGGCAACCGTTTGGCAGATCAAGCCTCAAAGGAAGCAGCGTTAGAGACAGGAGAGCAAGAGAGAGAGGGAGCATTAATTCCATCACTTGACCTATCCAGCTACCAGGCAATATACTCGCCAGAGGAAATCCAGGGAGCCCAAGAGGCAAACGCTAAACTTCTCCCAGGAGGATGGTGGCAAGTACCGGGAGGGCAGATTATTATTCCCCGTCCTCTGTTAAGAAATGTAGTGCTCAATATGCACAAAGCCACGCATTTGGGAGGAAGCGCCTTGGGAGATTTGATGATTCGTTATATCATTGCACCAGGACTGTATGTAGAGACTCAAAGGGCAGCCAGCCAATGTCCTACTTGCGCAGCCATTAATGCAGCAGGGCCAAAGCCCCCAGCACCAATGGGAGGCCACCCTTGGGCTTTCTATCCCTTCCAGCGTATCCAAATAGACTTTGCCGAATTTCCAAGGACCATGGGGTGGCGTTATTTGTTAGTCATTGTGGACCAACTCACCGGATGGGTGGAAGCTTTTCCTTGTCGTCATGCAACAGCGCAGACTGTGGCAAAGATTTTATTAAAGGAGATTATACCACGCTTCTTGTTACCTGAATGTATTGAATCGGACCAAGGGCCACATTTTGTTTCCAAGGTAGTTCAACAAATAAGTGACTTTTTAGGAATCCAGTGGAAATTACACACTCCATGGAGGCCGCAATCATCTGGGCAAGTTGAACGCATGAATAAAACGACAAAACAGACTTTGACCAAGATCTGTAGAGAAACCAAATTAAAATGGCTAGAGGCACTACCGGTTGCATTAACTAGAATTCATTGTAGTCCCCGGGGAGAGACTAAATTGACACCATATGAGGTTTTGTATGGCAGACCACCACGGTTGGGACAGGGAAAAGGTAGTTCTGTAAATACATTGTTAGGTGAAAATGCTGTTGTTGAATATGTAACTGCCCTGCAGTCTGTATTACATGATCTTCACAGGTACACAAGAGAGTTCCAAAGATTGCCATTGGAGGGACCTATCCATTCCTATAAGCCTGGAGACTGGGTCCGAGTTCGGAAGTGGCAGCAGGAACCTCTTAAAGACAAGTGGAGTGATCCAAAACAGATCCTGTTGACAACCCATACGGCGGTCAAGATCCACGGAACATCCAAGTGGATCCACGTCAGCAGACTCAAGGCGGCATCACCACCAGTGGAACCAGGGACGGAGGTAGCGCAGGACCTCCCAACAGCTGAGGGACAGGAGAAAAATCCCGAAGAAAAGTTGCTATTGGAGATCGTGCCGGGTCTCGGCCTGAAGGTGAGGTTCAAGAAGAAAAAAGAGTGAAATGGACTTTCCTTCCTTAATTCCAGTTGCTTGGGAAATTAATTGGGCAGGAATAATAGGTGGACTTGTGGGAGCGGTGATTGTGTTCATATTCTTGTATTGCTTTTGCTGTAAACGATTGCCTTAAACAAAAAGAAGGTACATGGGAGGTTCATCCAAACCTATCTTCACAACTGTGGTAGGAACATATAGGAGTGCAGTAGTAGAAGGTGTAAGATTCGATTGGGGGAAACTACTGCAAGGAGAACCAAGACCACTCATTTACATTTACAGGTACCCAGAGCCAGGGCTGTTTGGAGGAGTGTACATCGGAAATAGGGGGATATTCTTAGGATCCCTAACATATTGGGAAGTAGAACGATATTATTGGTATACTCCTGCCTATCCATTTCGAAGGGAAGAGTACCACTTTGTGGATGTATAATAATATGTGGCTGTTGTGGATATGGGGGCTTTTTCTATTTACAGGGGCAGAGGAACCAGAAAATCCAGAAGAACCAGCAAATTCAGTTTTCCATTTGATGCAAAAAGTGGTAAAGGAATTCAATTTTTCCAATTGTTGGGTGTGTGCGCATGCAGGAGGGAATAGCATAGATCCCCTCCCCTTTAGGCCTCTTCCCCTGACTGCTTATGGACATGTGTATAATGAATCTGTCCTACATGTGCAGTATGAAAATGTAAATGACACGTGGAAAACATACAATTTTACCACCAGAAGAGATTGGTATTGGGTAGTCCCCACGTTTGGAACTTGGTGTTTCCAAAGAACCTCACGTAAAGGTGAAACAAGTATTTCTGTTGGGACCTCCAAATGTTCTATTACTCTCAAATGGCATCTAACTCCATATTGGGATAAAGGCCTTAATTGTACTCAGTACAAAGGATTATGGAATGAACCCATATAAATGGTACCAGGACTTCTAAGAACCCCAAAGGGGACGACTGTTGGAAACATGACACGTATGAGATGACTTGCATATGCGTGTGTAGATATTTCAAGTCCACTACCATGTATTTTGATAATTCCCAAACCCTCCACTGGGTATGGTCAAATGGTACAGGGGTGGATGGGTTCAAAGAGTCATGGTTTGAGGTGGGAGCAGCATATCGATCCCAATCACGAGAAGGAGTGTCATGTCAGGGAAACAAAGATCAGCCAGCGCTTTGTGTGAAAAATGATAGTATGGTAAGATATGGTACCCCTTTTTATGGGGGATGGTATGATCCAAAGAGACGCAGAGGATCTCCCATTACACACCTTAATGGCTCTCGACCCTGGGATAAGTGACCTTTTCCCAATGGCATTAGAGCTAGGTTGGGACATCATTTTGTCTGTGGCTCATGAGCATATAAAGAGCTCCCAGCCAATTGGACTGGAACATGTTATGTGGCCCTACTGTTGCCCCCAATTTCGATTCATAGTGGGGCCGACGTAAAAATTTATGGTCCAGTACACCAAAGGGTAGCCAGAGAGGGTGAGGCTGTCATCTCTAAAGTAGCACATGGGGGTCAACAAAAATGGGGAACAGAAATATGGACAGCCCAAAGGATAATAGATTGGGTTGGCCCTGCAACTTGGGAGTCCAATGTTGGTGGCAGAACTACCCATTATTTGACCAATCGTGTTATTCGTCTGCAAGCAGTAGTGGAAATAGTTGCCAACGAAACTGTGGCGGCTTTCCGACTGCTGGCTGAGGACATTAAAGCCCTGAAGCAAAGTATTCTCCAAATTAAACTTGGAATGGATTTCTTATTGGCATCCCAGGGTGGCCTCTGTGGATATTTGAATGTCTCTGATTGTTGTGTATTTGCAGATGAAAATGGGGAATTATTGGAGAAACATCTTAGGAGGATTGAGGAAGTGGCATATGTAGAACCCCCAAAGTGGGATGGTTGGAATTGGAATTGGCTAACCAATTGGCTTCCTAATTTTAGTTGGCTTAGAAGTGGATTTATGATATTGTGTGTAATCTTGCTGATTTTATTAATTTTGCCTTGCTTCATTCCATGTATTTGCTTGATCATACAATGCATGGTTGAAAGTGTAACACATAAACAAATGCTTATGATGTATCATGGCCTTCCACATGAGGAAGATAAGAGGTTCAATCCCCTAAATAGCTTTTTGAGGGGGGAATTGTAGTGAAATTAGACACAGCTTGGGAATTGTAGTGCATGAAGTGTTAATTTGATACAGTATAGAATGTGTTAACCTGATATAACATAGAACCAGAAAAACAAAATTCCTAAGGTGCCTGTGGTTGCTAAATGTTCATTTCATGCTTGATGCTTAAATGTCAGCTTACCCATGTAACGGGATATTATTCAAGTAGATAGTGGTTGGAATGCATTGCGTCAGGAGAAAGCAGAGACAGGACAGATGAGTGAACATAAGAACATAAGAACATAAGAAGAGCCTGCTGGATCAGGCCAGTGGCCCATCTAGTCCAGCATCCTGTTCTCACAGTGGCCAACCAGGTGCCTGGGGGAAGCCCACAAGCAGGACCCGAGTGCAAGAACACTCTCCCCTCCTGAGGCTTCTGGCAACTGGTTTTCAGAAGCATGCTGCCTCTGACTAGGGTGGCAGAGTACAGCCATCATGGCTAGTAGCCATTGATAGCCCTGTCCTCCATGAATTGGTCTAATCTTCTTTTAAAGCCATCCAAGCTGGTGGCCATTACTGCATCTTGTGGGAGCAAATTCCATAGTTTAACTATGCGCTGAGTAAAGAAGTACTTCCTTTTGTCTGTCCTGAATCTTCCAACATTCAGCTTCTTTGAATGTCCACGAGTTCTAGTATTATGAGAGAGGGAGAAGAACTTTTCTCTATCCACTTTCTCAATGCCATGCATAATTTTATACACTTCTATCAAGTCTCCTCTGACCCGCCTTTTCTCTAAACTAAAAAGCCCCAAATGCTGCAACCTTTCCTCGTAAGGGAGTCGCTCCATCCCCTTGATCATTCTGGTTGCCCTCTTCTGAACCTTTTCCAACTCTATAATGTCCTTTTTGAGATGAGGCGACCAGAACTGTACACAGTATTCCAAATGCGGCCGCACCATAGATTTATACAACGGCATTATGATATCGGCTGTTTTATTTTCAATACCTTTCCTAATTATTGCTAGCATGGAATTTGCCTTTTTCACAGCTGCCGCACACTGGGTCAACATTTTCATCGTGCTGTCCACTACAACCCCGAGGTCTCTCTCCTGGTCAGTCACCACCAGTTCAGACCCCATGAGCGTATATGTGAAATTCAGATTTTTTGCTCCAATATGCATAATTTTACACTTGTTTATATTGAATAGCATTTGCCATTTTTCCGCCCATTCACTCAGTTTGGAGAGGTCTTTTTGGAGCTCTTCGCAATCCCTTTTTGTTTTAACAACCCTGAACAATTTAGTGTCATCAGCAAACTTGGCCACTTCACTGCTCACTCCTAATTCTAGGTCATTAATGAACATTTGAAAAGTACAGGTCCCAATACCGATCCTTGAGGGACTCCACTTTCTACAGCCCTCCATTGGGAGAACTGTCCGTTTATTCCTACTCTCTGCTTTCTGCTTCTTAACCAATTCCTTATCCACAAGAGGACCTCTCCTCTTATTCCATGACTGCTAAGCTTCCTCAGAAGCCTTTGGTGAGGTACCTTGTCAAACGCTTTTTGAAAGTCTAAGTACACTATGTCCACTGGATCACCTCTATCTATATGCTTGTGGACACTCTGAAAGAATTCTAATAGGTTACTGAGACAGGACTTTCCCTTGCAGAAGCCATGCTGGCTCTGCTTCAGCAAGGCTTGTTCTTCTATGTGCTTAGTTAATCTAGCTTTAATCATACTTTCTACCAGTTTTCCAGGGACAGAAGTTAAGCTAACTGGCCTGTAATTTCTGGGATCCCCTCTGGATCCCTTTTTGAAGATTGGCATTACATTTGTCACTTTCCAGTCCTCAGGCACGGAGGAGGACCCAAGGGACAAGTTACATATTTTAGTTAGCAGATCAGCAATTTCACCTTTGAGTTCTTTGAGAACTCTCGGGTGGATGCCATCCGGGCCCGGTGATTTGTCAGTTTTTATATTGTCCATTAAGCTTAGAACTTCCTCTCTCGTTACCACTATTTGTCTCAGTTCCTCAGAATCCCTTCCTGCAAATGTTAGTTCAGGTTCAGGGATCTGCCCTATATCTTCCACTGTGAAGACAGATGCAAAGAATTCATTTAGCTTCTCTGCAATATCCTTTTCGTTCTTTAGTACACCTTTGACTCCCTTATCGTCCAAGGGTCCAATTGTCTCCCTAGATGGTCTTCTGCTTTGAATGTATTTATAGAATTTTTTGTTGTTGGTTTTTATGTTCTTAGCAATGTGCTCCTCAAATTCTTTTTTAGCATCCCTTATTGTCTTCTTGCATTTCTTTTGCCAGAGTTTGTGTTCTTTTTTATTTTCTTCATTCGGACAAGACTTCCATTTTCTGAAGGAAGACTTTTTGCCTCTAAGAGCTTCCTTGACTGTGCTCGTTAACCATGCTGGCATCTTCTTGGCCCTGGTGGTACCTTTTCTGATCTGCGGTATGCACTCCAGTTGAGCTTCTAATATAGTGTTTTTAAACAACTTCCAAGCATTTTCGAGTGATGTGACCCTCTGGACTTTGTTTTTCAGCTTTCTTTTTACCAATCCCCTCATTTTTGTGAAGTTTCCTCTTTTGAAGTCAAATGTGACCGTGTTGGATTTTCTTGGCAATTGGCCAGTTACATGTATGTTTAATTTAATAGCATTGTGGTCACTGCTCCCAATCGGTTCAACAACACTTACATCTCGCACCAGGTCCCGGTCCCCACTGAGGATTAAGTCCAGGGTTGCCGTCCCTCTGGTCGGTTCCATGACCAACTGATCTAGGGAATAGTCATTTAGAATATCTAGAAACTTTGCTTCTTTGTCATGACTGGAACACATATGCAGCCAGTCTATGTCCGGGTAGTTGAAGTCACCCATTACTACCACATTTCCTAGTTTGGATGCTTCCTCAATTTCATATCTCATCTCAAGGTCTCCCTGAGCATTTTGATCAGGGGGACGATAGATCGTTCCCAGTATTAAGTCCCTCCTGGGGCACGGTATCACCACCCACAATGATTCTGTGGAGGAGTCTGCCTCTTTTGGGGTTTCGAGTTTGCTGGATTCAATGCCTTCTTTCACGTATAGAGCGACTCCGCCACCAATACGTCCTTCCCTGTCCTTCCGATATAGTTTATATCCAGGGATAACCGTATCCCACTGGTTTTCTCCATTCCACCAGGTCTCCGTTATGCTCACTATATCAATGCTCTCCTCTAAGACCAAGCACTCCAGTTCTCCCATCTTGGTTCGGAGACTCCTAGCATTAGCGTACAGGCACTTGTAAGCAGTGTCTCTCTTCAAGTGTCTTTGGCACTTGTGGTTAGGCCTGTGGTAATTTTGCTCTTCTGAATTTATATCCTGTGACCCTGCTCTCACAATGCCTACTTCTAGGCCTACCCCTTTTAAAATTTCATCATTTCTTTGGTTTTTATCCCAGGGGGGAGGTTTATTCCGAACCGGACCTTTCTCAGCTCCTGTCGGGTTTCCCCCCTCAGTCAGTTTAAAAGCTGCTCTGCCACCTTTTTAATTTTAAGTGCCAGCAGTCTGGTTCCATTCTGGTTCAAGTGCAGCCCGTCCCTTTTGTACAGGCCCAGCTTGTCCCAAAATGTTCCCCAGTGCCTAACAAATCCAAACCCTTCCACCCGACACGATCATCTCATCCACGCATTGAGACTGCGAAGCTGGGCCTGTCTGGCTGGTCCTGCACGTGGAACTGGTAGCATTTCAGAGAAAGCCACCTTGGAGGTCCTGGCTTTCAGCATCCTACCTAGCAACCTAAATTTTGCTTCCAGGATCTCACGGCTGCATTTCCCCATGTCGTTGGTGCCAACATGCACCATGACCACTGACTCCTCCCCAGCACTGACTACCAAACTATCTAAACGACGGGCGATATCCGCAACCTTTGCACCAGGCAGGCAAAACACCTTGCGGTCTGCACGCCCATCACACACCCCACTGTCTATGTTCCTAATGATCGAATCACCCACTACAAGGATCCCTCCACCCCCTGGAGATATATCCTCGGCACGAGAGGATAGCTGCTCATCCCCCAAGGAATGGGTCCCTTCTAAGGGATCATTTCCCTCTTCCTCAGCTGGATGCTCTCCTGCCCCGAGACCATCGTTGTCCATGATAGCAGGAGAGCTATCATCGTTGGAGTGGGACACAGCTATAACGTCCCTGAAGGCCTCCTCCACACACCTCTCTGCCTCTCTCAGCTTTTCCAGGTCCGCCACCTTGGCCTCAAGGAAATGAAGTCATTCCCGGAGAGCCAGGAGCTCATTGCACCGAGAGCACACCCACGACTTTTGTCCAACAGGCAGATAGTCGTACATGCTGCAGGCGGTGCAAAACACTGGAAAGCCCCCACACCCCTGCTGGCTTCTTACCTGCATAGTTTTGTTTAAGGTTTATTACGTCAATGGGTTGGAGACTGCGGTTTAGTTGAGGTCAGGGAACAGACGGGCAGAGTGGGGGGCCCTGGCCTCCTTGCCCTGCTGCTGAACTCGCTCTGCTGCCGAACTCGCCCTGCTGCTTTGTCAGCTGGAGCCTTGACACTTCGTCAGCTGGGGCTCCCTCTAGCTCGTGGAGCAGTGAAAAACACTGATAACCAAAGCCAGGGCGTTGGCTCAATGCAAGGCAATGGAGAAACCTGGAAAGTTACTAACAAGACGGGAGGGGCTGTGTTAGGAGGACTTCAGAGCATATATAACTTGTAACTGTGTAATCATGCTTTAGACTGGTTCTCAGGCATGAGCCAAAGAACCTAGTCTCCTTTTGCAAAAGCTACTGGTAATCAATAAAGGTGTTGACTTATACTTTGGTCTCCCGTCTGGTGTGTGTTTTGGAGCTTCCTCCAGATGCAAAGAACCACTTTTGTGTAACAGAGTTGTGGGACTTTGGAAATGGGGTGACTCAGGAAGCCCTCCTTAATCACCTGAAAAGATGTGGCATAGGGGGAAAGATGGTGAGAACAGCTGCCCCTCTCCCTGGACAGGTGCAGGACTGCCTAGAACAGGTAATCCTGTAAGAGTTACCTTCCTGCTTTGTAGATACATTTATAAGTTTCAAATTCATTTGTAAGTTTCAAATCATAGTTGGTGTTAGCATTTATTGCCTATCCTTCACCCAGAGGCCCCAGGGCAGGTTACAACAACCTTAAATTGGTTGTCAGTTTATTTCTGGGCCCATTTTAAGGTGCTCATATTAGTGTTTAAATCCCTAAATGACTTGGGTCCTAAATATCTGAAAGACCGCCTCCTTCCCTACAGACCCTCTCAGATGAGATCAGCAGAAGGGGCCCTTTTGGTAAATCTGCCACCCTCAGAGGATCAGGGGAGGTGGCCCAGGGAAAGGCATTCTCTGTGGCAGCCCCTAAGCTGTGGAACTCCCTCCCCACCAAAGTACATCTGACAACTTCATTGTACAACTTTTGGTGAATGCTGAAGATGCACCTCTTTACACTGGCCTTTGATAACTGAGATGTATATTTTTAGGATCACCCTTTTTTCTGTGACATTGGTTAGGTTGTTTTAAACTGTTTTAATTATGTATTTTAAAAAGTGTTGTAACCCACCCTAGGACCTGTGGGTGAAGACCAGGTAATAAATTCTAATCAAATAATAATAGAAATCATAATCATAATAAAAATACAGTGATAAAATCAATTAAAAACCACCCATTAATTCAACCATTGACTTCTGTCTTGGGTCTTTATTTCCAAGTGTGGTTGCAATGACTTCTTCCATGTCACAGTGCAACATCATGGCAGAAGGGAGATGAGAACTGAATTGTACAAGTCCCCAAAAATAATTAAAAGCCATTGTTCCAATAGAAACTATTGTCAATAAGCTGGAAAGTTTGAAAAGTGCATCATTAAAACTTGAGAGTCTAACTTACTGCATCAGACAGATCGCATGAAGTGCAAGTTCTTGCACTTGAGAGATTTTTGTCTTCTCTCTTTATCACAGTAAATGGCAATTTATTATTGAATAGGAGGCAGGGCCCATGATGGGAAAAGGGGTACATAGCCATTATTATATCTGAGACTTGGTTCTCTACTTGAGGTTAAAAATGTCATGTAGAGAATAAAAAAAAGCCAAGTTATAATAAACAAACACAGAGATACCAGCGGAAGGTACATTTGCAAAGTCACATACCGGTGCACTGGTTAGCCGGAAAAAATATTTTGAACAGTCATAAATATCAGATGTAAATCTAAGGTGAAGACTAAATAGAATTCATCCCTGTTGGCAGGCTCAGCCATACAATATTCATTTTTTTGAGTTCATAAAGCAAGCTCTGAAAAGAGCCAGGCAATCTTATTTCTTGCAAACTGCAAACCTCTTTTAGTCACAAGGCTTGTGATAAAGTGTATGCTCCTTTGGTTTGTTGTTAGTATTATTTTTTTCCTTTTCCCTTTGATCACTGTTAATAATGGAAACTTCACTTTGATGGAACTCCTGGCTAAAGCATGCTGGGATCTTGTGAACCCAATGAGAGAGGAAAATTGCTGGCACCAATTCTTTCCTAGTCCTGGATCATATGTCAAAGAAAAAAAGTAGGGGAGTGGGGGAAGAAGAATGGCAGTGATATGGATAGCCTAAAATGGAAACAACAAAGAGATTGTCAGTCTCTCTTAACAGAAGCATAGGGAAGAGAGAGAAAAGCTACATGTATGGTCTCTCATTTCTAATATCAGCATTCATATCCATTCATTGCAACAACAATGACAAATCCACTGTAGAAGCTGCCATGTTTATTATCCACAAGAAAAAGAAACTGAAATCCTTCTAGCTGGAGTTTTCTGGAGCCCAAATTAGGGGGCAACATCATCCCAGCCAGGGCTGGTTCTAAAGGGCAGCCAGGTGGGGCACTGGCTCGACAGCCCCTGGAGCTACGGGGGGCCCTCAGCCGCCCCTACACTCCCCTTACGTGATCCATGGGGGGCATGCACCCCACCTACCTGTCCTTTACCATTGCCCTTAACGAAGATGGTGGCCGCAGTTTCCCTAAGGTACTGAAGCCCCTGCCATCATCTTAGGGAAACTGCGGCCGCCATCTTTGTTAAGGACAATGGTAAAAGACAGGAGACAGATAGATGAGGGATGGGGGGGCCGCGTGCATGCGTACGTAAGTGTGCGAGCATGCACACACGCTGGGGCCCAGGGCAAGCTGATGCCTAAGGGCCCCAGCATGCCTGGAGCCCACCCTGATCCCAGCTCCACATGCAGAAATGTTGCTAGCACAACCACCTCCCCGAACATTGATTAATACATAGCAGGAAAATGAAATAAACTGAATACACCACTCTATTCCCTCTCTCTCTCTAACAATGAGTTACTACACTGAGGCTGCAATTCTATGCATGCATACTGGTGAGTGAGCCCTGTTGAATTTACAGAGACTTACTTCTGAGCAAGCATTCATAGGATGAAGCCTTGCATCTACTAGCACCAATCACCACATGGTGAGTTGCCATGAACCATTGTCTCTTATCTACTTTTAGTTTGGTGCTCATTTGGGAGTGAAAAGAAGCACTGCTGTTTAGTGACTTACCACATAATGACTGATCACCACTGCAACTGACCCCTCGGAACATGGCTCCTCACTTGCTTCTGGCTAATGGGATGTATGAACTGTCCATGGACTAAGATTGCAGTTGTGCTTCAGTCCGATGTTGGAAGGTTTGCAGCTGCATGTCCAACCCATTAGGAAATCCAACTCCTCATGCAACTGATTTCCATGAACAAATTGTTCTTTCTTTAGCCTGGATTGCAATCAGCCCCGCACGCAGAGATCTTCCCATAGGCATCTTGTTGGCCACTGCATGAGCAGAATATGGGACCATGCAGCCCAACTCAAAACAGTGGCACCCATAGCATAGTTTACTAGAATTTGAATCTTAGTCAAGATGGCAGTGGCAACAGAAAATGCTCGCATCGCTATCACTTTGGGCCATATTAGTTTTTTAGCTGAGATCTCCATGGCTTATAGGAGGAGGAAGGTGTATAAAAATGATGGATAACATCAGCAAAATTTGCCTCTCCTTTTGCAAAAGTAAACTCAGTACATATATTACTAGAAGCTAAATGGTCTGATAAAACTAGGGACTTTGGGGCAGTTCCAAATTGACAGTTAGTCAGCAATACACTAACAATTATTACTTTAATTTGTACAATAAGTGCTAACTCTCCACTGGGACAGGTCATCAGGAGATTTGGAGTACAATGTCATCAATATGCTGATGACACTCAGCTCTATCTCTCCCTACCACCTGATTGCAGGGAGGGAGTGCTCATCCTAAACCGGTGCCTGGAGGCTGTAAAGGGCTGGATGTGGGCTAACAAACTGAAACTTAATCCAGACAAGACGGAAGTACTGCTGGTCAAGGGAAAAACTGCATCAGGGACAGGGTTGCAACCTATTCTGGATGGGGTTGCACTCCCCTTGAAGGAGCAGGTTCACAGTTTGGGTGTCCTGGATTCTGCCCTGCTGCTTGAATATCAGGTGGCTGCAGTAGCCAGGAGTGGTGTTGGCCAACTCAAACTGGTCTACCAGCTGCGTCCATTCCTGAAGGCAGTTGACTTGGCCACAGTGACACATGCATTGGTGACATCAAGGGTTGATTACTGTAACGCACTCTATGTGGGGCTGCCTTTGAAAATGGTTCAGAAATTGCAGTTGGTTTAAAATGCAGCAGCCAGAATGTTAACTGGAGCACGGCACAGGGAGCATATTACCCCTGTGCTTTATCGACTCCACTGGCTCCCAATTTGTTTCCGGGCCCAATTCAAAGTGCTGGTTCTCACCTTTAAAGCCCTAAACGGCCTTGGACCAATGTACCTGAGGGACTCCTTACGCCCGTATGTACCTGCCCGGGATTTAAGATCATCTGCCTCTGGTCTCCTCTGCATGCCTGGAGTGAAAGATGTTAGATTGACAGGCATGCGGGAGAGAGCTTTTTAGCTGTGGCTCCCAAGCTTTGGAATACCCCACCCGAGTAGTTCGCTCTGCGCCCTCCCTGTTGGTTTTCCGGAGACTTCTGAAAATGATCTTGTTCCAGAGAACCTTTGGGAGGGACTGAAGGTAGAGCCTGACACTGATCTTATGCCTTCTGTATTAACTATTGCCTTTGTAGTCCTTTCAGTGTGTGTGTGTGTGTGTATATATATATATAATAGTATTTTATATATTTTAATTTTATTTTATGTATTTTAAATTTATTTTAATGTTTTTGTGATTTTACTGTTTACAATTTTATTATGTACATATTTGATTTTATTTTTGTAAGCCACCCTGAGTGCCCTATTATAGGATAGAAGGCAGGGATAGAAATATTTTAAATAAATAAATAACTAGATTATTCACTGCCAAACTCACAAGAAAGAACTAAAGGTTGAACCAAACAAATCAAGGTGAGTAACCTCCAGACTCCACATCCAATATAATAGAGAATCAGAGTTTGCTTGGGATATGGAAATATTGCCAGTAAGAAAAGATATGGTCCAAGCAATAAGGAAAATGCAAACAATTTTTTTAAAATGATCAATTCCTTGACTTCTTGGTGGATTTAGTTTGATCTGGTCTAGACTTTACACCAGGGATGGCTAATCTATGACCCTCCAGATGTTGCTGGACTACAACTCCTGAAATAATAAGAAGTGGAAATAAAAGAAATTACTAACTGCCTTAAATAACTACAGCATGCAAACACTTTCTACTGAATTCATAAAACAAAAGCAAACAATGTACACATAACTGTTACAGAATCATAGAAAACTGAACAGAAACAATGGGCATGATTACATAATCATAAAAAATAAAAACTATATGCACTGCCAAAACCTCAACATTGCAAACAATTACAATTCAAAGAATGTAACCAAACTCAAACCCAAATGTATTTTGACAAGAAGACTTCTTCAGTGAACTATCAGTTTGACTTGAACGTGAATACAATTTGACAAACTTATACACAATTATATAAATCCAAAATAACACCAATTGGATCTGTACATAATGGTGTTTATTAAACTCTTGGATGCCACACACACACACACACACGCACACACACATTAAAAAATGTGTTGTCCAATTATTTGAGCATTCATAAAATTTAGATTATAAATATAGATTTGTAAGCTGCCTTGAGGGCCTTTTGGCCATAAGGCGGGGTATAAATTTAATAAATAAATAAATAAATTATCCTTCCAGTTGGAACAGATATGTTAAATTTATTGAGCTTGTAAGCCTTCCAAAGTATCTGCTCATCCTTGCACTTTTATCTGTTCCGAAGAACCACTAGGCAAAAAATAATATCTTCCCTTTGGGAGTGCTTGTTTTGATCTGGGCCTCAGGGTCAGGCTACAAATGTAGGAATGTCATTATGTGAAGACAAAAAATTGCATGAAACCCTATAAAATCTTTAATATTTAGTGTTTCTGTTCCTCAAAAGCCCACATCTGATGGCAAACACAGAATCTTGTGAAAATTCCGTACACGGCTGCTATTTAGATTTAAATTACAAAATTGCTATTATTGTGGGGAAGGAAGATTGAAAATAAATTGTATACATTGAAACCATGAACCTTAAATGTGGTGAGTGTACACAGTTAGTAAATGTCTTCTGGGACCTGCTGTTGAGGCTTTTTATTATCTCATGTTCCTGAACACAGTTATGGCAATCCTGCTGACCAAAGAGGGTCAATCCTTAATTGTATGTTAATATTGAAATGATTATAACCATAAGCCTTAACTTCTTACCGCACTTAACTGTTATTGCATATAACAACAATAGTGGAGGAGAGTTAAAAACAGTTTCCTTTCTCTAGGCTATCAAATTCAGCTCTTTAATTCAACATGAATCCACTCTTTTTAGAAAAATTACAAATACGAAATAAGTGATCTGAGTCATCGGACATTTGGGAAACAAATTGATTTTGGTCTTAATTCAGGCTGTGAGGGCAGGTAGTGACCCATCTAGTTCAGCATTCTGTTCTCACAGTGGCCAACCAGGTGCCCATGGGAAGCCCGCAAGTAGGACCTGAGTGCAAAAAGCTCTCTCCCCTTCTGAGGATGCCAGCAACTGGTGTTCAGAAACATACTGCCTCTGACTATAGAGGCAGAGCATAGCCATCATGGCAGGTAGCCATTTGTCTAATCCTCTTTTAGAACCATCCAAGTATCTGGGTAGCCATGTTAGTCTGTTGCAGCAAAAAGAACAAAGTATCTGATAGTACCTAAAAAGACACAGCAGGTTCATTTAATGTATTTAAAATATTTATAACCCACACTTCATCTATACAGGTGGGGTACAACTCATAAAGTAAACAAAATCATATCATTTATCATACAATGACAAAACCATTAAAAATTCTCACCATCAAACAACATGAGAAGCTAAAAGCTGACTAAAGCAACACCAATTAGTTAATTTGCCTGAGCAAGGGAATAGACAAGGTGCTAATTATGGTGCAAGCTATTGTGAACATAAGTCCTCTTCATCAAATGCAAGAAGTTGGCAATAACACACACACACACATATATATAATGTGGATCAGCTGACCAAAGATGCTCAGCAAGTGACTAACAATCACTCAGATAATATTTTCTGCAAGAAACTGCATATTCTAGATTCTGCAAGATTCTACTCATGCAGTTAAAATATAATTTTCTATGTTAGATCAAAATTTTGATTTCATTTAAAAGTCTGAGTAGGGGCTGTGCTGCTTTGCCTTCCCTGTTTCATCCTCTCCCTCCTTTTGCCAAATTAATTTCTTTACATACATTGACAGTTGGATTTATTAATTTTAAAAGGTATTTCTTTGGAATTTCTCACTAAAATCCTCCCCATCTATGGACAGTCCATAAGGTTCTTTAAGATTTTGTGTCCTCTGGGCTTTGGGTAATGAAATCCAAAGTACTTTGCTTTTTTTAGTATTTATTTAGCTAGGGTTAAGGGAGAGGTGCCCCCCTCCCCAATAATTTAATAGTCTTAGAGTTTTTTCCAGGCTACGTACAGCCTGTGGTCGCAGGGATTCTTTCTAGGGAAACTTTATAATAAAGGGAGTCTACCAGCATGGCAAGATTCCTTCACTCTGCAATCTATAGTAGGGATGGAAACTTCTGCCAATTTTGGTTTTCTCAATTTCTCCATTCAGTTCTCCACATTTCTGCAGCAATTTGGGGGGGGAAATATTTAAAATCCTCATGAAAATTCTCCAGCATTTTAGTGTGAAATTCTCCTCCAGCATTTTAGTGCGAATTTCTCCTAATAAACACATTTTATAGGCATTTTTTACTAAGGTACACATTTTTGCAAGCAATTCCTCTGAATATAATGCAGTTTTGTACGTTATTTTCATTCATACATTCATTTTGATGCACACGTCCCCCTAACATATACATTTTTGTAAACATTCTTTGGTCAGTGAACTGCACTGCAAAATTCGAATAAGTGCAAATTTTGAAGGATGGCTATATTTTGTTTCTCATATTGTTTCGGAAACTGCGAATGTGATAGATTTGGCTTGAAATGCAAACTGAATCAAATCTCTCACCCATCCCTAATCTATAGTCACAGTCAATGTGTTATAAATTAT
The DNA here is from genome assembly GCF_030035675.1 of Rhineura floridana. Lineage (NCBI taxonomy): Eukaryota > Metazoa > Chordata > Lepidosauria > Squamata > Rhineuridae > Rhineura > Rhineura floridana. Next base: position 158,217,880 of record NC_084483.1, read on the forward strand.
GTCAGCTGCCTTGAACAGACCCTGAAAAGGTGGGATGAAGAAGTTGTAAATAAATGGAACCAATTACCTAGAGAAGTAGTGGGCTCTCCGACACTGGAGGCATTCAAGAGGCAGCTGGACAGCCATCTGTCAGGAATGCTTTGATTTGGATTCCTGCATTGTGCAGGGGGTTGGACTTGATGGCCTTATAGGCCCCTTCCAACTCTACTATTCTATGATTCTATGAAATAAATAATGGGCTAACAACAAAGCTAGTATGGGAATAGGGTGCAGAAAGGGGCCAGATCAAAGCACTAGAGGAACTGAACCATTACCACTAAGTCTGCCTACTGATGCTGTGGGGATTTAATGCCTTTTAAAACAGTTCAAGAAGGGATGTCATGCTGGGAAGGAGGAACGGTGTGCAGAAGGCGATTGTCTGTATGTGTCTAACAGCATCAATCTTCCTCGAAGCAAACACAAAAGAGATCAGCCCTAGTTCAATTTCAGTAAATGAGAGCAGCTTCTGAGCAGCTTCGGGCATGCTTGAGGCATCTCCCATTTCCAACACACGTGCAGACAAAAGCAAATCCTCTCTCTTGAACAAGTGGGGTCTTTATTTGAGAGGCTTGATCTAGCAGCAGAAGGATGTGAATTGGCTTCTTTGAAATATCTTGAATTCAGATCTCTGCAATACAACCTGGCCATCAACATACATCAACAATTTTGTCTAGATCCCAACAGATGGCACCCTTATTACCATTACAAACAGTTATTTTAAGTTTCTGTGTGGCAAGTCACTGCTGGCTGAGTAGCAGATAAGGATGACCTTATGACACTGAAAGTAGAGGGAGCAGAACTTAACATCTTAGCTGGATCATAGGATTAGGCTGCCTAGCCTACAACATTGCTAGTTTGTACTGGACTTCTTTTTTCCAAAAAGTTCACTACATTTGTTAAATTGTACTGCCTTTCTTTAAAGAACTTAAGGCCACAGTAGCTAGCAATAAATATTAGGTTTAAGCAAACATTTTTCCCTAGGTCAAGTAGTGAAGATCATATCATAGCTACACAGAAGAACTATAACCATTTCACATTTGAACCTGAACTTTAATTTTGGTCTATTTAGTTGAGCCTTTGCACTTTCAAAACTGGAGATTACTGTCGAACTTAGGTAGAAACAGACAATAGTTTTTAAGAGAGCTGAAGGTGGTACAATAGAGGCACTGTTGACCATGATGTACAGGCATGTTTCTTTTGGTTCCCTGCCATTTCTGGTTAAACAAGGGTTGCAGGTTTTCGTAACATTCCAACACCTGTTAAACCTGTTTAAGCCTGAAACATTTGCAGACTGGGACAATGGTTGGATGAAAGTGTGCACCTTGGATAACGATATCTCTATCACACCACATTCAACTCTCTGAGGGTAGGGGTTCCCAGTAGGCATGTCAGAAGAAATCAAAAGAGGTGCTTGCATAGGTTAGAACCCCTGTGAGCTGAATTATGGGTGGTAGAGCAGCCTAACTTGAGTGGACAGCTCACTTGTCATGATTCTAGATACACACACCAATCCCTCCTGGTTGCCAAGGAGAAAAAGCTACTGTCAGGGCCAGTGTGGGATAGGAGGCAGTGGCAACAGCGGCTCCAACAAAGCTTACTTCTTGGATGCTCCTTCCTATCATGTGTCTTTGAAAATCAGAAAAGACGTGTGTGGCATATTGATGCTAGAGCATCTTTTTCTGCCAGGAATGACAGGAGCTGAAACTTCTGCTTCCTCATCTCAACTTTCCAAATGACAAGCTCAAATACATTTGGCAGGTCTACCACAGACACTCAAGAAGGCACAAACTCTGCCCTTGTCAGCACCACAAGTCATCTAGGGGAACACAGCTGATTTGCAGAGGCATTTCTATGTCTGATTTCAAAAACCTGCTCTAAGGTGAGTGCATCATTAGGGCTGGGGAGAAAACTGCAATTCAGTCCACAGCTAAAGGTGAACTTACCAAAATAATACTTTCCAAAACAATACAAGAACCAAAACACAGCCATCCTTCAAATATCACATTTCTCCGAATGTTGTTATGCAGTTCTCCAGACAAGTAATGTGTATGAAGATGTATGTACGAGGGAAGAGTGTGCATATAAATGCATATATTAAGGGAAATAACATCGAAAAGTATTAGGGGAAATTGCCTTGCAAACATTTACGCATATTAACCAAAATTGCATGCAAAAATGTTTATATTAGGAGAAATTCACACTAAAGTACTGATGAATTTAAGACTGGAAAACTGAGAAACTGAAAGAAACTGAAATGGACATATTCATCCATCCCAATGCATCCATCCTATCCAACCCTTTTAGGAGAAATGTCAGTGTACTAAAAAGAATGCCAGTAAGAAAACACTTGGCTGGTAAGTGTTCTCTTTTCAAAGGTGAAAGCCATTTTGTTCTCACACTGCCACCTGTTGGCTACTTCATTTTCCCCATCTAGTGTGGTGTAGTGGTTAGCATGTTGGACTACAACCTGGGAGACCAGGGTTCAAATCCCCACACAGCCATGAAGCTGACTGGGTGACCTTGGGCCAGTCACTGCCTCTCAGCTTCAGAGGAAGGCAATGGTGAAACCACCTCTGAATACGCTTACCATGAAAACCCTATTCATAGGGTCACCATAAGTCAGGATCGACTTGAAGGCAGTCCATTTCCATTTTCAAATAAAAGTGCAGTTCAGATCTTATTCTCTATTTTGAGGGGAAAGTGTCTGGGAAACACATCAGGCTGTATTTTGGAGAAAGAGGTTAATCATGGGTTTTTTTTAAAAAAAATCAACACTATAATTTGAATGTTTGTAACTTGTTGTTTTGAGCTAGTAATAATCAGCTAGAAACACTAATAGAATAGAATTGTAAATGCTATTCTAACGAGGGCAAGATTTGTTTCCAACTTTAATTTATTATCTCTCTGGACTGAGCTATTGTCTGGCGATTCAATGAGTGTCCAATCTGTATATGCAAATAGTTAAGCTGTACAAATCAACAAGCGTACACTCTTTTACACAAACTGTCACAAACTGGGAGAGTGTTCTTGCACTCGGGTCCTGCTTGTGGGCTTCCCCCAGGCACCTGGTTGGCCACTGTGAGAACAGGATGCTGGACTAGATGGGCCACTGGCCTGATCCAGCAGGCTCTTCTTATGTTCTTATGTTCTTATGTTCAGTATCCATTGTAACATGTGAATAAGCCTAGAAAAACTGCCAGTTGTACATGTATATGTAAAAGACATTCCTGCTAAAGAGCAAGTTTACTAAAGTTGCAGTATGAAATTTCTCCACTCTAGGCTGGGAGAATATGTCCTCCAGGTCAGGTGCTTAAAGTTAGGAACTGGAACTACAGCTGAAGACATGAACTAGTACTGGAAAATGGCCAATCAGGGAAAGGTTCTGTTCTGTTTATCAGACAAGGTTAGGCCAGAATCTCAGTATATATAAAATAGGGCTGTGCACAAGAACCAGCCACAGCCCAGATAGGGCTGTTTCAGGCCGATCTGGGCTATAGCCAGATCATGTTGAGATAGGCCAGATCAAGTTGAGACCATCCTAGGTTGAGTAAGCCTGCCTGGAAAAATCTGGGGCTGTCACAAGGTAGGACAGTTAGATGACTGGGTGAAGGAGAAGCAGGCAGATGTTCGTACTAGAAAGTAAGCCTCCTTTATCTCATTGGAGCTTTCTTTCAAGTAAACATGCAAATAAAGAATGTGGCTGAATAGCAGTAGATCTTTCCACACATGCAAACAGAAGTCTCACTGAGTCCAGTGGGGCTTAGTCTCTAGTAAGGGTGGATGAGAATTTTGATTCAGTTTGCGACTTCCCAGGAGGATCGCTCTGCTTGTGCTTTCCTCTAGGACGAGCTCTCGTCTCAGAGGAAGCTTTTTCAGTTTTTAAAACCAGTCAGAAGGTTTTTTTTGACTGGGAAAATTTTCTCCCAGGCAAGGGAGAAACGTAGAGATTATCCACAGAAGTTCCATGGTGTTTGTTGGGGGCTGGAATTCATCAGGATCGTCTATGAATGAAGGTCTAGCCAGCAAGCATTGGACGGAGCTAGGGATTACAACAAGCTCAAACTGATTAAGCGAGACTTTTTTTTTCTTCAAAGAAAACCCTTCTAACAGGCAAGCATTCTTCTGTCTATTATTATCTAGCTTAAATCATTATAGCAAAAGAGATTTGTCAAGGAATTAGCAACAAGAATTCCTGGGTGAGTTATAACTTTCTCTTCTACACTCGGAACTAGGAGGAAGAAAAATGAAAAAACCTATCTTTGTTTTTATTGCAAAAAGCTGGCATGGAATTGGGCATTATAAAGATATAAACGGTTGAGGGGCATCTGATTTGAAGAGAGAAAATTTGATTTATTTGATATTTGAATTTTATATGTCTGGGACTATTTTTTCTGGTCTACTTCATTTTAACGAATCTGCTTATTCTTTATGCCACTAATTATTTGGATGCTGTGAACTAAATTTGTTTTGCACTTTTGGACACATAAGAGATAAGGCAGTTTGTGCTGTCTAGAGGACTGATGTCATCAGGTTTGGAAGATTAACTCCTTTGTGACTGGAAAAAGAAATAAACTGTTCTTTGCTTGGGAATAGTGGCTATAATTGGAAATTGAATGTGTTTTGTTCTTTGGGTTTTAAGAATGACAATCAAGAAGGTGGCTGAGACCCTGGATGTACAGGAAGGGTTTTCCTCTCTAGATATGTTTCAGAAAATAATGAATGAGATTAAGCTAATCAAACAAGAGATGAGACAGAGCAGACAAGAGATGAAAATTGAATTTGGCAGAATGAGACAGGAGCTGACAGAAATAGAGGATTCTACGAGAATGGAGGTAGATGGGACCAAAGATATAACTGGACAAATAAAAGGAGATGAAAGAAAAATTAAAGAGAAGGTTCAAGCCCTGGAGATTGGAATAGATTTATTAAATATGGACTTGGAAAAAGATTTGGATTTTATGGCTGTGATGGATCCTGGAGACAAATATTACTGTTTGGAACTCAGCGCTGTCCCTGAAGGAACTGGTGAAGAGATTGGAGATAAAGATATCATCGGTTCGAAAAAATTCCTGGACTGGAAGGATTTGATGAACTTGAAATGGAGAAAGTTTACAGAATTAATTCCAGATTTGTGACAATGGAAAAACTTTCAAGAGATGTGCTAGTGCATTCTGTAAAAAAGAGGAACAGAGATGCGGCTTTGCAACAATATCTCAGTGATACGTTCAGAATTGATGGCAAGGAAATATTTATGATGAAGGAAATTCCTATCAGACTCTTATTATATGACTACGACAGCAAGATTATTGGGTGCACAAAGATGGAAGATGGAAGATGGAATCAACACGGATAATGGAAGAAGAGCTATTGAAATTACTGGATTTAGTAGACTTGAAGAGATGGATTAATTGACATGCCTATTTGGAGAAAAATTGATGGATATATATCTCAAGGATTGGAAGCTTCTCTTTGACTTTTTGTTGAAAGAATAAAATGATATGATGTTAATGTGATTTGATACCAATTAAGATAACCACTGGAGGAAGGTGATTTTATAATCTATTAAGAGACAGGTTTGTTATATATTATAGACTTATAGCTGATCTTTGATAAATCGGAAGTCAATAGTTTTTATTGTATTAGTTATTAATTTGTTCTTTTTCTTTTTGTTTTGTTTTGTTTTTGAAAATTTGAATAACAATTAATGTTAAAAAAAAGAGAATTTTGATTCAGTTTGCATTTCAAGCCAACTTTTTCAAATTTGCATTTTCAAAAACGATATGAGAACCGAAGCACAGCCATCCTTCAAAATTCACAATTATTTGAATTTTGTGATGCAGTTCACTCACCAAACAAAAATGCTTATATTAGGGGAACGTATGCATAAAAATGAATATATAACAAGCAAAAATATATTGTGTCGTGATGAGAAACGCACTTGTAAAAATATGTGCATTAGTCAAAACTCCCTACAAAAATGTTTTCATTAGGATCAATTCATACTAAAATGCTGGAGAATTTTCAGAAGGGTTTTTTTAAAAAAATTAATAAATTGCAAATTGCTGCAGAAATATGGAGAACTGAATTTAAGATTCAGAAAATGAGAAACAGAGAAAACCAAAATTGACAGATAGTTCCATCCCAACTCTCTAGTACAGTTCTCAAGATGTGATGGCAGACTAGCCCCACAATGTGTGATTTCCACTGAGTTGCAGCCATGGGGATTAAATGCACCACTCAAGCAATTCTTCTTCTTTCCTTCCCTTGCTGTGCTTTCCAAGGATTAACTTTCAGTAACAGCTGGCAGGATGGCACAGGCATGGCAGCGTTCTTCACCTGGCTTCCTGCCAGTTACAGGAAGGAAGTGAGGGATGGTCGACGCAGCAGAGACCTTGACACTCTGTGGACACAGCAGCAGAGCCAATCTGATACTCCCCACTGCTCACTCACCCTGCCCCTCTCCTTCTCGATAACTGGAAGCCACACACAGCACTGGGAAGCCAGATGAGGAATGCTGCCCTGCCTGCCAACACCGTTACCACCCACCCACCCCACAACCATAGGTTTAATTAGGGTTTTAAAACCCTGAGTAATTTAGTCTCCATGTCACCACCACCAATGAGAAAGAGAAAGGAGGTGAGGGAGAAAAAGACCATCAGCTAAGGATGGAGGAGCATTTTGTTCAGTGTGCATTTTTAAATGAACCAACCTAATTTGCATTTCCCAGACTAATACACCAATCAGATCATCCTTCAGATTTCACAGTTCCCTGAATTTTGCAAAGCAGTTCTGTGCTCAAGCAACATAGCAACATGCCTAAAATGTTTATTTAAAGATAAAATATACTTTGAAATGCATACACCGAGGAAAATACTATTTAAATATAAATTTCCATAGATTTTTTTTAACCATCACTGATTAATGCAGAAAGGAGACAAACTTGAAATTTACATGGACGTTTTACATGTTAAATTGACATGGACCAGAAACAGACTGATCTGTGCATTCCTACCATCAGCAGAACAGTAAGTAAGGAGAAGGGGGGTCTCATGTGAGCTCACAGATTATGAGTCAGTTTAGAACTCACAGGGGAGCAGGAACAGCTTCTCCTAAGCATTCTTCCATTTTGCTTATAATTGCTGGTCCCAATCCAAATTGGCCCTGGTGGAATTTGCCTATCAGTAGACCAGACAATTCTGTGACAAATTGGCTTTTGCTTTGATCTACTCCCTTTCTCCTCACCTCCACATACTGCCCTTAGAGCCTGGTGATCCAGACAGCCTACGCTATTGCCATAGTCCATGGGCTGATTATTGCTGCAAACAAAAAGCCTCTACCATCCATTGTCGTTCAGAGATGAATTGACGTTAATAGCATTTTGATTTTCAACTGTGTCAGTGAGATGGGCAACTTGGAATGAGATTGTTATTAGTCTCTGTTTCTCGGGAAAGACATTAAAAAGCCATTTCAAGAGAAGTGATACACCTGTGTCGAGAGGCATGCTCAAGTTGCAAGGGAGACATTAGCCCTTACAACTTCCCCTTGGCCAAACTGACAATTTACTTGTATCAGTTTGTCTTTTATGTTGCTTTAAAAAAAACCACTCTCCTAAACGAGGCCTGAAATGGCAGCATATTAGCTGAGAGAGGGCAACATGCACTCTCAGGCTCCCAGATTCCATCCAGGCAAGAACTTTCGTGCTTAAATGGCTGCATAGAAGGGAGATGTTTGGCAAGTGCAGCTTTTCCCAGCAATGGTGGGGATCCAAAAAGCCTTTCGCTCAAGCAGGGCTCATGCAGGAGAGCGGCTTTTGATTTCTGCCAATTCCCCCTTTCAGCTTCAAATTATGCCCCACATACGAGCCAGCCAAATCTTGTGGGCATATTAGCCAGCACTCCAAGTTAAGAGTTAGTATTATTATTATTTCCAATTGCTAACCACAGTGAATATTATTAATACTAAATAGAATTTTTATTTTTCCCTGCTGTTGACAATCTGCCCCCTATATGACAGGGTCTTTTTAAAAAAATCTTTCTTGGAAAAAGCAAGTTTTAAAGGTGGCTGGCATGAAAACACCTGGGGCTACCCACCTGAAATTTGACCGAGTTAACCCCTCTCTACAGGAGCTACCAAGTCTCCACATTTCATGTCCCTATGTGCATATGATCTCCATGGTGCTGCCAGCCTGTGCCTCCCTGATGCTGCCTATGTGTGTCTAGTGCTTAAAAACCCTCATTTTTTTCAAAATCTTGAAGAAAGGAATGGGGAAGCACAGGAGTACAGCATGATTGAGAGCTCACAGTCTTTTTTAAAAAAAACGTTTTTGAAAAAGCAAACTTTAAAATTGACTAGCATGAAAACACTGGAGCTGCCCACCTGAAATTTGGCAGAGTTAATTCCATCTATAGGGGATACCATGTTACCAAAATCCATGCCCCTGTGCAAAAAAACAAAATAGTTATGTCCTCTTTAGTTTTAAAACATTTTAAATTTTAAGATGGCTAGCATGAAAACCTCTGGAACTATCTACTTGCAATCTGGCAGGTTAAATCCCCTATTAAGCAGTTACCGTCTCCAAATATCATGCCCCTAGGTCAAAAATCAAGAAAGTTATCGCCATTTTGGTTTTGCAATGTAAGTTAATGGGATTTCTGGAGACTTGTAAAATCCGGATTGTCGTCTGAATTCAGATCCAGATTGGGTTAGATTGGGTCTAAATGTGTCTGAACCAGATTGAGCCTGATCTGTATTTACAAATCAGATCAGGAGGTCCATGCACAGCCATAATGTGAACTCATCAGGGAGCTGTGATTGGCTGCTGGAGTGCTGTAAGATACTAAAGGACCCAAACAAGAGAATTCAGCTGCAGGGCCTAAGTCCTTTTACTGCCTGTTCTGCTGGGGCAGCTCTCTCAGGCAGATGACCGATTATTGCAAAGTGGTCAAGTTCTGCAGGTTATTAACCCAGCCAAAGCAGACAATCTGGGGAGCCAATAGGTAGCTGGTTGGTCTTACGTAACTGATGCCTTGAGCTTGATTCCTCAGTCAACATGACTCAGCAGATGAAACAGCTGCTTTGGAGCCTCCTGTGCCTTGCTTCACCGCCTTTCCCTGAACTGCTACCATTTGGATCCTGACTAGAGTTGCCAGGTCTCCGGTTTTTGCCCAGAGACTCTGGATTTTGGGCTACTCTGTGGGTGAGTTGAAAACATTAAGTTTCCAAGTGGTCTGGTTCAAGAGATATACACCAAAAAATCAGCCGCTGCCACCCCACAACTTCTGTTAAATGAGTTCGTAGCAGGCTGCTCTAACTCCTCCTTTTCAGGTTTGTAGCCAATAAGTGAAGTCAAGGTTGTGATTGACAAGCAATTTGTTGACCTCTGGCAATAGCTAGAACATATTGCAAGGCCAGAAAACTGTTGTCTTTTCCTGGTTTATAGCTTTCAGCAGTAGCAAAAGTCCTTTTCTCTCTGAGTGCCAGTCAGGAAATGTATAACAAAAAAATCACAGCAGAATCTTAGTAGGCAATTGTTTACTGTAAACAATTTCAGTTATGATTATAATAAGTATACATGCAGGGTTTTTTAATTACTTGCAAAAATAGCATATTATTCATTTTATCTTTCAAATAATTTTTGAACAGAAATTTAAAAGAAGTGTACATGCAACTTGTTTACATTTTCCTGGGCTGTTGAAGAGGGCAGTTTATTTATCTAATTCATAGCCTGTTTTGAAAACCTTCCCAATATGAAGCTTTAATCCTATACTTGCTTTTCTGGCAGCTGCAATGCTAATCCCACATACCAGGAGTAATTCAATAGGCCTTACTTTTGGGTAAACATGGGTAGGATCAATGGGACTTTTGAGTGAGCATAGCAAAGGATTCTCTCTTTTTTTTAAAATAATTTTTATTCAAATTTTTCAAAAGACAAACAAAACAAAGTCAAACAACAAAAACATAACAATACAACAAAAGAAAAAAAATAAAATAGTTGACTTCCGATTTGTCGCAGATCAGCTATAAGTATATAATATATATCAAACCTGTCCCTTAATATATACATACAGGATCACTTTTCTCCATAGGCTATCTTAGTTAATCGTCAAATCCCAATATCATCATTTTATTTTGATCTTTCAACAAAAAGTCTAAGAGAGGCTTCCATTCCTTAAGAAATGTGTCCGTCGATTTTTCTCTAAGTAAACATGTCAATTTATCCATCTCTACTAAGTCCATTAATTTCAATAGCCATTCTTCCGTTGTTGGTGTTCATTCCATTTTCCACTTTTGTGCATATAATAATCTTGCTGCCATAATCATATATAATATTATTCTTCCATATTTCTTTTCTATTTGTTTATCCATAAAACCCAATAAAAAAAATTCTGGTTTTGACTGAATATTTATCTTTAGAATTTTTTGCATCATCCTACCTATCTGTGCCCAAAATGATTTTGCCTTTTTACACAGCCACCACATATGATAAAATGATCCTTCTTGTTGTTTACATTTCCAACAAACATTAGAAACATTACTATACATTTTTGACAATTATTCTGGAGTCATGTACCAACGATACATCATTTTATAGAAATTTTCTTTAAGATTATAGCATAATGTAAATCTCAAGCCTTTTTTCCACATATTTTCCCATTGATCCATTTGTATGTTATAACCAAAATTTTTTGCCCACTTTACCATACACTCTTTTACTTGTTCTTCTTCCATATCCATTTTCAGCAAGAGTTTATACATTTTCGCAATTGTATTTTCATCATTTGTACACAAACCTATTTCAAAATCAGATTTACTTATTTCAAACCCATACATTTTCTTGTCCATTTTATATCTTTCTAACAATTGTAAATAGGCAAACCATTGAGAACTATATCCTTCCTTTATGAGTTGTTCTCTCTCTTTCATTATATATTCTCCATGTACATTTTCTAATAGTTCTTGATAAGTTAACCATTTCTCTTTTCCAGCCATTTCTCTTCTGTAAAACGCTTCTTGACTTGAGACACATAATGGTATTTTCGAATAGAACCTTGGTTTATATCTATTCCATATTTTCAACAGAGGACGTCTTATAAAATGATTATTAAAGTCTACATTTACTTTTACTTTGTCATACCATAGATATCCATGCCATCCCCACTTCAGGTTATGGCCCTCCAAATCCAATAGTCTTTTATTCCTCAATAAAATCCATTCCTTTATCCAGACTAAACAGCAGGCAGCAAAATAAAGTCTCAGATTTGGTAATCCCAGTCCTCCTCTTTCTTTGGCGTCTTGTAGTAATTTAAATTTAACTCTTGGTTTTTTTCCTTGCCATACAAATTTAGAGATATCTTTTTGCCATTGTTTAAAAGGTAAATCAGAGGATATTACAGGTATTGTTTGAAACAAAAACATCATTCTTGGTAATACATTCGTTTTTATCACAGATATTCTACCCATTAATGACAATTGTAGTTTATCCCATCTTAGCAGATCTTTCTTAATCTCTGTCCATAATTTTTCATAATTATTATGAAACAACTTTGAATTTTTATTTGTCATAATGATACCTAAATATTTCAACTTTTTCTCTATTGTAAAATCTGTCTTGTCCATTAACTCTTTCTGTTCCCTTAAAGTTAAATTTTTCACCAACATCTTTGTTTTTTGATTGTTGATCTTAAATCCTGCTAACGGTCCAAATTCTTTTAATTTGTCCATCAATACATTAATTCCTTCCAAAGGGTTTTCTAATACAATTATCAAATCATCAGCAAATGCTCTCAGTTTATATTCTTCTTTTTTTATCTTTAATCCCAAAATCCTTTTATCTTGCCTTATATCTCTAAGCAGCACTTCTAAGACCAGAATAAATAGGTTTGCTAGCATAGCAAAGGATTCTCCTTGGGTTGTAAATCTTTCTCTCTTCCTCCAATCCTATTTTTAAACCAATTAGGCACGGTTTACCTAGGTGTCACTGTTTTTATTTTGTAAGAAACTACACAAATGATTTTTTTTTTAATGTTTGGCTCTGACCAGCTGGTTTTGACAAACTATTATATGGGGTGTATGTATTTTTACATCTCCATTGTGTGTATATGGAATCTTTCCAATTACCCTGTGGAGGACAGTTGGAAACCAAGGCAGCTCACAAGAGATAAAACCATTTAAAATCCAATAACCATAAAACAAGTATAAAACAGCTACAAAACAGCTTAAAGTGGCATGATTCTGAATTTTGGGTTGGGTGAGTGAAGTTCCTTTTCAGCTGAGGTTGCAGCCCTGTTTCGACAAGATGCTTCTCTGTTTGAGTAAGCCCCATTGAATGCATTGGGACTTGCTTCTGAGTAAACATGCATAGGATTGCACTATAAATATATTTATAGGTTGTGTAAACAGTGGCATCACTAGGGTTGGTGTCACCCAGTGCGGTAACTCATGGTGTCACCCCTATGGACCTCCTCCCGTACCAGACCATACAGAATCCTTAGTAATGTTTTTTGTACTAATGTTACTCGTAAATTGTAATTCCCATATATCACTGAATGTAATGGCAATAGTAGTGACATAAACAACTAGCAAAATTAAAATTAGACCTTTAAATTACAATATCATACGCACAGCCTAAATGTATTTACATTTATACATAGTTTCATGTGGTTAAAGTGAACATTCAGTAAGAAAACAATAGAATTCGAAGTAAATTTAAGAACTACATCAAAATTATGTTCATTTTAACATTAAACTTTACCGTTACATGAGATACATTAACGGATTAGGTTTGCATAATCAATAATGGCCCAAATAATGTAGGAGTTGTAGACATATGCATATGGAAATATACTCATAAATGAAATAATACCAAGTCTTGCTCCTACGTAAGTGATCACAGCCTCAAAGGATTTAACTTCCAGAGGTAGATGGCCACCTATTAGGGTTGTTGTTGCAGCAGATTTCCTGCACTGGCACAAGGTTGGACTAGGTCCCTTCCAACTCTTATGATTCTTGGGAGGCAGTTAAAACCTTGAAGAATGACACCTCTCACATGAACAACATTTCAAGAAGGCATCCCAGAAAGGCAAATAAAGATTTACCTGGAACATTTCCCAGAAAGTGGAGAATGTGCCTGCTAAACGGGGACAGCTGGAACCTATGCATGCTCAGCACTGTACACCGACAACCAGCTCTTTCAGCACTGAATACCTATTGGTCAGGGTGAGGGAGCCGAATCCAACACACACCCTCACTTCAGTCTGGATTGGCGCCATTCTCTTTACTAAACCTATACAACCAGACTGTTTTAGTGCCTCTACTCTCCACAGCCTAGAAGCATGGGGTACCTGAGCCTGTTCCACAGCTGGTGCGGACTTGCATGGGAGCAGCATGACAATGCAATCCAGCTGCAAGAGCACGACACACCTTGTCGTGCACTCTTGTGCACAACTGGGAATATGGAAAGCTGCCTGCTCTTAGCCCTCTCCGCCTCTTCATCATCAGCCAGCATCTTGTAAATGGCATGGAGTGAAATTCTTCTCACACCCAAGCAATAGCCTTAAATTTTCTTTGGAAGGATGTGCAGGCAAGGAATGCACAACAAATCTGGCCTACCAACTGCTCAGCAGTCTACAACTCAGTTAAAAGTACTTCCTGGGCTTTAAGCAAACATGAGCCATTTGTGTAAGCAAGTGATGCTGTCTTTTTGCAGGGGGAGAACAGACTTTGCATCCGGAATTCAAATGCAAAAGCTACAATGGCAGTAATTTATGATCAGTTGAAAATTAGGTTTTTCCTGTTTCTAACCTCTATTCACAACAACATGCATTCCATACTAAAAGATGTCTTGGCAACAGTTGTGAAAACACCCCTACAATGCAATCTTAATTGGAAGAGTCCCATAGGATTTCAGTGGGACATAGTTGCAAATATGCAAGTTTAGAATTACAGTCCTAGCCAAGGCCCTAGGACTAAGAGGTTTCAACCCCTTTCCTTTGGTTTCCCAGGGTTAAAGAATTAGCTGGGTTGCTAACAGTACAATCCTGGGCACATTTACTCAGAAGTAAGTACCACTGAGGTCAAAGGGGCTTGTTCCCAGATAAGTGGATGCAGGAGTGTGCTCAGCTAGACCCTTCCCAATGAATTGGCTCCACTTCCAAGCCGAGGTTTTCCTGGGCTCTGGCTGCAAAACCATTTTTCCTTTTAGTTTAAAAAACCAGACCTAATTCTTTGTAAATACAGAAAACTTGGAACCCCAGAAAAAGCATCCTGGTTTCTAGCTCTGCAGACAGCAAATTCAAGTGCTATTTATTTATGACACTTATATCCCACCTTTCCTCCAAGAAGTTCAGGGTGGCCTATAAACATGGCTTTCCCCTTCCCCATTTTATCCTCACCGTATCCCTGTGAAGTAGGTTTGGCTAAGGGACAGTGACTGGCCCAAGGTCACCCAAGCAGGGATTTGAACACCAAAGGCCAAGCAGGGATTTGACCCCTGGCCTCCCAGGTCTCACTCCAACACTCTAACCATTACACCACACTGGCTCTCCCATAGCTAGCTACAATCGCCGCCAGTAAACTCCTGCTCATCTTGCTCCCAAGTTTCACTCATCGATAATGCAACTGGCACAGCAACCAGCCAGGAACGCAACGAGGCAGCGAGCTGCGTCGCTCTCTTTCCCTTCCCTAACTGGTTGCTTAGCGATTGCCCTACGTACGTGCCCCTCAACATTGATTCACAGCACCCTGCTTAGTACAGAAAACTAAGCCCGTTTCTTTTCTGTTTCCCATGGGAAGCCAGAGGGTGTTCGCGGAAACAAATGCTCCCTCCAGGCACCACATGTAAATAGCTGTACTCCGAATGGAATGCAGCCGTTGCGGGAGCGCTTACAAAGATGCCGGCGACCCAGGTCGTTGACTCGCACTCCTCTTCTCACCTCATTTGCATCCCCAGCACAATTGCCACCAGATCCACATTGGAAAGAGAGGAAAAGGCAGAGAGGCAGGGCTGCACGGTCTGCTACCTTGTGCTTCGTCCTTACTGAATAAGCAACTGCCCCTCTTCCCAGTGCCTAGGGGCGGCTCTGGGTGTAACCCCCTGTGATGGTGTCACCTGGTGCAGTCTGCACCCCCCGCACCCCCTAGTGACGCTGCTGTGTGTAAATAATAAACAGTCATGCTTATATAAATATTTCTTCATACTATGTCCCAATAAACATTTGATTTCACACTATGGTTGTACATTACTATTTCCTCTACATTTTAAGTGTACCTTTCTTCCTTGAGGTGGTTATGGTCCCCTTCTGTTATTTTCACTCTGAAAGGCAGATTAGGTTGAGAGACAGTGAGTATCCCATGTTCACCCAGTAAACTTTGTAGCTGATTTCCATTTTAAAAAATCAACTAAAATGATTTACATGCAGGCAAAGTTTATGAAATAGATCCACACAATACATTTAAAGTACATCCAACTTGCATTTAAGGTGCATGACTTCCCCCAAAGAATCCCAGGAAGTGTAGTTTCCCTGTCACGGTTATAGTTCCCACTACCCTTTACAAACTACAGTTGCCATGATTCTGTGGTGGGATTCCTGTACTTCAAATGTGTGTTGAATGTGCTTTAAATGAATGGTGTAGACTTGCCCTAAGTATGCTGTGCATTCATTAGTGAACTGAAAAGAACATTTTAAAAAGATACCTTTTTAAACATGGCTATAGCTCAGTGGTAGGACACATGCTTTTCATACAAAGGTCCAAAATTCTATCTCTTTAAAAAACTGTTGCCTTGAATCCTGGAGAGCTAATGCTAGTCCATGTCATCAGAACTGAGCTGGATGGAACCAAATGGTCTGAGTCGGTATAAGGCAGATTCCTTTGTTCCTAAAAGAGGAAACAGACTCAAGGGCCACAGTGACTCTTAAATTTATTTATGTATTTTATTTACCACATTTATATACTGCATTACTGTAAAAAAAACTCGTTGCGGTTTACAGAATTAAAACAATGAAATTATTGGCAAAAAAGTTAAAGACAGGTATTTAAAAATATTCAAAATAATAAAAACCAACAATTAATTAAAAAGAGATGGAAACATAATAGCTTCTACATGCCTGGGTAGGCTTGCCTAAATAAAATGTTTTAAGCAGGTGCCAAAAAAGAGTACGAAGAAGGCACCTGCTTAATGTCAATTGGCAGGGAGTTCCAAAACATAGGTGCTGCCACTCTATCCATCTATCCATCAATCATCTACTATCATCTATCGATCGATCTATATCCTGTCCTTCATTCCAGTATGAGCCCAGGGAAGCAAAGGATCAATTTCTTACAAGAGCAGAACAAGTACTATGTAGAACCCATAACATGGAAAGTACGCCTTGAACTTGGCCTGGTGGCAAATCAGCAACCAGTGCAGATTTCAGAGCAGAGGTATTATGTGCTGATAGGGTCTCACTCATATTAGTAAATATGCTGCAGCATTCTGCACTAACTGCAGCCCCTGGGTCAGATTGTCCTGCATGGGGATTTTTGTGACCTTGGCTGATTGACTGCCAGAATTTTTTTTTTTGTTTCGGTTAGGAAACCTGCCTGGTTGTGGGATGCTGAGTTTTCTGCCATACTCATAGGAATCGTTTTGTGGTTGGTATGGTATTGCATTTAAGAAATCATCACTCTCTTTTGTTGTTCTTTTTCTATTTACATTTCATTTACCTTTAATCTCACTCCCTCACATCCATAGAAGCAACAACAGTGTTTCCATGCACTCAGCTCAACCCCCTTAAACCCACTGATGATGACCTTGTTGGTTGCATAACAGTTTGTTTCTTGCCCAATAGTGGTAAAAGAGAATTCACATACTGGTAAGTGTGGCTTCAATTGCTGTTGTTTCCAAGCTACTTCCTGTGAAGGTAGACAAAACCAAGTGTGTTTTCTCTCTGTCAATTATTACTCAGTGGAATTGGGTTGGCTGTCAAAGTGAATTTATAGCAGCCCACAGGGTAGACAGAAAAGGGTAGAGAATCTTCTTAATTCTTATTCTTTTCTCAAAGCTCTCTCTGCAGAGAAGGGCCAAATCTGTAAAGAAGTTTGGAGCAGCCACTTTAAAAGGCAGGTAGGGCATTCCAGGCAGGGGGTTGCCAACCCTTCTTTGATATGGATATGTTTGCAGAGGATCCCTAGTCAAGCCTGACCAACAGCACAGAAGTAAGTCCTGTTGAGTTCTATGGGGCTTAGTCTTTTAGTAAATTCTGCTTAGAATTGCAGCCTTCAGGGGCGTCCATCTTTATTCTTGAGTGCTCCCACCTAACATCTCCACAACACTAGGCTCCCTTTTTCCAACAATGGCCTTCTGGTGACTGGCCTGAGGGCACTTAAACCCTTCTTGCCAGAAGCAAGTAGGCTAGATTAAATGTTCCCTACCCAAGCTTCCTAAGCAGGTGAGAAGGACTGATCCCATAACTTTAGCTGGACCTGGAAACATCCTCATTTAGCTCATTTTCCAATCAGATAAATTTTGAGTGGTATGCTCCAAGCAATTGTGGTTGATGCTTAATGTATCATTCTTAATGACATCACTAGGGCCCATCCCTGTGACATCACTAAGGCCCACCCCATGATATCACTAGGGCCCACTGTGAGGCGTCCTTCCCTGGCTCTCCCTGTCAGGTAACCCTGCTCGTGGTTACTGCCTGTCTCTAGGCACCACCAGGGACTCCACCAGTCCGGACCGCTCTCTCTTATGATTTCTCTCCCCGCTCTAGCACAGATCTCAACAGATCCCCCTGCTAGGCAACCACCAGTAACGTCCCAATACTAGTATTCCCAGAGACTCTGAATACTGGTATTGTTATTCTCTTCACCGCTACCACCATTTGTTACAGTTCCCCTTCAGCCTTGGTCATTACCTTACCCTCCCTTCTGGTCTGTGAAACCCCAGCCAAGGATCAGGCCTTTGGTAAACCAAATTAAGTATTTATTACAGATAACAAAGCTAACAAGATTAACAAGATTTCTTCTTAAGGCACATAAGCATATGGTTTTACTCAATACTAATCCGAACTCCACCCCCCTCCTTCTTCACTCTCTCCTGGCAAACAACTCTCTCAAACCCCACCAAGCAATCCACTCTTTCTCTTCTCCCCCCAGATTCCACAATTCACCACCTCACATTCACCCAGATTTACCTGTCATCCTTTCATTTATACTGTCAGCCATTTTAAACATTCAGCCAATCATCAAGCATTCTATTGCCCATTCACTCCCCCTCCTCTTTCACTACTTACCATGTATACTCTAAACAACCAGCACTTACCATATATACACTAATATATAGGAACATCACATTTCCCCTCCCCTTAAACAACTGCAGAGTATTATTCCTGTTCCAGGATTTATACGTCGCGTTAACAAATAAAAGTCTCTATGGGGAAAATGTCTTTCTTTGTTCCTCTGTCTGGTCACGTCACTGCAGTCCCAGCCACTTGCCTGGAAAGTCCATCGGCCAGTACATTGTCCTTGCCTTTGATGAACTGGAAGTCCACTTGATAGTCCTGTAGGGCCCAGGACCACCTCTGCAGCATAGTTTTATGGTTTTTCATAGTCTGCAACCATAACAAGGCCCGATGATCCGTAGTCACTGTGAATCTTCATCCCCACACGTATGGGCGCAACTTGTTCAGTCCCCACACGACCGCTAGGCACTCCTTCTGGACCGCCGAATAGTTTTTCTCCCTTGGCGTCAGCTTGCGACTCAGGTATGCCACTGGATGTCTGGTGCCTTCTCTCTCCTGCAGCAAGACGACTCCCAGCGCGAGGTCTGACGCATCTGTAGCCACGATGAATGGTTGCTCATAGTCTGGTGCTATTAATATGGGTCCTTGGCACAAGGCTTGCTTCAGCAGATCAAAAGCCTTCTGACATTCATCCGTCCATACCACACGCTCAGAACACTTCTTCTTGGTCAATTCATGCAAGGGGGTTGCTATTTCCCCAAAATTTCTCACAAACTTCCTATAAAAACCAGCCACACCCAGAAATGCCCTTACTTGTTTTTTGGTTAAGGGGATCGGCCACGCTTGTATTGCCTCCACCTTGCTCCATAAGGGGGTGATTTTCCCACTCCCCACCTTATGTCCTAAATAGATTACTTCCTTTAGTCCAAACTGGCATTTCTTAGCTTTTATTGTGAGGCCTGCTTTTCTTAAGGCCTCCAATACTGTTGTCAGGTGTTGGACATGCTCAAGCACCGACTTGCTAAAAACGGCCACGTCATCGATATAGGCCACTGCAAAATCTGACATGCCTCGCAACACAGTATTGATTAGCCTCTGAAATGAACTTGGTGAGTTCCTTAGTCCCATGGGTAAGGTCACAAACTCATATAACCCATCTGGTGTACTGAAGGCAGTTTTGGCTCTGGATTGCTCGTCTAGTTCCATTTGCCAAAATCCTTTACAGAGATCTAGTGTAGAGATAATGGTTGCTGCCCCCAATAACTCTAACATAGCGTCTACCCTAGGCATAGGATACGCATCTGGGACAGTAATTTTATTGATTAGCCGATAATCAATGCAAAACCTTGTTGTTCCATCTTTTTTCGGAACCAGGACAATACTTGAGGCCCAGGGACTGATGGATTCCCTGATCACTCCTAATTCCAGCATATCTTCCACCTCCTTTTTGATCTCATTCAAAACTTTCCCATTCGCACGGTACGGAACAGATCTGATTGGGGCATGATCTCCAGTATCAATGGAATGTATAACTATACTGGTTCGGCCAGGTTTGTTGCTAAAGAGATTCCTATAGGTTTTCAAAACTCTCAGAATCTCTTCTTTTACTTCCTCCTCTACCTCCTCTGACCATTCCACTTGATCTACCCCTCCTTTGTCTTTGCTTTCCTGTACCGAATCTGGAAGTTCAGGCCCACTTCCCTCAGGGAATAAGGTAACTTGCCACACCTTTGCATCCCTGGTATGGTAAGGCTTTAACATATTTACATGAACCACTTTGCTTTTGTTTAATTGGTCTGTGGTGATTACATATGTCACTGTGTCAAGCCTTTCTCTGATGGTATATGGTCCTTCCCAGTTAGCCTGTAATTTGTCATGTTTCCTGGGTATGAACGCCATAACCATATCTCCCACATTATGCACACGTTCTCTGGCTGTTCTGTCATACCAGTAACTTTGCTTCTGCTGAGCTTGACTCAAATTCTCTTTCACCACTTCCATCATTTGTTTCACTGGTTCACATTCACCCCCTCTCTCAGCAGGCATCCACAGTCCACATAAAATCCCATTCTCACACACAACTTGACTCCTCAGCTTGTCAGCGAAAGGAATCTGTCGGGTCAGGGCTTGTTCCTTTATCTGCTTCAAACTGATATCTTTATGCAGCTCTTCCCTCAATTGATCTGCTTCTTCCCCAGAGACCACTTGATACAGTTTGTCTTCTTCAGCAGGCCTGCTAGTGGTTGCTATGGTGACCTGAGGCTGGTTAACAGATTCCACCCTGTTTGTTTCAGCCCCCCTTAATATGGCTTCTTTTTCTCTGCCAATTTGCTGTCTGGTCACTACATAGATCTTTCCTTGGGCGCCCATTACATCCCTTCCCAGTATTACTGGTTCTTGTTGCTGGGCATTAATGCCTACTTTATATCGGCCCTCTCGGCCTCTCCAAGTCATATCCACCAGGGCCACAGGCAAACTTTCTGGTTGACCCCTCACTCCTTGGATAGTCACTGTTTCCTGAGGTAATATTACCTCAGATTTTTATTAAATCTGGCCTCAGTAACGTCTGAGCGGCACCAGTATCAAGCAATGCCCAATAATTTGCCCCTTGTACACTCACTTCCTCTCTCAGACTTGAATCAAGGTCTGTTACTTCTGTCCAGTTTATCTGGCAAAACTGAACCCTTTTCGCTGTTTCTAAAGCCTTGGGCTCTGTTTTCACTGCCCTTGTCTGAGCAGGATTACTAATGGGGTTGGCAACCTCACATTGAAAACGTAGGTGCCCTGGTCTACCACATTTGTAGCATAATTTCTCCTCACTTTTAGGGTACACAGATCCACTCTGGGGTGTCCTGTGCCCTTCAGATTTTAATGGAGGACTCACTCGCTGTGGTACCACATCCCTTCTGCCAGCACTATATGGTCTGGGTTTAAACTCTCTTGATGTTTTCCCCACCCAGCCAGTTCTATTGGAGGCGAAGTGATCCGCCATCTCTGCGGCCTCCTGCACAGATGTAGGGGAACGGTCTTTGACCAGGAGCCTTATTTCTGGTGGTAACTGATGGTATAATTGATCCAGTATCATGAGGCTTTTCACCTCTTCCACTGACTGAGCTTTGGCACTACTCATCCACTTTCCAAATATATCCATCAACTTTGCTCCCAGTTCCACAAAAGACCTCCCTGTCTGTATCTGGCAATTTCTGAAAAGCTTTCTAAAATAATCAGGCCCCAGTCTGAATCTTTTAAACACTGCTTCTTTGAATTCAGCATAGGTGACGGGCTTGTCTGAGGGGAAATATTGGTATACCTCAGCCAATTCCCCTTTAATCAGGTTTGATAAATACTGCATGTATTTATCTTCAGGTAGCCCCCACAACTGAGCTGCTTTTTCAAAGGTGCTGAGGTAAATTTGAGGATCTTGACCAGGCTCATAGACAGCAAAGTCCTTTGGAGTAATTTTTATTTTTGCTCCATCTCTCTCTTTCCTTGTCTCCTCAGAGTGAAATTTCTCTCTATCAAATTTTAACTTTTCTACTTGTAATTCAGCATCCAATGCTCGTTGCTTCTCCCTCTCCTCAAACCCCAATCTCATTCTCTCAATTTCCAACTCCCTCTGTTTTTCCTTCTCTGCACCTTCCATCCTCAATCTCTCAGCTTCCAACTCCCGCTGTTTATCTTTTTCCTCAGCCTCCATCCTCAATCTCTCAGCTTCCAACTCTCTCTGCTTGTCTTTTTCCTCAGCCTCCATCCTCAATCTCTCAGCTTCCAACTCTCTCTGTTTTTCCTTCTCTGCACCTTCCATCCTCAACTTCTCTCTCAAGTACTCTATATAAGCGGGATTGCTTAAATATCCTTCTGGGGTCTCTTCTCTGACAGGTTGTTTTTGCTGGGCAGTTGCAAATCCTATGTGCTACCCTCAATTCATCTACCCCTTTACCCTCATGAGGTAAATTGAATGTTATGCACTTCTCCACCAGCTCCTCTCTTTTCATCTTTATATATTCAGCCATGGTGTTTGAGTTCACTCACTCTTTGCCACACACTCTTTGCCAGTCACTCTCACAAGAAATCTTGTTTTGTTATTTCTGTTTGCCACACAACTATTAGGGATTGTCTAGTATTCGTATCTCACTGCTACAGCCAACACCTGTGACATAGTCTCCTTTGTCACCACGTGTCTTTGGGACTCTCTTTGGTTCGTATCTGGATTCTCTGTTGTTCGTATCCCACCGCTATTGACACCACGTGTGAGGCGTCCTTCCCTGGCTCTCCCTGTCAGGTTCCTACCTGCTCGTGGTTACTGCCTGTCTCTAGGCACCACCAGGGACTCCACCAGTCCGGACCGCTCTCTCTTATGGTTTCTCTCCCCGCTCTAGCACAGATCTCAACAGATCCCCCTGCTAGGCAACCACCAGTAACGTCCCAATACTAGTATTCCCAGAGACTCTGAATACTGGTATTGTTATTCTCTTCACCGCTGCCACCATTTGTTACAGTTCCCCTTCAGCCTTGGTCATTACCTTACCCTCCCTTCTGGTCTGTGAAACCCCAGCCAAGGATCAGGCCTTTGGTAAACCAAATTAAGTATTTATTACAGATAACAAAGCTAACAAGATTAACAAGATTTCTTCTTAAGGCACATAAGCATATGGTTTTACTCAATACTAATCCGAACTCCACCCCCCTCCTTCTTCACTCTCTCCTGGCAAACAACTCTCTCAAACCCCACCAAGCAATCCACTCTTTCTCTTCTCCCCCCAGATTCCACAATTCACCACCTCACATTCACCCAGATTTACCTGTCATCCTTTCATTTATACTGTCAGCCATTTTAAACATTCAGCCAATCATCAAGCATTCTATTGCCCATTCACTCCCCCTCCTCTTTCACTACTTACCATGTATACTCTAAACAACCAGCACTTACCATATATACACTAAAATATAGGAACATCACACCCACTCCTGAAAACACAGGGTTTGGTATGCTTCTGACCTGGCAACACTGATCCTGAATATCCTGACCCTGCAGAGCCCTGACAGCGGAAAATCTAGGTTTGCTTCAGTGTAGCAACAGCCCCTAATGAAGAAGATATGCAACCTCAGAGACACAGAGGCTTGGATCCTAAGGTAAGTTCACAGAAGGAGAGTTTCCTGTCTCCTGCAGCCAGTGCCCTTGAAAAATATCTCTGCATATGGTTTGGGAGAGGAAGCCTTGAACAACAGGGCATGGGGCCCAATGGGAAACTTGTCTAGTGAATGTCCTTAAGTTAAATCAGAGATGAAAAACTAATGCAACCCCAGGGCCTCTCTATCTAGCACATGAGGCTCTCTCTGGACACACACACCCACTCATCAGGCCACACCCCTCACTGGCCCTGCTTTGCACTCTCTTTTGGTGTTTTTGCCTGGCTGGGATATATCCTTGAACTCTGATCATGCTTTTTGCTTGCAGAGATGGAGGATAGAGAGGGGTATGCAAATGTATGTAGAAATTAGGTTACTTTACAAAGGTAACATTAACAAACATTGTGCTGCCCACTTTTGCCTCTGGCCCTGCCCACCACTAGTACTTGGCCCCCAGAAGATTGCCCAGAAGGGAGGCAGCCCTTGGACTGAAAATATTCCCTACCCCTGAGTTAACGTTTCTTGGGACCCAAGAGCAATTTTGGCTGAGTCCCTCTCACTTAGCGGCTCCCACAGCACCATCCAATATTGTTCAGGAGGGACACCCAACCCTCCAGATGACCTTTTGGGGAATCAAGAGGTTGCTGAAAGGGGGGAGAGTTGAGACTGGGAAACTGTCCTTACATGAACTTATTTAAGTTCACTTAGTTTAAGAGTAATGTTCATCCTAACTTGATCCAAGCCAGACTGTTTATCTAGCAATGCAAAGGCAAAACAAATAGGCATGGACTCAGTTACCACTCCTATAAAGAAAACTCCATGATTAACCTTTTGACCATTATTTCCAAAGGGGAGAGTCCTTAAGCTATGTGTTCCGAGAGATCTTTGCCACTGCCTCAATGACTAATATTTTACAGGAGTGATAGACAGACACATCCAACATTTGCACAAGCCCCATTCTTTCTATTATAGTTATCCTTGGGATATGGGAAGCTGCTTTATATCGAGTCAGTCCATTGGTCCCTCTGCCTCAGTATTGCCTACCCTGACTAGCAGTGGCTCTCCAGCGTTTTAGGCAGGAGATTCTCCCAGACCTACCTGGAGATGCCCAGACCTTCTGCATGCAAAGCAGTTGCGCTTCTGCTGAGTTACTCCCCTTCCCCTACAGATATTTCCTTTCCAAGATCTCCCTTTCTCCATGAGCCTTATTTCTCCAGGGATCTCTCTAAGCTTGTTTGCATGAAGCCATGAAAAAAAATCCCTGTCACCTATGCACACAAACCAAAACGGTGTTATTCTTTTAAAGACACTTGTTTCTTTATTTATTGTATAGCCCCATGGCAAGAGCTCGCCTCAACCAGGATATTGTCTCTCTGACCAGAGTGAACGGTGAATGCAAGAAAAGGAACCGTGAGCATGTACTGCTTATGGCTCCCTTGCTCCCTACCAAAGTAGGATGCAATGGTCAATTTTATTGTGACAAGCTATTCATTCGTCTTCTTTATAGGATAGGGAAAGGGTTATAAGATGTCCAAGCCTGTCAGCCTCTGGGTGCAGAGTACACGCCCAGTACACATGAAGTTAAGATCTTTCCATTTGGAGCCTTTGCTATTTTGTCACAGCTGAAGTCATAAAGCATCATTTCAAACTGCAGCCCATTACAAGTCTGAATCTATTTCATCTCCAAGTCAGGGTCAGTGCATATAACTGCATTACCCATATTGGCTGCTTGTTTTCTCTGCCCATGGTGGCTGCCTACAATGTAGCATGTGCCTCAATTGAGAAGAAATTTGTGGGATGCTGGGTGAAATTCCACTTTCTGCTCATGGCATACCAGATGAATCCCATCACAGTTGTCTCATCACACGATGATCAACTGATAGGTGGTACTGGCAGAGAGTGATGCACGGCACTTTGAAGCCCTGGCTATCAGCTGACTGTCAGAGCTTCAAAGCACCATGCACCATACAGGTCACTTTATTTATTTATTTATTTATTTATTTATTTATTTATTTATTTATTTATTTATTTATATCCCACCCTTCCTCCCAGCAGGACCCCAGGGCAGCAAACAGAAACGATAAAAACACTTTAAAACATCATAAAAACAGACCTTAAAATACATTAAAACAAAACGTTAACATTTTTTTAAAAAAGCTTTAAAAACATCTTTAAAAACAGGATTAAAAACATAGTATTAAAAAAAAAATTAACAAGCAATTCCAACACAGAAGCAGACTGGGATAGGTCTCAACTTAAAATGCTTGTTGAAACAGGAAAGTCTTCAAAAGGAACAAACAAGATAACAGAGATGGCACCTGCCTAATATTTAAGGGGAGGGAATTCCACAGGGTAGGTGCCGCCACACTAAAGGTCCATATCCTATATTGTGCAGAACGAACCTCATGATAAGATGGTATCTGCAGGAGGCCTTCACGTGCAGAGCGCAGTGATTGGCTGGGTATATGAGTAAGACGGTCTTTCAGGTATCCTGGTTCCGAGCTGTATAGGGCTTTGTACACCAAAACTAGAACCTTGAACTTAGCACAGTAGCTAATAGGTAGCCAGTGCAGTTCCTTTAGCAGTGGGGTGACATGTTGGCAATACCCTGCCCCAGTGAGCAGTCTTCCCGACGCATTTTGCACCAGCTGCAACTTCCAGACCAACCTCAAGGGCAGCACCCCACAGATCAAATTACAGTAATCCAGCCTGGAGGTTAACAGTGTGTGGACAACAGTGGTCAGGCTATCCTGGTCCAGAAAGGGCCGCAGCTGTCTTACCAGCCAAACCTGGTAAAAGGCACTCCTAGCCACAGAGGCCACCCGGGCCTCTAGCGACAAAGATGGATCCAGGAGCACCCCCAGACTATGAATCTGCTCTTTCAGAGGGAGTACGACCCCATCCAAAGCAGGCAACTGACCAATTATCCGAACTCGGGAACCACCAACCCACAGTGCCTCCATCTTGCTAGGATTCAGATTCAGTTTATTGGCCCTCATCCAGCCCACCACCAAGTCCACACAGCGCTCCAAGGCTTGCATGGCCTCTCCTGATTCAGATGTTATGGAGAAATAGAACTGGGTATCATCAGCATACTGCTGACACCTCACCCCAAATCTCCTGATGACAGCTACCAAGGGCTTCCTATAGATGTTAAACAGCATGGGGGACAAGATGGCACCCTGTGGCACCCCACAGCACAACTGTCAGGGGGCCGAAAGGCAGTCACCCAATGCTATTCTCTGAGAACGACCCTGGAGATAGGATCGGAACCACTCTAAAACAGTGCCTCCAATATCCATCTCACCAAGTTGGCCCAGAAGGATACAATGGTCAATGGTATCAAAAGCCGCTAAGAGATCAAGTAAGAATAACAGGGTCGCACTCCCCCTGTCCTTCTCCCAATAAAGGTCATCCATCAGGGTGACCAAGGCCAATTCAGTCCCATAACCAGGCCTGAACCCAGACTGGGATGGGTCAAGATAATCTGTTTCATCCAAGAGTACTTGTGCCACAACCCTCTCAATCACCTTCCCTAAAAAGGGGGTATTTGCAACCGGTTGGTAGTTGTCACAAACCAATAGGTCCAGGATGGGCTTTTTCAGGAGTGGTCGGATCACTGTCTCTTTCAAGGTGCCTGGAACCACTCCCTCCCGCAATGATGCGTTGACCACACCCTGGATCCACTCCGTCAGACCCCCTTGGCAAGCTTTAATGGCAAGCCAAGAAAGGTAAGGGTCAAGAGGACATGTTGCTGGACGCATCATCGCAAGCACCTTGTGTATGTCATCAGGCCACATCAACTGAAACCTTTCCAAGAAGTTGCAGCAGACGTTGCATTGTGTACGTCATTGGGGACTGCAGTAGATGTAGATGGGGCATCAAGACTGCTATGGAGGCAAGCAACTTTACTCTTAAAGTGCCTTGCAAACAATTCACAGTGGGCCTTCGAAGGGTTTAAAACTCAATTTCCTTGAGTTGATGTCAACAGACCCCTGACAATATGGAAAAGCTCCACTGGATGGCTACTTGAGGATGCGATGGAGGCAGAAAAGTGGGACTTCTTCGCTGCCATCACCACCACACAGTAGGCACGGTTACGATGTTTTATTTGTGCCTGATCAGCCTCACAGCACATCTTTCACCACTTGTGCTCTAGCTGTTGTCCAGCCTCTTTCATTGCCTTTAGCTCACTGGTGTACCAAGGTGCAAGCCGGGCTTCACAATACTGGAGAGGGTGCTCGGGGGCAACCATGTCAAGAGCCCAATGCGCCTCACTGTTTCACAGTGTGACAAGGGCTTGAACAGGGTCACCTGCTCTATCTACTGAGAACGCCACCAGGGCATTCAGGAATCCTGTCGATTCTTTTAGGCTCCGGGGGTGGACCATCTTAATCTGTCCACCACCCTTGCAGGGAAGGATTAGAGCCATAAGTCTAAACTTCACCAAGAAGTGATCTGACCATGACAATGGGGTGACATCCACCACCACCCCATCTCCAGACCACCCCTTCCTCCATCTGGAGCACTTGATGTCATTGTGATGTCAGATGATGGAGAAGTTTGGGGGCTACCCATCTGTCAAACTAGGTTCATGGGGGGGCAGGTGGATCCAATTTGCCACCCCTACTATACAAAACAGCATCAAAATAGGCATCTGGAATACAAGTGCATTTTCTGACATCTTAACATGTTTGACAGTGCAGTCCTATGCATATTTACTCCTGATTTTATTACTTTCTAGTAAGCATGCATAGGATTACAGCCTGAGAGTCAAGGACAAGACAGCACTTCCCTAATACGGAAGTTGTCCAGATTGGCTGTTGAATCTTACTTCAAGATTGCCACTGCACCTGAGGGCATCTGGCCACTATAGGGAGTTTAAGATACACAGGTGTGTACACACCTCAGCTCCACTCCTCAACACCCCTCCCCCAGTATCTACCGCTTGTGGTGGCTGCCTCACTCTGCCAACTCCCAATGGTCAAGGGTGATGAGAGCTGGAGTTCACATCTTGAAGGGCCACAGGTTCCCCACCCCTTTTCTAAGGAAGAGTTCACTGTTGTATTACATTTCATTTTTACCCACCCTTCACCATAAGGTTCCAGGGTGGGTTGAAACAATATAAAAAGACAATATTATAATCATATTGTATATATATACATACACAACAAAATAGGCACTGATCTCTACAACAAACCCACTGATGCCCACACCTTTCTAAACTAGAAATCCTGCCATCCTAAACATATAAAGAAAAACACTGTTTATAGCTTTGTTGTTGTTATGTGCCTTCAAGTCGATTAAGACTTATGGCAACTCGATGAATCAGTGACCTCCAAAAGCATCTGTCATGAACCACCCTGTTCAGATCTTGTAAGTTTAGGTCTGTAGCTTCCTTTATGGAATCAACCCATCTCTTGTTTGGCCTTCCCCTTTTTCTACTTCCTTCTATTTTTCCAAGCCTTATTGTATTTTCTGGTGAATCATGTCTTCTCATTCTGTGTCCAAAGTATGATAACCTCAGTTTCATCATTTTAGCTTCTAGTGACAGTTCTGGTTTAATTTGTTCTAACACCCAATTATTTGTCTTTTTCGCAGTCCATGGTATGCACAAAGCTCTCCTCCAGCACCACATTTCAAATGAGTTGATTTTTCTCTTATCTGCTTTTTTCACTGTTCAACTTTCACATCCATACATAGAAATAAGGAATACCATGGTCTGAATGATCCTGACTTTGGTGTTCAGTGATAAATCTTTGCATTGGAGGACCTTTTCTAGTTGTCTCACAGCTGCCCTCCCCAGTCCTAGCCTTCTTCTGATTTCTTGACTATTGTCTCCCTTTTGGTTAATGACTGTGCCGAGGTATTGATAATCCTTGACAAGTTCAATGTCCTCATTGTCAGCTTTAAAGTTACATAAATCTTCTGTTGTCATTACTTATAGTCTTTTTGACATTCAGCTGTAGTCCTGCTTTTGTGCTTTCTTCTTTAACTTTCATCAGCAGTCATTTCAAATCATTACTAAAATAAAATAAATAAAATACTGGTTTCTGCTAAGAGTATGGTATCGTCTGCATATCTTAAATTACTGATATTTCTCCCTTCAGTTTTCACACCTCCATCTTGGTCCAATCCCGCTTTCCGTATGATGTGTTCTGCGTACAGATTAAACAAGTAGGGTGATAAAATACACCCCTGTCTCTCACCCTTTTCTATTGGGAACCAATTGGTTTCTCCATATTCTGTCCTTACTGTTGTTGCAAATATGTTTGATTCTGAGAGCTAAGTTTATAGCTTAGCTCTCAGAATCAAACATATTTGCAACAACAAAAATAAATACTAAAGAAGAATGAATGAACTTAAAGAACACCTTCTCAGACAATATTCTCCACATTTCATTGATTGCAACATCCACCAAGCATCCATCCTGTCTACAGAAAACCTTCTCCATCAAAATGAGATTTCAAAAAAAAAAATCCATTTGTAGTAAATTTCCATCCAGCTTCTCCTAACAATCACCTGCCATTCAGAGAAAGCTACACATTGTCAGCAAACTCTGAACATCTTGCTAAAGCCATCAATGAGCCTCCTGTTATAGAATTTTGTCAGCCTCCTAATTTACTCAAACTGTTAGTGAGAGCTGTAGTTAAGCCACCTATCAGCAATCCTGCACCTCATCCTTGTCACTCCAAACACTGTTATCACCTGTGTGTACCTCATGGAGGCAACTACTTTCCAAAGCACCAGAATGGGTAGAACATATTACATCAAACAGAACATTGTCTGTAGGTCCTGCAATATAATGTATGTCATGTAAAAAAAAAAAGGTTATATCTAGTATGTAGGTAAAACTACAACTGACCTATTCATGGTTCAGAAACCACAAACCAGTGATTTTAACTAAAAAAATTAGTTGCAAAACATTTCAGCAGTGAAAACCATAGCCTGTCAGACTTATCTGTAACAGCTACAGTATAGAGATGCCAACAGATCCAACAATATTAAGTAAGATGGAGAACTTCTGGATATGTATTTCATCAAGCCTTTTAAATTGAGACCTTATCCCACTAGCACTCCACCACAGCTGGACTTCATTTTAATTCCTCCCATTCATGTGAGGGTTTTTCCAGTAGACCAACGATCAAGCAACCAGAGTGTTGCTTCTTGTGTATTTGATTTATTCTTTTGTATTCTTGTAGATTTGATTTATTCAACAGAAAGGTGCACATAAGGCCTGGGGGGGGGATTAAACAAATCCTGTCAAAAGCACTTTCAAAAGAACACACTGCCACTGGGAAAGAGAAAGACACTTCAGAGTATTTATATGTTCTGAAAACAGGAGCATATGTATTGTTTCATAATTGTGCCATCCATGTTCTCACCAACACATGATGAACTCAGCTCATTTAGAAGCCAATGGTTAATCATTTATTACCAATTGCACTTTACAATGGCTTTCTGTATTGCTCTTCTGCTACCTGCAGTAAAAATGTCATGTCAGCCCATGTCTTCGTATCTGGGAGGCCAGCTCATCCGCTTGATCTAACAGCTAATTATTCACCAAGGAGTGCCACTTTGCCTTTATATTACTGTGATGGTGCCCAGGCTCAAATCTTGATATGCCTATGACATATTCCTCTTCTGCCATACTCATCATACAGCTGTAACAGTCCTTCCCATGAGTCAAATGGTGCAAACAGCCACACTGCTTGGATGAAACAACATTCCTTATCTAGGAATGCCAGGGGCTTTTAGGGGCATCTTTGGACTGATTTGTTCCCACTGTCCAAATAGGATTGGTATGTCTGAAGTCAGCCTATGCATGTAAAATCCAAATGCAATGTTGATTTCTCAGATGTGCCGCTCCTTCACATACCACAGAGACAGTGGAAAAGCCGTGGTTGGTACCCATTGGGACTGGTAGGGTGGAGGGCAGGGAAGCCAACAGCAAGTGGAGCAAGAGCCAACTAATTCCCATCCTTCTCCCTTCTGAGTTCTACTAGAGCAACACTGGGACTAAGGAGGAGGAAGCGGACAGCCAGTGCCACTCCCTAGAATGGTTGTGAGTATGAAAGCAGGCAGGTGGAGACTGGCAGAAGGCAGACTGAGGTTGGTGGGACACTGCCTTATTTGCTCTAATGGACCAGCCACTGCTGCAGTGGAGACAAGACTGGAAGTGAGACTGACAAGGAGAATGGGCACATCCTCATTCTCCACCATGTGATGGGTTGGATCAGACGAAAGATATCACCAGCCAGCTCTGCCTTTGAGGGGAGCAGAGTCAAGAGCAAAAAGGATACCATAATTTGCTGTCTTCATAACCTCAAGGTCCTAGTTGCCATCTTTGGAGAATGAGGCCATGCATCTAGAGGAAATATCAGAGCAGGAGAGGAAACTGCCCTCCAAGCCCTGAACATCCTTACTGCCCTGAAAGCTCCATAGGAAGAGCAGCACATTTTGCCAGGATCTCTCCAGTCTGAGGAGGCCCTGTTGCCCTCCTTTAACTCAGAGGATTCCCACTCAGAAGCCCCAATGGAACCAAAGTCTTCCTTAATCTGTCAAATTCAACAGCTGTTGAAGTAAGTAAGCTAGGACCGGAGAAAGGAGGGGGGGAACCCAGGATGCCATAGGAAGAAAATGTAGATTAAAAGTTCCAATGATTTTATTTGAAAAAGTAAAAATGCGTGTGCCCAACGCGTTTCGGCCACATAAACCTCGGACTTCATCAGGGGCTACAACAAATAAACATAAAGTAAATTATTACTGAATCCATATCAAATTGCTATACATATTTTACAACCAAACCATGAGCAGAAAACGGAACAAACTGCTTACTCACGTACCAAACTTAGAATCTGTCAACAAAGTCATCTAGTAGTTGAAATGTACAAATATAGCAAATATACTGTGATATTACACAATGAAGAGAGTCAGGTAACTATTATGGTGTAAAGCACAGAGTTCAATACACATGCTCAAAACACCCTCTGTAAAAAAACCTCCTTAGGATATCAAGCCGGGAAATGAATCACAGCTGTGAACCAGGGATCGTCTCAAAATGTCAGAACTCATAGAAGAGGAAGAAACTCCATCTCTCCATTTAACCCACTGGGGATAAGCGTGTTTAGTAAGCTAGGCCACTTTAACTAGAGTGCCTCTTCCTCTTCAGGCTGGATTTTCCAACATCACCTCCAACCAGCGTGGACGTGAGTTTGTGAGTTGCTTACTGTTGTGATCTACAGGCAGAGACTGCAACTTGGCGTTTGTGTGGTGATGGACATTGGCTGGGCTATTCTCGACGGAGCAAGAAACAGCGGAGGTGATGCTGCTCGTCTTGAGTAAACTGGCTTGATACATTCTTTCATCACCAAGCTACGGACTGGCTTTAAATTGTTTTGTTTGTTGTCTGTTGGTCTGTGGGTGTGTATGTAGTGTGTATGTAGTGATTGTGTGTGTGATGTATGATATATGTTAATACCTCTAACTTTGTTGGGCGAAGAGAGGCGCTGGCGTTGATGCCTGCCTGTACAGAGTGTGGGGATTGTGTTGGTGTATTTGATTTTTGAATGAATGTTGGTGTGTATATGTGATTGTGTCTGATGTGAATGAGTGTGTGTGTCTGTATATATGTGCCATTATGTGCCTGGGAAAGGGGTTTTGTCATCAATCGGGGGACTTGAGGGGGCCCCAATTAGTGTAGTGACGGGCAGAGGGAGGTATGGCGTTGTGCGAACGACGTGCCAGGTAAGGGGAACGCAGCCCAGACATGTTGTGGCTGTGCCTTGTTCCGGTCCTTCTCACATCCGCAGGGTTGTTGGTTGTCCTCTCAGCCTGCCCTCGGATCTCCAGTTTCTGCTTTTAAATGCCAGATCGGTGCATAATAAAACCTCCCTCGTCCATGATCTGATTGTGGATGAGGCAGCCGATCTGGCACGTATAACTGAGACCTGGGTGGGTGAACAGGGAGGAGTTAGTCTTTCCCAGCTTTGCCCACCGGGGTACTTGGTTCAGCATCATGGTAGATCTGAGGGTCGGGGAGGTGGGGTCACTGTGGCCTATAAGAGTTCCATCTCACTCATCAAGCACCATGTCCATGCAGTTACCGGTCTGGAGTGTTTGCACCTTGTGTTGGGTCAGAGGGACAGACTGGGAATCTTGTTGGTGTACCACCCACCTTGCTGCCCAACGGCTTCCCTAACTGAGCTGACGGAAGTGCTCTCGGAGGTATTGCTGAGATCCCCCAGACTATTGGTACTGGGGGATGTCAACATCCATGCCAAGGCTACTTTATCTGGGGCGGCTCAGGACTTCATGGCTTCCATGACAACCATGGGGCTGTCCCAATATGTTAGTGGCCCAACACATATGTTGGGGCATACTCTAGACCTTATTTTTGCTACTGGACATGGGGATGGTGATCTGGATGTGGGGAGTTTTACATCTCTCTCTTTGTCATGGACAGATCACCGCTTGCTGAAGACTTTCAGTGGCTTTTCCCCTCTGCAAGGGTGGGGGACCTACTAAATTGGTCTGCCCTGGAGACTAATGGATCCTGAAGGGTTTCAAAGGCCTCTGGGGGATTTTCCGGCTGATAAGACTGGCGCTCCTGTCGAAGCCCTGGTCGAACTGTGGAATGCGGAGATGACCCAGGCTGTAGACACGATTGCTCCTGTGCGCCCTCTCCTGTGTAGAGCTCATACAGCTCCATGGTATACTCCGGAGCTGAGAGCGATGAAACAAGATAGGAGGCGGCTTGAGCGGAGGTGGAGGCGAACTCCCGATGGATGCAATTATGAGCTGGTAAGTGCTTCCACTAAGCTGTACTCAAGAGCGGTGAGGGTGGCAAAAAAACAACATTTTGCTGCCACTATTAAGTCATCTCTTTGCCGCCCAGCGGAGCTTTTTAGAGTTGTCCGAGGGCTACTGCATTCTGGCCCTCAGGACATGGTAGAATCATCGGTGGCCCGCTGTGATGAGTTTGCTGGACACTTCCAGAATAAGATCTCATGCATCCGCTGGGACTTAGACTCCCAGTTTATAGCAGTTGATCCTAATGAGGTGTCTGGAGCACAGTCTTGTCATGTTTTATTGGATGAGTTTCAGTTGGTTCAGCTCGAGGATGTGGACAGGGTGCTTGGACAGGTGCGTGCAACCACTTCAGTACCAGATCCTTGCCCCTCTTGGCTTATAAAAACTAGCAGGGATGGAACAGCTGGTTGGGCCAGGGAAGTGATAAATGCCTCTTTACGAGAGGAAGTGGTCCCTGGCCATCTGAAAGAGGCGGCAGTGAGACCACTTCTGAAAAAAACTTCCTTGGACCCAGAAAATTTCAACAGCTACAGACAAGTAGCGAATGTTTCATTCCTGGGCAAGATCTTGGAACGAGTGGTTGCTGGCCAGCTCCAGGCGCTGTTGGATGAAACCGATTATCTAGATCCATTTCAATCAGGTTTTAGGCCCGGTTTCGGCACCGAGACAGCCTTGGTCGCCCTGTATGATGACCTATGTCGGGAAAGGGACGGAGGGAGTGTAACTCTGTTGATTCTCCTTGATCTCTCAGCGGCTTTTGATACCATCGACCATGGTATCCTTCTGGAGAGGCTCACGGAGTTGGGAGTTGGTGGTACTGCTTGGCAGTGGTTCCGCTCCTACTTGGCGGGTCATCTCCAGAAGGTAGTGCTTGGGGAACATTGCTCGACACCGTGGGTTCTCCAATGTGGAGTCCCACAGGGTTCAGTTCTGTCTCCCATGCTTTTCAACATCTACATGAAGCCGTTGGATGCGGTCATCAGGAGTTTTGGAGTGCGTTGCCATCAGTACGCTGATGACACGCAACTCTACTTCTCCTTTTCATCTTCTTCAGGTGAGGCTGTCAATGTGCTGGACCGTTGCCTGGCTGCGATAATGGACTGGATGAGAGCTAACAAACTGAGGCTCAATCCTGACAAGACTGAGATGCTGCTGGTGCGTGGTTTCTCTGATCAGGTGGTGGATATACACCCTGTCCTGGACGGGGTTACACTCCCCCTAAAGGAACAGGTTCGTAGTCTGGGAGTCTTTTTAGATCCTTCCCTGTCACTTGAGGCTCAAGTAGCCTCGGTGGCACGGAACGCGTTCTACCAACTTCGGTTGGTAGCCCAGCTACGTCCCTACCTGAGTAGGGAGGACCTCACATCAGTTGTACATGATCTGGTAACCTCGCGATTGGATTACTGCAATGCGCTCTATGTAGGACTGCCTCTGAAGACAGTTCGGAAGCTACAGCTCATGCAAAACGCGGCGGCCAGACTGATAACGTGGACCAAGCGGTCCGAACACATAACACCTGTTCTGGCTCACTTGCACTGGCTTCCAATATGCTTCTGGGCCAGATTCAAAGTGCTGGTTTTAACCTATAAAGCCTTATACGGCGCGGGACCACAATACCTGCTGGAACGCCTCTCCCGATATGAACCTGCCCGTACACTACATTCTACATCGAAGGCCCTCCTCCGAGTTTCGACTCATAGAGAAGCTTGGAGGGTGGTAACAAGAACTAGGGCCTTCTCAGTGGTGGCCCCCGAACTGTGGAACAGTCTCCCCGATGAGGTGCGCTTGGCGCCGACGTTACTATCTTTTCGGCGCCAAGTCAAAACCTTCCTCTTTTCTAAGGCATTTTAATCTAACTTAATCTAGTTTTAACATGTGCTGTAACTGTTTTTAGTTTTCCTACTCTCTTATATTTTTGTTGTATTTTATTATGGGATTTTATTGTATATATTTGTATTTCTTTGTTGTACACCGCCCAGAGAGCTATGCTAGTGGGGCAGTATAAAAATTTAACAAATAAAGAATAAAGAATAAATAAACTAGGAGACTTCTCTCAGTAGAGGCACAGCTACCCAGACTGAGCTGCAGCTCTGTTTAAGGCTCAGTCCAGAGTTGTCTGCTGCTGAAGCAACATTTGAACCTTGATCTTATAGCTGCCAGCTTCCCATGAAGCTGCCCAGGTGCTATCTACATCCTGAACTTTTGCTTGCCTTGCTTTACTAGACCCTGAATTTTACCATGCCGTGCTTGCCCCTGGTGTGCCTCACTGAAATTTAGACTTTGCCTTGTTTGATGTGCTGAACCATGAACTCACTTACTGTGGATCCCCTGCTTGGGTCAGATGTCTCATCCTACTAAGGCCATTGCTTGGAACAGGACACTACCGTTGACATCACCTGTATTTTGAAGACATATGGGACTGCTCTTACAGTTAGTTCAGAAGCTGCAATTAAAACAGGATAAAGCTTCAGGAATTGTGACTGACATGATGTGGTTCATCTAGGTCAATTTTAAAAGTGGTCCATTAGCTACTGTTTGATTCTGAGTCCAATTCAAGGTGCTGACACTTACCATTAAATCCCAAAATAACTTGGGATCTAAACGAGTCCTACTCCCATATTACCTTTGCCTGTGTTCTAATATCATCTGTCAAGACCCTTCTCCATATACCTCTTCCATTAGTAATGTGATGACCATCCACAAAGGAGAGGGCATGTGACACACCAGCTTTAAAATGCCCTCACCAGGATGACCCACCAGGCATCAACACTGCTATGTTTTTGGTACTAGCTGAAGACTTCTTTTATATTACTCAGGCATTTTAACAGCTTTTAACTGGCTTGATTGAGTTATTAATCTGTTTTAAGGGTTTCATCTGCTGTTTTTATCAGATATGGTATTGATCTTGTGTTGTACATACATCCTGAAATCTAATATGCTGAAGGGTGGTATATAAATGTTTTAATTTAATAAATAAATAACATGTACCTTAAAGAGGCCCATTTCTCTTGCCTCAGGAATTCTCTCGGAGCAGGAAGATAACAAAGTTTAGAAAGCATCTCTTTCAGTGCCCAGATATGCTCTACAGTATCTGTAATTGTGAGGGAAATATCATTTTCATATATTTCTTAGAATCATTATGGCTACGAAATGGTATACAAACTATTTTTTTTAAAAAATACTTATGCATCTTGTATGTTTGTTTCAGGTTCCCTAGCAGGTCCTCTCTTAATTCAACAGAGTATTTTGAGCCACAAATGTGGCCAAGAAAAAACTGTGTACCCACACACCAGGCATGGGGAACATGTGGTCCTCCATATGTTGTTGGACTCCAACTCCAATCAGATGCAGCCAGCATGGTCAATGTTCAAGGATGTTGGGAGTTAGAGTTAACAGCATTAATAAGTTCCCCCTCCCTGCCATATGCCAACCCTTCAAAAGGCATGAGGCTCCGTCCCCTAAAAGCAACCGAACACTGTCACTGCTTCTCCCTGACTGGCCAGAACTCAGTCCATCTCCACCCATGTACTGAAAACTTGACTTTTTATATTTTCAAAATAATTTCTCAGTTTGACACTTGAATTTTCTTCATGGCTCTTTTCCTTATTCTTAATTTAATCCACAGGGGAAAAAATCCATCTCTTTTCCCTTCAGTTATGTGAAATCTTTATTGATTCATTTCATTTCCATGGCAAATTCTCCTAGTTCTTTTCAAAGTCAACTGAAGTTCCTCTAATCACATCTTAATTTGATTGTCCATCCAAAAGCCTATTTGATCTGCTATAATGGATTCAGTCAGATCTGTATAATTGCATGCCTTATTTTTAACAGTCTCTGTTTATGAACAATCCAAAAACGCCCACCATTTTTGTGCCTTCAACAAAATCCAAACTGTTCTACTACATTATATTCAAGCAAACAATATGCTTCACATTTAGCAATTATTGGTTCACAACTTTTTCTACAGAAGCTTAAATTAATTTAAAACATGAATAGCTTCTACTCCAGCAATATTTAGTACCATTGATTTATTTTTAATTGAATTGTCATTAAATTGACTTGCTATCATAAAAAAACCCTCAGTCAGAGATGACATGTAACAGAATTATTTAAAAAGTCAATTGAAAACTGTTTAATACCCCATTTGTTTATATTTCTTGTACTTTTTGTTGTTCGATTAGCTTTTTCAGTATTTTCCCCCTGAGGTTATGTGCACTTTATAAGTAAACTATTAGTTAATAAATATACAGTGAAGAAATAGATATTGTGTTTGAACCAAGCTATGGACTAGGTACAAAATACACAGCTTCTCTGTCTAGCATTGCAGTCCTAGTTTCTTACTCTTTTTTCAATAATTAATAACTACTATAGCCCTATGCAGGTGTTCAAAAGTGTGTTTACTTAACATTTGAGGGAGCTCACAGGGACAAGTGTGCTAGTTCTGGCTCTATCTATTATTACTGCTGCTGTTGTTTCAATTAATTGCCCGCCCTTCACCCAAAGGTCCCAGCACAACAGTTTTAAAATACATCATTAAAAACAGTTAAAACAACTTAAAATTGCATCATCACAAAAAATAGGGTAGGTCCTAAAAATATAGTACATCTCAGGTGTCAAAGGCCAGAGT
This sequence comes from Rhineura floridana, assembly GCF_030035675.1. Classification (NCBI taxonomy): domain Eukaryota; kingdom Metazoa; phylum Chordata; class Lepidosauria; order Squamata; family Rhineuridae; genus Rhineura; species Rhineura floridana. Next base: position 158,256,709 of record NC_084483.1, read on the forward strand.
AAAGAGGTGCGCCTTCAGCATTCACTGTGTTGAAGGAAAAACTTTCCAGACCAAAGATTGTGCTCCAAAGGACAGAGGTTTATTGATCAATAATACAGATATGCCAGTAGCGCTAATAGGAGAGGGGGGTCCTTTCGAACCACACACTCTCCCGATCAACAGGAATACATAACTTTTATAAGCATTGATACGTCACACATACATTGCACCTTATGACCCCTTTGTGCCAATCCTTGCCCTGGTATCCTCCCCTGAGGGCAGGCTTTTGGCCTAGGCATCTCAAACTGTTTTCGTCCGTACAAAAAAAGAGGAAGCACTTTTACGCCTTCCTGACCCATGTTTTGACATCTCATAAGATACAAGACAAGACACTCAAAAACAGCTGAAGAAAAACATTTTTCAAAACCTCACTCAATATATAATCAGCATATGTAGCTTCTCCAAAGAAACATCCTGTAGTTAGTTCCTCTTTTAGTACTGTGTTACCCTGACAATGGACTCAGGAAACATGCTAACCGCAAACCACAGCCTCTTCTCAGCAACTGTTAGGATATATCCAAACCAATATGCTGCTTTTATGATACACACTGCAAACAGTATATTTTATCAATCACTGCAAACCAAACATATCAAAAGATAATATGCCTTGAGAGGATGAAACCAGAATTCCTTTCACAACTGAAAACTGTACAGTGAAGTTGCGAGATGTACCTCTGTGGAGAGGGAGGTCAACAACTTAGGGGCTGCCACAGGGAATGCCCTTTCCCGGACCACCACTCCCAAGCTTCTGAGAGTGGTGGATCTACCAAACACCCCCCTCCTCTGCTGATCTAAAAGAGGTGTCCTGGTTCTGTTGCATTCCATCTCCATCTGATAACCCAGGATTCTAAAATGCATGGGGGAACCTTCATGGGTACAGAGGTTTACCCTCTTCAGAAGGTTGTTTTGCATGAGTTGGAAGGTGTCCAGAACAGTGCCATGGAAAGCATAGAGTTAGTGGGCTTGTCACACATGCACCTTCTGTGTTAAGCAGTCATGCTTTTGAACACCTGCATAGGACTTACTTTAAAAAATAAATAAAAACATTAGGTTGGACTCGATGGCCTTATAGGCCACATCTAATTCTATGATTCTGTGACATCAGCGTGGTGTACAGCAACATAAAAACATTTAAAAGCCATGCAAACAATCATGAAAATGACAGGCTACTCAAAAAAACAGTTGAAACAGCTGCATAGGCCTGATGGCAAACCAAAAAAAATCTTCAAGAGATACCTGAAAGTCAAAAGAGGCAGTGATTTGACCGCTCCTGAAAAAGCCCATCCTGGACCTATTGGTTTGTGACAACTACAGCCTAGTCACAAATACCCCCTTTTTAGGGAAGGAGATTGAGAGGGTTGTGGTGCAGCAATTGCAAGTACTCCTGGATGAAACAGATTATCTTGACCCATTTCAGTCTGGGGTCAGGTCTGGTTATGGGACTGAATCAGCCTTGGTCGCCCTGATGGATGACCTTTATCGGGAGAAGGACAGGAAGAGTGTGACCCTGTCATTCTTACTTGATCTCTTAGTGGCTTTTGATACCATTGACCATGGTATCCTTCTGGGCCGACTTGGTGAGATGGGTATTGGAGGCACTGTTTTACAGTGGTTCCGATCCTATCTCCAGGGTCGTTTTCAGAGAATAGTATTGGGTGATTGTATTTTGGCACAGTTGTGCTGTGGGGTGCCACAGGGTACCATCTTGTCCTGATGCTGTTTAACATCTATATGAAGCCCTTGGGAGCGGTCATCAGGAGATTTGGGGCGAGGTGTCAGCAGTATGCTGATGATACCCAGCTCGATTTCTCTGTAACATCTGAAGAAGGAGAGGTTGTGCAAGGCCTGGACTGCTGCCAGGACTCGGTGGTGGGCTAGATGAGGGCCAATAAACTGAGTCTAAATCCTAGCAAGATGGAGGCGCTGTGGGTTGGTGGTTCCCAAGTTCAGATAATTGGTCAGTTGCCTGCTTTGGATGGGGTCGTACTCCCTCTGAAAAAGCAGGTCCGTTGTCTGAGGTGCTCCTGGATCCATCTTTGTCGCTAGATGACCTCTGTGGCTAGCAGTGACTTTTACCAGCTTCAGCTGGTAAGACAGCTGCGGCCATTTCTGGACTGGGATAGCCTGACCACTGTTGTTTATGCACTGGTAACCTCCAGGCTGGATTACTGTAATTTGATCTGTGTGGTGCTGCCCTTGAGGTTGGTCCGGAAGTTGCAGCTGGTGCAAAATGCGGCGGGAAGACTGCTCACTGGGGCAGGGTATCGCCAACATGTCACCCCACTGCTAAAGGAACTGCACTGGCTACCTATTAGCTACTGTGCTAAGTTCAAGGTTCTGATTTTGGTGTACAAAGCCCTATACAGCTTGGGACCCGGATACCTAAAGACTATCTTATCCCTTCTATACCCAGTCGATCACTGTACTCTGCATGTGAAGGCCTCCTGCAGATACCATCTGATCAGGAGGTCCATTCGGCACAACATAGGAAATGGACCTTTAGAGTGGTGGTACCTACCCTCTGGAATTCCCTCCCCTTAAATATTAGACAGGCGCCATCTCTGTTATCTTTTTGGTCCCTACTGAATACCTTCCTCTTTCAACAAGCCTTTTAAGTTGAGACCTTATCCCAGTCTGTGTCTGTGCTGGAATTGCTTTTTAATACGTTTTTAACACTTTTTTAAAAAAAAGATTTTTGAAAGCTTTTTTAAAAATATTTTTGAAGATGTTTTGTTTTAATATGTTTTTAAGGATGTTTTGTTTTAATATGTTTTAAAGTCTTTTTTATGATGTTTTAGAGTGGTTTTAGTGCTTTTGTTTGCCGCCCTGGGCTCCTACTGGGAGGAAGGGTGGGATAGAAATCAAATAAATAAATAAATAAATAGACATGAAGGGCAGCTTTGCTCTATAGGCTTCCCAATATCATGCACCACTGTTGTACATCAACACAAGAGGCTTATATCAGAATAGGGGCCAATTCTATCTCACAACACTCATTCATATGTCCTCCTATCCCCTTAATTAGGTGCTCGTTCTCATGAGCCTCATTTGAAGACACGAAATCTTCCTTGGGTTTCATCTCAGTTTGTCTCATTCTCTTCCATTTCAGAGGCCTCACAAGGTGGGCTTTTCTTCTTCACTCTACAATATCTTTAATGCCACCATTTCCCATAAATGATAGCATATCTTGCATTATTTAAGTTAAATACCCCAAGATAGAATGGATAAAAGAGGAAATGAACTTGTCACCAGTTAAAGGAAACCTTGCTCATCAAGACTGGAAGATTATCAATAGCGCTTGTCTTCTAGAGCTGTAAGGTTTTTTCCTCAGGCTCATAAACTCTTTGGTGTATTTATCCTAGGCATGCCACAAAAAAGGATCCATGAAGGATCACCATCCTACATGTCCATACATTCCTTGCAAAATTTAGGCTTGTTGGAAGACAGGCGACAGCAATGGTGGCAGCCAGAGAGCAACGGATGAACCATTCAATGAAACTGAAAATAATGAGTTGGGAATGATAGTTTCAAGTTGAGTATACAAGGGAAGAGCTGGGACTGCACCTGTCACAATGTTCACTTGTCCAACCAAAGCTGTAACTACTTTTGCTATCACCCATTAAATAATAAGAACAGAAGAAGAGCTCTGCTCAATCAAGCCAAAGGCCCATCTAGTCCAGCATCCTGTTCTCACAGTGGCCAACCAGATGCCCATGAGAAACTTGCAAGCAAAACCTGAGCACAGCAGTACTCTCCCCACCTGTAATTCCCAGCAATTAGTATTCAGAGGTACACATCTCTCACACTTGTTTAGACTTTCAGGGTGCTGAGAAAAATTTTTTCCGGAATATTCCCTGTTCTTTCAGATTGCCATCCTTTATTCACTCACTTTTTACAAAGCATCCATGTGACATTATTGTTAGCCTGTTGCACTTCTTTTTCCAAGTAATCTGGCTATAGTGTTAGACCTGACTTATGGTGATTTTATTAGTTTGTTTGTGATAAGATGCAATTGCAGTACCAATTTGTCCAATGAGAATGCCAAAAGCACTATTAGGGCTTCTTGAGGCCATAAGCTTTTAATCTAAACGTCTCTGCTTAGAAAGTTCAGTCTGCTTTATTGCTTTCTGTTGAACTGGTTCATGGAGTAGTTACAAATAACATAAAAAGACTCTCTGAGTTGCTCCATTGTCAGTTTCTCTTCCAGCATTTGGCGGGGGGGTTAATTAATGATGGCTTATATTCATCATCTTTTCCTTTTTTAAAAATAGAGAATTAGCATTATTTCACCATTTAAGAAAGAAAAAACAATGAGGGAAAATAAGTTGTTAAAGCCCCTCACCACTACCACCACCCGAAAGAGAAACTGACATTGGACCAATTCTGTTATTCCTAACTATACTCCCAGCTCAGATCAACAAGAATAGATAGGACTGAAGTTGCAAATGGGAGGCTTTCAATTAGTATCACAAAAAAACTTTGCTGAATGGATCTTACTTGTGAGTAGAAGGACTTGGCTGTGGGGGGCATTGGTGAATAATATAGCAGTATATTATGTCCTGTGGAATTTCCATTTAAATCCCACTTCTAGTTAATTGCCAAAAACAATCATTTCAAGCTGTGCCAAAGTGTTGCAATGAAGAGGCATCCTAGGCCAATGCAATACTCGTGGATCTTTGCCCGTAGTGTTCCCATTCCTGGCAGAAAAAAAGTAAAAGCAACTTCTTTGTTTGGTGCAGTCTGTGCAAATTCATCACTTTCCATTTATTGTGAGGCTGTAACATGTGCTAGTGAATGAATGGAGGCATCAGTAAGGAGCAGCTGATGGGCTTAAGAACCTGCCTATCTGTAAATTCAATCAATCATAGAAAGTGACTCAGTCTGAGGAAGAAAAATGGATTTTGAAAATGCAAATATGTTGACAAAATTCAGAGTATAGATGCAAGCAAAGAGAAGTAAAAGCCTCAAAGAAACCCATATCAGCTTTGCTTCAGTACAGCACATTATTTCTCGGGCTTTATGCTTACGTTGCTGCTGGGCAAGATACATCAGCAGTGGAAAATTTTTTGGATCTAGCTTTAAGAAAGATAGGGCTAGACACAAATGGGAATACCACCAAAGCAAGTTCACACCACCATCCACCCAAACCAACAACACATATATATGCACCAGAGCTTGGAAAAGTTATTTTTTTAAACTACAGCTCCCATCAGCCCCAGCCAGCATGGCCACTGGATTAGGCTGATGGGAGTTGTAGTTCAAAAAAGTAACTTTTCCAAGCTCTGATATGCATGCATATGCTCACACAAGTACACATATATACTATCATACACACTCATCCAACGCAATATCTCCTGGCAACATAAACAGCCCTCAAGTCTTGCACTATAAGTGGGCATGATACCTCCTGCAGAAGTCTGTGGTAAACTGCAGATTTGCCCAGTTTGTTCTGTCCCTCCCTACTTCTGTTTGTTTGTTGCTTAAGATACAACTTCATTTATTTTTATTTATTTATTAAATTTCAATCCCGCCCTTCCTCCCACTAAGATCCCAGGGCGACAAACAAAACACTAAAAACACTCTAAAGCATCTTAAAAACAGACTTTAAAACATATTTAAGCAACACATATTTAAAACATATTTTTTAAAAAGCTTTTAAATAAAATGTCTTAAAAAGCAATTCCAGCACAGATGCAGGCTGGGATAAGGTCTCTACTTAAAAGGCTTGTTGAAAGAGGAAGGTCTTCAGTAGGCACTGAAAAGATAACAGAGATGGCACCTGACTAATATTTATGGGGAGGGAACAGGGCCGGCACCAGGCATGACTGGGCCCTTGCATACCAGCCTGTCCTGGGGCCATGGCGCCATAGCCCAACCTCCCCACACAGGCAGTGCTGAGCTAATAAGCCTGCCCGCACATTCCACCTCACTCTCCTGTCCCTTTTAATTACATGTGTGCATGCCTGCTATCAACCAAGATGGCATCAGGGACGTCAGCCCTATAGGGAAACCTCCGCCACCATCTTGGTTGATGGCAGGCATGCACATGTAGCACACTTGTCATTCACAGGGATGGGAGAGGTATGTGGGGCATGCATGAGGGCTTATTGTAGCCTGCACTGACTGTATTGGGGTGGTCTCTGGGAGCCGACACTGCCACAGATCACAGAATGGGGTGCTACCCTCCCACCCTAAGGAGGGCCGCTTCAGGGCCCCCTCTGGGCCTCAGGGGTCCTCAGCCAGGGCCCAACCTGGCTGCCCTCTGACACCTGCCCTGGGAGGGAATTCCAAAGGGTAGGTGCCAGTACACTAAAGGTCCATTTCTTTTGTTGTGTAGAATGGACCTCCTGATAAGATGGTATCTGTAAGAGGCCCTCACCTGCAGATCATCTGGATATAAAAGGGGTAAGATGATCTTTCAGGTATCCTGGTCCCAAGCTGTATAGGGCTTTGTACACCAAAACCAGAACCTTGAACTTGGCCCTTGAACCTTGAAGAAGTGTTCCAAAAAATTTGAAAGCTATCTCAAAATTTTGTAAAGTTGGTCCTAATAAAGCCCTACTGTGGCTTTTTTTAAAAAATAATCCAATTGGGGATATCCCACATTGGGAAAGTTTGCATCAGAACTAATCCCAATGATCCGGACTTCCGGGAAGGGTGACTTAGCCTGTGCCTGCTTTTGAGACGGGCTCCTGCCTCAAAAGAAGCTTATTCAGATATATCAGTCAGTTTTTTCTTTTTTTTTTTGACTGATTAAACTTCTCCCGGGTAGGGAGAAACGAAGAGATTAACCTCAAAGCCTATTTTTGTTGGGACGACCAGATCTCATTAATTTATGGGACGAGGTCCAGCCGACGAAGGTGGGACGGATTTTCAACAGCAAGCTCTATCTGTTAAAGCGAAAGTTCATCTTATCTTCTAAGAGAGAACGCACTAACAGGCAAGCACCCTTCTTTCTATATTTTTCTTTTACTTGACTTAAATTGTTGCTGTTTAAAAGAGATTTGCCAGATTGATCGGTTTTTGACATCTCACTGGGGAGCCGTAACTTCTCTCTGCTACGCACTAATTAATAGCTTATCTCTGTTTTTGTTGCAAAAAGCTGTCCTGGATTTGCATTCTAAAGATACACACAGAAGAGGGATTTCTATTCCAGATTTTTATTTTGAAAAATATTATACTGTTTTGAGACTACTCTCTTTTTGGTCTATTTTATTTTGACGAATCTGTTTCTTGACGATTGCCATTAATTGCTTCGATCCTGGGAACTGCATTTTGTTTACTTAACTATTGGAGAGATAAGGCTGTCTGCTCTGTTTATACTGTGATGTCACCAAGTTTGGAGTATTAACCCAATTGTTGCTGAAATAAGAAGTGGTTTTCCTATATTTTTCTTTTAAAATGGCAATTAAGAAAGTGGCTGAGAATCTGGAAATAACTATGTTTCAGAGAATAATGAATGAGATTGAGATAACGAAAATTGAATTGAGTAAAATGAAGCAGGAGATTAAAGATATAAGGGTCCCTGTGAGAGAGGTGACCCTGGAAGGGGTCCCTGTGAGAGAGGAGACCCCGGAGATTGGAATAGGGGTCCCTGTGAGAGAGGAGACCCTGGAGACTGGAATAGGGGTCCCTGTGAGAGAGGAGATCCCGGAGATTGGAACAAACGTGGAACAGGAACAAGATTTGGAGTCTATGGACTTTAGAAATAAAATCTATTGTTTGGAACTTAATGTTATCTCTGAAGAAATTAATGAAGATTCTAGAGATAAAGTTATCAATGGCATGGATTATCTTCTGGACTGGAATGATGTGATGGAGCCCAATATAGAGAAAATCTATGGAATTAACTGCAGCCATGTGACAATGGAAAAACTTTTAAGAGATGACCCAGTGTATTTTGAAAAAAAGAACAGAGATATGATTTTACAGCAGTATTTCAGCAACTTATTCAGAATGGATGGCAAGAAAATATTTGGGATAGAGGTAATTCCCATCAGATTCTTATTATATGACTATGGCTTTGACAGCAAGATTATTATGGAATACTGATAATGGAAGATTGGATATTGAAATTACTGGACTTAACAAGACTACTGAAGATGGAAGATGGAAAATGGAACTAATAGAGATAATAGAACAATGGCTACTGAAATTACTGAACCTAACAGATTCTGATGTGATGGATTAATTGAAATGTTTATTTTGACTATGGTTATGACAATAAGATTATCATAATTAGTAATGAGATGGATTAATCGATATGCTTATCTGGAAAAAAAAATTGATAGATATATTTCTTAAAGAATTGAAACCTCTCTTTGACTTTTTGTGGAAAGAATAAAGTAATGTTTATGAGATTTGATGATTAAGTAAGATAACTACTGGAGGAAAGTGATTTTATAATATGACTTAAGAGACAGGATTGCTATATATTATAGACTTATAACTGATTTGATCTTTGACAAATGGGAAGTCAATATTTTACTCTTTATTTTTTATTTTTGTTTTTTTTTTTTTCTTCTTTTCTTTTTTTTTTTTTGTTTAACTATTTTTGATTTTGTTTTTTGTCTTTGAATGTTTTATGATTTTGTCTTGTATGTTTTATGAAAATCTGAATAAAAATTATTGAAAAAAAAAAAAAGAACTAATCCCAATGATCCCATAGTACGCTTTGAAAAAATGCATAATATGAATAATATACCTGGATGTGTTTTACATCAACAGTCTCCAATGACAGAAAGAGATATTACAAACATAGGAAGCAGCCTTATACCAAATAATTTGTTTTAAACTTTTTTTAATAATGTATTTTATATTGTTGTGACCTGTTCTGGGACCTACTGGTGAAGGGTGGTAATAAATTTAATAAGCAGTAGTAATCATTGTCGTCAGATCACAGGTCCATCAAGCTCTGTATTGTCTACACTTACCATGAGCAGCTACCCAGTATTTGGAGATGCCAAGTACTGAATCTGGAACCTTCTACATGCCAAGTGTGAGCTCTGCCACTGAGCTATGGCCCTTCATAAAGCTTTGCAGATAGATGTTAAGAAGGGGCTGCAAGATTAATTGTACATCTGAGAATGGATCAATAGCAAAACAAACTGTTAAAGGGCATCATTGTCTCATTCAGCTGCAGTAAGGCCCACGAGTACTAAGAGCAATCAACCCCCAAAGTCAAAAGGCAATCATTGAAAAATTGAAGTAGTCTTCATACATTCTGGGTGACAGTGCAGACAACAGAGACATCAGCAAGCTATTGAGGTTCATTCAAATTATTGACAAGAATTCCTCTGAGCAGCTACTTGAGCTTATTCCATTCACACATGGCACAGAAGTAGTACATACAGTGCACTTGCTGTTGTGCTTTAACTGTGAGCAAATATGGATGGTTTTTAGGAAAGACCATATACTAAAAGATCCGTGGGGTGATACAAGGAATGACAGACCAGATTATAAAATGAAACTCTGCTGCCAAAATCATTCTCCTCTTTCATCATTCAGACAATGCAATACCCTTATTCAAATCTCTATATTTTAAGATTGGAAAGATGAGGAACTGAGAGAACCAAAAAGATACATCCTTCCATCCCTAGTGAGAGGTAGCCCTTTCATTCGTTCATTCATTCATTTAACAAACTTAAAAGCTGCTTTATACCCTAAAGCGATCAAAGAGGTCTGCAACAAGATAAAAATAAGTTTTAAAAAATACAAATCCTAAAAACAATTTAAAAATTCTACAAACTCTAAAAATAATAAAACAATTTCTACAAGCTCTAAAACAATGAGACCATCCCTACAGATGTACAATTAATATTCCAGAAAATGATTGGGCCACAGCTCAGGGAAAGCCTTCTTAAACAAAAATGTCTTCACTGGTTGCTTAAACATCATGATGCTGAGCACCTATGTAATTTTGGTTGCTAATTGATTCCAGACGGCTGGAGCTGCAACATTAAAAGCCCAGTTTCTAGGAAAAACTAAATGCACCTCTACGGCAGACAGTACTCTCAGCAGTGCCTCATCTAATGAGCACAGTTGCTGGACAAGAATATATGAGGTCATGTGGTCCCTTAAGGAATCTGATTTACAGTCTTCCATATTTAAAAAAAACTCCCAAGCATCCAATCAGCTACAGCAAATCCAGTGAAAAATAGCCCCCTCTGGAATCCATTTGTTACTGTTCTCAGGGGAACAGAGCTTACTTTCATTGTGCACATCCTGGGCAACAGAAGTAACAGCAAAGGAGTTTGGGCTGGGGGGGGGCAAGAGGACAATGGTAACAACCAGTCCATACCCATGATGGTTCAGCTTCATTACTACAGATCTCTCTCTGGAGGTTGAATTATCCATTGCATTAAACAGATTGTAGAAAATGTGTTACAATGAGGAACCAATACACTAACCCAAATGAAACAGTCACCATTGCAAGGTAGGAATAATAGCAAGATTCAAGGACAGTCGAATAGCCCAGCATTGCTTTGCTTATTGGACTTCTTAAATCAGACTTGGCATCTCATCTCTGGATGTTCAATAGATAACAGGGCATTTATTCTCCTTTTTTCTCAGATCAATGTGTTATTTCAATAGCGTGGCTGGATTAACCCCCAAAAGCTGGGAGAATCACTCCTTCTAATAGCCAACAGTTGCTGAGTAGGTTTACACCAAAATGGGACTATTCAGAAACTGAAACACAGGAAGCTGCCTTATACTGAGAGACCATTGGTCCATCTAGCTCAGCTTTGTCTACACAGATTGGCAGTGACTCTGTAGGATTTCAGATTGAGGCCTCTCCCAGCCCTGTCTGGAGATACCAGAATTGTACAAAAACCTTGGGATGCAGAGGGAGAGGGGATCAAAACAGCCCAATGAGTACTGAGCATGTGCAGCATATATAGGATGCTGTGCCTGTTAGGGGAGGATGGAAATGGAAAACCAGGGAGTGAGGGATGGAATGGAGTATCCTGGAAAAGGGCATGGGCAGCTGGAACTCTGAAGAGGACCATGGTACTCTACACCACAACATTTTACTTGTCATTTCTAATAGGACAAAACATACGAAGTATATGGCTATCAAAGGCTATATTCTAACTCCAGGACCAGAAGCACATGCACCTGAATACCAGCTACTGGAGCACAACAGTGGGATAGCCTATTGCCCTCATGTTCTGCTTGCTCTTATTTGGCTTGCCATTGTATGGAACAGAATCCTGGACTACATAGGCCTTTGGCCTGACCCAAGAGGACTTTTCTATGTTCTTATCAGAGCTTGGAAAGGTTACTTTTTTGAACTACAACTCCCATCAGCCCAATCCAGTGGCCATGGTGGCTGGGGCTGATGGGTGTTGTAGTTTCAAAAAGTAACTTTTCCAATCTCTGGTTCTTCTACAAGCCCTTTGAGCACATTAACCATATGTTTGCGGGGTGGGGAGCAGCAATAAAACCCTGAATATAGCATTAGATGAAACTATCAAAATGCGTTTCAAGACCTGGCTGGGGAAAGCAGGTAAAAGATAAGGATGGAGGAAAAACTGGATTCAGCCCACATTTAAAGGTGAACCTACCTTTTTTGCACTTTTCAAAACAATGTGAGAACTGGAACACAGTCGTCCTTTGAAATTTGCACTGCTCTGAATTTTGCAATGCAGTTCTCCAGCCAAATAATATGTACAAAAATGCATATACTGGGGTAAAGTGTGCATAAAAATGCATATAACATAAAAATACACTATATTACAGCAAAAAGTGTATATTAGGGAAAGCTGCATACAAAATGTGTATATTAGGAGAAATTTGCACTTAAATACTAGTGAATTTTCATAAGGATGTTTTTAAAAAATCTGTATTTCAAACTGATAGAAGTGTGGAAAACTGAACTTAAGGTAGGAACAATGAGAAACTGAGAGATACCAAAATTGACAGATTTGCCCATTTCTAGTAACAGGTTAAAAAAAAAAGTAGACCCCAAAAGTTCAGTATACAGAGACCAGGATTTCATAACTAGCCATCCTCCAATAGTCAATCAAAAAGCCTCTGCTATACTCACCTGACTAAGAAAGCAAAGGAATCCTATATTTGCCTGGAGTGTCTATCCTACAGTTTCCAAATCTGTTCTTTCAATGACTTTTTTTATTTTATTTAACAAGATTTAGATACCACTTAATTTTAAGAACGCAACCATTAAGCAGTTTGTGTAACATACTATAAAATATTCATCAGAAAACACCAATATGGCATAGGGTTCCTGCATTGCTGCAAAATATAACAGGGGAGCCTGACTAATCCTTGTGCCACAGTACCATTTCTGGTGCTGTGGCATTACATTGCTATTAAGGGCAAACGAAACAAACTAAGAGAAGCAGAATAACTAGTGGATGACTAGCAAGTGCAACTTCTGAAAGCTTTGTTCCTGCTCCCAATCTGATTACACATTAACCCACCAGTGAGAGGAAGCCTGATCTTTCCCATTCTCTTAGGCTTTTATCTCTTTATTCACTGGCAAAGGAGAAAAAATATATAACAACAATGCTCTGGCAGAGCCTGTTTCTACCCCCCTTGTAGAATAGGGGAGGTGTTGTTGTTGCAGAAACATAACTGAGGGAAGTTATAACTGTAGGGAAGTAAACAAGGAAAAAGATGTATCACCTTTTGTTAAGCTGTTCCACTTGCCGGACATCTTTCTGAATACAGAACCCTGGTGTCCCTGCATTTAAGTGGCTCATTGAACAGAGTAGCAAGCAATCCACAGCAAAACAATTATTCCTGGGTACTGTTTTGTCAAGGACTTTATATTATTAACTGCAAGGAGCATACACAAGTCTGTAGGATTTTCTTTGCCAGGACAAAATAAATAGCTCACCATCTTTCACAATGACATATGGGTTGTTGGTGACTCCTTAGTGTTAGGTTCTTAGTATTGATGCTTTCATTAGGGAGAATCTATTGGATATTGGGAAAAACATTAAAATACTTCGGAATACAGGGGGATATAGGGAGGACTGCATAGCTGCACTGCACAGGCTTGGCACAGAAAATCTTTGGTGTTCAGTCCCTTCTATTCTATTCTGCGAGAGGGGGTGGTCCCTGGATGCCTGGAAGAGGCAGTAGTGAGACCACTCTTGAAGAGACCCTCCCTGGACCCAGAAAATCTTAATAACTATAGGCCGATGGCAAATGGTCCATTCCTGGGCAAGGTCCTTGAACGAGTGGTTGCAGGCCAGCTCCAGACACTCTTGGATGAGACCGATTATCTGGATCCATTTCAGTCGGGTTTCAGGCCTGGTTTTGGCACAAAAACAGCCTTGGTCACCCTGTATGATGACCTCTGTTGGGTGAGAGACAGGGGGAGTGTGACTCTGTTGATTCTCCTTGATCTCTCAGCGGCTTTCGATACCATCGACCATGGTATCCTTCTGGGAAAACTGGCTGAGTTGGGAATGGGAGGGACTGCATGGCGTTGGTTCCGCTTCTACTTGGCAGGTCGGCTCCAGAAGGTGGTGCTTGGGGAACATTGCTTGGCACTCTGGACTCTCCAGTATGGGGTTCCTCAGGGGTCAGTTCTGTCCCCTATGCTGATCAACATGTACATGAAACGGTTGGGTGCAGTCATCCGGAGCTTAAGAGTACGTTGCCATCAGTATGCTGATGACACACAGCTCTATTTCTCCTTTTCATTTTCTTCAGGTGAGGCTGTCAATGTGCTGAACCGGTGCCTGGCTGTGACAATGGACTGGATGAGGGCTAATAAACTGAGGCTCAATCCAGACAAGACTGAGATGCTGTTAGTAGGTGGCTCTTCTGACCAGATGGTGGATGTCCAACCTGTCCTGGATGGGGTTGCACTCCCCCTGAAGGAGCAGGTTCGTAGCTTGGGGGTTCTCCTAGAACCACCTCTGTCACTTGAGGCTCAGGTAGCCTTGTTGGCATGGAGTGCCTTCTACCAACTTCGGTTAGTGTCCCAGCTACGCCCCTATCTGGACAGGGATAACCTGGCTTCAGCTGTCCATGCTCTGGTAACCTCCAAGTTAGATTACTGCAATGCACTCTACGTAGGGCTGCCTTTGAAGACAGTTCAGAAGCTGCATCTTGTGCAAAATGCAGCGGCCAGATTGGTAACAGGGACCAGACAGTTCGAACATATAAAACTGATTCTGGCCCACTTGCATTGGCTGCCTGTATGTTTCCAAGCTCGATTCAATGTGCTGGTTTTAACCTATAAAGCCTTACATGGCTTAGGACCACAATACCTGATGGAACGTCTCTCCCGACATGAACCCACCCATACACTACGCTCAACATCAAAGGCCCTCCTCCGGATGCCTATTGCAAGGGCAGCTGGGAGGCTGACAACAAGAGAGAGGGCCTTCTCAGTGGTGGCCCCCAGATGATGGAATGATCTTCCTGATGAGGTGCACCTGGCGCCAGCACTGTTATTTCTTCAGTGCCAGGTCAAGACTTTCCTCTTCTCCCAGGCATTTTAGCATGTGTTTTTAAATTGCTTTTTAAAAAATGTGTTTTTAAATTTGTATATTTGCTTTTAATGTTTTTAATTGTTGTAAACACCCAGAGAGCTTCGGCTATGGGGCGGTATACAAATGCAATAAATAAATAAATAAATATTGCCAGCTAAAATAATCTCAGTTTGTAAGGCAGGGAAAGTCTCCTGCCTGACTCTCTGGTAGAGTAGATGCCCATCAGGGTAGGTAATATTGGCCTAGATGGACCAACGTTTTCACAAAACACAGATTCTCATCTTTGACATGATGAGGTCTAGAAATAATACCCAAGAGGCCAGGAATGCTGTTCTGGAGCTTTTTTTGTTTTAAGCAATTACATCATCTTGCCTTGTTGTCTTGTAGCTCAGTAGTTTTGCCTTAGGAAATTTTCATCTTTGTTCCCTTTACAGACCGGTATGTAGGGATGGGCAGAGAAATTTGATTCAGTTCACATTTAAAGGTAAATCTACCTTTATACCGCTTTGCAATTCTATAAACCGTTTTGAGGTTCTGTTTGCAATCACAGTGTTACAGTTTATTACACAATAGCCAACCAGGCTTTTTGCATATACACAAAACAACATATATATAAAAAGACAGATTAAAAACAGAAATTAAAGAGGAATAAGATAAATCATATTAAGCATATTAAAAGAGTACAAGATAAATTATTTAAATTAGTAGATTAATTAAAATGGCTCTAGGAACATATATTATCTCCAGAGGGAATAGCAACGTTCCTTCTCTAGGGCTACTTTTCTTTTTAAATACATTTGTATTTTTATTGGCAGGAACAGATTACTGTATGAGTTATTGGGTTACTAAATATTTACCATCAAGCAGCATATAATTTTTGTTAAATAAATAAAAATAAATACCAAATTCACACTCTCCAAAACAATATGCAGACCAAACAACAGCCATCCTTCAAAATATGCATTTCTCCTAATATTGCAATGCAGTTCTCCAGTCAAGTAATATGTATAAAAATGCATATACTAGGGTAAAGTGTGAATAAAATGTATGTATTAGTGAAAATAGTATACAAAAAGGCATTATAGTGGGCAAAAATGCATACAGAAATGTGTGCATTAGAAGAAAATCTCACTACAGTCCTGGTGAGGACATTCTTTAAAAAATTCAAACTGATGTGGAAATGTGGAGAACTGGATTGGAACTGGATTGGAAAAAATGATAAACTAAGAGAATCTGAAATTGACAGATTCACTCATACCTCATTGTAGAGTAGGGATGGAAAGATCTGTCAATTTTGGTTCTCTTATTTAACATTTTTCCAATCTTAAATTCAGTTTTCCACATTTCAGCAGCAATTTGTTTTCTTAAAAACAAAATAGTCATGAAAATTCTCCAGCATTTTAGTGCAAATTTCTCTTAATAAACTCATTTTTGTATGCAGTTTTGGCTAAGGTACACATTTTTACAAGCCATTTCTCATTCTATAATGCATTCTTGCATGTTATTTTCACATATATATTATTTTTATGCACACTTTCACCTATTATATGCATTTTTGTAAACACTGTTGATTTGATAATGTGCATCACAAAAATCAAATAAGTGTGTATTTCGATGGTTGGCTGTGTTTCAGTTTCCATATTGTTTCTGAAAGCTTGCTTGAAATGCACACTGAATTGAAATTCTCATACATTCCTACTGTAGGGCAGCTGTGGAAAACCTTGGCATGCCATGTGTTGCTAAATTACAACTCCCATGAGCCCTAGCAAGCATGGCCAGTGAGCAAGAATTATGGTAGTTGTAGTTCAGCAACATCTGGAGAGCCAAACGTTCCCCACACCTGG
Organism: Rhineura floridana; assembly: GCF_030035675.1. NCBI lineage: Eukaryota > Metazoa > Chordata > Lepidosauria > Squamata > Rhineuridae > Rhineura > Rhineura floridana. The sequence continues at coordinate 158,273,066 of NC_084483.1, forward strand.
GGCAGGGGATATGATATCTAAGCAGAAGCCTTTTAAAGTGCCACTAAACTGAAAGCCAAATATTCTGTCCATCCTGAGTATGTATGTATAATGTACACCTCTACATATGTATTATACAGCCAGAGGAGTGGCTTTATACTATAGTCAGCATGGATTTTTCGCATTCCACAATGTTATATTAAAAATACCCCATATGCCATTCTAATGCTTCCCATAAGCTCACTTCATAACAAAACCTTACAAAACTTATAGTCCTGCACTCAGAAATGCTTGCTGAACCAACCCTCTGCATTTTCATGGCAATACACAAAACAGTCAGAGAGAATCAAGAGTTCAAAGTCTAAAAAGAGAGACAGAAAAACCCAGAGCCCTTTTGGACTGTTTTCTATCAGAGTTCTCATAATTTGTTGAAATTAATTAAAAATCAGCCATGTTCACAGAGTACCTGTAATCCTATTACTGACCTTGCCCCATAGTCTGACCTTCATCTTCTGCAGTTTAAAAATAAAAAAATGCCTGGCTGATTTTTAATTAATTTAAGAAATTTTACATGAAACTCAATTATAACGTTGGGCATGCTCAGTAAGAACCAACTATCAGTGTTCTAAAAGCCAGACTCACAACTGCTTGGCTTGGCTAATGAGGGGGGCACACCCACACCAAACCTTTATTCATGTGAGACAATCATGGCTTCCCCCAAAGAATCCTGGGAAGTGTAGTTTGTGAAGGATGCTGAGAGGAGACTCCTATTCCCCTGACAGCTCCAGTGGCCAGAGTGGTTTAACAGTCAGCTACTCTGATTGAAGCTCTGTGAGGGGAACAGGGCATCTCCTAGCAACTCTCAGCACCCTTCACTAACTACACTTCCCAGGATTCTTTGGGAGAAGCCATTACTGTCTAAAGGGAACTTGATTACTAGATGGTGACGTGGTAGCAGCAACATTTTTTTGAAGCTCTGACCTTTTTTCTGACTGCATCACTGCACTACTCTTATTATATTTTCCAGTTGGTGCTAGATGTTAGATTAACTTCATTTATTTTTTGGAGTAAGAAAAAGAGGAAAGAAAACCCTGAAAACCTTGGAAAAAAGCTTTGAAATACAGACCACAGCTGGTGCACTGACGAGCGATAAGTAAACCTGATATAGCACGCAATTTGAGCAATAACTGCAAATACAGATGATATTCCTAGCATGCAAAGGCTGGGTGCACTCGCATTTGTTTAAACTGTGTTCTGAACAGAAAGATTATCCTTAATTTGGCCACTAATCTTCTGTCTAAAGAAATGATGCTAACTAGAAACACAAAGAGAGCTCTGGGGACTACATCATCCTTTTAGAGTATTCCCTTGAAGGAGAATAGAGACAGGAGAGAGCACACAACAGGGACTGTTCCCTCTGTGGAGGATACCCCCCCTAAGGGGGCTGAAGAATCAAACTATAATTACTCACTTTTTTACTCCCGTAGTGGCAAATAAGGATGTTGATGATGAGTCTTTACATATTTTGGACTTTCCCCTTGACTGGTCTTTGGACCTCAAGGGAAATATTCAAGCCCTTGATGGAGAATACACTTCTTTAAATCTTGCAACAGAGATAGCGCTTGCCAAGAATCAAACACCTGCAGGATTAACGCCACCACTTGACACAGATATCCAGATAAACAAGCTGATACTGAAACAACTCTCGGAGTTGGTTAGCAGTGATGTTAAAGCAGAAAAGAAAGAGACCTCTGTGCAACATGATGATTTAACTGGGAATAGTTGATCAGTTGAAGGATGCTTCCATATGCTGTCAAGTGGAACGTAATCATCTATTAACTATTTTGGTTGAATTACCTAAAAAGATGTCTCAGGTCTAGGTAGTGAGAACTCTCAAACTAAGCCAAATAATGCTAATGCTTTAAGAAATAAACCTCCTAAACCTAAAAGCAGGGTATGAAAGAGTGGGAGCAAGAACAAGGGGACTAATAATAAATTGAAGACCAAGAACTTTAAAAATTCAAAGGCCACAGGGTACAAGAAAATTGACTTTGAGAAACTTTTTAAACTTTTAGAAAGAAGTCCCAAGCAGATAGCTGAACAGGAAACCAGGATAAAGCCTAAGAATAATGTAAATAGTTATGATAATATCAGATCCCATCCTGAAACTACATCTGATCTTGCCCTTCAACCCACCTTACCTATACTTGCTCAGGATCTAGGCCCTGCTTTACAAGATCCGTGGTCAGATATGCTGTTGTGTGGGAAAGCAAATCAGAAGAAAATTGCAGTCACTAAGGATATCAAATGGAAACTAGTATTAATTTGTCAAAAGCTGGTTTTAGTGAACTACCCTAAACCCAGAGGCATACTGACACAAGTTGAATGCAAAACACAGTCATTTAAAAATTTGGAGGGAACCCTCCCGGGTCTGATTACAATATCTGACGCCAATCATGTGGATTACTTATATTACAATGGAATTAACACACACATTGTTGTCTCTTTTGCTTCGTGGGCTTCAGCCAGGGCAGTTTTTGATCATAGGGATGCCTTGTTAAAGAATGACATCTTAATTTTTAGATTCTTTGAGAATACAACTCCTCCTTTGGCTCTAGCATCCTGCAGCCAACAGGTCTTAAAATGCTCTTTGGAAGAGGTGACTAAGCATTCAAAAAATCTAACTGAATTTGATACTGCTCTGGAATCCAACTCTTATCATAAAATCCAAGATATACATGAATGCGAGAGTATTCCAAGTTTCTCACTACAAATACAAGGCAATCCTTTATTGTGAATAAAGAGCTTTTTACACTGAAGAAAAAATACTATCAGACTCCTTTTGCATCTTACCTTTACAAGCACAAGATGAAATTATAAATAGACTTGAGTGCCTCAAGACCCTTTTACTAAACATCCAGGTCAAGCAAAAAGGATCTACAAATTCTAAGGCTGAGAATGTTAACCTATTGATTTCTGATTCTATTAACCTCAACAGTAAGTCAAAGAGCGTTGAAGATATAGATCAACTGGCATACATCTGACCAGAAGGATATGGATCTGCAACTGATATGGGGAGTTGAGTGAATCTAGAGCCTTTAGCTCGCTCTCATTGGAGAAACAGTCCAAAGAGAGATCAGATTTCAGGGCACTGTGACGTCCTTCCCTGGTTGTCCCTGTCAGGTTCCCACCTGCTTGTGGCTACTGCCTTTCACTAGGCACCACCAGGGATACCACCAGTCCGGATCGTCCTTTATATGGTTTCTCACTCTGTTCTAGCACAGATCTCACTAGATCCCCCTGCTAGGCAGCACCACCAGTCACGTCCTATAACCAATACTCCCAGAGACTTTGCCTGAGTCTCTCTCTAGCTGGTTACTTTTGTGACTGCGTGCTTATGCTGTTCCCAACCCCCTTGTATCTTTATAGATAATGCATACAACTCTGGGTTGCTCTGGATACTTGAATTGTTATTATTCCTCCCTTCACAGCAGCCACCATTAGATACTGTTTCTGTTCAGCCTTGGTAATTACCTTGCCCTCCCTTCTGGTATGTATATTCCCCAGCCAAGGATCAGGCCTTTGGTAAACCAAATAAGTATTTATTAAATATCAGAAATAACAAGATTAGTTTTAGAATGTTTCACAAGCGTATGGTTTCATCTATCCCTGTTTTGTACTTGACTTATTATTAATCAGAACTCCAACTTCCTCTTTCTCCACACTCCTGACCAGAGCTTGGAAAAGTTACTTTTTTAAACTACAACTCCCATCAGCCCCAGCCAGCATGGCCACTGGATTGGGCTGATGGGAGTTGTAGTTCAAAAAAGTAACTTTTCCAAGCTCTGCTCCTGACCTCCACCCTCAAACACCTCTTTCTCCACACTCCCAACATCCACACAGATTCAACTGTCATTCTTCCATTTATACTCCCAGCCATTCAAACGCTCAGCCAATCATCCAGCATTCTACTGCTCATGTACTCCCCCCTCCTCTTTCACTCCACTTACCATATGTCTTCTATATAAACAGCGCTTACCATATTTACACTATAAGCAGGAACATCACAGGCACCTCTTCTCTGTGGTGCAGAATTGCCTTCCAACTTACCAGGTTAGTGCAGAAATTCACCCATTAATAACAAATATGGTGCTAAAATTCCCTAAGAATGACCTACTTCATAACACACTTGCTGATAATTTCCCATCATCTAAACACAATCACTGCCTCAATGTACTGCCTTCAAGTTGATTCCGACTTATGGCGACCCTATGAATAGGGTTTTCATGAGGCTGAGAGGCAGTGACTGGCCCAAGGTCACCCAGTGAGCTTCATGGCTATGTGGGGATTCGAACCCTGGTCTCCCAGGTTGTAGTCCAACACCTTAACCACTACACCACACTGGCTCTCATACTGGCTCAATATGAAATATCTAGAAGAAGAAGAAATTGGATCATCGGAAAAGATATATGTTTCTGCAGATCTCCCAACACTTATCCCAAGAGCAGTTACCTCTAATGTCTGTAGATTAAGTCCAATGATGGAGGCAATCACTTATTTAGAGGACGAGGTAGATGATTCTAGGAAATGTATATTAAATAATGATAAGCAAATAGGTCATGTGGGCTCTTCTTCAGTTAATTTGATCCAACAAGGTTCATCTCATAAGAAATTTGAAAATGTAATGCAGTCATCCCCTTGTATGAAGGAGTTGTCTATCCCTCGGAACTTATTCAAGGAAAGACATCAACTAATTCAGGATGACAAAAACGTATCCAGTCTAATTGTCATCTAACTCCTTTCTCATGGAATATCGCTGAGTGGTCAAATAATACTCCAGACGCCCATTATTGGGATTTTATTAATAATCACACCGCCTGTACTGACTTAATTTTTCAGTGTCAGACTCCTTTTAACTTGTATTGGGGAGGGAGTAGTCGAGAGCCTAGCATGTTGACCATTGAACCGCACTGTCACTGAGTCTGTTTTCCATCAAGTCTGCAAAACTGTAACTAGGGGGAGTTATGTCTTAGCCCAGTCTGGGAACGGGCTGCCAAGGCCGTTGCTATGGTAACCATCTGATAGACTGCGAAAGTTCTAACAGAGACTGTAAGTTGCTCTTCTGAATTATGCCTCTGAGCTGTGAGGCTGGTCTTCTGAATTATGCCTCTGAACTGAGAGGTTCTCTTCTGTGTTTACCTCTGGAGAGAGAGGGGGGGGTGACTGAAGAAACTCTACATGTATTTACTCTTAAGCCTTAAGCCATAATGTCTTCATAAAAGACTCTTAACATGCTCTAATGCTCTGAAGAAGTTTCTTGCTCAACTTAACTCCAATGTAATGTATGCTGTTTCACGCAACAACGCACACACGTCAACAGGGGTTATGGGCCCAGATCCACAGCGCATTACACGGGAGTAAGTTGCTGGTCTGAACGGCAGACGGAGTTCCAGAGAGGGCAGCTTGATTGATTGTACCAGACGGAGGTGAGCAACATGGCTGTAAACCTGTCTGGGGGAGGCTTGCTGATGGAACGGCTTAATGAAAAGAATTATGGCAGCTGGAAGCCGAGGATGCGGGCTTTGCTGATAAAAGAAGATTTATGGGACACAATAGATGGACCCACTCCGGCAGTACTGACTGCGGCCTGGACGCGTAGAGATCAGAAGGCGCAGGCTTTTATACTTCTGGCTCTATCTGACTCTCAACTGCTACACGTGAGAGATGTTACAAACACTAAACGGATGTGGGACGTGTTGGAGGCTCTTCATGTGCAACAGACTGCGGGATCTAGATTGTGTTTGGCACGGAAGCTTTACCAGATGCGCTTCACGGGTGAGTGCGAAATCAGTGAGCATCTCACGGAATTCAGACGCCTGTTTGCTGAGCTGACGGACCGAGGCATCGAACACTCTGAACTTCAGAAGACCTATCTGATCCTGGCTTCGCTCAATGGGACTTGGAATAATATGGTCATGGCTTTCGAAGCCATGCCTGACGGAGGTCTGAACGTTGCGTTTATTGAGGAAAAGCTGACCCAGGAATGGCAGCGGAGACAAGAGGCGAAAAGTGCTGAGGAAAGCAAAGAGCCAAGCTGAAAGAAGAAAGCAGCAGCAGACAGGAAAACAAGCGGGAGCAGCAGCGGCTGAAGTCTTGTTTTGCCTGTGGGGCTCGTGGGCATCTCCAGAAAGACTGTGCAATCAAGCGAAACTCCAGGGACGGAGGCTTGAAGCAGGGAAGTGTGAACTTTGTTTGTAAACAGAAGTCTCAAGATTTAGGACCTGTTAACTGGATTGTCGACAGCGGGGCAAGCCATATATTAATTAAAGACAGGAGTTTGTTTTACACGTCTACAGATGAGCAGGACTTTGTTTTACTAGCTGATGGATCGCGTAAGAGGGTGGAAGCCCGAGGACTGGTGAGATTTAATAAACTTGGGATAATGTCAGAATGTTTGTTTGTTCCGGAATTGGCTCATAACATATTGTCAGTCAGAAAACTGGTGAGTTGTGATTTTTCTATATTGTTCCACAAAGACCAATGTTATATAATGAGGGGAGATCAAGTGTGTTTGCAGGGAAGCCTTAATGATTCACAGTTTGTAATAAAGAGCAGTCAAGCAGGGTGTGCTGTGTTAAACGCTGAGACACAGGTACATCAGGGCTGCGTCCATGAATGGCATCAAAGGCTGGGGCATGCAAACCTTGACACGATTAAGAAAACCCCAATGCATAGTGAAGACATGTGTTTAAGGGATTGTGGACAGTTAATGGATTGTGATTCTTGTCATAAAGCTAAAATGACTATTGCACCAATTAACCGGGAGGCTGAAAGAACCACAACAGCTCCCTACCAGCTAGTTCATGTTGATTTATCAGGGCCAATAAATGCTTCACGAGGAGGTGCGAAATTCTTTATGGTACTGGTAGATGATTTTACGAAATACACTCATGTTTATTTGCTTAAGCAGAAAAGTGAAGCTGAGCAGAAGCTGAAACTGTTCATTAAGAGAATTGAAACTCAACATGGCATCACAGTGGGGGCTATACACTCAGGCCAGGGAGAAGAATTCATGGGTAAAGCATTGCATGAAGTGCTGGCAAGTAAGAAAATAGCACTTCAACCTTCCACCGGGGTTGCAGAGAACAAAAACAGGGTGCTTGAGGAAGCAATGAGAGCCATGCTGATGGATTGCAGTTTAGGGGATTCCTTCTGGGCAGAAGCAATTCTTTATGCGAATTATATTCACAATAGGGTATTACACAGTGCACTTGGAATGTCTCCTTATGAGAAAATCACTGGCAGAAAACTGAAAATACAACACATTCAAAAATTCGGGGCAAGGTGCTGGATCCACATTCCACAGGGAAAAAGGAGGGGCAAGCTTGCGCCCAGAGCACAGCAAGGTTTTGTTTTGGGATTTCAGAATGCATATTTCAGAGTTTGGTGTCCAGAAACACAGCAGTTACTTCTGAGCAGAAGCATTAAAGTCTCAGAAAAACCTTGGGATCAAAGGGAAACAGTTGTTCTTACAGGGTCAGATGACACACAATCATTTAAGCCAGATCTTGACATTAAAGTGGAAGGCACACAAATACCTCTCAGAGATGCTTTGAATGAGCTCATTTGTGCAAAACGCAGATCGAAGAAACGTAAGGCTGAGGAAATGGAAGCTCCTGCGCAGGCTGTGCCAAGCACAAGCACAGATGGGGGGGCCGAGAGAGCAGATGCTCTGGTACCTTTAAGATGTTCTACAAGATCAAATATAGGGAAACCACCTGAAAAATTCACAGTGGGGTTAGTATCCGGTCCTGGAATGCATAAACTGGTGGAAATGGATGCTGACACTTTGTATTTGACATTTGTACAGCCAAAGTTTGATTGAATAAAGTTCTAGCTAAATGTACAGAGATGTCCTGAAATGTACTGTAATGTACTGAGATGTAATTCTGAACTGTACTGAAATGTATTGCAAGATGTATTGGAGAAATGTATTGTTGTTATTGTTGTAATGAGTTACAGACATGATGGGAAAATGGGGGGATTGTTGACCATTGAACCGCACTGTCACTGAGTCTGTTTTCCATCAAGTCTGCAAAACTGTAACTAGGGGGAGTTATGTCTTAGCCCAGTCTGGGAACGGGCTGCCAAGGCTGTTGCTATGGTAACCATCTGATAGACTGCGAAAGTTCTAACAGAGTCTGTAAGTTGCTCTTCTGAATTATGCCTCTGAGCTGTGAGGCTGGTCTTCTGAATTATGCCTCTGAACTGAGAGGTTCTCTTCTGTGTTTACCTCTGGAGAGAGAGGGGGGGGTGACTGAAGAAACTCTACATGTATTTACTCTTAAGCCATAAAGTCTTAATAAAAGACTCTTAACATGCTCTAATGCTCTGAAGAAGTTTCTTGCTCAACTTAACTCCAACGTAATGTATGCTGTTTCATGCAACAACGCACACACGTCAACATGGCATTGAGGTAATATTGGGCAGGGGACGCAATAGCGGTGGGAGGCAGATTGGCCATTACAGGGGAAGGGAGTTAAGTCATCTTTGGGCTTGTGTCCCTTCCATTCTATCTTCCACTCTACGGAACACTGGTGGTCATGCTGGGAACTCCCTGGATCTTATTGTCCTGCTGATGAATGCAAGGTCAGTAACTAATAAAACCACATTAGTTCACGACATTGTCCTGGATGAGTGCACTGACCTTGCTTGTATTACCAAAACCTGGCTAAATGACCAGAGCAGTGTGGGACTTTCCCAGCTCTGACCACCAGGTTTTGTGGTATTCCAGCAGCCTAGATCCAAGGGGCAGGGAGGTGGTGGTTGCAATTGTCTTCTGGTAATCCATCTCCCCTGTTAGGTACCCTGTCCCTAACACCTCTGGTTTTCAGTGTGTGTGCTTGGCATTAGGTCCAGGAGACAGAGTGGGGACTCTGTTGGTGTACCATCCACCATGCTGCCCAACAGCTTCCCTCCCTGAGCTAGTGGAGCTGGTCTTGGTGTTGGTCTTGAGATTCCCCAGGCTGATTGTTCTGGGTGATTTCAACATATATGCCAAAGTCAGACTCATAGGTACAGCTCAGGACTTCATTGCTGCCATGACAACTATGGGGCTGTCTCTAATATCATCTGGACCAGCGCATGTGGCAGGACACATGCTTGATCTTGTGTTTTGTTCGGGACAGAAAGTTGGTGATCTGAGGGTGGAGGAGTTCTTAGTGACTCCGTTGTCATGGACAGATCACCACCTGATCAGGTTTAGACTTTGTGCCCCTGGTATCGTCTGCAGGGGTGAAGAGCCAATTAAGATGGTCAGCCCCCGGAGACTTATGGATCCTGATGGTTTCCTGAATGCTCTGGGGGATGTACCCAACATGGCTGGCAATACTGCCAAAGCCCTGGTCAATCTCTGGAATATGGAGATGTCTCGGGTGGTGGACGCTATCACCCCAAAGCGCCCTCTCCCACCAGGGAAGGCCTGTAATTCACCTTGGTTTACTCAAACCTTGGGCCTGATGAAACGTCAGGCACGATGGCTGGAAAAACTACATCTATTTTCAACAAAACACTGGCTAGAGCTCATTTTCGAGCCTATCATGTGGCGGTGATGGCAGCAAAGAAAGCTTTCTTCTCTGCCTCCATTGCATCTGCTCAGTGCCATTGGTGATGCTTTGCCGGGTGGTTCAGGGTCTTTTGGGCTCTGGCCCCATATTAGACTCTGATCCCTCAGTCACTCACTGTGACATGTTTGCGAGGCACTTTGCAGATGAAATTACTCACATTTGGACTGACTTGGACTCCTCATTAATTACAGTTGTGTCAGATGTCCCCAAGGCCTCTTCTGGTCAGTTTTCTATGGATGGCTTTCAGCTTGTAAAGCCTGAGGATGTGGACAGGACTCTAGGAGAAATGAGGGCCACTACCTGCTCTCTTGACCCTTACCCATCCTGGCAAATTAAATCTGCTAGATTTGGACTGGCTGGCTGGCTGGCACATTTGATTAACACTTCCCTAAGGGAAGGTTCTATCCTAACATTGCTGAAGGTGGCAGTGATAAGACCTTTGTTTAAAAAAAGCCTTCGTTAGATCCTGCAGATCTTAATAACTTCTGCCCAGTCTCTAATCTCCCTTTTCTTGGCAAGGTGATTGAGAGGGTGGTGGCTGCTCAACTTCCTGGATGAATCAGATTATCTAGACCAGCCTTTCCCAACCAGTGTACCTCCAGATGTTGTTGGACCACAGTTCCCATCTTTCCTGGCCATTGGCAATGCTGGCTGAGGCTGATGGGAGTTGTGGTCCAACAGCATCTGGAGGCACACTGGTTGGGAAAGGCTGATCTAGCCCCTTTTCAATCAGGCTTCAGGCCCAGTCATGGGACAGAGACTGCCTTGGTCACCCTGCTTGATGACCTATGCCGGGCATCAGACAGGAGGAGTACATCCCTGTTGACGCTGCTGGACCTCTCAGCGGCCTTTGATACCATCGACCATGGTATCCTTCTGGGCCATCTAGCTGGGATAGGTTTGGGAGGCACTGTTTTGTGGTGGTTCTGATCCACCTGATGAACAGGACCCAGAAAGTAGTGATGGGAGACTACTGCTCGTCCTCCTGGCCTTTGGCCTATGAGGTCCCGCAGAGTTCCATTCTGTCACCCATGCTTTTCAACATCTATATGAAACCACTGGGAGAGGTCATCTGGAGATTTGGGGTACAATGTCATCAATAAGCTGATGACACTCAACTCTATCTCTTTTTTCCTTCTGACTGCAGGGAGGGAGTGCTCATCCTAAACTGGTGCCTGGAGGCTGTGAAAGCCTGGATGGGGTGAACAAGCTGAAACTTAATCCAGGTAAGATGGAAGTGTTGCTGGTCAAGGGGAAAACTGTGCCAGGGGTAGGATTGCAAGCTGTTCTGGATGGGGTTGCACTCCCCTTGAAGGAGCAGGTTTGCAGTTTGGGAGTTCTCTTGGATCCTACCCTGCTGCTTGAATCTCAGGTGCCTGCGGTGGCTAGGAGTGCTTTTGGCCATCTCAAAATGGTCTACCAGCTGTGTCCATTCCTGGAAGCAGTTGACTTGGCTACAGTGACACATGCATTGGTGACATCAAGGCTTGACTACTGTAATGCACTCTATGTAGGGCTGCCTTTGAAAATGGTTCAGAAACTACAGTTGGTTCAAAATGCAGCAGCCAGAATGTTAACTGGAGCACGGCGCAGGGAGCATATTACCCCTGTGCTGTACTGGCTCCTAATTTGTTTCCGGGCCCAATTCAAAGTGTTGGTTTTGATCTTTAAAGCCCTAAACAGCCTTGGACCAGTGTATCTGAGGGACCGCTTGTGTCCATATGCTCTTGCCCTGGATTTAAGATCATCTACCTCTGGTCTCCTCCGCATGCCTGGAATTAAAAATGTCAGCACTCATGAGAGAGCGTTGTGGCTCCCAGGCTTTGGAATTCACTGCTTCAAGAAGCCCGTTCTGCTCCATCCCTGATGGTTTTCCGGAAACTTGTAAAAACTATCCTGTTCCAAAGAGCCTTTGAGAGGGTCTGACAGATGAGTCTGACACTGTTTCTACATTTTTTATTTTTTATTTTATTTTTTATCTTGTGGTTTTTACTATTATCTCCCCATATTTGTACTCATATATATATATACATGTAAGTTTCTCGGTTTGTTTGTATATCTATGCTTATTATATTTTATGCTTATTATTATGTTTTTTAAATAACTGTATTTTATGTATTTTCACTTACTGTATTGTCTTGTGTTTTTATTCTGTATAATTTTATTTTGTGTGTGTGTGACTTTATTGTAAGCTGCCCTCAGTGCCCCATTGTGGGGCAGAAGGGCAGGATAGAAATATTTTTAAATAAAATAAATAAATAATGTGAAATAATGGTCTGGTGTGGATGTGGCCAGTGACAGCTTTGGTTTAAATTTGAGTGGGAGGCTACATGTGCCTGCTGTAGAATAAAAAAGTGGGGGAACATTGAAAAACAATGATACTGTTCACAATGCTTTCCTTTTGGAAACGAAAGGGGCTTTCCCTCTGCCCAGTGCCCTCCCACCCACTCTCTTCCCCCCTCCCACCACCCTACTCCCCTCTCTCCCCCTCCCCCAGGTCAGTTTCAGGAGAAGGCACATGATACCAAATTCTTCCAGGGTACACAGGAAGTGGATTGGACTATGAAAGACTAACCCAAATTGTGTTCGCATTTTTACAAATTTGTAGGGCAGTACAATATCGCAGACAGAAGGTCAGGTCTCCTACTCCCCTGATGCATTCACTATAGCTGCCCAATTTCCCTGCTTTTTAAAGTTTGATACAAATATCTGTTGGCTACAGGTACATTCATAACCCGCAAGGTTTTTTTGCCTATTAGTTAATTTCTCTGCTTTTTAGTGAATATTCTTTTGAATTGTTTTCCTTAATGAACTGTCTCCTAGCATTTTCTTGTCCTGGTGAGTAGAATGTGTTGAGGAGAAGTCTTTGTTTTGGCTACTACAATATATATAAATGCATCTCACAGATCAATCTTTCAAAAATGCAAAGTGGTGTATCTTGTGGCACCATTTGTGCACTTCAAGCCTGATGGATGAGGCATGCTAATGGAATATAAACTATCAAATTAAAGACATTCCTATTAGGGATTCCAACAGTGTTTGCCATACCTGTGAATTGCAGAGGCCGCTTGCCATTTCTCCCTGCTCCTTAATGTGATGCAATAGTAGTAATACAAGACCACCTCATGTCAAACAGCTAAGCCCCGCCCCTTTTGAGTTTGATGGATGACATCAGCAGAAGTCCCACCCCGGAAGGCCCACCCCAGAAGGCCCACCCCACCATTTCCGGTTCCCCTGATGACCTCACCGGATATCCTGTCCCCCAGAAGATCCAGCCCTCATGCCCCACCCTGGAAACAGTAGCCATGTGACCCCCCAGGAGCACATGGCCCTTGCTGGACCAATGGGTGTATTTTTACTCAAAATGGGGTCCTGGATTGGTTGCTATAGGGGCATGTGACCCCTCTATGAGCATGTGGTCTCCAGGGGACCAATCTGAAGAGGTTTAAAACCCAAAGGTGAAATTAGGGTGTTGGAAATGGATCCCAAAGGGGTCCATTTCCACCCCCTCCTCTCCAGAACAGCCCAATAGGGATAAGTAACCCCTCTACAGCTACGTCACCCAATAGGGGGAGGTTTTGAATCCCTAACCAATCAGGAGAGGGGACAGAGAGACCTGGTACAGAAGTGCATTTTGCACACCCAGACATGCTCTGAGGATTGAACATGGAACCAGCCAGCACCCCTATGAGTCCTACGGAATTAACTATACCGCCACCCACAGAGAGACCTAACCCTCGAAAGCACTTTATTAGCACAAGTTCTAATGAAGATGAGCGTTTTTCACAAACTAAACTGCTAAAAGAGGAAGAGAACAGCCAAATGTGGAACAACATGTTGGAGGCCATTGCAACAGATAACGCTGTAATGCCGGTAAGATTTAAGTGTAAACTACATGCATGGAGAACTGCAAAATATAGGTGGGGCAAAAATGTGAAAACATGTCCTTACTTTTCTAGGGATCTTCAGTAACTGAAAATTCTGCTGCAGCTAGTACCCAGCCATGTCCAACAGCCCTGTGGAAGATGGTATCAACAGGAAACATTCACATGCAGGTTTGTAGAGTGATTATTTGCATGTGTATTATAAAAACAGAGTTCTGTGTTTGATTTTTTTTCTAACTTTTTTTCTTTTTAGGACTCTGCAGACCTGACAAGAAATCATCCCAGGCATATCATCGTTAGAAGCATTCTAGGCATTCAAACCCATGAAACAGACAATATTTTACCAAGAAAACGGAAGGCAGCAATGAAATGCATTGTCAGAGCAGCTGTGTATGCCATTTTGAAGCACTGTTTAATGCAAAATATGTATGAATCTTGTGAGGGTTGCCTAATTCAAGCCCCAGGTCAGAAATCACATGAATGTCTGAACTGGACAAAGCCTGTCCTTTCTAGAATGTTGAGAATTATATGTGGAAAGATGTGTTTTAAAAGTGTGCTTCATGTTGTTATCTTAACAGCTTACAGTCTGAATTGTCTTGTTCTAACACAAGAAACTGTTGATGAAGTATTAAAACTTGTTACCAAAGTAGGCTGTTCCCAGAAGTCTGTCAAAGTTGTTGAAAAGATACTGAGAGACATTGACCAGTTATATCTAAGCCACATTTTAAATGTTATTAAGAACAGAAGTTACAAAACTTTTCTTACAGCTCTCAATGAATCTTCTGAATAAAACGCTCTATTTGGAAACATAGTGTCTTTTTTTCTTTCTTTTTTAAAAATAAAGATGTAAATACATACCTCCTCCAATGGAACACCTGAATGATTAAACTAGGACTGGGCTTATGGAGGGCTAATCATTCTCACCATTCCTGCATTATTACCAAAAGTAAATAAAATATATTGGATGCTGACCATGAGCAACTTCCTAGGATTTAATCCTATATGGTTAGCTTCTCCTAGGCCTTAATTCAATCAGGGGAGATTACAGTTTAAACAGAATAAATGTACAGGAGCTGTTTTATATCCCTATAGGTAAATCTTTGAAAACTAAAATATAGGGTTACCTGAGAGCTAAAGAAGCTGCCCCCACATGCAGCTTGTCTGTAAAATGTAGGGTTTTTATACTGTATAATCTGAATGAATTGTGTTAAATTAAGGGTTACCAGAGAGCTTCAGTTACAACACCCCCCTAAAAACAAAAAGTGCCACTTTGCAACATACCTGTAATACTAGGAACCATTCACAGATCAAAGATACCCTGTTTAGCAGTGTTTTTCAGGATGCAGTTATTTGCAAGGCACCCTAGAAACTAGCCAACCACACAGTGTAAGGTCCAGGGAAAAAATGGCTGTGACCATATGGATCAGGAGAAAAAATGGCTGTGACCACATGGACCAGGAGAAAAAATGGCCGTGACCACATGGTATGGTCATATGATTCTAGATGAGATCACCTGGTATTGGACGTGGCCAATACTGGATGCTCTCTATAGGTAAAAAAAAATAGCAGTTCTCCAGGGTGTAGTGTAAACCAATCACAGAGCATTGGTCTACATACAATAGGTGTGGTGATATAAAAGAGCCTACACAGCTCAGGATCTTTCTCTTTTACCTGGCATTGGTGAGTACCCTCTACTGTTTTCCTAGCACAATTTAAAAAGTTTGAGCCCATGTGGCTGTTTCTAGCCCTTTTTAAAATTCTTTTCCCCCCCGCAGAGGCTGTTTCTCTCAGCACTCTCTAATCTTCTAGAAGGTAATTGTTTATTTCATTAATGTGATGCATAGTTTAAACATAGTATAGAAAAGTCCTCAGCAATTATTTGCAAGTATGTACATTTTCCTAGCACGATTTAAAAAGTTTGAGCCCATGTGGCTGTTTCTAGCCCTTTTTAAAATTCTTTTTTCCCCCCGCAGAGGCTGTTTCTCTCAGCAAGCACTCTCTAATCTTCTAGAAGGTAATTGTTTATTTCATTAATGTGATGCATAGTTTAAACATAGTATAGAAAAGTCCTCAACAATTATTTGCAAGTATGTACATTTTCCTAGCACGATTTAAAAAGTTTGAGACCGTGTGGCTGTTAGTGCTCTGTTGCGATAACATGGTTTAAAAATACCTTTCTTTTTTAAATTTAGTATAGAAAAAGACCCCATCGTCAAAGAGAATGTCTGCAAGTAAGCTCTTTTTTTCCCTTCAAGTTTGCAGCATGTAGTTTATTTCTGGTCCTGTGTGAAGAATTTTTCCCCATTTTTCCACAGATTCTGTTCTTCAGGGTGGGAAAGCATCGAAGACAATGCAGCAAAATTTATCTAATCTGTTTGAAGGTAATTAATGCATGTTTATATAAAGAAATCCTCAAAAGGCATATGATCTAAAGAGAGCTGCATAAATTATAGGAGAGCTTTTGAATGTTATGGGGCTTGTACATTTATCTCTCAGCTAGAAATTTAAACCGGGTATATTAACCAAAGCGTCGAGTAATAAGTCTTGAATAAGTCCATGATTCTGATCTTCACATTATGGAAGGGTCTCTCAAATTGCTTAACAAAACCGTATTCCTGCAATAAAGATAGAGAGTTTTTATTGTTATGGGCGAAGGCAGCTAATTTCTCAAACCTAAGAACAATATATTTTTTGTCATACTCACCCATCCTCCATTTTCCAAGATCCATTCTGATTTTGTACTCGTGATGTATGCTGTGATGTAATGTGTAAGCTGATCCTCATTGCTTTGTGTCAGAGGAACTCCACACAACTGTAATTTTTTAGCAATAATACCACCAAACAACAGGGTTGTTAAAAGATGCCCCAATTTGATTTTCCATCAGCAAATACTGATTCTACCACTCGACCATAAGTATTGCATGCTGCCTCTATAGATTTAATATCAAGAGAGTTCAAATACGGGGCTATTTTTTCTTCAAGCTCATCTTGAATTGGGCGGGCAATATTTTCAAAAACTAGGACCGGTTTGAATTGCTGTATCTTAGGTACTGCTCTCCCACAAAATTCAAGGAGCTTTGAACCATGATGAATGTATGACTCTCCATCTTTTCTGAATGTGCTGCTAAACCCTTGTTATGCTCTATACTGGTTCCAAGGGGCAGGCCTCAACATGTATTCCTTATCTTCAGAATCTCCAGGTCCAAACTTTCGACATGTTTCTAAACTGAAGAGAAAGATAAGCACCACACCTTCCAGGATCTCAAATAATGGTGACATTAATGGTACGATAAAGGGACTATGAAAAGAAACAATTTCTAATTTCAGTAAAATTCTCATGCATGTAACGCGTATATGTTTTCTGGCTATAGGTAACAGGGTTCAGGAATTTGAGGTGGCAGGACCGTCCCTTAAAAAAACAAAGAAAACGCACCACATAGAGGGACCACAGATCTCAGATGATATAGGTAAATAAGATATTTCAAGTTGTAGTGGTCATTTTAAGTTCAATAAGGAAACCAACAAAAGAGCTAATATGTCTGTTATTCCTCACAGTGTACATCAGCAACAAACCATCCCCAACAGCTGAAGTTACAAGGGCACAAGGCACAGGACCGGGTAAGAAGTGTGTGTGTGTGTGTGTGTGTGTAAACATAACCATAGCTGCACATGACACCATTCTTTTGTATTTTAGAATCTGTATGTGGCAATACAGATAAAAAGTGTGGAGACACAGAGATCCAGGCTGTTCCTGATCCAGAACCTAAACAGAGAAGGTGTGACAACCCTCTACAGTCATCACAAGGATCCCTAAAGTTTTGGATTCCCACACAGGGGCCTGAGGAGCAAGATTTACATAATTGTGCTGAGCAGTATAGACTGATATCGAATACATATGAAGCTATCGAGAATATGGTTAAAAAAGCTAAGAATATGGTTAAAAAAGCTAACATGATGATGATGAATGCCAACCAATATCAAACATCTGTAAAACAGATTTGTAGTCGGGGATGTATTGATTCAGCAGCCCTGACAACTCTTCTTAAAGAGATTAAAAAACACCAACAGTATCACAGCAGTGCTAACAGTATTGCTAAGCATGTACAAAGGGGTGGTGGTAAACCCAAAAAAAGGTTCAGGAAAAGCAAACCAACCCAGTTCCAGATGTATTGGAGAAGGAGGATTAAAAAAATACTATGCATGGCTAAAAAAAACTCTCAGCCTCTAAAAGCCAAAAGCGTTCAGGTGAAAAAGGCTCTAAAAATACTCCACCTCTGGGCACAGCAGTTCTAAAGCATTTCCAACCATCACAGGATGCTGGGTCTTCAGGCTCACATACGTCTACACCTTCTCAGGATGTGGAGCCTACAGAGACTGTCTCGCATTCATCTACACAACCCCCAGATAGTGAAGGTGTATGGGCACCCATTGATCATGAGGGGTTGGTATGTGTAGAACGTGTTGCCACATACCAGAGACAGTTTGAAGGCTTCCAGGCTTTGCGCATTACTGAGGTATTCCGGTTTATTAATCTAGACCGTATCAGATCATATGCCCACGCTGTATCTGAATTATACAATGCCATCCAGATGGTTCTACAAGATATTAATAGTAGAATCGCTCCTGAGGATTATGTTCAAATAAGGTTAGAGGGTGGTGGTCTATCAGATCCACTATTTTCAGTCAGAAGGAATAGGGATGCCCTGAATGCTGAGGACTTTCTAACGCATATGAGCAACCTCTTGCAGAGCAATGCACAAATACTTGCAGATGTCTCTCTGCGTTTGGTTGTTACAATTGTGAGGCCACCAAATGGTGGAGGCCATAGAGCAATAGGTTCTATACCCAACAGCGCTATCATCAGTAAAAAAAGACAGTATTTGGTAGATTTAAATTCCTTAGGTAACAATCTCTGTTTTGCTGGGGGGCTCTTAGCTGTTATGGCTGAGAAGACCCATACAGATACCAAATTGTTGACAGCAGCCGGGGAGTTGCATAAGGAACTAGGGTGGAGTGATCAAAAGAAAGTTGCCCTCAATGATGTTTCCTTTTTTGAAGACCTTTTAAAGGTCAACATCCAAATAGGCCACTTCACTAAAAAAAACGGATGGAGTCTGTTTCACACAGTAGGACCAAAGTACCCCAAAACCTATAGCATGCTTCTCCATGATGAACATTATTATGGAGTACATAATGTGAAAGCTGTTTTCGGGTCTAAAAACTATTGTGAGTATTGCAACACGTTATACACTCACATGCATAATTGTATGTATCGCTGCAGGCTTTGTCTGAGTACAGATTGTGCTAGTAATATTGGTACACTGCAGAGATGCAATAATTGTAAGATGGTTTGCAGATCTGTATCCTGCTTATTTAGACATAGACAACTGGCCTCTAAGAAAGGTGTAAAATGTCAGCACAGAATCTACTGTGTAAACTGTTCCTCTCTCCAGAATCCAGGGCATGATGTCCAAAAATGTAAAGGAAGACAATGTACTGTTTGTTGGGGGTTTATCACAAAGGACAAGAATCATCAGTGTTACATGGCTCCTATTAAGCAACCTAAAGTGTCTGTAAAATACGTGTTTTATGATTTTGAGTGTCATCAGTCAACAGGCGTTCACATTCCAAATTATTGTTTTGCACAAGCGTTTGCAGGGGGAACTGTGGAATGTTTTAAGGATAGGAGCAAGGATTGCAGAAAGAAAGGGGGGAAGAAACAGAAGAAGACAAGCCAGAAAGAGAATGAATGGCTCCCTGCAGGCAAATCTTGGGAGTTTAAGGGTGAGTCATGCCTTGCTGAGTTTATAAACACCTTCACTAAGAATAGTCAGTTCAGCAACTGCACATTTATAGCTCACAACTCTAAAGGTTACGACTGTTATTTTATAATTAGTCAGCTGATCAAGGAAAAATTGGATGTAGATATTGTTGCTCAAGGGGGGAAACTGCTCTGTGTGACAGTAAACAGGCTAGGTATCAAATTCATTTATTCCCTTAGTCATTTACCCATGGGTCTCTCTAAGTTTCCATCTGCTCTGGGTTTTGAGGGTTGTAAGGGCTATTTTCCCCACTATTTTAATACTCCTGAGAACTGGAATTATGTGGGACCATTGCCCAGAGTCGAGGACTATGGTGTACATCAGATGATGCCTGAGGAAAGGGTGAAATTTTTAAAATGGTATGAGAAGAACAAATCAAACATTTTTGACATGCAGAAAGAGTTGGCATTTTATTGCAAGCAAGATGTAGCAATATTGGTTCAGGGCTGCACCAAGTATAGACATGAAATCATAGAAATGACCAAGGCTCATAAAGTTGCAAAGGATGGTGAAAAGTCTGGCACTGAATGGCGTGCTATAGATCCATTCCAATACCTCACTCTGGCTAGTGTGAGTCTAGCAATGTACAGGTTTAAGTTTCTGAAGGAGGATACCATAGCCCTACCCCAACCAGACAACTATCACAGGCAGTGTAAGAGATTCTCTACCTCTTCAGTACAATGGCTATCATACATAGAACATAAAGAAAATATTCAGATTCAGCATGCCCTAAAGGCTGGTGAATTCAAAGCTGGTGATTATTTTCTTGATGGCTATGCAGGCATAGACAATAAGAAAACGGCCTTTGAATTTAATGGCTGTTTTTGGCACGGCTGTGTCCTATGTTATCCTCCAGAAAATAGGAATCCTTTGATGGGTAAATCTTACGAGTCTCTTTACAACTCTACAGAGAAAAAAACTGCTGAACTTAGAGGGTTGGGGTATGAGGTCAGGAGCATATGGGAGCATGAATGGAAGCAAATGTTGAAATCAGATGAGGAGCTTAAAAACTTTCTGACTTCAGCGGGGTTTCCTGAGCCTCTAGAACCTAGAGATGCTCTCTATGGTGGACGCACTAATGCTATCAGTCTTTATTATAAACCAAATGCTGAAGAACAGATAAATTATTATGACGTCTACAGTTTGTATCCGTTCGTACTTAAACATAAAAAATTTCCCTTAGCACATCCAGAGGTAATATATGAGAATTTTGAACCCATCTCTAATTATTTTGGGATTGCGAAGGTAAAGGTGTACCCTCCCAGGGGTCTTTTCTTTCCAGTACTACCAGTCAAGATTAATGGAAAACTCATGTTACCCCTCTGTGCAGCCTGTGCAAAAGCACAGTTGGAAACATGCAACCATTCTGATGAGGAGAGGGCACTGATAGGAACGTGGTGTACAGTGGAACTGGATGTTGCTATAGAGAAGGGATACAGGGTGGTAGAAATCTATGAAGTGTGGCATTTTGAAAGGACATCACTGCAGCTGTTTTCAGAATATATAGACACACACCTTCGTCAGAAACAGGAGGCATCAGGGTACCCTGATTGGTGTGTCAGTGGAGGCGATAAACAGAAATATATAGATGACTTTCTCAAAAAAGAGGGGGTGTTCTTGCATCAAGAACTGATCTCTGAAAACAAAGCAAAGCGTAATATTGCCAAACTGTTTTTAAATTCTTTGTGGGGGAAATTTGCTCAGAAACCCAATCTGGCTAACACCCAGGTGTTGAGAGATCCTGATGACTTGTTTAACATATTGTTTTCTGATGCTTTTGAGGTTTCGATGTGTGAATTTATTGATGATGAAGCGGCATGTGTGACTTGGAAACATTCAAAAGATCGTATGACAGTCTCAGGTGGGAAGAATGTGTTCATAGCATGTTTTACAACAGCCTATGCTCGCCTGGAGCTCTACAGCCTGCTTGACAGGCTGCAGGAGCGTTGTCTGTATCATGACACAGACTCTGTTATATTTGTGAGTCAGAAGGGACAATGGGTTCCACCTCTAGGTTATTTTTTAGGGGAACTCACAAGTGAAATCCCTACAGATCAATATATCACAGAGTATGTGTCAGCAGGTCCTAAAACGTATGGTTACAAACTGTCAGGAGGGACTGCATGCATGAAGGTCAAAGGAATAACCTTGACGGCTGGTAACTGTACAAAAATTAATTTCAATAGTCTGAAGGACTTAGTTTTTGCCCATGTCTCATACAGTAAAGAGTTGCCGCAGCGTGAGATAGTAGTGCAGCAACAGGGTATTGTTCGAAACAAAAGGTGTTGGACTCTTGAAACAAAAACTCTCAAGAAAACCCAGAAAGTTGTCTATGACAAGAGTGATTACCAAAGGGTTTAAAACCATTCCTTACGGGTTTTAAAAATGGATACAAGATGGCACCACCCCTTCTCAGCCATTCTAGCAGGTCCTAGTAACTGCGGTAAAAGTTTTTTTATAAAAAACATGATGGACAATGCTCACAGCGTACTTGCTGCTATGCCTGATAAAGTTGTATGGTTTTACAATGTTTGGCAGCTGTTGTACCAGGAATTACTATGTAAATACCCTTTTATTAATTTTGTGATGGGCTTGCCAGAGAAATTTGATGATGACA
The DNA here is from genome assembly GCF_030035675.1 of Rhineura floridana. NCBI lineage: Eukaryota > Metazoa > Chordata > Lepidosauria > Squamata > Rhineuridae > Rhineura > Rhineura floridana. The sequence continues at coordinate 158,294,994 of NC_084483.1, forward strand.
ACTTGCTGCCTCCTAATAAAACAAATTATGTTATTATTGATGATTTAATGAATTGTGCGTCACAGGATCAAGAAGTGGAAAAAGCTTTTACACAGTACATACATCATAGAAACCTGAGTGTTTTTTTCATTACGCAGAATATTTTCTGCAAGGGAAAAAGCAACCGCACCATCAGGCTAAATGCTAAATATATGGTGTTGTTTAAAAATCCCAGAGATAAATTACAGATTGCAACTTTAGCATGGCAGATGTATCCCAGAAATGCACAGTTCTTCATGGAAGCTTATGCAGATGCAACACAAAAACCATATGGTTACCTGGTTGTTGATTTAAATGCAGCCACACCTGAATCTTACAGATTAAGATCAGGGCTTTTCCCTCCAGACTGGCTTGTGGTATACACTATGAAAAAGGCCACTCTGTTGATGTGTGAGCGTTGTTGCGTGAACAGCATACGTTACGTTGGAGTTAAGTTGAGCAAGAAGCTTCACAGAGGCAGTAGATCAGGTTAAGAGTCTTTATTAGACATTATGGCTCAAAGCTTAAAGGTAGATTACATGTAGAGTTTCCCCCCCTCTTCAAGGAGAAGCTCCCAGTTTAGAGACAAGACACAGAAGAAGGAAGAACTAACAGCAGGCTGTCACAACTTTCCCAGCTGTTATCTCCCATTACCATGGCAACGGCTGGCCTTGGATTGTCTGCTCCCAGGCCAGCAAAGACATAACTCCTCCTAGCTACAGATTTCAAGACTTTCAGACTTGGTGGAAAACAACCAGGCCTAATGGGTCAACACACTCGTGGTTACAAAAGGCGGTAGCTTAATCGCTCTATGTTCTTTGAGTCTGGTTAGCCAGTTGGTCAACATGTCCAGCCGCGTAAAAAGAAACCTCCCTCTCTTAAATCTTCTTATTAAGGCTCCTCCACATCAGAGGAAAGCCATTTTATGTGCAGCATCAGATGATCTCATTGCTGCAATCTCAGAGATAGCCCTCAACACTTTAAAAGGCAATATACCTCTGTCTCCCTGCCAGGTGCGTATATTAAGAAAAAAATGCAGCCTTATCAAAAGCCTCAGCAACAAAAGAGTCTCAATAAGAAGGAAGAAACAATTAGTGAAGCAGTCTGGGGGTTTTCTCGTGCCACTACTAAGTTTTGCCATCCCTCTAATAACCAGACTGCTAACTAAACAGTGATGGGGTATGCTGAAAAGATGTACCTGGTTCCCAGCCATCAATTAGATCAATTGAGGGGAACCCCTCCTAAGGAGGAAGACATCAGAAAAGCCACAATCTATTCACTTGATACTGAAATGAAGAGAATTCTTCACAGGACGGATTTAACTCAATATGAAAAAGCCAGATGTTATGATACTCTGCTTCAGAGATATCTAATTCATGTAAGACAGAGGGAGGCAGAGAAAGAAAAACTAAACCTGTTTCTACCACAGCCCCAGCAGGCTTCTGCAGAAACCCCTGTAAATTCTGATACAATCATTCAAGAAATACTGGACAGTCTGCCTGCTAGATGTAAAAATCATGCTAGGGTGTTGTTAAACAAAATGCTACAGAACAAGAGTGTTTCCACGTGGAACGACAACAGTGTCTTTGTGTATAAGGGGAAAGCTATAGATGGATCCAATATATTGGACCTGATTAAAGGAATCACGCAGTCCCGCACCCTCTCTGTAAAACACACCCCCATAGGTTGGGATGTTTTTATGACAGCCCTTGCTGAACTAAACATTCCTACATCTGTTGTGGGCAATGTTGCCATCAGGGAAGCTTTAGACAAGTTAAAGAGCCCCTCTATCTCTTCTAAAAAACATGTCGCTGCATGGCTTGACCTATAGTATCTCGGCTGAATGTTTTATAAAGAAATAAAACTTTCAAAATGTGCTTAACCTTATATGCTGACTGTGTCTGATTGTTTTACAGGTATAAAAACCACCACAACAGTATAAATTATTTAAACCCTTAGGGGTGCTTTATTGGGAAACACAGCTATGAAAATCATTGCAGGATATATAGCTTTGGAATGGTTGAAACACAGCTGAGGAAGGTCTGGGCATATTTCTCTTGTTTACAATTTGTTCCACCATCTGATCATTTCTCTCTAAATCATAAGAATACAGTTCTTGAACCTGATTAAATGTTAAACCCTTGCAACGCTGTTGTAGAAAAAACACGCAGTGGTAGCCACAGGCGACAGAATCTGGGGCTTGTAATTGTCAGGGTTGAAATGCAATCCTGCTGCTATTTTTCCTTAGAAATTTTATAATGGTCTTGGGAATCAGCAGGTGGTCTGGAGGATGTCCATAGGAATCAAAAAATTCACCATTCTTATCTTCTGTCAAGTAGATGGCTAGCCAGTGTTCTCCAGGCATGTTGTTTGGATGGGTATTGACTACTAGCCCCACAGGTCTTTGTAATAATCTCTCTTTGGGGAGTCTGCCACAGGGAAACATACTGTAGAAAGGTTTTCGTGTGTAGGGATTTGAAGAGAGGATGCGTGTTAACTGCACGCTGTCCATGTTTACATATAGTCATACAATACATTTCTTCTGTGATTTATCTCTATCACGCTGTCAAAAACTCCATACACTATCATGTTGACTGTAGCAGGAAGAGCCCTAGCAAATCGAACTTCTGCTCTCAGATTCCCTGATTTGATCAAAGAATAGTGATCCCCACATTCTTGGTCTGGAGAAAGGTCAAAAGCAAAAAGAGTGTAGCCTCTAGCAAACTCCTCGCGGTTAATTAAAAGAGCCCTATCTTTCATATGTTTGCCAGCAGTCTGCACCAGGCTCATGTATTCTCGAACACAGTTTCCGTTTTCAAATTCTGGCTGATGAGGCTTTGTGGGAATTTGGAAACCATCGACGTACAGAGATACAAAACTGATGTCGTAGTGCTTAAAGTTACAAGGTGTTTTATTGTAAATTCCACTGAAGGAATCATTATCCACCAACCCTATAACTACTTGCTTGGGTAGCTGGCCCAAAACCAGATTCTCCTGATTGCTGACACGGCTTCCTCCTGGGATGCTAAACACTTTCATTCTGACACGGTCCACAGGGTATTTGGCATTGGATGTCAACAATGCCTCTGCATGTCCTAACCGGACACCTGGAGCCACTCTCACCTTCTTCACAAAAAGTGAAGCTGATAAAATTTGCAATTTGTGGCGGCTGTTTGCATCATTTGTCATCAGGCAGAAAGCGTCTTTGTTGCGTGTCAGTTTAATTTTCACATCCACACCATTTAAAAGCAATTTTTCTTGAAAAAACAGATCAGCATGGAGATGTCCTAGGAGGTCTATTTTCCGGCTTTCAGCTGTCAGTGCAGCCCTTCTAACAAATCCTAAATTATTCCCATCCAGGGTTGCTGTTTCGTGTTCTCCAGGTGTGTCTTTGTAAAATAACCCTGCAGAGAATTGTGTGGCTAGCGTACCATCACTGTAGTTCAGCACAGATTCTAGGAAGGCTCTATAAGGGTAGCAGTTATTGCTCTGACTGATGAGTCGGTCTCCCAGGGTCACATCCAGTTGACTAAAGATGGAGGCCAGTGGATAATTCACTAAACCCACATTAGCATCTCTGGCCAAGTTTGTTCCATCATGATTCACAATTTTGCAGCACACATATAGCATTGTATTGTTTAAATCCATATAATCTTTGCCATTTCCAGCAATGTAGAATTCTAGTGGTGCAGTTTCCGTTAGCGCTGCCAAGGGAGGGACCTCGATAAATAGGCTTCTCTCAATACTGGTCTGGGTAGGCCCGATCTGGAATAGATCTAATTCAGATTTAGTGCATTCCTCAGAACTGCAATGGATGAAGGCCATGCTGGTTTAAAATATATCTCTTTTTTGGGCCAGTACTGTATGCCTCTTCTTTCTTGAAGCTTTCTGCTTCTGAGGCTTTTTCCGCATCTGCGGTGCTCTTTTAAAAGGTCGGGGAGGGCCTGTTAATTGTACCCGTGATGCTTTTCTTTTCAAGGCCTTTCTGCTTTTAATATACATCAGCCCTGAGCCCTCTTGTTGGGGTTGTGGATTAACTCTATTCAAAACTGCCTGAGTAACCTGCCCTACCACATCTTTAGCGATATTCCGAGCAGCTGTTTTAGCATGTGGCTTAATAATCTCTAGGCCTCTTCTCAAAAGTGGAACGGCTTTTTGAAAAAGGCTCCTGAATATCCCCCCAATTCCTGCCCCATACATAACAGGCGTACCATGGTACCCCGGAAGAGCATTTCCAGCCTGGGCCCTGTAATAATCCCGGTAAAGGGTTGGGTCACCGTAGGTTTTCAGTATCACCATTTTTAAAACGGCAAACCTCTGCGTGGGCGAAAATGTACCTTCACAATCACAATCACTGATCCGTCTTTATTTCAACATTAATGGTGTCAATATGATGCTTACTCACAGGAATATAGTGTGGTTTGTCATAAACAATGTTGACACAATCATTATTCTGTCCACGCACTGGTACAGAACGCAATAAGGGTACATAGAAGTCCCCAACTATCTGGTGCTCTACGATGTCTGTGTAAATGTATAGTGTGTTGAAGCCTCCTGTAATGTCTGCCGTAAAAGGCAGCTGTTGTACATGGATGTTGGGAAACAACCCTAATATGTGGGCTAGTTCTTCGCTGCTTTTAAACGTGCATGCATCATCTGATTTAAGTCTAACCATTCTAGTCACTTGGTCATAGTGTAGGACCACATCGGGGTGCTCGCTGCTCTGGTCTAGTATAAGGCTGTTCATGTTTTCCAGCAGTTCAGGGATGCTTGAGTAATAACCACGTCGCAGATGGTAGGACCATGTTTTTTCTCCATTACCAATTTCAAATCGGGAATCAGTTGTTAGATTGTTCCAGCTGTGTGGATACTGTATCTCAACTAGGCCTACTTCCCACGCCCCTGGCAGATCCAGGGGCCTTGCTAGGCGAATAGTAAAGGCTGAGCTAGTGTTCTGCGGAAAAACAGTTACACAGACATTGCTAGGCAGAGTAATGTAAAAACCGCTATCCCCCATTCTTCTGTGCAGGTTCACAAAGATCAGAAGCAAGTACCCAACTGTTGAACTTACTGGGCCAGCCTAACCATTTCACTAAATGATTCTTTTTCCTACCCCTGCCTTTTGTTGATAGAATTGATTCAATCCTGTACAACTTGTCCTGTTTGTCATTAACCTTCTGCAACTCTTCAGAATAGAAAGAACCAATTACAGGCTCCCCTGCATAATCTTTTAACAGGAAGACAGGTTTCCTTCCTCTTCTGATGACCTGATCCACTATAAACAGCTCTGTGGTGAAATTTTGTTCATAGCCCTTGACAAATACCCCCTTGCTTTTAGAAATCCTCACGTGGTCTCCTTTCCTGAACAGCGGTGATACCTCTTTTCGGTAAATACAGTCTCCATAAATGGTTTTCCATACCGACAGGGCATTAGAATGGTTAATATCAATAGGCCTTGCTCTGATAGTTCTGTGAAAACTATGATTATAACTTTTTAAGAGTTGTGGCAGGATATCGATATAACTATAGGTATTGTTAGCTGTAAAATACCTCCACATCTTTGATTTCAGAGATCGGTTAAATCTTTCAACAATAGCAGCTTTTACTTCATTATTGCTGACGAAGTGGTGAACTCCATGCTGTTTTAACAAGCCGTTTACAACTCTGTTTAGAAACTCTTTGCCTCGGTCCGTTTGGAGCTTTTGGGGCTTTCTTCCACTCTGACTGAATATAACATTAAAAGCTTTAGAGATCTCTTTGCCTGTCTTGTCTTTTAAAGGCAATGCCCATGCATACTTAGACAGAATATCTATGACTGTTAAAATGTACCTATAGTTCTTGTTGTGCTTAGAAAATTGTTGCATATCTACTAAGTCAGCCTGCCATTGGGCATCGATATCAGACACAATAGTCTTGTTTCTTTTAAAATGGATTCTGGCTGGCTTATGCAATGTGTAAGCATCTTGGTCTGAAAGCCATGTCATAACATGTTTCCTTCTTAGTGTTTTACTGTGCTTTTTTGCCTCCTGAAATAGATGGTTCACTCCCCCAAAGCTCCCAGCCTCCTCAGGTGTGTAATATGTGGTTTTTAGAATTTCATCATCCTCTCCCATATTGCTGGTTGATACAGGTATGGACACCGAGGGCTAAAGTAAACTATTTTTATTGGTACAAAAACTCCTGCTTCAAGCTTTCAGGGTTCAGGCTTGGGACAGACACATGAAATGCAGGAAATATTAACAGCCTGCGAATTCTCAATGTGTAGATTTTCCAAATCACCATCATGCATCACATCTTCCTATAGAAAAAAAAGAGAGGCACTTTAGCATTGGGGTTGCACCAAACTGGGAAAAACAACACACTAATAAAAATACAGCTCAGAAGCACCTACCTGTGGACACCCTTGCTCCATGCCTTCATTTAAATCTTCCAACCACTCATTTTCTTCAACCTCCATTTCCACCATGGGCTTAAAAAGTACACTTCCATCCACAACCTCTGCAAATTTCATAAGTTCTTCTTCCTTCAGGAAATGAGCCTCCAGACCACACCCACATTCACACTCTGTGTCGGACCTGGTTTCACTAGAATTTGCCTGGAATGAGGTTTCAGGGTCTGGATATTGTCCGGCAGTAAACACCACCACAGGTAAGTCTGTTGTTGAAACAGAACCTTTTTTTCTAAAATGCACTGGTTCTTCCTTTCCACGGCTAATTTTTATACTCGCTGGTGGGAACGATAATCTCCTAGGCTTTACCTGCCTTTTTGAGTGCATTTTCAAAGGTGCTAGAGGATAGGAAAAACCTACTAGCCCAAATGCTGATTCGCAGGCTGGTTCCATGTTCAATCCTCAGAGCGTGTCTGGGCGTGCAAAATGCGCTTCTGTACCAGGTCTCTCCATCCCATCTCCTGATTGGAGATTCAAAACCTCCCCCTATTGGGTGACGTAGCTGTAGAGGGGTTACTTATCCCTATTGGGCTGTTCTGGAGAGGTGGGGGTGGAAATGGACCCCTTTGGGATCCAATTCCGACACCCTAATTTCACCTATGGGTTTTAAACCTCTTCAGATTGGTCCCCAGGCATCCACGTGCTCATAGAGGGGTCACATGCCCCTATAGGGAGCAGTCTGGAGAGGGGGGCAGAAATGCACCCCTTTGGGGTGCATTTCCAGCACCCTGCTTTCACCTTTGGGTTTTAAACCTCTTCAGATTGGTCCCCAGGCATCCACGTGCTCATAGAGGGGTCACATGCCCCTATAGGGAGCAGTCTGGAGAGGGGGGCAGAAATGCACCCCTTTGGGGTGCATTTCCGGCACCCTGCTTTCACCTTTGGGTTTTAAACCTCTTCAGATTGGTCCCCTGGAGACACATGCTCATAGAGGGGTCACATGCCCCTATAGCAACCAATCCAGGACCCCATTTTGAGTAAAAATATGCCCATTGGTCCAGCGGGGGCCATGTGCTCCTGGGGGGTCACATGGCTACCGTTTCTGGGGTGGGGCATGAGGGCTGGAGCTTCTGGGGGACAGGATAACTGGTGAGGTCATCAGGGGAACCGGAAATGGCGGGGTGGGCCTTCCGGGGTGGGACTTCTGCTGATGTCATCCATCAAACTCAAAAGGGGCGGAGCTTAGCTGTTTGACATGAGGTGGTCTTGTATTACTACTTGCAATATTCTTATTTGCATGTGTTACCTCTTAAAGAATGGAGAACTTACCATTTTGATCAGAAAGGGTTTTACACAAAACTGTGCTGTACTTCAGCTCCAGGCAGCTTCATTATGCAGCCTAGTTCATTATGCTTTTAAAAAATGGGGAGGCTTTATTTCCTCTGGACTTCTGCTGTAAAAGAGGAGAAAGAATTTAGCCCTGAAGCTTCTAATAAGACCGAATGAGCTATAATTGGCATTTATATGGACTCTTCTACCCTCTCTCCATTTTTTTTGCCACACTAGTGCCATAGAGTCCTATCTTTACTCTCCATTTGTACAAATTGACATCATTATGCAAATGTTGTAGAAATGCTATGAAGATTTGACTTTGGTCCTTATGTACATTCTTGCAAGCAAGAAGAAATCATATCTCTGGCAATTCTGTAAATGACTTGTCATCAAGGGCTGCAAAGTATTGTGGGGAAACGAACTACCGAATAGTCATTTGAGGATGACTGCTGGAATGGAAGGAGTGTGGCTGGCCAAAATAGTTTAATACAAGTGGATGTGGAGGAAGGATCTGCTGCAGGTAATATGGAGAGACATGCTGCATTGAGAGGTAACATTCCAGATATACATGAAGTATTTCCAGAAGTTTCAGAAATAACTAACCCTCAAAGAAATTACTCAGACTAGGGAGTCTACTATAGCAGAACTCAAAAAGACTTTTATATAGAGGCCAAGACCAGTGAGAAACTTTCTTGGAGCCACTGGGGAGTCATGTTTGTTCTTTATACAGTAGGGATGGGGAACCAGTGACCATCCAGAAGTTGTTGAACTCCAACTCCCTTCAACTAAAGCCAGTGTGGACAATGAACAGGGATGATGTGAGTTGTAGTCCAGCAACATCTGGAGGGCCACAGATTCCCCACCTCTGGACAAAATAACTTGCTAGAGATGCTCTTCTGGCACTCACATTGTGGTCATTTCGGCATCAGCTGAACACTTTTTCTTATTGTTTTCCAAGACTTCATTTTTTAAAATATGGTTGAGTATTTGGACCATACTCTTTACCCTGTTGCTGGTTTTAGTCCAATGTTTTTTGTTTTTTATGTTATATTCATATTGCTATTTTTACTTTTATGGAATTTAGTTAATGTTAATGCTATAAATAAATAAATTGACCAATGTGGTTGCACAGAGGATTTTAGCTTTTTAGTTGCTGCTCTTGGTCACAGATCCTGCCTGATGATGGAGCAGACAGGAAAAAAATCTGGTAATTCTGCAAACCTATGTATTTTAGGCAACCTGTCACTCTTTGGGCCGGTGCTCATGAAAAGGAGTCCTTGGTACCCAGACTATCGTCCACATCATAAGAAAGACAGTGCCATTCTCTACCATATAATTGAGAACTTTAATACCCAAGTGGAACAAGGAGAAAAAATTGTTTGCCTTTTATCACTGTCTAATTAGTCTTCAGAAGAAGTTTTCACACATTGTCACTGTAAGCATTCACAAGATCCCTAATGTTTAAACAACTTGCAGCCCAAATATTTTAAGGAGCACTTTTCCCTATATCTGCTGGACTGGGCTTTGAGAACTGCTGGGGAGGCCTGGCTCATATTCATGCCAATGGAAGAAGCCTGTTGTTTGGTGATGTAGGGAAGGACCTTCTTGTTGTTTGCTCCTCACCTGTGCAATTCCCTTCCCCTGATGGGAAGTAACAAGTAACTCTTGTTACTGTTTTTTTTTATGGATTCTTAAGACTCATCCTGTCATTCAGGCATTTGGGAGGCCAGATATACTGATGCTTTTGCTGTACTACTGTGAGGTTTGAGTATTGTTTTAAGGTGATGATAATGTTATTTGTTTTAACTAAATGTATTGATTTAATTAACTGTATTTTGTAAACCAAGCTGGGATCTTCATCAGTAAAGCAATGCCTGCTTGGATTGTTCCATGCCTTGAAGAAACGTATTGACATCAGGCAGGAGCCCTTGCTATATTGCTTTAGATATCAGCTGAAAATGTTTTTATTCCAGCAAGCTTACTCAGACATATAATTTAGTTATCTATATTTGTTTTAAAAGTTTTATTGATTTTATCTGTTTTATTGATAATAACAGGTACTTCTTTTTTAAACAGTTTTGCAGTTTTTAGATGTATCTTGTTGCTAGTTTAATTATGGGCACTGTGTGCTTCATGACTGTGTGGGGATTCAAACCCTGGTCTCCCAGGTCGTAGTCCAGCACTCTAACCACTACACCACACTGTTGTCTTTTAAAATAAGTCTTTTAAAATAAATAAATAAAATAAAATTATCTTCTCTGTTCAGCCAGCACTGTGAAATGATCATTATTCAAACCATCGCCATCACTGAGCAATAGAGAAGGAGGTTGAAGCATGGCAAGATGTCTCCCCTTCCCATTCACAACCCAGCGAATGCCCTCAATAGCTATTTAGGAAGCTGGGGGCAAGAGACAGGAATTGTTACTCTTACTAGGGGCTCCACCCCTGCTTGCATTGCTCACCAACCCCACCTACAACCCTGTCCCTAACTCCTCCCCAATCTCTTACACTTAGATCTTGGCACCCCCCAGATGAACTCATTAGAATAAAGGAGGGGAATCATTTTTGCTCCCACCCTGCGGGCCAACTTTAGCAAGTGGATGGGTCAACTCCAATGTCAATCACATGACAACTATAATGTCTCACGATTGCCACCTGTCAAAGTTGGCCCACAGGGTGGCAGCAAAACAAGGTTCCCCATCACTGGTCTAATGAGTTTGTGGGGGATAGAGGTGGCTATGCCCCCCTGCTTTCCCCCTCCTCTTTTGGACTGGCCTGTCAGGAATCGTGTGAAGTATTAGTTCCCCTCTATTCAGCCCTGGTTAGGCCTCATCTTGAATACTGCGTCCAGTTCTGGTCTCTGAAGAAGAGAAGATTGAGGGGAGATATGATGGCACTCTTCAAGTACATGAAAGGTTGTCACATAGAGGAGAGCCGGGATCTCTTCTCGATTGTCCCAGAGTGCAGGACACAGAATAATGGGCTCAAGTTGCAGGAAGCCAGATTTTGACTGGACATCAGGAAAAACTTCCTAACTGTTAGAGCCATATGACAATGGAATCAATTACCTAGAGAGGTAGTGGGCTCTCCAACACTGGAGGCATTCAAGAGGCAGCTGGACAGCCATATGTTGAGAATGCTTTGATTTGGATTCCTGCATTGCGCAGGAGGTTGGACTTGATGGCCTTATAGGCCCCTTCTAATTCTACTATTCTATGAATGTTCTTCCACAGCTTGCCTGAGCTGCTCCCCACTGCTCCTCCCCTGCTGTGATATAGTTTGCAGCACCATCTGTCTGTTCAGCTGCAAATTGCAGCATGATGGATTCAAGGCTTATATTTTTATTTATATGGTGATAGAGATATAATTATATATTTTTAAATAATTAATTCTCTTTTTTGCACTTCTGAATGCCCTACATTCAAATGAAACCCAGGATAGTTTAGAAACAAATCAATAAAACACAGATAGAAATATAAACTATAAATAAAACAACCATTTAAAACATTAGGACAAAACAAATAGCAGCAAATACAGATAAAAATACAGCAGCAGACACAATATTCCTCAACCTTCTGAAACCATGGGAATCATGATGATTATACCTGTACCTCCCGTTTGTTGTCTCTGCAATTGTGAAACTGCATTTTTAGGATCTGCTAATGTAATCATTAGATGAATAATCATGCTGAAGTTGTGAAGATGTAATAGGAATTGTTGATTGCTAATGAGCTTAGATTTTGGAATCTCTACCCATTTCTCTCTGGATGAGGTGAAGAATACTGTTTTAACTTTCAATGTAATAAAAAGGCTACCTTGATCAAATTCACAACAGAATGGCTTCTGAGTTGTACACTAGATGCAAAAGACAGAAGTTGATATTAAGAAATCATTTCTTTATCTCATCCCAGTTTTAGCAAGAAGTTGCTGGAAGGAGTCAATGAGGAACTTGCACTGGTCTCCTGGAAGCAAGAGACTTCCCAGAAACAAAACCAATGTGGGCAGCACCAAGGTAGTGTCCAAGGCCAATCCAAAGTCAAAGGCCAAACAACCAGAGTTCACAACAAAGAGGTCAGCCAAAAGGCAAGGTCAAAGCAACCCAAAGGTCAGGGTCCAAGTAGTCTATGAACAAGAGGAATCTGTAGTCAGGTTTGGAGTCAACAGGAGATTAGCAGACAGGCCAGGTACAGGTCTGGTATAGATGTTGTTCCATCAGCTCTTCCAGTCTGGCACTGTAGTTTGTGAGCTGGACCTGCTGGAACCATACCCCCAAACTCATCTGACTCCTGTGAACCACCTTCAGCTAGACCTTTACTCCTAAGGAGACCTTTACTTCCAAGGAGACCTTGCCTGCAGTCAGGCACTTCTCCAGACAGGCCAGGTCTCCAGCTGGTGTTTGAGGTGCCCCATGATATTCTGATTAGCAAGCTAGCTAAATGTGGGCTGGATGAAACAGCTATCAGATGGATCCACAGTTGGCTCCAGAATCGTACTCAAAGAGTGCTTAGCAATGGTTCCTTCTCAAACTGGAAGTAACGAGTGGGGTACCACAGGGCTCGATCCTGGGCCCAGTGCTCTTTAACATTTTTAATAACGACTTGGATGAGGAGGTACAAAGCATGCTTATCAAATTTGCAGACGATACAAAGTTGGGGGGCATAGCTAATACCATGGAAGACAGAAACAAAATTCAAAAGGACCTTGATAGGCTGGAGCATTGGGCTGAAAACAACAGAATGAAATTCAATAGGGATAAATGCAAAGTTCTACACTTAGGAAAAAGGAACCAAATGCACAGTTATAAGATGGGGGATACTTGGCTCAGCAGTATGACATGTGAGAAGGCACTTGGAATTGTTGTTGATCACAAGCGGAATATGAGCCAACAGTGTGATGTGGCTGCAAAAAAAGGCAAATGCTATATTAGGCTGCATTAACAGAAGTATAGTTTCCAAATCACGTGAAGGACTAGTTCCCCTCTATTCAGCACTGGTTAGGCCTCATCTTGAATACTGCATCCAGTTCTGGTCTCTGCACTTCAAGAAGGATGCAGACAAACTGGAACGGATTCAGAGGAGGGCAACAAAGATGATCAGGGGACTGGAAACCAAGCCCTATGAGGAGAGACTGAAAGAACTGGGCATGTTTAGCCTGGAGAAGAGAAGATTGAGGGGAGATATGATGGCACTCTTCAAGTACATGAAAGGTTGTCATATAGAGGAGGGCCGGGATCTCTTCTCGATCGTCCCAGAGTGCAGGACACGGAATAATGGGCTCAAGTTACAGGAAGCCAGATTTCGACTGGACATCAGGAAAAACTTCCTAACTGTTAGAGCCATACGACAATGGAACCAATTACCTAGAGAGGTGGTGGGCTCTCCGACATTGGAGGCATTCAAGAGGCAGCTAGACAGCCATCTGTCGGGAATGCCTTGATTTGGATTCCTGCATTCAGCAGGGGGTTGGACTCAATGGCCTTATAGGCCCCTTCCAACTCTACTATTCTATGATTCTATTCTATTCTCTCTTGGACTTGGGACCCATTCAGCCTCAAAACTAAATATTGGTGTCTGAACTTGGGACCTTCAGCATGCGAGGCAGATGCTTTACCACTGAGCTCTGAACTTACTTACCAGCTGGTGTTCTGATGATGAGTAAAGCATGGGATCTTGGTTCATAGTGCAGATACTATGATGCTTTGCAGCCTCGGATACACACAGACACACACACACATAGGTACACACTGACAATCCCTTACGACATGTGTGAATAATCATTCTGCTGGAGCCACATTCCCTCAGGAGTAATCTGACAGGGGGTACATACTGTTGGTGGGTAAGGTCAGAGCTAAAGTGAGCACTTCTCTTTTTCAGCCACCCCTTCCCCCCCCTTAATTTCCTTCCCTGCCATCTACAAGAACCAAGCTGAGGGCTACATGTGGTCTCAGGCTGTGGGTTGCCCACCTCTGCCTTACAAATATAAATAGTCTGCTAGTGAGATGAAGGAAATAAAGAGGTAGACACCAATAGATGGGACTCAGCAAGGGACAATTTAATTAAGGGAACATGGCATAATACGCTATCAATTAATACTAATATGGAGGAGGTGGTTATACGATCCATGCTGTTGATATGTCCAGAGTGACTAGCCTGGACAACCCACGGAGATATTCCCCCAACACAATTCAACTCATCCTAAATTTATGCCAGAGAAATTGCCCATTAATTGTAGGTTCCCTTGTTATGGAAGAGCCGTCTGTGACCCAAAGCATGTTGGGCTTCTTAAGCTGATTTGTCTGATGTGTGTGAGCGTATGTGTCCTTTAATAAACTTTTGATATATCTGTTTTTGTGTCGTTTCATGAACTGTTCTTGTGCTGAACTACAAACATGAAATTAATTTCTAAAAACCACTTCGAAGCAAGATGCCCAAGGTCAAGGAGAAGAAATGGTATCTGAAGTCTCTGTTTCCTGATCATTCTTCTACTCCCTTATTCTTGTGGCTAATTACATGAGGAACTGGGTAATCAGATTTGAGGCACACTGCTGCTTTTGTCTATGAAAAGGTAAAGAAAAATAATAACTGTTTGTCTGTGGGGGGGTGCTAATGGGCAATGTACAAAGGAGAACTGAAGTCCAAATAATTTCTGGTGTACTACATTCTGTTTAAGAGCGTTCAAGGGATTAGAGCACCATGGACTCCACAACAGGAACAGAAAATAATGGTGTTTGGCACTATGAGAGCTGCCTCGAGGCAGCTCTCCCTTCAGCTGCCACTCAGAACAGCAGTGCAATTTTGTGAAGTTTGGGAGCTAAGTGCTAGATTAATGGAGCTGTTCAAATATTTGACTCTATAAAGGCACTGCTGGGGTGTGTTGATAGTAATGTGCATGCTTCCCCCACAAGCTCACTGAGCATTGCTGTGCAAAAGAGAAGACAGGTTCCCCTGCAGAGAGGTCTTGATGCAGAACTTTGCTACTGTTTGTTTGTTTGTTTATCAGATTTATATCCCACCCTTCCTCCCAATTGGAGCCCAGGGCGGCAAACAAAAGCACTAAAAACACTTTAAAACACCATAAAAACAGACTTTAAAATATATTAAAACAAAACATCTTTTAAAACATTTTTTTAAAAGCTTTAAAAACATCTTTAAAAAGAAAAAGGCTTAAAAACCTATTAAAAAGCAACTCCAACACAGACACAGACTGGGATAAGGTCTCTACTTAAAAGGCTTGTTGAAAGAGGAAGGTCTTCAGTAGGGACCAAAAAAATAACAGAGATGGTGCTTGTCTGATATTTAAGGAGATGGAATTCCAAATAGTAAGTGCCACAACACTAAAGGTCCATTTCCTATGTTGTATGGAGCAGATCTCCTGATAAGATGGTATCAACAGGAGGCCCTCACCTGCATAGCACAGTGATCAACTGAGTATATAAGGGATAAGACGGTCTTTCAGGTATCCTGGTCCCAAGCTGTATAAGGCTTTGTAGACCAAAACTAGACCTTGAACTTAGCCCAGTAGCTAATAGGTAGCCAGTGCAATTATTTCAGCAGTAGGGTGACATGTTAGCAATATACTGCCACAATGAGCAGTCTCACCACTGCATTTTACACCAGCTGCAGCTTCCAGACCAACCTCATGGGCAGCCCCACATAGAGCGCATTACAGTAGTCCAGCCTGGAGGTTACCAGTGCATGGACAACAGTAGTCAGGCTATCCCAGTCCAGAAATGGCTGCAGCTGTCTTATCAGCCAAAGCTGGTAAAAAGCACTCCTAGCCATGGAGGTCACCTGGGCCTCTAGCAACAAAGATGGATCCAGGAGCACCCTCAGACTATGGACCTGCTCTTTCAGAGGGAGTACAACCCCATCCAAAGTAGGCAACTAACCAATTATCCAAACTCAGGAACCACCAATCCATAGCGCCTCCATCTTGCTAGGATTCAGATTCAGTTTATTGGCCTTCATCCAACCCACCACTGAGTCTAGGCAACAGTCCATTGCTTACATGGCCTCTCCCTGTTCAGATGTTACAGAGAAATAGAGCTGGCTATTGTCAGCTTACTGCTGACAACTTACCCCAAATATCCTGATGACTGCTCCCAAGGGCTCCATATAGATGTTAAACAGCATGGGGAACAAGATGGTACCCTGCGGCACCCCACAACACAACTACCAAGGGGCCAAAAGACAATCACCCAATGCTATACTCTGAAAATGACCTGGAGATAGGATTAAAACCACTGTAAAACAGTGCCTCCAATACCCATCTCACCAAGTCGGCCCAGAAGGATACCATGGTCAATGGTATCAAAAGCTGCTGAGAAATCAAGTAAGAATAACAGGGTCACACTCCCCCTGAGCTTCTCCTGATAAAGGTCATCCATCAGGGTGACCAATACCAATTCACTCCCATAACCTGGCCTGAACCCAGACTGGAATGGGTCAATATAATGTTTCATTCCAGAGAACTTGCAATTGCTGCACCACAATCCTCTCAATCACCTTCCCTAAGAAGGGGTATTTGCGACCAGGTGGTAATCGTCTCAAACCAATGGATCCAGGGTGGGCTTCTGCAGGAGCGGTCAAATCACCATCTCTTTCAGGGCGAATGAAAACAAAGTTTTAACAAAGTTAATTGCTGATCCTTGGAACAGTATATAAGAACTGCAAACCACTGGTGTTCACACTGCTGCCATTTTTTTCAAGGCTGGAAACTGGTTACGAATAGAAGTCATGAAGTGTCAGAAATGGAGTTGTTGTTAACATTTGTTAGTCACTTTATTAAAAAAAAAGTCTCAAACCAGCTTAATGATATAAAATACAAATAGATAAAATCAATTAAAAGCCAAAAATTTAACAAAAAATGTGCAATACAAAATTCCTAAAATGCTCATCCAATAAGTAGAACAAGTCCTAACCCACCACACTAAAAGCACCACAGTAAAGTCTAACTTAATTACCCAAGGCCTGGGTAAATAAAAATACCTTAGCCTGGCACTTAAAAACTTGCAGTGATTGTACCAGGCACATTACCTTGGGAAGAGCATTCCACAGACTGGTGGTGGGAGGGACACTAAAAAGTTATATTCTTGTGTAGCCATGAGTTGACTGAAACATTGCTTTACCTCTGCATCTATGATCTCTTCATATATGCTGACATTTCATTTTATTTCTTTTCATTTACAAGATTGTTGCAGTCATTTTCATACCTGGACACAGCCTTCGCTGTGGCACATCTGTAGCAACAGAACAGCAAAGGTCCTGTATCTTTTGCAGTCCCACCTTGTTCAGATGTAAGGCATTATTTTTAGACAGATCAGAGAGATGTGATCCAAATCACAGGGCCACTGAGATGGTATTGTTGTCTAGCTTTGTGTCCTACTTCAGCACCATCAGTCAGGCAAGATTTCCCAGAGAAGACAGTGGTCCAGTTTTTGAAAACAATAGATGCTTTGTTTGTCAACTATGAATCACACAATGCCATGCTTCTCCCTGAATAACTGTTCTCCCAGGCCTTCTCCTCCAGAGAGGGAGGGAAGGAGGGATATCTTTTTCAGGCTTCCTGAAGTTTGTCTGGACTTTAGGGCCTGTCTCTCTACACACATACCTCCTACATGGAATTGCCTTTAGAAATGCATAAGACAGAAATAGGTAACCTGTGGCATTCCAGACATAGTTGGACCACAAATCCCATCATTGCTGATCACTGGCCATGCTGCTGGACTGATGGGAGCTGGAGGCCCACAGGTTCCTGAATCCTGTCATAAGGTGTACACCATCTTTATTCTACAACCATAATTCAAGCTGGTTTTATTCTTTATTATGATTTTTAAAACCATATTGGGTTTCTATCTCATGGCGTGAGCTGGAACCAACCTATTCAAATAATGATATCCATCCACTTCCTTACAAGTAAGGAAAGCCTCAGTCAATCAAAAGCCCCATTTCAAAGTTTGTAGCTGTATTGTGCTCAATTTTGTTACCCTGTTTTGCTTTGCCTTCCGTTTATTGTCGTCAAGAGATACTTGTTAGAGACAAAGTGCACTACCTTCCCATATAGCTTTGAGAGGTCCGAAGGCCCAAAAGCACATTTTATGAGGGCAAAGAGGAAAACCAAGAGAAGGAAAGCTGTCGCAGATACGGCTACAAACTATACATCACCAACAGCTTTGTTCCAACCAAAGTAACAACGGCCTGGCTGTCATCAGTGTAACAGGAATAACGCACTATATGAGAAATTCAATGCAAGATTGGGCATTAAAGGGTACAAAAATGCCACCAATAAAGAGAATTTAAACATACACACACATGCGCACACACACATATGCACGCACATGCAATTTTGTATGAATGCAAAGAAAATAAATCCATGCTGGTGCAAACATTTAGAGGAAAAGGAAGTTGTTGGGGCCTTCCATGAAGGCTGATCATAATAACATATCTGATCATAATAATATCTCTCTTTCAGGTGGGCCTAGTAAGAAAGCTGTATGCAGTATGGAAAGATAAGGGGCTATGCCTAGGTCAGTTCCAATTTCCCAAGTAAGTGATAGCTTGTGCTATCTTCAGAGGATCAGTAGGGAGCAGAAACTAGGAAATGTAATTGCAACTATTTTCACTCCTCTGAGCCAGACTCTGCACTCACGCCTATGCAAATCAGAGGTAACTCTAACAGAGCCAACGCAGTGCACTCAAACAGAACCTCTCCTCCCAGCCTGAGGTGGCACTTGCATATCCCAACTCCTATCTGACCTGAACTGCATAAATATGTTCAACGGCTGTGAAATAACTAAAAAAACCCCACTGATTTAACCCTAAGGAAGGAAATGTATGGACTCCCAAATCTGTACTTCATGCTTTTCAGAGAGACTTCCTTAAAAGGAATTTGGAGAGCTGGAGGAGAAAACAGCTAAACCTCTCCAAGACTTCCCTCCCTTTAAGAGTGAGGAAATGGGACATGTTTACCAAGCGAGAGATGGAGGGAGATGCAAAAGCCCCTGAAGTTCATTTGTTCATGATTCACTAACAAACTAACTATAATTATATGCCTTTCAGTCATAACAGCTCTCAAGGCACTTTCCAATGGAAGGAAATTAAAGCAATTCTCAATTAAAACAAGTCAAATCTAAAAACCAAGATGCAAATAGTCTCTTCAAAGAACAACAACAGGACAATCCAAAGAGAGTGTTGGAGTAAATGAAGCAACATTTTTTTAAAAAATAACAAGGCCTCAATCTAATTTTGGAAAGTGCAGTGAAAAAGGTGACATTCTTAGAAGGAGTCTATTTTTTGCTTTAAAAACACCATGTCATGCTGTTCAAGCAGTTGAGCGAGAGCTGAGAGATATGCAAAAAAAACCCTCCTGGGAGTAGTTTACTTATGGAAGCTCCTTGCCCCATATATGTCTATTCAACCACTTCAATCTGCCAAACTTGCCCTTTTACAACTGCCACATAGTGTCCATTCCACATTTGTCCTTTAATGTGACAGCAACTTTGCTTTGAAACTCCCTGCCTATTAACATTAGGCAGTCAGCTTGCTTGCTGACCTTTTGTTTCAGCCAGGCTACCCAGCCATATCATTTATTTGCCTATATTTGTTTTTAAAGTTTGACTGATTTTATGTGTGTTTTAATGATGGTGGTTTTATGCATATTTGGTTTCATTTGTTTTGTAGATTTTAGCTATGATTTACCTACTATTTTATTTGCACAGCACTAGTCTTAAGAGAGCTCTTTGACTAAATATAACCCACTTGTGTATATTCCTTTAAGAATTCAGGAGGGAGGATATTTCTGCACATGCTCAGGAGAGAGTTGAAGCATCGAGCAGCCACCGTTATGGGCAGTGCATCCACAGTAAGAAGGTGAGATCATTGGTTAAGAGATATAGTAAGAAATGGAAGAACAGATTGGTATTGAGGTTTTCTTTGCAAGTTTTAAAAGGAGTCATGAAGTTCCACAACATTCTAAGTTCCTTGTCTGTCTGTGTGCTGTTAGAAAAGGTCTGTAAGTTTCCTTTTCTTCATGGAGCAACTGGTACTAGCAGCCACTTTACAAAGACTGCTGTGGCACTGCAGTGAGTGAAAAAGAGACAATTTTCTCTCTTTACAGCCAGCAAGACTGAAAAAAGAAAGAATGAACTAACTAAAGAAACTCTCTGGCAATGATGGTGGCTGCACACTAGACCTGGCAGGACTGCTAAGGAGTTATGAGGGCATGGCCAATGAGGTCACAGGGGTGTGGCCAGTTGTTCTGGTTTTCTCCCCCATCTTCCTCCCTTGCAAAGATACTGTGGACACTTAAGCATTGCAATTGTACAAACAACGCCTAACTAAACTGAAAAGTGTCTTACTTTGGTTCAGAAGGGGACTCCCTGCTGATACAGTTGCTTCTCTGCTAGGAGAAAAGTTGTGTGGCCTTTATCTGTTCTAGTTCTCTTCCTATCCTCCTCCATCGCAATGAAAACAGTGGGCACTTAAACAGTGCAGTTATATAAATACTTATCACCTAACTATCTTACTTTAGTTCAGAATTGCTGTCACAATTTCTAGTGAGGGTTCATGCCAAAGAAACCATACATTACTCAGAAGTGAGCCCCACTGAATTCCATGGGGATTGCTAGCTGATAAATATGTATAGGATTGCAGCTTGAATTGGCTTCTCTTAAAGGTGCCATGCAGGACTGTTAACAAGGGCCCCATAAAGTCCCAAACCTATGGGGAATAAAAGATTATTCCCCTCCTCCAGCTTATTCACTTCAACATCTTTCCAGAATGTGGAATATGGTGGAGGGATTTTAATTGGACTAAGAGCTGGGAGATAAGGGTTAAAATCACCACTGAGCCATGCAGTTCACTGTGTGACTTCGGGCCAATCACTGTCTCTCACCCTAACCTACCTCACAGAGTTGTTGTGAGGATAATACAGGGAAAAGGAGACCCATGATTGCCAGCTTGAGGTTCTTGGAGGAAAGGTGGAATGGATATAAACTCAAAAATGATAAAGAATGATAATAATAAAAAGTCTAGCTCCAGTCTGCTTATCCCTGATTTTGAATTTGGGAAGGGGTGTGGAGGATCAGATCTGGAATCATGGGAAAAAACAAACTAAAAACCAAAGAAAAAGAATCTGCGACCAAATCAGATATCCAGGCCTACAGACATTGGACTCATGCAACTCATTGCCAGGCTCACAGCATCCACTGCAGGCCAAAAAGAAATACATGCTCTAGAATGCCCTTTAATAAAGCCACTCTTCCTTTCACAATTATCCCATTAATTCCATCAGCTTGTAATGAAGATGAACGGCAGAACTGACAAACACATTTTTAAAAATTTTAAGCCTCCCCCCCCATTCCCAACCATTAAACAAAAAATGTGTGTGTAAAAACCATTTCTTGTACAAAGAGACACCCAGTGGTGTCTCATTCACATAAATAAGCAGTTCAGTGAAAGAAGAATAAGCAAACAGCATGGCTGATCAGGAAAGACAAACACAGTCTTGGAGTCTTAGCTTCCAGAAATGTGCGGCCTTCAAGGAACAGCTCTGAGCATATTCGGAAGGAAGGAGGCATGATCTTCAAACAGTCCTCCCTGGTCTGATACATGGCTGGATTGCCCTCATAACAACAGGAGGGAGTGGGAACCTGTACAACAAGGGCTGAAAAGCTGGCAGTCTTCCTAGTATTAAATTCTGCAAGGTTTTTCTGCCTATCACATGGAGGGAGGAGCCTTTTAGCCAAAGCTATACTTTTGGATTAGGATTGGCTGAATGTTGCAAAGAGCTGATTGGCTAGGGAACAGGAGATTGACAGAAATGTCTCCAGGAGCCTCTGAAAATTCAGATGAAAGTATGTGTGTGGGATGGGACAGGACAGAGTGTGTGGCTTTGAGAATTTGGGAGGGGAGTGTTAAACAATTTGCTTGCCGGTCTCCTTGGAAAGGCTATGTCCCAGTAGCCCTAGTGCAAGAGGCTCCACTGTTCTGTGGTAGCAGTCTGGAAGGGAGTATCCCAATGGATTATTGTTTTATTTTGGAGTTTATGTAAAATCTATATATAAGCATGCATGTATACATATGATTAAGATAGGTTATTGTTTGATGTATGTGAATTACATACTATTTGTCTCTGTTGCCTTTGTTGTGAATTCCTTCAGAGCACCTGAATAAAAAATCACTGATATATACATATACAGTAACAGTTTTTATAAAAGGTTATAAAAGTGATTTATAAATCTTCTAAATAAATAGCAATGGGGAACAGTCGCTCCAAAACATAGCCAGAAAAAACATTCTCACTGCTTCTGAAGTTACTAGTGTGCCCTCAGCCTAAGTCCTGTAATGGTGATTTGCTTCCAACTTCCAAGATAAACTCTAGATAGGGACTTCATTGGCTGGTTTCCTTGTTGGCAGAAACTCCCTGCCACTAATATCAAAACTTTCCCTGAACTCCTGGAAGGGAGCTGGTCACAGCATACGAAACCAGGATTGGGGGATCCCCATGGTGTACCCTTAAATTATTCTGTATTCCTCTCTCCCAAAATTTCAACCATATCCAATCCCTCCATGGTATGGCAGGATAAAAAGGAGGAGGCTCATCCTCTGATAATTCCCAAAGCCAACAGATGGGTGTATCCTAAAAATGGTATCCAAGGCCCTTTTTCAACCATTTTCTGCTAAGACAATTAGGACGTTGGAAATAAATTACTATTACAATCAATTTGAATATTTGAACATATTGAGTTTCAAAATGTTATTAACTGTCCTCCATTTCTAGAATGCTAAGAAACTCTCTAACAGACAAACTATGTGCCTTTGCCAGCTTGCTCCAGAGTAAGGAGAGAGACACACTTTCTGTTGTGCTGGTTCCAGTGTGTCACCACCTCTTTTTTTCTGAAAATGGGAGCACAGAATGCTAGTCAAACTCCATCCCTTTTTACTCTAAAACCTCAGTTCAGCTCAAATTCAATTTTTAAATTTCAACTTCAGTTTTTACAACTGATACGTAGATCAACCTGTTTGTCTTCCAGGGGTGGCCAATGTTAACGCTTTGCTGTAAGCTTAGGCAGAGATGGTAATTGGACCAACACTTGGCTCTGAGTGGTCCTGAAAGTTCTGAAGTCAGCAGTGGGGAAGGGAACTGTGCCCAGCAGAGGGCAGAGTTGCTTCAAAACACGGCTAAAAAAACCATTCTCACTGTTTTTGAAGCAACTAGTGTGCCCACAGCCTAAGTCCTGTTGATTTCAGCATGATTGTAATGGTGATTTGCTTCAAACTTCCAAGCAAGAGTTTAGAAGCTTGTAGACAATTTGTGCTCATTGTATGTGTGTGAAGCTGCATGATGATGACAAACAGTAACCATAACTGGAAAAAAGTCTAACTGTGCAATCCTATGCATGTCTATTCAGAAGTAAAGTCCCACTATATTCAATGGGATTTTCTCCTCAGAACATAGGATTGTATTGGATTGCACCCTGAGATAACTGGTGCCCCATGCCTATGTGTTCCTATGATGACATACAAGAATAACTGTGCAGGATCCAGAATATGTAGGATCCAGAATGAATCACCTTTTGATGAGCCACTGGAAATGATTGGAAAGTGATGACTGTGCACCACTGGTGGCTAAAAGTCAGTCTAGATTGAATTTATCCCACAGCTGCCACGGGCTGAAGTGATCTTAAGAATCGCCCTTGGGTCAGCTCCAGTCCTATCCATAACCAAGTCTGTGCTGCACAATTTGGGTGACACCTCTAGGACACATAGGAAAAAGGATGATACCTGTACATCAGCACTGTACAGCACTGATTCATTGGTCATTGGTTCAAGGTACTTGTGTTTAGGGCTTTGTGAATTAACAATTTGGGCCAAAGTACTTTAAGGACCTGACTCCTTATGTTTTGATCTTGATCACTGAGATCTTCTGATGGAGCACTCGTAGTAGTTCCTCACGAGGTTCAGTTCGCCACCACCAGGGACCAAGCCTTTAGTGTGGCAGACCCTGCCCTATGGAACTCCCTACCAATAGAGGTTCGGCAGGAACTGTCTCTTGTGTCTTTCAGGTGTCTCCTGAAAACTGAACTTTTTAAACAGGCCTTTGTAACATGAATTTCTCTCTAACCAATGCAGTATTTATGGATGGTTTTATTATTGGTTTTAGCTATGTTTTTATTGGTTTTTCAATTTCATTGTGTCTTTTTTATGTTGTGAGCCACCTTGATGTACTTCTATGAAAAGTGTGGCTGACAAATACTTTAAAGAAATCCACACAAGGTTAAATGAATCTATATATGGTCAAAGTCAATTAGAGTTAAGGGCACAGATAAACACTTAAGATGAAATCCAATATTAATCGTACTCAGACCATTCTGACTTTGTCAGGCAGAACAATCCTACATCAGGGAAGCTGGTGTAATTTAAGCCGATTTAAATTAAGGTGGTTTAAAGTATGCCACATCCTAACCCTGTTCAGGTGGGAGGCTGTCAATTAAGCCGGCAAGTCCTGCTCCTGCCACTCCCCCATAATATCCATTTTTGGCAATTAAACTGGCTTAATTTAAGCTGGTCTTGGCTGAGCCCCAGCTGAGATGGAATAAGTAAGTTAAGCAGTTGTGTCTCTGGCTCAACCAGGATGAGAGATTTACACTAGCACAGCTGATCTGGTATCTATACCCTACCTCTGCTCATTCCCGCAGATCTAGTTGTAGGATTGCACCCTTAGTTAGGTATTTTCCTTAGATTACAGGGACTTCAATAGGATTCAAACTCATACAAGTGCCCTCCCCCTCCCCCCGCACACAAGATATGTTGTAGTGTCTCCCTGACATGTATGCATTTCCTGATCCTTTGGCTGAGGGGATGGAAAAAACAAAATTTAGCATCAAAGACAAGAGTCCCTGCTCTAACCTGAGTGTCTCACTTAATGTTTGTGTATTGAACATATTAAAAGTGTAACCAGTCTGTGATTGCAATGCATGCAATTCAGTGGAGCATGAAACTTCTTCATACAATGTTAAGTGCTTGATCTGGCCTGAGAGAGCAGCTGAAGTGCTCCACCTCTGTCTTGCAATACTAACAGGAAACTATATTGCTGATGTGCTGTTAGCTACTCTCAGCACTACAATAGAGGAATAATAGTGATCTGCACTGCCGTGTTGTTGTATACTACTCTCTCAGTCCAATCTGCAATGTGGGGATAAAAGATATAGGTAACAATCCAGGGTGCTGCAAGCTACACTATCAGTTAGAGATGGTGTAGAACATTCGCAAAATATGATTTGGTATCGAATTCAGGGATAATCTACAAGTTTGTCTCATTGCCGCCCTGGGCTCCTGCTGGGAGGAAGGGAGGGATATAAATCAAATAATAAATCAATCAATAAATAGTCAAATAGGCTCCCTTTGTGTGCATTTGCATCTGTTATTGACACTGTAATTTTTTTTAAAAATGTCTGCACCAAGAATTATGTAATTATTTGCGTAATTCTTTTTGTAATCAGTTGCTGCTGTAGACATTATATAAATTATACAGCAGCATAAGCAATAACAGTGAAAACGGGGATAGCCAGAACACAATTTATGGCAAATTGTAACTGGCAGCCCATTTGATGAATTGAAAAATGAAATGCAGTCAAATAGTGAACCCCATCCCTACTGTCATTTCAGAACAACTTCAATTTGCAATATTAGTCTAATACCTCTGAACAACACTGCAGGGATTATGTAAACCACTTAGAGTATGACTTTCAGTTTTCAGTGTATACTACACTTCAAGGCTGTCATAAGCATGTCTGCCCCAGCTTCAGCCCCTTCAAACCTGCAATGTGGACAGGGAACTGCATTTGCTTTGGGCTTTGCTTTAGTAGTTATTTTGCAAAAGTTTCACCCTAAATAAGAACAGTTAGAAAGAACAGGAACTCTTCCCTTTGCGGCTAACATTTGGGTTTTTTTCCAGGGTGGGATGGGCATGATGTTGCACAGTCCCAGATACATTAAAAATCTTGGATTTCTCCATCAATTTCAAAAGGCGGCTCTCACCCTCAATCGCTGAGGCCATTTTAAATAGCTTCCACTTGTGAACTAGGAAGGCTTGTTTCAGTCATGGAGCTTATTGTGTTAGTTTAACAGATTAAAATGGTAGCACTTCTGTCCCAATTTCTAAAATTCCTTTTACACTGCTGTACCTGTTGCGTTAAAGAACAGAAGCTTTTTCAGCTGGCTGCAATGACCAACTTCTTGTTTTCATCCCTCACCCATTATACACATGTGTACTGTAGTTTTCTGTTGTGTAGGAGGTCTAAGATCTCGTCCTGTCGCCATGCAACTCCTCTCCGTTTAGCATCTGACATGTGTGTATGTGTGTGCACACATGTGTGTGTGTTTGTATAGACACAGAGGAGTGTGTGGGAAATGCTGCTGCTACCTGCACCTACACCGGAATAGCGATACAATTTTCGTCCAAAAAAAAGGTGCACCTAAAGGGCAGGAACGCACTGCATGCTGGGATGCCTGTCACGTGAACGACTGCAGCTAGTGAAAAACTCCTGTGATTTTCCAGGTTCCCAAGCTTGCAAACAGATTGGTATTATCACAAAAACTAGTGCTAAACTTACACTATATTCCACTAGAATCCCAGAACTAGGTTATACATTGTGTGAAAGATCAAATATAATGCACAAATTACCAGGTAAGAAGTCATCGGAATAACGGAATAAAGTGCAGTGTGAAAGCAGCTGAAGTGACCCATCCAGACAGTGTTTCTTTCTACCATGTACGTATGTGTCCTGCTCTAACCACTCCATTCTATTCCCCTTTCGCAGCTTGTTGTCTGCACAGCCACTTACCAGTCTGAGCCACTATGGGACTGTTTGGGGTGTTTTCACCTTCTTAGAAGTTGTTTTTCTTACAGATGTTTTCATATTCTGCAAACCTTGGGGTTACACTAAGTCTGCTAATCTCTCTCTTGTGCATAGGTTTTGGTTACATAAGTGCAAGAACAAAAAAAAGTCTGCATTGTACCCATGTATGCTAGGAGTGTGCCTTGGATTTGGAAGAATTCAAAATCAAGAGCCAAAGCAGGCCACTTCAGACAAATTCAGGGCTTGTCCAAAGTGCCACAAACCAAAGCAGGGACCCCTGCCCCAAAAGCAATTCAGAGAGATTTG
Source organism: Rhineura floridana (assembly GCF_030035675.1). Taxonomy (NCBI): domain Eukaryota; kingdom Metazoa; phylum Chordata; class Lepidosauria; order Squamata; family Rhineuridae; genus Rhineura; species Rhineura floridana. Next base: position 158,321,897 of record NC_084483.1, read on the forward strand.
GAGATTGGAAGGGGCCTGTAAGGCCATCAAGTCCAACCCCCAATCTGCGTAGTTAGTGTGTGTGTAAAAACTGGAAAGATTTCTTCCCAAGTTTGCCTTATCAGGATGAGGAGAGGGGGTCCCAAGTCACAATTCTTTGGGGAAGGGATGCTAAAGTAACATCTTGTTCTTGTCTGTTCTGTGGAGTGGTTTGATCTGCCAATCAGTTGTGAAATCTCTTTGAACCTGAATTATTTTAAAAAAACAAAAACACTCAAGCTGTTCCCATCAGGTTTTACAGTAAAAGGGGGCAGGGTTTGACTAGCGTTGTGTGCCCCCATTTTCAGAAGAGAGAGGTGGATATGCACTGGAACCAGCAGAATAGTAAGTTTGTTTCTACCCTTACTGAATGCTTAATGAGAAGCCAAACCAAATCTCATGGTTGTGAACACCCCTGATGTAAGCCACTAGAGCAGCTCTTAGAATTGAGTTGCAATTACATTGCTCTGACTCACTTCTCTTTGCAAACAGGTTTAATGAACCTTTATTACATAAACACTGATTTTAATTTAGAAAATAATTAAAATCTGGTGAAACATTTACATAGCAAATTTCAAGCTTCCCAAACCCTTTACATATTATCCCTTTAATCATTATTTTTACAAAATTTCGCACATGAAATCATATACCTGTGTTGGGACCACAGCTTGTCTCTCCAGCTTTAGGAATTTGTTGACTTGTTTGCACATCCCCAGTGGTGGGAATCTGCTACATCAAAAATTAACATGTCCGATTGCTGGATTACAGTCTGGCTTTGCATTTTTGTTGCATCTGTGTGCAGCAACAAACCTGTAGGGCCAATCTAGATGACTCAGGGTTCAATCACATGGAGGTTTAATGTGGATCTGCTTTTTGCAGAGCCTTTTAATTTGGACCATTTGCATAACGTTTTTGCCAATGCAAGTGCATTCAGCTGCTATTGCCTTTAAATCCGGATTTGAAGTGGCCTGCTTTGGCTCTTGATTTTGAATTCTTCCAAATCCAAGGCACACTCCTAGCATACATGGGTACAATGCAGACTTTTTTTTGTTCTTGCACTTATGTAACCAAAACCTATGCACAAGAGAGAGATTAGCAGACTTAGTGTAACCCCAAAGTTTGCAGAATATGAAAACATCTGTAAGAAAAACAACTTCTAAGAAGGTGAAAAATCTGAAATTGGTTTGAAAATCTGCACCCCCTTCGGTGCCCACCTGCTGTGTGGTCATTTTCTCTACTGTTTTTGGCTGTATGGGTTGTTTGCCATTTTAGATCCTCCCTTTCTCCACCCCCTACGTTGTTTATGGACATCATTTTGTTTCCTGCTGCTGACAAAACAAACTTCCGGTCATTCTAGCCTTCCTTTCCCCCACTTCCCCCCCCAAAAAAAACCAAGTTCCCTCCCTCAGTCCTTTAAACCAGCAATGCGCTCCATTTTCTTGCTATTTTTACTTTTCTCTCAACATATATTTTTGTATGTTGTGCTTAGATGTATGCCACCGTACTCATCTCACTCCTCAGTGGCTCCAGGAGGGTGGCAGCAGCAGCGGTGGCAGCGAAGGAGCCCCCGCTTGGCCCTCATTGTGTCTCATATGCTCTAGCCTTCCTTTCCCTCACTTCCCCCCCAGCAAGTTCCCTCCCTCGACCCTTTAAACCAGCTATGCGCTCCATTTACTCACTATTTTACTTTACGAGCCGGGCAAGGGCAGCTAGGGGCAGCAAGGGAAGAGAAGGGGTACTGCACTGCCACTCTCCCCTGCACCTCTCTCTGCTGGGAGGGGGAGGAGGACCCACTTTGTTCCATGCCAGTTTGTGGAGAAGAGACCAGATGGGTATTTAGGACTGGTGCTCGGGCCATAGGCGGGCAAGCAGCCCCTACTCCCGTCCCCTTCCCTTCAAGGTGGCAGCAGTGGCAACGGCAAGCAGTCCTGCCGGCCAGCAAAGGCTGCCTTCCCTACAGCCAGTGTGAAAGCTGCCCGCAACTGAGGAGGAGGGAAGAGATGCAGCCCAGAGAGCAGGACTTGCCGCGGGCTACACCAGGGCGGCCCTGCTTGGTTTTCTGGAGGGGAAGGAGAGAGGGGTTGACCCAACCCCCCCATCTAACACTTTCCAGCCAGGACACAGCCTGGGGAAAGCTCCTGCTGAAGCCCTGTTGCAACTAAGGTCTTGTTCACAAAGAGGTTGTGTGCACACACACACAAAAACACAAAAATATACACACTACACTATAACCATTTAATTCCTTCTTCACAAAAAAGGGCTTTGTCTAGAGGAAATGAAACTGACAACAGAAAAAAAGTAATTTGGTGTCAGTTGCACCCCCCCACTGTCTCCCGGCTTAGTGTGAAATTGACAGAAAACCCCTCCCCTTCTCAATTAGCGATGGGGATGTTCCAGAGGGAGTTAACATGTAAATCTGGGGGTGGGGCCACAAGGAAACAGTGATACTAATAAACACAAATGTGTGTGAACGCAAAACAGCAAATTGGAAGGTAGGGAGGATGGACGTGTGTGAACTGTGGAACTCTATCGTGAAGGGAAAAGCTTCATATTCAATATGGATTTTAGCTCCCATGTGAACCTGGCCTCAAAGAAGGAAACTGACTAACTTTTTACCACTTTTAGTGCCTCCCGCACCCCTCCCCCTCCCTCCCCTACCACATATCAAAGTATAACACACTGCCCCCTTTGTGATTTTTTTTTTATGCTATAAATATTCTTGCAGGAAGATAAACCTCTGGCAACTAATAGCAACAGAGATATTCTTATCTCAGCTATTTAGTTTGTTTTTTAATCCTCTTAACCATGTTCAATCATTCAGTTTTTAATCATAAGCCTATTTATATAGATGCTTCCGCCCTATCCCCTTCACTAATCTATTTCCAGGCCTCTGAAACACCTTCGTACTCAGCTTACATAACTCTCTTCATTCCTAATGACTTCAGTCTCTCTTGCTTAGTTCTTTAACTTTACTATTAACTACAAGGAGAGAGTTTTGTGCCAGTTGCTTTCTGAAACCATTTCTTGTCTTACAAGTGCCAGTGTACTGGAACTCCTTGGTTGTAGAGTAGTTGTTGAAAACACTTCAATAAGACGAGCTAAATCGCCTATATTCTGTGGCTTGTACAGAAGAGGCAGCAGTATACACACTTGCCTTCCCTTTTGGAACCTTGAATTCTGCATCCAATTGTACAGTGCCACACTGTTCTCACCAAGCATTCTGTTAGAAGATTACATTTTAAATTGTGTGGCATTGCATTCTTTACTATAGCTTGCTTAAGGGGCAGCAGGGAGCTCCTCCGCAGAGGCTACTGATCCCTTTACTTATACACATTGCGGAGGAAGACAAAATTCTTCACTGTTTCAGAGCTGCTTCCCATGTTCCAATTTGTGATATCATCATCATGATTATGCCATCAATGTGCTTTGCAGAACAACATAAGTACTACATGCAAGTCCTGTGCAAGTGGTCTTCTCTTCTCACAGTATTGTTGCGCACCTCCCCAATCTCCGAGTGGTGAGATTTCCGGGGTCCCTGTGCTCATCCAGGGTTTGGTTTCCTTTGGGAAGAAGGTCAGCGGAGACTGCGGTGTCTTTATGAAATATGGTTTGTTTATTTACACACATTCCAACCTGATCTTAGGATGGAGGGGGGTTCAAGGCATCAGCAGTCCAATATCTAGCTTTTCCACCTATATTACAGGAGGCACCCCAAATGCCATAGTGCAGAGAGCCAGTCTCTCTGCCTGCCTCCAGTTACCAGCCTTTCTCTAGAACTTCCTTACACACACTCTAAGCACAAACTTCTGCTAGCTGCCGGGGGGGGGGGCTGTCCTGAAGAGTTTCAATGACAAAAGGATCTTCCTGGCCCATTTAGCAGTTGCTGGGCAACTGATAGACCCTTTCTCCTACCTGGCCACTCTATTATCTTAACAAAAGAGGCTCATCTGACCAGCAGAGTGAGTTCCTCATTCTAAGACACAGGATTCCAAATCAGAGGCAGGAAGGGGACCCACAGGGATCATCCATTCTAACCCCCATACTCATAACAGTATTGTGGAGTAATAGAAAGCTTGCGGATTTCATGTCACTTGGATGACAAGTACCCAAGTAAACAGGCAGCAGAAAATGATGGCATTTCCACTGAAATCAGGGATTCCAGGGGTGTAACTCAAGGGCTAGTTATGTTATAAGTAAGTCAACCAACCAAGAAGGGGGGGTGTTGCTTATCAACCAGGCAGAGCAGCATGATCTATGCTGAGGTAGCATGTACTCTGTTGGCTGTGTAGTTCTGAGGAAGTTTTTTCCTTGTATGTTTTGTTGTATGTCTCCCTACTCCCTGTACAAGGCGTGAACTACAAAAGACAAAACCTCACTGTTTATTTCTCCTCAAATTATACACTGTTTTTGTTCATTTTGCCCAGTAACTATTATCAGGATTTTTTCTCTCTGGACTCCATCTGCATTATTTAAAAAAAGACTTTTCTAACAAGGGGTTGTCAACAGGTGACTCCAATCTTCAGCCCTCTCTGGCCTCATCATGTAAATTTGGCCTGGCCAGAAATTGTTTAGCATGGCGATGGGATGGGAGTTTCAGCCCAATCCTTGTCAGAATATAAGCAGCAAGAAGGTGAACAGCAGATTTATAACAGGGATGCTCTGCAGCCTATAAAACCAAGCAGCATGAAGTTTTTACCACAGCATGGAAGGAAAGCTAAACAAAATGGATAAGTATTTGGGAATTTGGGGAGAGAAGTCTGGCAGAAACTGTGAGTGATGGAACTCGACAGCTCTGTCTGTAGGGGAAGGGACAAAGGAAATTTGGAGTGTGTATAAGAATTATATGAGGTAGCAAAACAATGAGTTGTCAACTAAGTCCTACTCAAAGTAGAGCCATGGCAATGAATGAACCTAAGTGAGTCATGTATATTTACTTCAATAGGTTGACTCTGAGTGGGACTAGCCTTGAAAACCACCCAGTGTTATTTGAAATTTGTGTTCCTGGGAATGGGAGGAGGCTGGGACTTCCTGTAGGGATAACAGCCTCTATAGTGGCAAATTCAGAAGTGCAGGGTCCCTTCATGATAGAGCCATCACCACCCTTTTTTTGCTGCTGGGTTGAGAATGAGATCCTTGTTAATGCCTTCTCCCACAAGAGACATCCCTAGCAGCCAATAAGCATCAAAGGGGAGAGTGTTAGCTAATGACAAGAGTCTTCTCAGTGGCTGACATAGATCCTTTCACTCTGATTGGCTCCAAACAGCAAGAAAGAACAAGGAATCATATTAAAAGATTCTTCTTAGTGACTAGTATACTCCTCTTTCATACTGATTGGCTCATAGGATGCTGGAGACATAAGGATCTTGCTGCGACCCTGCTCCCAAAGAACTAAAGGGCCTAAGCCCTCCAACCCCCCCCCCAGATCCTGGACAACTACACCCCTGCTCACCAGGTCTCTTCTAAAACCTTTCCTACTGCAATTTGCTGTGTACCTCTTAAAGAGAAAGAAAACTAACAAATGGAAACTGAAGACAGAATGAAAGCAAAGGTGCCAATCGTAGAGTTGGAGGGGGCATAGGAGATCATCTAGTAGATCCCCCTGCTCAATTCAGGATCTGCCATGCACAGTACAGTGACAGCACCCCTGACAGAGGATGATCCCATCTCGGCATATACATCTCCAGCAAAGTAGTGATGGCTGCTGCCCATTGGGACTGGTGGGCTGGAAGGCAGAGAGGCAGACAGTGGGTGGAGTCAAAGCCAATAACAGGCAGAGCCAACTCATTCTGGTTTTGTCCCCATCTTCCTCTCCCTGCCGAGTTCTACAAGGGTAACACTGAGACTGAGGAAGAGGAAATCGACAGCCAAGGCCACCCCCTGGACTGATTATAAGTAAGAAGGCAGGCAGGTGTAGGCTGGCTAAGGGCAGAATGAGGTTGGTGGGGCAGTACCCCACTAGCTCCAATGGACCAGCCTCCACTGCAGGGAGGAAAGTTCACCACCTACTGAGGCAGTCAGTTCTGCTTCCCAATGGCTCCTACCATGAGGAGGTTTCTCTGGGTGATTAGCTAAAATCTCTTTTCCTACAGTTTCCGCCCATTAGTTATGACCTGCCCCCTAGAGCAACAGAGTACAAGTCTGTTCCGTCTGCTGTGTGATGGCCCTTCAGATACTTGAAGACAGCTCTCATGGCCTCCCCTTAATCTTCTCCCCTGCTAAGGTGGGGAGTACAGCCATCCATTATCTACCCTATCGAATAGCACTCATTGAAGCAATTGCTGCACAGCACTCAAAATCATAATGAATGCTATTGATGAGGTGTGGTGAGCTGCATTTTCCCAGGAACAACATATTTCTGTGTAAGTGCTGGAAAAGCATGATATTCCAACAACAGAAGCACTTCCCTGAAGGAAGATGCCTACATCCCACACATCAAATGAGTCATTTTAATAGCACCCGCAATAGCATGGATAGGTCTGTAGCAACACCAAAAGCATTAGCCTTTATGTTTAACTTGTAACTGCTCATATTTTTAAAAGGAGCATTATTCTTTGCTTCCATAGCTATTGTCAGGAAACTGCTGTAGGGAAACGGTTGCTTCAAAATTTCCAAATCCTGAAAGGGACACATGAAACACAGCTCAGAAGGAGACCAGAATGCACTGATCTTGCAGGTTTCAACAAAGAAATGTAAGAAATGCTTCTGGCTTGTTGAAGGTGCAGGGTACTTCTGACACCATGTACTATCCCATGGGTTAACCACCCCGGTCTAGAGACTGACAGTCCTACACTGCAGATTGGCTTCTCCCATAAGAACCTGCTCATACACTGAAGTCATCTTTGGAGAACTTTCTCTGGGTCTCTCTCTCTCTTTCATTTAGGTGTATAGTGATTAAAAGAAGGGCCTTTCCAATTGTGGTGACCTCCCTTTGAATAGATCTTGCCAGGTAGACTCACCTGGCACCTACTCCCAGGTCTTTTCAGTGCCTAGCAAATGACTTTTTGTATTCTCACAAACCTTTAAAACCTTGGCAGAATATAGTCTATCTTTTATTATGTTGCAATCTATGATTAGATAGATAGATAATTTATTTCTATACACACACACACACAGAGAGAGAGAGGGAGAGAGAGAGAGAGATGCACGAAAACCTCTTTACTGTTCTGCTCTTTGTTTTTCATTGATGTATTGTGATTTTTTAAACTGTTTTATGTGATTGTTTGCCACCATGGAACTAGTCATGCTGAAGGGCAAGGGACAAGTTCTCTAAATAGCATACATATGTTAAATAACATCTATTTTGTTGTTGTTATCTGCCTTCAAGTCGATTACGACTTATGGTGATCCTATGCATCAGTGACCTCCAAGAGCATCTGTCATGAACCACCCTGTTCAGATCTTGTAAGTTCAGGTCTGTGGCTCCCTTTATGGAATCAATCCATCTCTTGTTTGGCCTTCCTCTTTTTCTACTCCCTTCTGTTTTTCCCAGCATTATTTTTTCTAGTGAATCCTGTCTTCTCATGATGTGTCCAAAGTATGATAACCTCAGTTTCATCATTTTAGCTTCTAGTGACAGTTCTGGTTTAATTTGTTCTAACACCCAATTATTTGTCTTTTTCGCGGTCCATGGTATCCGCAACGCTCTCCTCCAGCACCACATTTCAAATGTGTTGATTTTTCTCTTGTCTGCCTTTTTCACTGTCCAGCTTTCACATCCATACATAGAGATTGGGAATACCATGGTCTGAATGATCCTGACTTTGGTGTTCAGTGATACAACTTTGCATTTGATGACCTTTTCAAGTTATCTCATAGCTGCCCTACCCAGTCCTAGCCTTCTTCTGATTTCTTGATTATTGTCTCCATTTTGGTTAATGACTGTGCCGAGGTCTTGATAATCCTTGACAAGTTCAATGTCCTCATTGTCAACTTTAAAGTTACATAAATCTTCTGTTGTCATTACTTTAATCTTTTTGACGTTCAGCTGTAGTCCTGCTTTTGTGCTTTCCTCTTTAACTTTCATCAGCATTCGTTTCAAATAATTACTGGTTTCTGCTAATAGTATGGTGTCGTCTGCATATTTTAAATTATTGATATTTCTCCCTCCAATTTTCACACCTCTTTCATCTTGGTCCAATCCCGCTTTTCGTAGGATGTTCTGCGTATAGATTAAATAAATAGAGTGATAAAATACACCCGTCTCACGCCCTTTCCAATGGGGAACCAATTGGTTTCCTCTATATTCTGTCCTTACATTAGCCTCTTGTCCAGAGTATAGGTTGTGCATCAAGACAATCAGATGCTGTATCACCCACATTTCTTTTAAAGCATTCCATAGTTTCTTACGATCTACACAGTCAAAGGCTTTGCTGTAATCTATAAAGCACAGGATTATTTTCTTCTGAAATTCCTTGCTCCATTCCATTATCCAAAGTATGTTTGCAATATGATCTCTGGTGCCTCTTCCCTTTCTAAATCCAGCTTGGACATCTGGCATTTCTCACTCCATATATGGTAAGAGCCTTTGTTGTAGAATCTTGAGCATTACTTTACTTGCATGGGATAAGGCAATAGTTTGATAATTACTGCATTCCCTGGGATCCCCTTTCTTTGGAATTGGGATATATATTGAAGACTTCCAGTCTGTGGGGCATTGTTTAGTTTTCCATATTTCTTGACACATTTTTGTCAGACTTTGGGCAGATTCAGTCTCAGTAGCTTGTAGCAACTGTATTGGTATGCCATCTGTTCCTGGTGATTTGATTCTTCCAAATATTTTAAGAGCAGCTTTTGCCTCACATTCTAAAATTTCTGGTTCTTCATCATATGGTTCCTCCATGAATGAATCTGTCATCCTGGCATCTCTTTTATAGAGCTCTTCAGTGTATTGCTTCCATCTTGTTGCCAGGCCCAGCCTCCAAGAGGTCTTCTGTATCTTTAAAAGTTGTGGAGGGGGGAGGGAGAATTCCACCTTGTGGATTTTCCCATTACAGAGTTGCAAGAACACCTGCACTTGGCTAACCTTCTCTTCTCCTAAAGATATAGGATCAGGATCAGGCCATGGACCTGGCAACCCTACTACACTATCTAATTATATCTTAATCCTACCCAGGCCAACCACCACTCTCTACCCCCATTCCTAATTTATCTAACTGTCGAAGCCACAGAAAAAAACCAAATGACTCCCTAAAACCTCCCGTATATTTTAAACACAAACCCTCACTCAGTCCCTCCTCCCAACCAGAGAATACAACACCCAATCAGAGACATTCATAGAATCATAGAATAGTAGAGTTGGAAGGGGCCTATAAGGCCATCAAGTCCAACCCCCTGCTCAATGCAGGAATCCAGATAAAAGCATTCCAGACAGATGGCTGTCCAGCTGCCTCTTGAATTCTTCCAGTGTTGGAGAGCTCACTACCTCTCTAGGTAATTGGTTCCATTGTAATATGGCTCTATCAGTTAGAGCCAAACACTCCCGCCCTCACATTCCATTTTACCCTTTCCCTCTCTACTTACCAAATATAGACATATATTAGCAAATAAACATAAGCAAAAGCAGGAATACATATTTACATAGTCTTACGATGTCACAGTCAACCCCTCTTCCCAGGGATTTTTGGGGATTGTAGCTCTGTAAAGGGAATGAGGCATCTCCTAGCAACTTTCAGCACCTTCACAAACTACACTTCCCAGGATTCTTTGGGGGAAGCCATGACTGTTTAAAGTGAAACAGTGTGGATGTGGCCAGCAACAACTGTGGTTCAAATTTGGATGCAAGGCTACATGTATCTGTTGTAGAATAAAAAGGTGGGGAAAACCTGGAAAAATGATGATACTGTTAACAATATTTTCCTTTTGGAAAGGAAAGGGGCTTTCCCTCTGACCGATGCCTACCCACCCAAATATCAATAATTTATGATATGCAGACGATATCATACTACCTGCAGAAACCAGTAATGTTTTGAAACAAATGCTGTTGAAAGTTAAAGAGGAAAGCACAAAAGCAGGACTACAGCTGAATATCAAAGAGACTAAAGTAATGACAACAGAAGATTTATGTAACTTTAAAGTTGACAACGAGGACATTGAACTTGTCAAGGATTATCAATACTGTGGCACAGTCATTAACCAAAATGGAGACAATAATCAAGAAATCAGAAGAAGGCTTGGACTGGGGAGGGCAGCTATGAGAGAACTTGACAAGGTCCTCAAATGCAAAGATGTATCACTGAACACTAAAGTCAGGATCATTCAGACCATGGTATTCCCAATTTCTATGTATGGATGTGAAAGCTGGACAGTGAAAAAAGTGGGCAACATATTCTAATATAAGGGCAAATATGTACAGTAGGGCCCCACTTATACGGTAGGTTAGGGACCAGGCCCCCGCCATAAAGTGGAAATCACCATAAAGCGGAACCCATTGACTATAATGGGCCGCATCGCGCGAAAATGACACAAAAATGCCGTAAAATCACAAAATTGGCTTTAAAACAGGGGATTTCCCCGAATTGAAAGCTGCCGCATCAGCGGAACACCACAAAACGGAACGCCAGTAAGCGGGACCCTACTGTAGCTATTATAAGGGCAAATATAAAGCTGCTTTAGGCATGGAAGCTTGTGTGTGATTTTCCCTCTCCTTTCAGCTTTGGTATCTGTCAGCATCTGCAATGATTTAGCAGCTTGGCAGCTTGGTAGATGGTCAAATAATGGCCAATGTACCCAATTAGCTCATTTTAGCAGCATGCAAGATAGGTCAAGGAGCGGTCAATACGGTTAGCTCATAGCTCACCTGATCCTTATCTGAGGGGCTAACGAGCTGGCCTTGCCAGGGAGGGGTTTGACCGTTTGATGTGCTGCCAAGGATAGCAGCTCCAAGCCTTATCTAGGAGGGCTTATGAGCTAAGGCTGCCAAGAGAGTAGCTTTCAGAGGTCAAGATGATCTGCTGGCTAGTAGTGCCAATTAGCACAATGTCTTTTCACTTTGAATGTACAAAAACAAGATAATCAATCAAGTGTTATGATGCTTCAGATCAAAAGCTGTGATGCTTCAAAGATAGTAGCTATAACTTGTTCTCATTGCAGGTATTTGCCAATAGATGTATTCATAGAATCTCTTTGATGCTTAGCTTGATATAGGTCAATTAATCATGTATTATGCTGAGAAGCAATGATTTGATGTAAGATAGCAACTAATCATGTATTTGTCACCATTGTGCCTTGCCAAGGATTTTGCTATATAAGTCACTCTTGTTGCCCAGTTCGGGGTTCAAACTGGTCAACGTTCTGTGCAGGGACCTTGCAGTCTGTTCCACTTATTGGGTATGCCTGAGTGCTGAAAGTTACTCGATAAACTATCTCCTTGTGAGAAAACCTGAATCTGTCTTATTGACTCCTTGGTATTCCTCTCAAACCTGAAAGCCCAAGGGCCCGGGCAATACAAAAGTAAATAAGAGAAAAATCAACTTAATATGAAATGTGGTGTTGGAGGAGAGCTTGCGGTTACCACAGAATGCAAAAAACACAAATAATTGGGTCATTAAACCAGAACAATCATTAGAAGCTAAAATGATGAAACTGAGGTTACCATACTTTGGACACATAATGAGAAGACGATTCACTAGAAAAGACAATAATGCTGGCAAAAACAGAAGGGAGTAGAAAAAGAGAAAGACCAAACAAGAGATGGATTGAGTCCAGAAAGGAAGCCATAGACCTGAACTTACAAGAACTGAACAGGGTAGTTTATAATTGGAGGTCACTGATTCATAGGGTCGCCATATGTTGGAATCAATTTGAAGGCACATAACAACAACAAAGCATGATTGCACAGGAGTATTGTTGTTGTTAAATCCCATTCAACTCAATATGCATGCAAATGATCAAACCTACTCTACCCTACCCCTCCCTCCATCTTTGGAGATGCAGCCCTGATTGCAGATGTTGCCACCACGCATCATATGCTCAGAGACACATGTTACCAAATTCTTCCAAGCTACACAGGAAGTGGATTGGACTGTGAAAGACCACCCCAAATTGTGTTTGCATTTTGACAAATTTGTAAGGAAGTACAGTATCTCAGAGAGGAGGCCAGGTCTCCTGCTCCCCTGGTGCATTCACTATAGCTGCCCAATTTCCCTACTTTTTAAAGATTGATAGAAATATCTGTTGGCTATTGATATGTTCTTAAACCGCACGTTTTTTTGCCTATTAGTGAATATTAATAAATGTAAAAGCATTTTACACTGCTGAACAATGTGCTACATTTGGCAAGTTGCAAAAGGGTTGCTGATTGCTTGAAAAGAGCTCTATATGCATACAGGATCAATGCAACTTTAAGTTGAAAACACATAGCACAACAGGCCCTGTTTTCCTGCCTCCATATGTTGAGTATAATGTGTAGGGCCGGCTCCAGGAATGCTGGGGCCCTTGGGCATCAGCTTACCCTGGGCCCCAGCATGTGCGCGCATTTGCTTTCATGTTCACGCTCGCGTGCAGCCCACCCCACCCCCACCTACCTATCTCCTGTCTTTTACTATTGCCATTAACTAAGATGGCGGCTGCGGTTTCCCTAAAGGGATGGAGCCTCCGCCACCATCTTTGTTGATGGCATGCATGTGTGCTATGCTTGCACATCTCTGCCATCAACTAAGATGGCGGCAGGGGCTTCAGTGCCTTAGGGAAACCACAGCCACCATCTTTAAGGGCAACGGTAAATGACAGCAGACAGGTAAGTGGGGAGAAGTGGGGGGACGTGGGGAGTGTGGATCATGGAAGGGGAGCAGAGGGGCAGCTGAGGGGCCCCCTGTAGCTCCAAGGGCCTTTGAGCCAGTGCCCAACCTGGCTGCCCTTTAGAACCGACCCTGATAACGTGTGAAAAGTAGTAAGGAGGAGACTAATTAGAATCAGGCTAAGTGATTCTAACTGAGAGCCTGTGAGGTGTATTAGTTAACTTATCAGACTAGATCCAGGGTTTGTATCCTCACACAGCCATGGGGAAGGGCTGTAGATCTAGGTAGACTAGTAGCCTGATTCATTTGACTCAGTATAAGGTAGCTTCCTATGCTTCTTCTTATGTTTCACTAAGAGGCCTTGGACCTGTCACCTGTCTCTCAAAGACTGTACACACACCATGCATGGAAAGCACATTATTTCCCCTACAGAATCTTGGGGACTATAGTTTACCCCTCACATAGCTACAATTCCCAGCACCCTTACCAAACTACAGTTCCTTAGATTCTTTGGAGGAAATAATGTGATTTAACTGTATTGTGTAAGCAGCCTAGCCTATTTCACAGGGTTGCCATGAGGATAAAATGGGAAAGGATAGAACCATGTATGCCACCTTGAGATCCTTGGAGGAAAAGTGGGATATGAAGGGAAGGAACAACAGAGGAAACAAGAACAACTCCAGGTCCAGTCCAGGTATGGTATGAAAAGGCAAAACTTGCACTTAAAATGAGGTCAGGAACACTAGGAGCCAGTGAAGATGTTTTAATGCTAACACTCGTGTTAAGAGTGATCGGTTCCAGAAATCAGCCTAGCCTCCTGCCTTCTCCACAGTTCAAATGGATTCAGGATTGTACCACACTTCTTTTTAAATGGCTGATACTTTATCAGTCTCTGCTGCTTTCACCTTGTCAGTTCAGCATTACTTAAGCAAACATTCTTATATATTTTCTGTCACATCCCAAAAAATATAGGCTAACCAGGCTGTTGGAAATCCTCCCAGACTGTGACCATTATGAAAAATGCATAAAGGTGACAAAAGAACGGATGAGTTTTTTAAGTATTATTCAGTACGTTTGCAAAATGCTTTGCCTCAAGGCATCAGCCAAGCTAGGCTTTATCGGCTGACTAAATCCAGACAAAAGATGCCTGCATACCTCTGCAAACACTTCACTGTTGCTTTTCTACAGTTTCAGTTTGCTGGCAGACTAAGAGAGATGGGGGAGAAAATCAAAACCTGTGAGGACAGAGTAGACATTTAAAGTGCTGCTAGATGGGGGTGGGGACTCGGGAGAGATTAGATCTGAGTTCTGTGTTTATTTCCACAATTGACTGAATTGACTAATTTTAGTGCTGATTAAAATGCAGCTTAAGGCAGGCTCACATGGACATGTTTCAGGAAGTTATCCTATGCATAATTTACTGAAACCAATCAGAGTTATGCAACAGTACAGTTGTCCTCTTAAGCCTTCTTCAGGTATTATGTAAACACATCAGTTATCGTGTGAGGGCGGGCAGCAGGGGACAAGTGTGCTAGCTCCACTCCATCCATAACCATTTTTGACCACAATGCACAGGGAGCTGCCACTGATAGGAGAGATTCCCTGCTGCAGACAGTCACCTTCCAGTCAGTTTGTGGAAGGCAATGAAAATGGGTACAGAGGGGACAGAGCTCATGCATGTATCCCCACTGCCACTGCTCACATGACAGCTTACATGCTTTAAATGGCTTTATTTCTAGTGCTTTTACTGGGGGTTCGGGTAGGAGTTGATAACCTCTGGCCCTCCAGATAATGCTGGACTGCACTCCCACCATCACTGACCATTGGCCATACTGCTGAGACTTGGAGTCCAACAACATCTGGAGGGCCACAGGTTTTTCACCCCTGGGCTAGGGGATCATATAGGTGAGTAGTGGTCGTTGGCGTTAGATGTAAATGTAAATTAGATGTAAACCAGGGTGAGTGCCTGGTGGGCATAGTTTCTGCCCCCTTGAGTGAGAGACAAGGGGGAGTGTTTAGTATGAATGTTGGAAAGAATACGTGTGTGCATTATTTGGCTGTATGTAGATTTGAGTGGTTGTCATGGTGATTTTCATGGTATGTACATGTGAGTATGCTGTTTTTAGGATGTGAGGTTGAATTATGCGAGCGCTTATAGAGTGTGATTTGAGGTAAGCGTGTGTTGGTTTAGAAGGCTGATATGTTTAAATACGAATGTGCTGATTTTGTAAGGATGTGTTTGAATAAACTAAATGATCTTTTTTCAACTGTAGTTAGACAAAATTCTATTATAAAGGTGGGCGGCTGTTTTAATTGTTTTGCTTTTTATTATACTGTGATTAAGAAATAAGCTGATTTGTTTAATCTATTATGTTTAAACATAAGCTTGTTTTAACTTGTTTTTGTTTTCCTTGAAACTTAGGGAATATTCTGTTTAGTCTATTATGTATATTATGATTTTTTCTTGTATTTCTTGTACTTAATTTTATATGCAGTGTTTATATTATATTGATACTAAAGAGGATGTTTTGTTCAGTTAATTGTATTTTATTGACTGTTTTTTGTAGTTGATGTTTTTACTTGTACATCACTTAGAGTTTTAAATATAAGTGGTATATAAATAAATAATAAATAATAATAAATTACACCTTCTATTAATAGATAGAAAACAAATAATATGAAAATGGACTGACAAACAAACCCTTAGCAATAAAGTTTATAGTCCATTAGGGACATTGGTAAACCTCCAAGTTGATCATCAGGGGCTAAAATAATATCCATGTCAATAAAGTCTTTAGATGTTGGAACATTTTAGTTTAGGAGAGGGGGAGACATTTAACCAAAGACATGGCAGATTTTCTTAAAGGGTGCTATTCAACTATCATATCCCATCAGTTCAAGAATTTCCACTTATGCAATGGGACATTGCCCTCCTTCTCTTCCCCCTGCCTGCTCCATTTGCTCTACCCAAATCTGCTCCAGAGGGTTGGGGAAATTCCTAGAACAGACTTAGGGGGTGCATGGGGGGAGAAGAGGAGGAAAAGGTTCCATTATGCAAGCAGAAATCTTTGCACTGGCAGAACATTGGATGCAACCCACAATGAATAAGAACGGGGACCCCAGAAACAGAGAGAAATGATTCTCAGTTTAAACATTAGGAGTTAGGCTTATCTAATGGAATTAATTGGTGGTAGGTTAAGGGCATGCATGCAGTACCAGAAACACATTTTTCCACTTGTTACAATTGCAAGACTTGATTCTGGGTAGCACGGCTGCATTCAACCATCCTTATATGGCTCGTACCCAATGTTACATTCTTAATTAGAACATTTCAGGGTTCAGCTGTGGTTCATTGCCTAGAGCAAGGGCTGCCAACATGGTGCCCTGAAGATGCTCTTGGACTACAACTCACATCAGCCCCATCTAGCCAGTGGTCAGGGATGATGGAATTTGTAGCCCAGCAACTTCTGGAGGGCACCCTGCTGGCCACCCCTGCCCTAGAGAATGAGGCACATGACTTTCCCTAGAGAACGTAACATTGCCTGGACATATGTAATATACAACTTTCCCTAGAGAACCAAAACTGCATGTCTTCCTTCTGAACTTTTGCTGTGACATCATCCATAACTTGAAGCCAACCACTTAAAGTTAAAAGCGGGTCATCAGTTAAACTCAGCACCCAACCAATAGCATGAAGCTGCTTGCCGCTTTCACTGTATCAGCTTTGGACAGATTTTTAGAAGATCTTCACACCCACTGGGCAAAATTGGATGTTTTGCTCTTCATGGATATGTGAGCCAATCATTGGGAACAGAGTGATTAAATTCAAGCCAACTGCAAGCTGCCACTTCAGAACTCAAACAAAACTTAATTTTTTTTCTCCTTGTATGTGTTTCCTACATAACCGTCATCTTTGCCTTGCCATTTATATAGCTGCAGAAGACTATTTTCTTGTCAACCATGTTCTATTGCACTGACATTATCTCTTAATTATGCAATTATTTCACTATGTACCATAGTTGGAGCAATAAAATGTTTGAAGTGGTTTAAGCAAAGGTAAGTATAAAGGTTTCTCTTTTCCTTATTCAAAATTATTTGATTGATTAAGATGTTTTTGTGTGAGCTAAGGAAATGAATTGTACAATTAGTGTTAGACAACAGATTAATAAAATTTCCTGGCAGCTGATACATGTCTGACACTTGATCATAAAGCATGTGGCAATGGGCACTAGAAATGTAATCACATCTTATTCTGCCAACATATCTGTCACTCTATCTCTGCCACACTTTCCTACTGCTAAGTTTAAAAAAGGTAAAGGTGTCTCCGCACTTATAGTGCGAGTCGTTTCCGACTCTTAGGGTGATGTCTTGTGACGTTTACTAGGCAGACCGTATATATGGGGTGGGATTGCCAGTTCCTTCCCCGGCCTTTCTTTACCCCCCAGCATATGCCGGGTACTCATTTTACCAACCACGGATGGATGGAAGGCTGAGTGGACCTCAACCCCTTTTACCGGAGATTCAACTTCCTCCTTCCGTTGGAATCGAACTCCGGCTGTGAGCAGAGCTTCGGCTGCATTACTGCCGCTTACCACTCTGCACCACTATTTGAAAATAGTTTATAGAGGCAGTTTGTGGCTACATGATATTTACACTAGGGGAAGGGCTGTAGCTTAGTTGTGGAACACATGCTCTGAATGCAGAAGGTTCCAGAATCAACGTAGATAGGGCTGGAAAAGACTCCTGCCTGAAACCTTGGAGAACTGCTTTCATTCATTGCAAACAATACCGATGGACCAGTGGTCTAACCCAGTATAAGGCAGCTTCCTATGTTCCTATGTTGCTGTGTGGCCCATTCATACAAGAAATTCATCACTTGATGTTGTAGCTATCACTTGATGAACATGCATGCGTGAAACAGTCCTTGCCTTGGTGATGAGCATATAACTATCTGTTCTTATATTTTAGGGAAACAATTACCATGTGATGATGATAATTAATATTGATTAATTAGATTTCTTACCCACCCTTCACCATAAGGTCCAGGGAAGACTGCAACAGCATCAAAATACAATATTAAAATTAGTTAAAATAATTTACGAGAGAGAGAGAGAGAGAGAGAGAGTAGATTAATAGGTACATGTGACTTTGAAGCTCACTGGAGAACTTTGGACTGCTCACTCCCTCTCAATCTAACCTACCTTCCAGGACTGTTGTGGGGAGAAAAGGAGTGATGTCACAGCCCTAGCTTACAGCACAGTGTCAGAGGTGGAAGAACTGGTTACATCCAAGGCTGCTGTGCTGGGGAACAGGATCAGTTTCCTGACACTAAGCCTAAAGCTGGTGGTCAGCAGCCCACTGAGCCTGGAGCTGGTGGCCAGGAGCCCACAGAATGAGAGCCAGAATCCTCAGGAATGCCTTCACCTGACCACAAAGAGTTGAGTCCCTCCTGCACAATCGTGCTTCCTGAACAGTGCAGAGATCGTGCCAAGCAGGAGGTCAGAGAGATAAAAAGAAGCACCCATCTTCAGATCATGTGTTGGTCCTTCAAATATATACATTCTACAAACAGTGGGGGTGGACCTTAGCAGGGATGGACAGTAGGTAGTGGCTTACAAGGCCTTAGTTCACCTCCAGCCTTCGCTGGAGCAAGATGATCACTAGGAGCTGTCCCTAGTGCTACAACCACCAGCCTGTCCTGTCAGGTATCAGTTACAGATAAATCTACAGCTATAGACAAGTGGGTGATGACGTTTGGATTTGTTAATCACTGTGAGACCACTTCTGCTGAAGGGTGGGATAATAATTGATTCAATAAATAAATGTTTTCTAATGTTTTTCAAGGCATAGTATCTTGTGCTTTTATCACATGAAATAATTCCTTTCACAAGTTCACTTATCACATTAACATTGCAGAAAAAAGTCACCTTGTAGTGAACTGTTGATCCAAATCATCCTCAAGTATAAGCTGCTTGAGTCAGCTCTAATATCTTGTGTCCATTCTAAATGCTACTAGTGGTGTGGAAAAACAGATGAGATAATTATCGTAGCCACGAAATAACTGACTATCATGATGGCAAGTATTCTGGTGGCTCTTTGGTGAACTTGTCTCCTCATTCATATGACTCAGTTGTATAACTGTAACAAAGAAAAGAGCAGAATACTGAAAACATTTATGAAGTGCAGCTGAGGAGTGGGAGGGGTGTGGTAAAAGTCACATCTGCCTATTTCTCCTTACAATTGCATTTGAAAGAGCAGAACCCACATCAGATACAAGAGATGGCAATATTATCTTCCACCCACCATCATCTCAGAAGAATCCCTCCTCATCATATTTTGCAAGTGCTTGTGGAATGTTTTGCTGGAAATCCAGATACCTGTTTGGTCTTTTTAGGTGACATTGACAAAGTACCTCCATTCTTATTAGCAACAAGACCAGAGGTCCATTCATCTTTATTTATTCTTGGCAAGTCCAGACATCTGTGATTTGCCTGATGGAGGAAAAATGTGACTAAGATTCTTCAGTTCACATCAGCCTGTGAAGAAGAAAGTGGGTGCCTGACAGTCATCCACCACAGGAACATGGCTGATAGTCATTCTGAATATCTGCAGAGGCAGGCATCATTATAAACACAGTACTCTGCAAGCAAATGCTTGTAATTGCTTTCTTAATGGTTGTTTACATTATAAACTCAAATGCTCACGATTTTGCTACAGTTAAAGCTACTGTCAAATAAACTATGGGTAGAAACACATTTACTGTTGTGCCAGTTCCAGTGTGTCCCACCCCTTTTTTCTGAATATAGGAGCACATGACGCTAGTCAAACTCTGCCCCTTTTTACTCTAAAACCCTGGTCAGATCAGTTCATTGTTGTTGTTTTAATTCAGCTTCAGGCAGATTTCACAACTGATTGCTAGATCAACCCATCTACCTTCCAGGTGTGGCTAATGAAAATGCTTTGTTTCAGGCTCAGACAGAGACAGTGATTGACCCAACACTTTCCTGTGGGCATTCCTGAAAGGTCTGAAGTCAGCAGTGGGGAAGAGAGGTGTGTCCAGCAGAGGGCAGATTTGCTTCAAAACACAGCCAGAAAGATCATTCCCGCTGTTTTTGAAGTGTCTAATGTGCCCACAGCCTATCTCTAGCTTATATTGATATGAGTTAACAGCTCCATATTCTGAGACCTGTATAAGGTCTATCCAAGCTTCAAGGTGATTTTTTTTAACAAAATGGTCATCATCAGGAAGTTCATTTTGCAATTAAGTTCAAAATCTATATGATGGAAAGCCCACCCTACTGTAAGATGCCTTCTTCTGTTGGAAGAATGAAGAGCCTTACCAGGTAAGACTATATGATGCAGCTGCAAAAAAAGATTAATGCCATTTTGAGCTGCATTAATAGATCACAGTTTCCAAGTCATAGGAAGTCATTGTTCCACTTCATTCTGCAGTAGTCAGACTGGAGTACTGTGTCCAGATCTGTGGACCACACTTTAAAAATGACATTGACAAACTGGAAAAAGTTCAGAGGAAGTTGATTAAGATAGTCATTGGTATGGAAAACACTGCTGAGTTTTAGTCAGGATATATAGTTGTGTTGTGTTTTTTATCTAGGTTTTGGGAACTTTTATTGACTGTTATATTTTTAATTGTTTTATGTAAGCTGCTTGAAGATGTTTTATTATATTAAGTGGTATAAAATTATTAATAAATACTTTTTTTAGAAAAAAATCTTACGAGGAATAGATGAAGGAACTAGGCACCTTTAGCTGACTGAAGGGACGCTGAAGGGCTGTTACAAGGAAGAAAGGCTTGTTAGCTCCAGCCTCAGAGAGCAGGAACAGATCTAACAGACTTTATTATTTTTTTATTTATTTCTATACCACTTAATATATATAAAGATGATCTCTAAGTGGTGTACCAAAGTGTAAAACAACAACAAATGTTATAAAAATATGCAATAAAACCATAATATAAATAATACATGCATAATAAAGCAAATTAACAAATAAATACCAAAACAATTCCTTTGCACTTCCCCACACATCATCTCTCAATCTCTTGGCTCTCACCCAGAGCCTAACAGACACAAATCACCCCCAAAGTCTCACAAGAAAGGTTCCCAGCTTTAAGCTACAGAAGGGTGGATTTCAGTTAGATGCTGAAGTTATTCATATTGTATGGATGTAGCATTGCAATAATTTGCACTACATTTGTTATACCCAGATCTGAACAGTTGGTGAGTCTCCCCATCTGTCACCACGATGTTATGTATCAACACTTTCTAATCGATGTCGAGTCCAAATTCCCACCCAGTTACAATGTGGTGCTTTTTAAATACCCACAACAATTTTGTAATCATCATTGATCTGATTTAGCCACAGGTGCCTTATGGCAGGGAAGATACTGTTTCTATCTTTCATACAGGAGTTATTTCCCACAGATGACAGCAGGATCAGTGATGCAGGCTGAGGCACATTATTCCAATTTATCGAACAACAAGACATCCCCACTGTTCTTCACAAAGACAGGAAGGATTATCCAACTCTGACTCAATAAACTAAAAAGAATACAATAGCAGCTTTCTTAATACATCCACCTGCCTGTATGGAAGCTCCCCAAGGGATTCATTATTTTACATTTCCATTGCCTTTACTCTGGGATTTCTAACGAAATAACCAGCTGTTGTGCAGGCATGCAAGGCTTCAGCTATAGCTCACTATTACCATCTCTGTAACTTAGGTCCATGGTTTAAGGATGTATTCCCCTACCTCACTTCAACCTTGGGCCCCCAGATGTTGTTGGACTACAACTCCCATCATTCCTGGCCTTTGGTCAAGCTGCCTGGGGATGATGGCAGTTGCAGTCTAACAGCATCTGGGGACCCAAGGCTGAAGAACACTGCCCTACCCCACCAAAGTCCTTTCAAGGTTACATTTAGTGGAAACTCATACTGCAGCCTGGGCAAAGCTTTGGAAAAGTTACTTTTTTGAACTACAACTCCCATCAGCCCCAGCCAGCATGGCCACTGTATTGGGCTGATGGGAGTTGTAGTTCAAAAAAATAACTTTTCCAAGCTCTGAGCCTGGGACACGGCAACTAGGAATAAGATCTCATTGAGCACAACACTGAATTAGGGGTTCATGATCTTTCCTGAATTATGACATTCACCTGCATTTCAGAGCTGGCGCGGCTGCAATTATGAGCTGCGTGAGCCAGGGCAGGAAGTTTAAAATCTAGTTAAAAATCCTTTGCTTCTTTAGCATAATCATTACTCCATCCCAGGTTCTTGCCCTTTCCAGTGTGTGTGTTAGATGTGACATTCATTTATCCATTTATATGACTGATTTAGATCCCTCCTTTCCACACATCCAGAATGAAGATTCAACAGTAGGAATTGGTAAAGAGGTTTTATCTTTATTAAAATATAACAAAGAAGAGCTTGTTCCAATCCGAAAGTACAAGTGCAGGTAGGTGCCCCCTGTAGCTCCAAGCAGAAAATCTCCTGCCCATTGCTAAGGACCAGACACTCCACAGCAGCTCCCTCATCCTAGCTGATGTGGAAGGAGGCAAAACACCATCTTCTCATAAAGGGAGGTTGTATGTGTGTGGCCTGCCAGGTGCCAGCCACCCCTGCTGCTCAGCATTCAGCAGGTGGCACCTACCAGGCCCTGAGAGAATCAAACCAAGCAGCCTCCCAAGCCTGTCAACAATAGAAGGAGGTTAGTGAAGTGCCCTCCACCCAACATGCCTGAGGCTGCTAACTATTATCAAAGCCTCTCACCTGCCCACACTAGATGCCATATGAACCAAATAGCCAAATAAAGTCCTAGCCCACCATAAGCCAATCAAATTATGAGAATTGTGATGTAGGCAGAAAAGAGTACACCCAAAGGCCAATTAGTGCACACACCCCAAAAAATTCCTACTCAGCCCTGAATTGGCAAATGTGCAATGCCCACATTGCTCATAGGGTGGGAGGGCAGAATACTGAGAGAAGGATAGCTCAGCGGAGGGGCAACCTTTTTATAGGCAACCCTTTGCCCTGAGCCCATTGGCCAAGAGAGACCATGTGATATGGAACAGCCAACCCCCCATCCCACCCCAGCTGAGCCATACAGAAGAAAGCAACACAGGTTTCCTTCCCCCACAAAGTGGAGTAAACCCACTCCCAACTCAAAGTTGGGAGCGATCCTGCCACCACTTAAGCCTTCAAAGCAGCATACAAATAGAGCAGGGTGAGGTATCCAGACTTTGTCTCAGTTTAACTTGAAATTTATCCACACACACACACACTCTTCCCCCAGAGCCAATCCAATTACAGCAGCTTTTAGGAAGGCTGCACCTCTCACTCTCACTCCTCCCCCCCCCCAGCACCCTGTTACCTGGGTCAACGGGGGCAGAAACAAGTGAGGAAGTAGGAAGACATTTTTCAAAGCAACAACTCTACCCTCTGCTTTCAGTTTTCATTGTATATATATAATTTTATTAGGGTTTTTTCTTTAAAAAGAATGAAGATAATATATGAATTATATAATTATGATTACATAAGAAGCTGCCCTATGGTTCATCTAGCTTATTGTACTGTCTACACTGACTGGCAGCAGCTCTTCAGGGTTTCAGGAAGGAAATCTTTCCCTGCCCTACCTGAAGTTGCCAGGGATTGAACCTGGGACCGTCTGTATGAAAAGCAGATGCTCTGCCGCTGAGCTATGGCCCTCCCCATGCTATCTCTGCTTTTGGGTTTTGATATGGGCCAAAGAACAATTTCAGGGCCTGTAAAGCTCATCTTTCAATTGAAGTGGCCTTTTATGAGCCCCTGAAGTTTAAGAACCTAGCACAGGAGAACTTTGCTGAAATTCTTGCTTACAAATTCTTGCTTACAAATGTGTTTGAAAAAAATGTTCACAGGATCAGCAGGGGTGGACTTCTACATGTAGCTATCCTGCCCTCAAACAAAAGAACAGATTCTCACACCCTAAACCTGATGTCAGTTCACTCTCTGCCTTGATGGTGGGACAAAGGGTAAGCCCTACCAGAAAGCACCACCCCAAGCCAAATCTGATAGCAGTTAACATTGCCAAGATCAAGGCTACTTCTCTACACAGCTTTGGGAAGGGCTATAACTCACTGGCAGAGCAAATGCCTTGCATGTACTGTTGGATTCCAACTTGTCACTGGAGTCTCAGGTGGCTTCTGTGGGCAGGATTGTTTATGCCCAACTTGGGCTAGTTTGCCAGCTATAGCTGTTCCTATAGATCAGAATAGCAGAGCTTGGAAAAGTTACTTTTTTGAACTACAACTCCCATCATCCCCAGCCAGCATGGCCACTGGATTGGGCTGATGGGAGTTGTAGTTCAAAAAAGTAACTTTTCCAAGCTCTGGAATAGCCTGCCCTCAGTTGTCCATGCTCTAGTGACTTTCGGCTTAGACTACTATAATGCACTGTAGATGGGGCTGCCCTTGAAGATGGTCTGGAGACTGCAAGTACTGGAGACTGCAAGCAGAATGTGACTGCTGGGTTGGTAATTGGGGTAGCCCAGTGGGATCATGTACCACTGGTCCTGAAATCTCTGCAATGGCTGCTAGTAAGCTATCAAGGCCAATTCAGAATGTTAGTACATGTCCCGTCCAGAGCCGAAAGAATGAGGCGGGTGCGTGTGTGCAAGTAAATCTCGTTTTATTAGAGTAATAGATACATCAAAAGCATTGCGCTTCATAGGAAAACCTACACTAACTCACTAAAGACCCTAACTATACTTTAGACATGCTCTGCAACATGTGAAGGAAGTTGACGCAACGACCCCCCACTGAAAGCGGCTGGCTTATATAGGAAATGTCTTCGAACGTAATCTCTGACTCCTTCGTAATTCCTGTCTCTGCCCTGCCCGTTTCTCGCGGCGGCGGGAACAGGGGGAAAGGGGGCACGCCTCCACTGCTCATCAGAAGACACCTGCTCTCGAGCAACAGGCTCAAGGTCAGCGGGCAGCGCCACACTGGATTCCTCGTGGGAACTGCTTGGGAAAGGAGGGGCTGGTTCTAACTCTGAAGCTTCCTCCCACTGGTCCTGTGCATCGACTGGGGGCTGCGCGCTCTGCTCCTCTGCAAGAGCGTTACTCATGGGAACTGGCTGAAGAGCAGGCTGTTCCCCTCCTCCACTATCCCGCTCAGACACAACAATCTCCAACTCTGCTTCTTCTGACTGCGGAGGTACTTGAAACTCATGCCTCCCCCTTTCCTGTTCCTTCTGAGTTGACTGTCTCACAACATCATCCCCCCCTCCATGCTTTAACCCTTCCCATCCCTGAGGTCTGGGTTTCTCTGGATAAGCCTCATGGAATTCTCTCACCAAAATCGGAGCGTGCACATTCTCCTCTGATTCCCAGGAACATTCAGTTGGATCGTACCCCTTCCACTGAATCAGGTACTGAAGACGCCCTCGGCATTTTCGTGAGTCCAAAATCTGTTCTACTTCGTATTCCTCCTCCCCCTCTACCAACAACGGCAGTGCGGGCTCCACCCGCGGGCAGTGAGGATCGAGGCCAGCATCCTTTGTCAACAATGCCCTGTGAAAGACTGGGTGCATCTTAAATGTGGATGGAAATTTCAGTCTGTAGACCATGGGGTTAATCTGGGCCTCCACCTCAAAGGGTCCTACACGCCGATCTTGCAGTTTATGACACCGACCAGGCATAGCTAGAAAACGTGTAGAGAGCCAAACCTGGTCTCCCACTCGTATGAGGTCTCCCTCCCTCCGGTGCTGATCAGCTGCGCGTTTGTAATCCACCTTGGCCTGTTCTAATTGTTCTTGGAGTATTTGTTGCATAGCATGCAGTTCTTGCAAGTAATCCTCAGCGGCAGGGACTGAGAGACTGTCTTTTGGGGCAGGGAAGGCTCGGGGGTGGTATCCAAAATTGGCGAAGAAGGGAGTCTGCTGTGTGTGCGAATGCACGGCATTATTATAGGCAAATTCTGCTAAATGTAGATAAGACATCCAGTTGTCCTGCTGATACCCCACAAAACAACGTAAATATTGTTGCAACACTGCATTGACCCTCTCGGACTGCCCGTCCGTTTGGGGATGATGGGCAGAGGACATTCTCAGCTCACTTTGCAGTAACTTCCACAACGCTTGCCAGAAACGTGAGGTGAATTGTGTGCCCCAATCCGAAACCAGGCTGTTTGGCAGACCGTGCAGCCGATACACATGTTGCACGTACAACTTGGCCGTGTCTTGAGCACTTGGGAGCCCCGCACATGGAATGAAGTGTGCCATTTTTGAAAAGGCATCAACGACCACCAAAACTGTGGTTTTCCCCTGCGAGGGTGGAAGGTCTGTTATAAAATCCATAGTAATCATTCGCCAAGGTCCCCCGGGAGAAGGGAGGGGTTCCAGTAGTCCCGGCGGCTTCCCAGTGGCATGTTTCGCCCTCATGCAAGTGGGGCAAGAGCGAACGTAATGCTCCACGTCCTTCTTCACCTTGGGCCACCAGAACTCCCGAGTGACAGCTTGAATGGTCTTAAAAACCCCAAAGTGGCCTGCCGTGGGGGCGTCATGGCACTGGCGTAATACCCTCGCAGTTCTCCGGGGGGCACATAAACAGCTTCCTGATGGTGCAGTATGCCATCCTTCCATATAAGGTCTTTCTGTTCTGCCTGGGGTAACGCGCTCTCTCAGGGCCGCTGCTCCTGCGCAAAAGGGTCCTGTTGCTGCGCTTCTCGCACTTCAGTTTCCCAAGAGTCTTGGCAAGCTCCTACTACTGCCTGCTCAGGAGGGATTATGTACTGTAAAGGTTTTGGGGTGGGGTTCCTCAGAAATTCTGGCTTCCTCGAGAGGGCATCAGCCCGCTTATTCTGTGCTTGGGAGATGTAATGGATTTTGAAATGGAACCGCGCGAAGAACTGAGCCCAGCGCACTTGCCTCTGATTGAGTTTTTGGGTGGTATGAAGACTCTCCAGATTACGATGGTCCGTGCGCACCTCAATTTCATGCTGCGCTCCCTCCAGATGGTGTCTCCAGGCTTCAAAGGCATCTCTAATGGCTAACAGCTCCTTTTCCCACACAGTGTAGTTTTGTTCAGAGTCTGTTAACTTTCGGGAAAAGTAGGCACAAGGCATCAGTTCTCCCCCTTTTTGACTCAGTTGTAACAAAACCGCTCCGAGCGCTACGTCTGACGCATCAGATTCAACCACAAAAGGGAGCGCCGGGTCAGCATGCTGTAGTATGGGTTCGGTAGCAAACCGTCTCTTCAGGCTTTCAAAAGCCTCTTGTGCAGCTTCTGTCCATTGGAAAGGCCCTGAGCCCTTCAGGCAATCCATGAGCGGTGCGGTCTGATGGGAGTAGCCGGCTATGAAACGACGGTAGTAATTTGCAAAGCCCAAGAAGCGTTGCAAGTCCTTCTTGGTCTTGGGGGGTTGCCACGTGAGCACACAACATACTTTTTCTGGGTCCATTTCTATTCCTGCTAGAGAGATCCTATATCCCAGAAAGTCCAACGTGGTTAGGTCAAACCCACACTTTTCCAGCTTCGTGTAAAGACTGTGTTCTCGTAACTTCTGTAGCACTGTGCTCACGTGTGAGTCGTGTTCTTCAAGAGTATTCGAGTAAATCAAAATATCATCCAGATAAACTATCATGAAACAGTCCACAAAGTCCCGGAATATGTCATTCATGAAATTTTGGAAGACTCCAGGTGCTCCCGACAGCCCATAGGGCATTACTAAATACTCAAATTGACTGTAACGGGTCTTAAAAGCCGTTTTCCATTCATGGCCCGCCTTAATCCTCACCAAGTTGTAAGCTCCTCTCAAGTCTACTTTCGTGAAAATTTTAGCGGAACGCAACCTCTCCAACATTTCTCTAATGAGTGGCAACGGGTAGCTATTAGGGATGGTGAGCTGGTTTAAGGCTCGATAATCATTACAGGGACGGAGTTCCCCCCCTTTTTCTTCACAAACAGCAGGGGTGCACCAGCTGGAGACTGTGAAGGGCGAATGAAGCCTTTCTTCAAATTAGCATCCAGAAACTCTCTTAACGCTGCCAACTCTGGTTCAGATAGCGAGTAAATCCGCCCGGCGGGGATGCATGCTCCAGGCACTAAATGGATGGCACAATCATAGGGCCAGTGTGGAGGGAGTTGCTCTGCTTCCTTTTTATCGAAGATGTCTCAAAAACTCTCATACTTGGCGGGTAAGGTTATCTCCCCTGAGGGTGAGGTCCCTGCCAACACCTGTGGCTCCCCTTCAGACTGGCAATGCTGATGGCAGTACTTGGAGGTAAATACCACCACAGCTTCATCCCAAAAGATTGTGGGGTTGTGCCTCACCAGCCAAGGCATACCCAGCACCACCAGAAAACGCAGCAAGGACGCCACATAGAACGACAGATCTTCTCGATGCCCAGGGACCTTCACCTCCAGTGATTCAGTCACCCGAGTCACCCCCCCAGACTTCAGGGGCCGGCCATCTATAGTTTCTACCACCAACAGCTGATCCAGTTCCCTTGTGGGAATAGCGTGGTGTAGTGCCAACTTTCGATCTATGAAACAGGAGGATGCTCCGCTGTCGATCATCGCCTTGGCTGAGAAACTCGCGCCAGAGGGTAGAGTGATGCAAATAGGCAACAGAAGAGCCCCTTGGGAGGGAAGGGGTCGTAACGGAAGCTCAGTGTTTGTAGCTCCCCCCAACTCTCTAGCCTTTACGAGAGCTGGGATTTGAAGTTTTCCGGCGGCTGGGGTTTTCTGGTTTTGGCTGCACAATTTCTAGCGAGGTGTCCCGATTTACCGCAATAAAGACACAGTCCTTCCCTTCGGCGTCTTTCCCTCTCCTCCTCTGTCAGTCGGGGTCTAGCCCCCCCAATCTTCATGGGCTCCTCTCCCATTACAGCAGGGATGCCAGGATTGGGCACGGGGCACGCGTGAGGCAGCGGGGCAGCAACCTGACTATGAGATGGCTCCATTCTTCACTCCAACTTTCTTCCTTCTAAGCGGCTGTCTATCTGCAAACTCAGTTGAATCAAACCCCTCAGTGAGTTGGGGTGTGTGGCACGCGCCAGTTCATCCAACACTTCAGGACTCAGTCCATTTCTGTAGAAGTACATCAAGGCTGGGTCATTGTACTCCGTCTCCTGAGACAACACTCGAAAAGCATTCGTGTATTGTCCTACAGACCCCGCCCCTTGTCTCAGGGTTCCTAACTGGCGAACCACCGTCTCCTTCCTCTGAGGTTCTCGGAACATGTCCCCCATCGCATTCTTGAAAGCATCAAACTGGCGCAATATCTGGTCATTGCGAATCAAATACGGGGTGGCATATTTTGCCGCTTCCCTTTCCAATAAACTGATGATGAACGCCACCTTCGCATCATCCGTTGGGAACTCAGCTCTGCGCACTTGAATGTACAACTCACATTGGGCTAGGAACGTGGCAAGCTGTTCACTCTGGCCCCCGTATCGCACGGGGAGCCCCACTAGAGATTTCACAGGGGCTGCCGCCCCGGGAGGCACAGCCTGGACTTGGGCGACCAAGGCATGGAGATTCTGGTTATCCACTTGCAAGGCTTGTGTTGCGGTTCTGAGGTTTTGGTTCTCGGCTTGTAGGGCTTGTGTAGTCACTTGGAGGTTCTGGATCTCGGCATACAAGGCTTCCAGGGTGATAGGTACTCCCCCTCTTGCTCTGTTCTGGTCCATGTCATCTGCCATGGGAACAGCTTTGAGTAGGGATGGTGGTTGAGTCAAGCTGTCCCGTCCAGAGCCGAAAGAATGAGGCGGGTGCGTGTGTGCGAGTAAATCTCGTTTTATTAGAGTAATAGATACATCAAAAGCATTGCGCTTCATAGGAAAACCTACACTAACTCACTAAAGACCCTAACTATACTTTAGACATGCTCTGCAACGTGTGAAGGAAGTTGACGCAACGACCCCCCACTGAAAGCGGCTGGCTTATATAGGAAATGTCTTCGAACGTAATCTCTGACTTCTTCGTAATTCCTGTCTCTGCCCTGTCCGTTTCTCGCGGCGGCGGGAACAGGGGGAAAGGGGGCGCTCCTCCAACTGCTCATCGGAAGACACCTGCTCTCAAGCAACAGGCTCGAGGTCAGCGGGCAGCGCCACACTGGATTCCTCGTGGGAACTGCTTGGGAAAGGAGGGGCTGGTTCTAACTCTGAAGCTTCCTCCCACTGGTCCTGTGCATCGACTGGGGGCTGCGCGCTCTGCTCCTCTGCAAGAGCGTTACTCATGGGAACTGGCTGAAGAGCAGGCTGTTCCCCTCCTCCACTATCCCGCTCAGACACAACAATCTCCAACTCTGCTCCTTCTGACTGCAGAGGTGCTTGAAACTCATGCCTCCCCCTTTCCTGTTCCTTCTGAGTTGACTGTCTCACAACAGTACACTATACAAACCCCTGAATGGCTTGGGACCAAAGTACCTAAAGGAGCACATTTTTAAATGTTTTTTTTAAAATGGTACTGTTTCAACATTTTGATGGTTACCAGACTGGGCTCTTTTTGGAGGAAGGTCGGGTTACAAATTCAGTCCATCAATCAAGTCCCAAGTTCAGTCCCTGACAGTAGCAGGGTGGCAGCCCTACTTTCTGGCAAAATGTGGTCATGCGACCACTATGTGCTTGATGATGTCATCAAAATAAACACCATGTGACTGACAGTGACATCACCAGCTGTCAAAACAAATGCCATGTGCTCAGTCACGTGACTGGAAATGATGTGTATTGCAATGGCTGGAAGTGACTTATTTTGCCCATGGCCAGATATGATGTGAATTGCAAACAACCAGATATGACATAACTAGATATGAACCCTGTTAAAGAACCATTTCTATCCCCCTGTGATTGGTCAAAGAGTATCATGCAATCCCTCTATGAAAATGTCAGGCCACTGTGGACCAATAGGGAGAGGTTTTAGTCCCTGCAGCAAATTGGGTTGTTGGAAATGGGTCCATTTCCCACCTCATTCTTTCATTGGCCCAAAGAGGGCATGTGACCCCTCTATGAACATGACATGGTCCAACAGGAAGAGGTTTTAGTCCACATGACAAAATAGTGTGCCAAAAATGGACCCCAAAGGGGTCCATTCCCACCCTCACTCTGGATTGGCCCAGTAGGGCCATGTGACCACTCTACAGACACATCACCCTACCTTTGGCCAATCAGAAGACCCCTGCCCTATACTGAGCCTACCAGTCTGGAGAGGACTGGCAGATTTTGCATAGGAATCCATTTTGCATGCCCAGGACATTCTAAGGAGAGAACATGGAGACAGACCGCATGCCTTTGAGGCCTACAGAGCTGACTACCCCACTACCATTGCCAAGATCAAACACCAGAAAATGTTATATTAGCACCAGTTCTGATGATGAATGTTTCTTACTAACTAAGCTGTTAAAAGAGGAAGAGAATGAGCTCAGCCAAATGTGGAATAACATGTTGGATGCAATTTCAGTAGATAACTCTGTAATGCAGGTACGTTAACTGGGGAAACTGTTTGGAGAGCTGCAAAATAAGGAAGGACTAGTGAAAGGGAGAGGGAATTAAAACATGTCCTTACTTTTCTAGGGATCTGCATCCACTCAGGAAGCTAGTTCCCAGCCAGCACCAACATCCCAGTGGAAGATGGCATCAATAAGAAACATTCAAATACTTGTATGCTGTGGTGATTATTTCTGGACCATAGTGTAAAACAAAGAAACGTCTGTGTTTAATTTTTTTCCTAACTCTTTTTAGGATTCTGCAGATCTGACAATAGAGCTGTTTCTGCTTCAAATGTACCAGAAGCAGTAAAAGGGATCAGCATACCTAGTGCAAGAACCATGCAGCTATTTCATTGGTATACAAACAAACGAAATGCTTAGAGACAGCTGACTCTAGGATAAAGGAAGAAGAACAATGGCACACAAAGTAGGTGTGACAATGCACTAACGGCAGAAGGATGTTAAATTTCTGAAGGTATGCACTGCTGGTCTTGATGGAAGTAAATTTCACTCAAAAGTAAAAGCAAACATCCATATGGGTGACACAAGAAACTAATACTTGTCATGTAACTTGCTAAATACTTGAACACTACACTAACAAACAACTGCAAATATACAAACATCCTGAATTTGAAAATTCTTACAAAACTGTTGGTTACCCATTTTCAACCAGTAATGATTTGAAATGATTGCTAATGAAAGTTTAAGAGGAAAGCACAAAAGCAGGACTACAGCTGAACGTCCAGAAGACTAAAATAATGACAACAGAAGAGTTATGTAACTTTAAAGTTGACAATGAGAACACTGAACTTGTCAAGGATTATCAATACCTTGGCACAGTCATTAACCAAAATGGAGACAATAGTAAAAAAATCAGAAGAAGGCTAGGACTGGGGAGGGCAGCTATGAGAGAACTAGAAAAGGTCCTCAAATGCAAAGATGTATCACTGAACACCAAAGTCAGGATCATTCAGATCATGGTATTCCTGACTTCCATGTATGGATGTGAAAGTTGGACAGTGAAAAAAGCAGTTAAGAGAAAAATCAACATTTGAAATGTGGTGTTGGCAGAGAGCTTTACACATACCATGGACTGTGAAAAAGACAAATAATTGGGTGTTAGAACAAATTAAACCAGAACTATCACTAGAAGCTAAAATGATGAAACTGAAGTTATCATACTTTGGACACATAATGAGAAGACATGATTCACTAGAAAAGACAATAATGCTGGGAAAAACGGAAGGGAGTAGAAAAAGAGGAAGACCAAACAAGAGATGGATTGATTCCATAAAGGGAGCCACAGACCTGAACTTACAAGATCTGAACAGGGTGGTTCATGATAGATGCTGTTGGAGGTCGCTGATTCATAGGGTCGCCATAGGTTGTAATCAACTTGAAGGCACATAACAACAACAAACCCATTTTCAGATTCAAAGACATGTGCCCATTGACTTGGTCTTTTGAGCCATAGAAAAAGTACATTGTACCAACAATTATGTTTTGTTGAAAAGAGAACTTTTTTCAATCCTTCAGCTGAGATGTGTATCCCCCACAGGTCTCAACAAAGTTTTAGGAATAACTCCCTTATTGTAGTTAATTGTAAGACAGGCAACAGTTTGATGTGTCTCTTTTATGGATAAGTATTTACTTCCATGTAATACTAATTTGTATTTAGATGAGAACTACACACCTTTAAGAATGTTTTAAAATTCTTCTGCCTTTAGTGCATGGTTACACACAACTGTGTGGGAGCTGTTAATCTTTCTTCTTTTTAAGAACCAGCTGTTTGTAAGAACTTGGTTAGTTTGCTACACCGATGAGACAGCAGCATGAGACTTCCACTATTTTGATTTTCTCATCTACTGTCTGTTTTCAGGTTCATAACAAAAATTTTGCAAGAATTTTCAAATTCAGGGTATTCATATATACCCTTTGGGGTCCATTTCTGACACTCCATTTTGCGGCGCCGACTAAAACCTCTCCCTATTTGTACACAGCAGCCTGACGGTTTCAGAGAAGGGTCACATGATACTCTTTGGCCAATCACAGGGAAGCGGAAATGGTTCCCTAACAGAGTTCATATCCAGTCATGTCATATCTGGCCATTTGCAATACACATCATATCCAGCCATGGGCAAAATACATCACTTCTGGCCATGTGCAAAACACGTCACTTCCAGTCACACGACTGAGCACATGGCATTTGTTTTGACAGCAGGTGATGTCACTGCCGGTCATGTGGTGTTTGTTTTGATGATGTCATCAAGCACATGGTGGTCACATGACCACATTTTGCCAGCAAGTAGGGCTGCCATACTGCTCCTGACATTTCCAGGGAGTCTTGGGAAAGACCCCTGGCTGAAAACCTGGACGAAGCTAGATGGACCCAAGGATCTGACTTTATACTGCTTTATACCAAGGCAGCTTCCTGTGCTGCTGTGTTTGTTATAGACAGGCTTGATGGATGGGCCATTTCACCCAGTCACAGCTGATTTCAGTCATCAGCTTCATAATAAGTCCTTCATCGTAGGCCTGGTTCTCTTACAAACATTTCCAAATGTGCTCAGAAATAAACCTTCCTGATTTCCGTTGGACTTATTGTGAGTATAATTAGGAAGGCAGCCTTGTATGATTCAGTTTGCATCTCACAGACAAGCAACATGTTCAAGAAACCAATCACCCTGAAGTGTGTTTATAATGGCCCTGTTCACACGTTACAGTCAACGAGTGTACAGTCAGTGTACCTGGGTACAGAAGTAGTCGGGCTGTACACTCATACAGTTATTCACATGTAACATTCAACGAGTGTACAGTCTGTTATATACACATTTGCTGCCAGGGAAAGAAAATGGCTTCAATGACACTTATTAAATGCGCCATTGAAGCAATTCCCTTTTACTGGCAACAAGGCAAGGCATGCTGGGTCTGTTATACTTCCCGAAACTGTTTCTTGTCAAGGGCTGCATTCAATAGAGTGTTGGCAGAAACAGGAATGTAGTTTTACTCTTTTCATTTTTCCTGCAGATTCTTAAGTTTTTAAAATCAAAATACTAACCTGTAACTATCATAATTATAGTTATTAAAATATTGCATTTTTCATTGCCTGTTATTAGAGTATGTATGGGTTTTGATGTAGGCTTTCATGGAACAATCCTATACATGTCTATACAGTCCTATAGAGATCAATAGGACTTACTCATAGATAAATGTGTGAAAGTGCAGACCTAAATATATTGAATATTTATATATGAAAATATTTTGAGGGGGCTGCAACAAAAACAAGCTGCTTAAAAGATTATGAACTGAAACTATTCTTCCAACATGGTACACCTGATTCTTTCTTGAGGCTATCATGCGTTTTAATACACAAAACTACACTCAAAATATAAATGTGGGGGAAATTATTTATCAGTTGGGCTTTCCAGCCTACTGCTCCCACTGTAACATACTCTGTCCCCTGTGACCTCCTCCCTCCAGGAAGGCAGCTTGGCTGCCAGGAAGGAAGGGGGAAAGCGGCCTTTCCTTGCAGCCTTGCTTCTTTTTGCTTCACAAAAAGCCCTCTCTTTCTGAGTAAGGACGTCATCAGTAGTGGTAGTGTGAGGAGACGGCAGTCAGTAGTAGTAATTCCCTCTTCTTTCTGGTAACTCCACCTCAGCCTCCTTTGGTGTCTGTCATGTATTTTAGAGGCAGATGGCTGCTTTTGGTGCGCCTGAAAGATGCTCTAACACTTGAGCAAAAGTCTTCCCTTCTCATTTGGAGCAAGGAGGAGGTGTCATCTGCAGTGGCAATGGGGAGCAGACAGTGTCCAAGGAGTGAAGACTTTTTTAAAATAATAATTAATTTCTTCACTGTTCGCAGCCCCTTCCGGATTACTTCACACATACTCAGGTTGGGAACCACTGATCTATGTCATAATATTTAGCTTTTGGATAGCACTTTAAATGCAGGGTGGGCAGAACGTAGATCAAAATGTATTGGTGTATCTCAGGATGACTCACAGAAGATCAGTGAGGATTTCAGACTCCTGTTTCACAATGAAAACAAGAAAATGACCACCCCACAATTATACTGCTGAAATGAAGAAAGTGGGGGGTAATCTGAGTGGATTTTTGTGTGGAAAGACTGTGAGCTCATCTCAGTTCTGATAACCCTGTGCTCAGCATCTTCTCAGACACCATGTTCTTTCATACTAGATGTATGTCTTTTGCAGCTGGCTGCAGTTGGTGGTTCTTGAGGTTCTAGTAAAACGCAGGGTGGATCCCTGACTCTGCAATAGCAGTGCTCTCTTAGTAATGGCAACATTGCCACTCACTGAATGTGACAAGGTGCCTGCAAGTTCAGGGCTGGTGGCACCACCATCCTGCAGCACGTGGGCACACACCTGCAAGCTTGTGCTGCATTCCACCAAAGTACCTTGCCATCTCTGTGCCACTGCCATTCTCCCCCTCCCCCATGTATCACTGCTGACCTATGTCATCAAATTATTGGAAGAGTCTTGGCTAAATTTCTCTTCTTGACCTTTAAGAGGAAATAGAAAGCACACAACAGAATTTACCTTACAATTGATTTCAATAGGTTTTAAAAGACCAAGGAAGAGAAGTATAGTGGGTAATTTATATTGGATTTATAGAGGTACTGTAGTGTACAAGTTCTGCAAAAGCCAGTGTGGTGTAGTGATAAGAGTACTGGGCTAGGGCCTGGGAGACCTGGATTCAAACCCTAATTCAGCCATGAAACTCACTGGGTGACTTCTGGGCTAATCACCTTCTCAGCCTAAACTACCTCATAGGGCTATTCTGAGGATATATTTGAGAGGTGCAGGACTATGTATTCCACACTGAGCTCTTTGCAAGAAAGTTGAGACGTAAAGGAAATAAGGCATTAAATAAGATTAAGGCTACAATCCTTTGCACAATTACTTGAGAGTAAGCTCCATTGAACTGTGAAAGTTACTTTCGATAAACCTGCTTGGGATTATGTTGTTAAGATACAAGGGATAGCTATTACCTAAAATTTCTATTATTTATTGATAACTATCATTTCTGAACAATGTGTTACCTAGCCATTAAGTTATTTTATTATTGCAGTTGTGATAGCAGCTATTATTCATTACCTGCACAGGGGGGTTGGAGCAAGGTTTGGAATCTATTTGTGGCACTATCCTGAATAGTATGTGTACTACTCGTAACAAGCAACAATAAGAGTCACATGATGACACATTGAACATTTGACAGACATTATAAATTATAATATTTATTGATAAATCACCTAGTATTTAAAGGAAAGGACTGAATTTAGAAGTTAAAGGCTGTAATTCTATATTCACATTCACTTCAGGAGTAACCCCCATTAAACTCAGTGGAACTTACTTCTGAGTAAACATGGCTAGGACTGCACTGGACTGTGAGCAGACACAGAGGCAAACTCCCCTTCCTTTCTCTGCCCCCCCCAACTGTTTATTTTAAGAGGCTAGAATCCTAATGCTTCTTACCTGAGAGTAAGTCCCACCAAACTGAATGGAATTTACTTTAGAGTAGGCATGGGGTTAGGATTGTACTTTAACAATGTAAACAGTCCTTGCCTAGCTCTAGCTTCTCTGGCAGAACACTTGCTTTTTTTAAAAATTCAAATGTGAATCCTGCAAAGCTCTCTCCTCTCCATTTTTCCCCTCTGTTCTTTTCTCAAACTCATTCATTGCCAGCACACAGAAGCACTGCTCTCAATGGGACTTACTTCTGAGTAGACCTTTTAAAAATTGCAGTGAGTCCTTCAAAGCTCCCCCCCCTCCCCGTTTTCTGCCTCTTTCCTTCCCTCAAGCTCATTCGTTGCTTCAGGCTGGTCTCCCTTCCCTTCCCTTGCCCCCATTTTAGTTTTACTCTTCTTTCCCTCTCCGTGGCTCCAGCAACTGACGTTTCCTTCAGCACACTTCTGATTGGCTGCTGCTGCTGCTAGAAGGACAGCTCAGGCTGTCCCCGGGGGGGGGGGGGAACTAATCGCTCACGATCAGTTCCACGGATGCAGCATGCAGGGAGAATCACCACATAGAAGAGGGCTTTTTTCAGGAGGCCTGTACACGTGGTGATTTTTGAAATCACCGAGTGTACACTCTTTCTCACAAGCAGCTGTACCCAGGTACAGGGGGCTTGTACCTGGGTACAGAGTAATGTGTGAATACCCCTAATCTTATGGCCATATAAATTGAGGAAATAGCACTTTTCTTAGCTTTGTACAACTAATGACTAAATATATATATTTGAATGGCCACTGATAGCTAGAAATTGCAATGATTGCTTTTGATATATAGTGACGTCTAGCTACCTGATACACTTCACCTGATGAGGAAGGAGTTACAAGAAACAGTTTGGCAGCTTTGAATACAGCCCATGTGATGGGGAATTTTGTAGTTTGTTGGACTGAGAGTCCTTGAGTAAAATCAAAGAACACAGGCTTGCAGCAAAAAGGTAGACCTTTATTGGATGACAAGCATACTCTTGGTCAGTCTCCCTCTGAGAGGAGAACTGCAATATGGCACTGGTTGCCTGGGGTTTTATACATTTCACGACAAAGGCTTTAGCATCTACCAATCAGGAGTTAACACATCAGTATGACATAGGTATTACAGTATTGCATAGGCATTGCTCAGATATTGCATAGGCATTGCATAGGTACTGTACTGTACTTTCTGCATCATGTTTGGTGAATTTGGCTATGTTCAATACTTCACATAAAAGTATATTTTCACTGTGAGCTAAGCATTCTAGCTAATGCAATCCTTCCTACGTCTTGGAGAGCACAAGGATGTTCAGAGATGTTCAGTGTCTATTCAGTGTTACCATAATTGTTTAGAGTTCTATCTGCTCCATACAAACCAAAACAATCAAGGAAGACAGCTCCAAGAAGAAAAGGGTTCTGGCTTGCTACTAAACTTATTAAATGTTAAACTAAACTATTAAAATGTTATAAACCTTTATAAACCTTTATAATTTTATAAAAGAATATATTTTGATTATTGTTTGTATATAAAGAATTTCCCCAACATATGCATGAGAAAGAAATGTTTTTTGAAGCTAGCTGGCAAGAAAGGGCCTTCCGGAAGCAATACTTTAAAAAGTAGAATAATTCATCCGGATGCCCGCCTGTTCTCTGCTCAATAAATTTGGCATCATAAATGTCCAATACTCTCTCCTTACAAGAAATCTGACACTCAACCACTGCTCCTGGCACTTCCCCACTAAAGTTGGAAGCAAATAGGATATTGTAGAGCTGGAAAATGTTCAGAAAAGAGCAGCCAAAATAATGAAGGGTTTAGAACAACTCCCCTAAGAAGAAAGGTAATAACATTGGGAGCTTTTTAGTTTACAGAAAAGGCGAGTGATGGAGGACATGATAGAGGTGTATAATATTATGCAAGGTATGGAGAAAGTGGACAGGGAGAAGTTCTGCTCCCCCTTTCATAACTCAGGACTATCCAATGTTGGAAGATTCAGGACAGACAAAAGAAAGTACTTCTTCACGCAACACATTGTTAAACTATGAAATTCGCTTCTACAAGAGGCAGTGATGGCCACCAACTTGGATGGCTTTAAAGGAGGTTTAGACAAATTTATGGAAGATAAACAACAGGAATGGACAAATCTGACAAGCTCACTTTCTTCCAGTTTCTCATTTCTCTAGTTTAACCTCAGTTCTCCACACTGCTACAGCAATTTGCAATTTTTTAAAAAAATATTCATGAAAACTTATCATTTTAGTGTGAATTTCTCCCAATAAATTCATTTTGTATGCAGTCTTGGCTAAGATACACATTTTGCAAACAATTTCAGTGAATATAATGCATTTTAAAATCTTATTTTCAGGAATATATGCAGTTTAATGCCCCTAATATATGCATTTTTGTGCATATTGTTCAGCTGAAGAATTGCATTGCAAAATTCAGAGAAGTGCAAATTTTGAAGGATAGTGGTGCTTTGGTTCACATAAAGGTTTGAGAAGTGTGAATTAGGTGGTTTCTCATTAAAATGCAAAGAAAATCAAATTTCTCCTCCATCCCTAACTATCAATGACTACTAGCCCCGATGGCTATGGTCTTCCTCCAGTAGCAGAAGCAGCTGCTGGTCATAATAAGTGGAGAGAGGTGCTCTTGCATCATGTCTGCTTGTGGTCGTGCCCCAGGCATCTGCTCAGCCATTCTAGGAACCAGATGCTGAACTCAATGGGCCTTTGACCCAATCTAGCAGGGCTCTTCTTATGTAACACAAAATAATACATTCATATTTGCAACATAGATATAGTGGGTGGGGGTGGGTGGGGGTGTGGGGGTCAGTGGGTGGGTGGGTGCGTGGCTCCGTGGTTCCAGTATGGGAACCTTCTTTAATTGGTAGCAAGTTCTTCTTTGTGTCAGGAGAGGAAGTCCTGAAAGTGGCTTGGGAAGCAGAAGTAATGACAAGTGAGGTTTTGGACTGTCCTTTGTCTGGCATGTTAACCATTGACATACACAGTCCACATCTGCAGAGACTCCACTAGCACTTACAAAGCCTGATGAGTGGGTGCTATTTCAGAAAAGCGTCCTTGCACTTCAGAAGGTTGGGGCATATTTTCTTTGCTTTCCATACCTCTTAGTCACATAAAGCTTTAGCACAAATTCTCTGACAGCTAGTTCAGACACCAATTTAAGGGCCTTAATGATGTGCATTCATCTTGTTTATTGACCCTCTTGACACAGCCGACTATGCTAGTTTGTATTGTACAATCAGAAAGTGTTCAGAGTAAGAAAAGCCAGCCACAGTTAATATATAGTTAAAGAAATAATAACAACAATTGCATTGGTAGGCAGGCAACTATTGGGGATGGTGGAAATAGATGTGGCTGAATGGGTATTTTCCTTTTGTTTTTTAGTTTTTAGCTATCAGTGTATACTTATGAAAAGGAACCTGGGTGCATTCTAACACATAACACACAAGTTCAATGTGTCCATGCTATTACTCCAGACAGTCATTGTGACAAACAGTAATTAAGTGTGGAGGAGGTAGGTGTGAGCCAGAGGTTCAGTAGATTACATGAACTCTAAGTAAGGCCAGATCTTTTATTAACTTTGAAATTAACCCTTGGTGTCATTCCCATTATTCAAACTTTCCCAGAGAAGCTTGAAGCGATTCATGGACAAAAGTGAGCGAAGATGTGTTCCAGCTGCTTGTGAAGGATATAATTTTATATTAGTACATATACAAGATTTTTGTCCTTGTTTATATTTTAACAGTCCAACGGGTTTAGTCTCTCCTTACTCATAACAATAAATACCACAGCAAAACCATAATAGTGTCATCTCCCAACTTCTCTTGAACTCTAAAATACATATCACATATCTACAACATGGCACAAGGTGATTAAAGCATGAATTAAAATGGAAATGGACTGCCTTCAAGTCAATCCCGACTTATGGCAACCCTATGAATAGGGTTTTCATGGTAAGCAGTATTCAGAGGGGGTTTACCATTGCCTCCCTCTGAGGCTACTCCTCCCCAGCTGGCTAGGGCCTGCTCAGCTTGTCACAGCTGCACAAGCCAGCCCCTTCCTTGTCCGCAATTGCCAGCTGGGGGGCAACTGGGCTCCTTGAGACTATGCAGCTTGCCCACGGCTGCACAGGTGGCAGGGCATGTAACCCTGAGACACTCACTGTGGGGTGATCTTTAGCTGGCCCTTGACACCCAGGAGACACGAGCGGGGATTTTAACTCACAGACTCTGGACTCCCAGCCAGGCTGTCCTCCCCACTGTGCTTTTCCATGACTACTACTTTCCAGTAATCCATGACTACTACTTCTTCATCTGTGTAGACTGGGTAACAGAATATTTAAATCTCAAATTTTATATACATCCTCAGAAGCCACTTTTTATGTGACTTTCCCATTTTGATTGAGATGAGGGATTAATTTTGACTTTTTTTTTTTTTTAAAAAAGAGTAATATGTCAGGTTTTATAAAGCACGAGAAAGTTTGGTGTGCCACCAGGTGGAATCACACAGAACGTTAAACTGCTAAAGCCCATGATTTTTCCCTGTCCTTGGTGTCCTGCACCATTTCTATCATAATGCTATTATACAAATTTATGGTGACCCATTGATTGGAATACTATATACAATTCTAGTTGCCATGTATTGAAAAATGTTCAGAAAAGGGCAAATAATGATCAAGAGGATGGAGCAACTCCTTTATGAGGAAATGTTACAACATTTGGGGGGGTTAGTTTAGAGAAAATGTGACTAAGAAGTGACATGATAGAAATGTATAAAATTATACATGACAGAGAGAAAATGGACAGAGAATTTTTTTTACTCCCCCTCTTATAACACTAGAACTCAGGGACATCCTAAAACCAGCAAGACAGCTTCTTTCTTGTGAATGTATAGGATCGCGGGTTCTTACGTTCTCCCCTTTGCCCATTTTCAGAGTCCTTACATGTTAGATGTTGTGTTCACCTGAGCTTACACTGTCTCCAACAGCAGTCATCTAAACAGGCAGACTAATGGTCGGAGTTCCTCTCAGACAGTGTTTTAACACTAGACTTCATACTAATGATTATACATGATATATAAATGCACTGGTACATAATACATAATGATATTTATCTTGCTAATAAAGGCTCTTGGGGGATAAAAATACATAGGAAATGATGGAATAGAATGGGGACAGCCCATAACAATCCAATAAAGCTGTTGGAAGATTCAGGACAGATAAAAGAAAGTGTTTCTCCACACAGGACATAGTTAAACTATACAATTTACTCCCACAAGAGGCAATGATAGCCACCAACTTGGAGGGATTTAAAGGAGGATTGGACAAATTCATGGATGAAAAGGCTATTAGTGGCTACTAGCCATGATGGCTATGCTCTGCCTCCATAGGCATAGTATGCTTCCAAATGCCAGTTGCTGGAAACTGCAGGAGGGGAGAGTGCTCTTTATACTCAGGTCCTTCTTCTGGGTTTCCCATGGGCAACTGATTGGCCACGTGATAACAGGATGCTGGACTAGATGGCCATTGGCCTTATCCAGCAGGCTCTTCTTATGTTCTTATGCAGGGCCATGTCCAAAAGAGCCATTTCCAGTAATGCAGACATATTTCAGCATCAGCATGCAGCCTCATAGGAACTATACAGTGACATGGCATTGTTTTCATATTGCCAGAAATCCTTCACTGATGCCACAGTGCACCATGTCCCTTGTGGGGGCTTGGGGAGCATAGAGTTTGAACTAACATAATCAATGGGATTTATTGAAATAGTTGCTTAATTTATATGGATTATATTTCTGAGGTCAGTAAATATTTCCAACAAAATTGTTATTTCCATTTGTTCTTAATTATTCTGGAAGTCCAACTTCTTTCCTGTTACATGGACAGGATGCAAATCCAGAGCTTGGAAAAGTTACTTTTTTGAACTACAGCTCCCATCAGCCCAATCCAGTGGCCATGCTGGCTGGGGCTGATGGGAGTTGTAGTTCAAAAAAGTAACTTTTCCAAGCTCTGCGAAATGACAATAATGTGTCATTTTATGTTAGCCCTGGGAATTTCACAGCCATCAAGGTTTACATTAAGCAATCAAAACTGTTCAAAAAGAATTTAAAAAAAGAAAAGAATAGGGAAGTATTAGTCAATTTCTGCTCAAGAAATGGAGATTCAAATTACTAACCGAATCCAAGTGGTCAGGAGAAGGTATGTTAGTTCC
Organism: Rhineura floridana; assembly: GCF_030035675.1. Lineage (NCBI taxonomy): Eukaryota > Metazoa > Chordata > Lepidosauria > Squamata > Rhineuridae > Rhineura > Rhineura floridana. Next base: position 158,364,856 of record NC_084483.1, read on the forward strand.
CCCGTCTTCTCTCTTATTATCCATCATTTGTTTACCTTTTGCTGGATCTGCAACTTCAATTCCATTTAGTCCTCCTCCTCCTCCTCTCTTGGCCAAACAAAGAATTTGTGTGTGTAAACTATTTGCAATAATCTTTGAAATAACCTTCCCTCTCTTATTATTCCAGGCCTTGATTTGATCACCCTGACAATTGCTATAGCAACCCTCACAATCTACTGCTACCTGAAACCACTGGAAAAGTAATATCAACTCTTCTGAAAATTGAATTTGAAATGCAGAAAGTTTCAGCATTTGGCTTAAAGAGATTGCTCTGTCATGGCAGGCAGTACTACTACTTGATAGTCAGAGGTGTGCTATTCAAGGTGGGTTTTTTATGATTTCCGTGCTTACAATTTAAACAGAATTTCAGCATGAAAATTTCTTTTGAATATCAGAGCTCAGACCCAGAACAAAAGAGTGTCTGAAGCTGCACAGAGTACACAAGTCCCAAACCAGAAATTGCACCTGTGGTTGGGCACAAGGGCTAAGGTGGGCGAGGGGAGCTTTTGGCTCTCCAGATGTTTCTGAACTATAACTCCCATCATCCCTATCCATTGGCCATGCTTGTGAGGGCTGATGGGAATTGTAGTTTAGCAACATCTGGAGGACCAAAGGTTCCCCATACCTAGTTTGAGCTTTTCACATTTGTAGTTTATAAATGTTTAGCATATTTTCTACACTGTTTGTAGCTGCCATCAGAGGAAGGGCTGTAGATCAGTGGCTGAGCATCTGCCTTGCACACAGAAGGTCCTAGGTTCAATCTCCAGCATCTCCCCATCTCTGTCAGTCAGCCTAATAGTAGGAGGAATGTATTAAGGTAGTGTAACATTAATTAATTAATACTTTTTTAAGTATCAAGTGCTCATCAATTTATTCTCAGAATATCAGTGTCTCACCCTACCTCCTCTCAATTATGAGATAATGAGCCAACTGGCGGTACAATTAACATGTGAAGAAAGTAAAAAGAAACAATGTTTTCCCATTAGTTTTTGATCATTGGACATTCAATGGAGGAGGGTGGGGAAGCTAAGCATGATTCTCAGTCATCCCAGTGCCTCTGTGATCATTGGTCAAAACAGTCATTGGACAGAAGGTGGGATCAAGTTTCTTTTTATTGGTCAACTTGGTGGAATGCTGTTTTATGTTTTGAGTACATGTAGAGTTCATGTCTGTTGACCATTCAAAATAAATTTGTTGCAGTTACACATATTTTCTTGGTTTCTGATTGCCTCTTTAAGAAGGACATTTGAATTCTCATTTTTAATCATCCCTCTTCATAGTTTGACACGAGACACTGGAGGCGTTGATGTTCCTTTTAACATATTTCAAATATGGTATCCAGATTTCCACAAAACAGTCATATTTGGCCCTGCCCTTTAAGACTCTGTCATATTGCATCAATCCTTCCTATATGCAGGTGTGTAGTCCTGTCAGGATGCTGTGGGACACCGTCCTATTACTTTTTTTTGCAAGTAGCCCCCTCTTGGCCCCCAGTGATCCACCACCCTGGAGAAGAGGGGGGCCCAGGCCTAATGATAGAGCAGAGGCCTCAGCAACAGACTCCCCAAGCAGGGCCACCTGGCTCCCAACCAGAGAAGCAGACTCAGGACTTGGAAGGCTGGGTTTTGCATAAAACTTTATTCCAGAAGCCAGTACAGGAATGCAGCATCAGGCATTCTAGGCATGATTCAGGATACAGAATACTAGGCATCCTGAAACAGGCTAGCTATCTCTCCTGATACAAACTAGGCAAATGGAAGCAATAGCAGATATAAACTAGGTATGCGGAGACAACAGCAGACCCATCTGTCCACCCATCCTAAATATAAGAGAGGTGGGCAGGCACACACGTATCCTGGCATTCTCTAGTGCTTTCTTCCTTTTGCTGGAAGGAGAGGGCTTTTCCTAGAAGCAAAGAGCATTTTCTGAAGCTGTCTTTTCTAATCTCCATGACCCCAGTGAAAGTGTAAAGTCCAGCTCTGACAGACTTTTCGCTTTCCTTTCTCTGGAAGACTCTAGGTTGTTCAACAGCTAGGTCCGAGCTGGGTGCCAGTAAGGGAACCTTGTCAGTTGTCAGAAACAAGGGAGGAATGGGCTATATTAACCTCACTAAACTCAGAGGCTTCTGGAAGTGTCTTCCCCAGGATTTCCCTAGCCTCTTCCTCAACATCTGCAACCCACTCTTCATCCTTCCAATCTTGCCAAAGGTTCTCCTTGGGGCCCATGACACAGACCACAAAGGAGGAAGAGGAGGCACCACACCGCAGGGCAAGAGACAGGCTGCAAGCTGGGGTGAGTGAAAAATCAACTTAATTCCAACTGTTGTCCAGGTTATCTGAGAGGCATCCTTCTCCCATACAGATTGCCCAGGTCACTGCAATCTGAAGGGGAGGGTCTACTAGTTGTGTGCATTGCATTGATGTTCATCTGGCCATGGTGCAAAGGAAAGCCTTCTCAGTAGTGGCTCCTGTTTTATGGAATTATCATTCAGCAATGATCAGCCAGATACCAGTGTTGGACAGCTTCCACTGAAATTTAAAAAAACACTTGTTTACCCAGGCATTTTCCTGACCATTTTTGCTGTTCTGGTATTTTCTCCCCTGCTGCTCAGGTTTGTTTTTAACAATTGGATCTTATTGATTATATTGTGCTGTGTTATGTTTTATATACACACTGTTTTGATCATTCATCACAGAAGTGAAAAGTGGTATATAAATTCTATAAATAAATACAATTATTAGCAAACATTTGTGGAAGAGGGCTGGTCTATCTGAGGTTTCTGGTCCTACAGGTGCAGGCTGGCTCTTGGCCATAAAGCAAGTCATTTTTTTCATAATCTTTTAATACCTTATCAGTCTTGTCCTAATGAGTTGCTGCGCTGCAAAAGAAACAAACAGTACCTTACAAACCTATGTCATGAATGTTAAGATATTCCCAGCACATATTTGAAATGCCATAATATAGTGCTACCTTTGTTACCTGCAAGTACAAAGCAAGAATGTGTGTGTGACAAATATTGACATTTTCCACAAACCAGAATGGTTTTGAGCATTAAAGCCCTGAATAGTTTAGGGCCAGGGTACCTAAAGGACTGCTTTCACCTCTGTCAGCCTGCCTGCACTTTGAGGTCCACTTCAGTGGCCCTTTTTGTGTGCCCATGTGATAACAGTTTGGTTGGCAGTAGGAATGGAAAGATCTGTCAATTTTGGCATTCCTGGTTTCTCATTTTTCAGTCTTCAATTCAATTCCCCACATTTCTGCAGCAATTTGAGATTTCTTTTTACAAAAAATTCTCATGAAAATTCTGCAGCATGTTAGTGCAAATTTCTCCTAATAAGCACATATTTGTATGAAGATGTGACTAACAATCACATTTTTGCAAGCAATTCCTTTTAATATAATGCATTTGTGTATTATTTTCACTAATACATTCACTTTATGCACATTTTCGCCTAATATATGCATTTTTAAAAACATTCTTTGGTTGGAGAATTGAACTGCCAAATTTGGAAACATGTGAATGTTAAAGGATGGCTGTTTCGATACTCATTTTGTTTCAGAAAGTTTGGATTTGATGGATTTGGCTTTAAATGTGAACTTGGCAAGCATATACATATATTAGGAAACACCCTGTTCTTGTGACTAATTTGTTTTAAAATATGTTTAATATTGCATTTTTTAATGGTTGTAACTTGCCCTGGGACCTTACAGTGAAAGGCGGGTAAGGAATCAAATTAGTAGTTCTGGTAGTGGTAGTTGTAGAGAGGGCCTTTTCTGCTCCTGTGGTGATCTGTGTTGCAAGCCTTTAACGAGCCTTAAAAACTAATACGCTCGCTGCAACTTTCTCATAATTTTTAATTGGGCCACTTTGTTTTCTGTACTCTTCTGTAATTAGCTATATTTGTGATTTTGCGGTTTTACATGGCCGAACATTATATAGTGGTTACTGTTATTTATTCATTATTGTGTTTTTCTGGATTTAAATCTATTGTGTCTTATAAACAGTTTTTCATATCATTTAAAGCCACCTTGAGAGGGCTTTGCCCTAATAAAAGAAAACTTATAAATATCTTTAATAATAAATGAATGGATGCAGACACAGCAGTGAGGAGAGATTCATGATGTTCTGATGCAAGCATAACCCAAGACAAGCCTAGACAGTTCCAGGCAGGGCCAGTTCTAAAGGGCGGCCAGGTAGGGCACTGGCCTGACAGCCCCTGAAGCTACAGGGGGGCCCTCAGCCACCCCTCCACACCCCTTCTGCAATCCGCGGGGGCCCCCATGCCCCCACGCCTACCTGTCTGCTGTCTTTTACCATTTCCCTTAACGAAGATGGCAGCCGCGGCTTCCCTAAGGTACTGAAGCCCCTGCCACCATCTTAGCTGATGGCAGAGAGGCGCGCGCGTAGCACGCACAAGTGCCTTCAACAAAGATGGCGGCGGAGGTGTCATCCCCTTAGGGAAATCGCGGCCACCATCTTCATTAAGGGCAATGGTAAAAGACAGCAGACAGGTCAGTGGGGGGCATGGGGGGCCGCGTGGGTGCACGCACACACACACATGCATACACACACCAGGGCCCAGGGCAAGCTGATGCCCAAGGGCCCCGGCATTCCTGGAGCCGGCTCTGGTTCCAGGACTCAGGTTGAATGCACCATGAGAACAGAACTCAGATATTACATCTGCAGTTACTTTCATCCTGAGCTTTTTATAGGAGTTGCAACTGTCTCAGGGGCTAGCCCTGCCTTCACTGAGAGGCCCAGCCTTCTCCATCAGTCATTAGTTCTGACAGAGATAGGGAGACTCTGGCTTCTGAATCATCTTCAGGTGAAAAGGTACTGGCTTCATGGGCTCTTTTTCTGGAACGTATTTCTAGGGCTTGCTCTGGAGGCAATTCCCCCCTCTTTGAATCCTCATCTCACTTAGTAAGACAGCTACGGCCATTTTTGGACTCGGATAATTTGACCATAGTTGTCCATTGGTCATGGGCTTTATGTGGGGCTGCCCCTCAGGCTGGTCTGGTAGCTGCTGGTAGTACAGAACACTATATAGTAGAGACCACCTTGTTGCTTATAAACTCAGAAGGTCACTGCAGCTTGTGGGAGAACATCTCTTGCAAGTTCCAAAGATCTCAGGAACTCCCTCCGTGGTAACTAGGAGCACAGCTTTCAGTGTGGCTGCCCCTGTTCTATGGAACAGCATTCCTGTCAAGATATGATAAGCACCCCATATCTGTACTTTCCAGAAACAATTGAAGACATTTTTCTTCTGACATGCCTTCCCAGCTGGATGAATGGGCCTTTGCCATGGGTGACAACCTTGTCTTGTTACATCTGCTATCTTTTGTATTTTGAACTGGTATTTGTGGTTGTACAGTGTCTTGAGAGGATTGTACATCGTCTTGAGACTTCATCTTGAGATTATTGTAGAAGGTGAATCACTATCACGATCTCCCAAACATGACAAGTGCGGGACCCTTATGATTTCTTCCACACACCCCACATCCTGCCGGTTTGCTTCCAGCCCACATTGGGTTGACTGAAAAACTGAGCTACTTTCCAGAAAAATGGGAAGTGGCTCAGTTTATTTCAAAGCCAACATGCATGTGCCCTCCTTGAGCCCTCAAATCATCTCACTCCCACCCACCCACCCACCTTTCCAGTCACCTTCCTCCCACTGATCCCCCACTTACCAGGCTGAAGTGGCAAAGGTGGTCTGGTGGCAGCCAGCCATGGTGAGCCACAAGAAAAGAGAAGGAAGGGAGGTCTCCTCCCTTCCCTTCTTTGACACCTGGCACATAGCCCCAGGGGAATATAGTTTTCCCAAGAGCTCCTGCTATTGCATTACAGACACAACATCTGCAAAATGTCTGACAACGCATGGTGACTCAGAATTAAGTCCCCATGATCTTGAAAGGAACTTGCTCCCTAATATGTGTGTATAACATTGCACCAATAGTGTCAATAGCTGGACCTTCCTTTAGGCAGAGTGAGGCCACTGCCTCAGGCTGCAGTTGCTAGGAGGCAGCAGCAGCCTCCTAGCTGATCCTTCTGGGTCTGACAGAGCTGTGTGTGTGTTACGTAGCCTATCTTGCACCCTCCTAACTAGCCTGATGTTCTAAGGTGTCTCAGGAGGACACTATCCCACTGCCCATATTGAAATAAGATTCCATTGACAGTCCAGTACCCTGGATTGGTCAAGGCACCATCTTGTCCCTCAGCTCAGGCAGCAAAATGTCCATGGACTGGTGCTGGATAGCACGTTACAGTGCAGGCTGACCCCAGATCAAAAGAGTTCTGTGCATGCTCCAGGGTTTCCTTGATATCCTTTCGTCACATGCAGCTCCCAAAGGTCCCTCAGAAATCAGGAAATGCTTGTCAAGAGGGCTATGATTGGAAGGCAGGGGGCTCTAAAGCCTTGATGTGCCTATACAACAGGAGTAGCCAACATGGTGCATTCCAGATGTTGCAAACTACAACTCCCTTCACCTCTGATCATTGGCCACGCTTTCTGAGACTGATAGGAGTTGAAGTCCATCAACATCTGGAGGGCCACAGATTCCCCATCCTGGATCTAGAAGCTACCTAGGCAGTGGATTGGAGTCTGTCCAATAGCTCTCCATAGACACCCTACTATCCATGTTAAAAATAAAAATAAAAAGCTACAGCTCCTCTGCTAGGGCTTTTTTATTTTCCCAGGCTCTTGCTCTCCCCCACCTCCCACCACACAACCAAATTAATTAGCACTTACATACTGCTTCTGATTTTGTGATTAATATAATGATTAGGCAAAACTAGGTCAGCAACAACCAGCCTGTGTTTCTCCTTTCAGTCATCTCTTGCAGGGCCACTTCATGAAATGCTGTTCGTTCTTTTACCTTCCCCCAAAGTTTAGCTAATCATGTTCTCAGAGGAGCTCAGGTCCATCCAGTGGTGATGAAGGAATGTAAAGGTGTAAATGAATAAAAGTATGTGGTCAGCCTAAAGTACTAATGCAGACAAAATGTTTCACTATTGGGAGGAGGAGAAGGAAGTTGGCACAGATTCTTACATTCTACAAGAGCCTATGAAGAGAGCTGCTGAACCAGACAAAGTTTCCATCTAATTCAGCATTCAGTTCCCCACAGTGGCCAACAATATACCTCTGGGAAGCCCACAAGCAGGCAGTGGTGCAATCAGTGCAGGACGTTAGGGCAGAAGTCAAGGGCCCCACTCATCAGAATGAACAGGAGGGTCCCCAAAGTAGCAGGACTGGCTTCCCACATTTGGAAGTGAGGTAATACACCCTACCACATAAAGAAGGGATGTAACTGCACTAATTACCAGCAGGGCACGAGGCCACCAATCCTCACCCGTTGTTTATCCTCCAGTACCTTCAGTGGCATACTAAATTCCATTTAGCTTTTAAGGCCAATAGTCACAGATAGCCTCATTCTCCATTAAGTTGTCTAATCTCTTTTTCCAGGCTTAATGGAACAATGTTCTGAGTTATACCTGTGTAGATGGTCTAATCATGGAAAAGGAATCAGTATGGCACTGCTGGTCCTGATTTCTTGGGGCACCAAACATTAATGCATTAGGAAAAAATGGCATTCGCACAAAGGCCCATATGTGCAAGGGCCCCAGTGGTTTCCAATCACGTGGTCTGTATACCACAGTTTGGCCAGGCTTTTTTTGGAAATGTAGTCTACATGTACTCAGGTCCATGTGCAAATATGATGTCAAGCAGGCATCAGGGTGGTGCAATCACGGCACCTCACACACATATATGCATACTGATACATAGATTAGAATGTATACACAGAACTTGGATAAGACGGCTTCCAGTTACAGTAACAGCAGTTGTACATTTTCCCATTTAAATTTGCTAGAAGATGCCATTATAATTAGGTGTACAATATACCCTTTGACTGCATAAGGGACACCCTTTAAACACATTGGGCCTACTTCTGAGTAAACATCCATAGGATCGTACTGTAGTTTCCCTCCAGTTGTGCCACACTTACATTGACAGACCAAGTTTGTTTTTCCTATGAAGAGGTTGTCTGAATTCCCAGTATTATGGATGACAAAGCCTTTCCATGACTGTGATTTGCAAGCCATTATGTTTATCAGCCAGCACCCTCTCTCACTCTCGCGCTTTCAAAACAAAAAGAAGGAAGGAAGAAAGAAAGCATGATGGGAGGTGCGATAATAAAGAAACTTGTCAGCATCCAGCTTCTGGACCATGACGCAGGTAATACAAAATTACATTCATTAGTTCCCAAGCTTCAAGTAGGCTCCCTGCTACCCTTTTTAGCAAGAAAAATTATGACACCATTATATGATTATTTTTTTTCAAAAAATCAATGTTGATTAATAAAAGTAATTTCAGGAAACTGTGCCGAAGAATATTCAATTTCAAATTCATTTCCCATGCTTAATTGTCTGAGAATATCTGAGCGGTGATACAGTAATAGGAAAGCTTTCTCATCTAAGGCCCAGGTAGCAAATAGCTCTTCTGTTCCATACCTAATTGAGGGCACATGAAAACCAGAGCTTGGAAAAGTTACTTTTTTGAACTACAACTCCCATCAGCCCAATCCAGTGGCCATGCTTGCTGGGGCTGATGGGAGTTGTAGTTCAAAAAAGTAACTTTTCCAAGCTCTGATCAAAACTGGCTTGCAAGAGACACATGTGGAAAAAAGTGCTGACATGATAAAACACTGCCTTGCATAAAAGGCAGTGCGTGTGTGTGTGTGTGCAAAGATTTTTTTTTAAAAAAAAGTTTGTATTAAAAAAGTCTAATTTTAGCTAACTAAACTTTTCTAATTAACCACATTAGTTGGATGGAATAAATTCATTTGAGGCACCAATGGGGAACCTCTGGCCCTCCTGATATTTGTTCACTCCAACTCCTATGAGCCACAACCAGAATGGCTAACGGTCAGATGACAGAGCTGTAGTCCAAAATCATTTGGAGGGCTACAGGTTCCCCCATTCCTGATTTAAGGCTCTTAAAAAAAATAAAACTATGGCTCCTGTCAAACATATCTCAAATACTGAAATACTTGACACATAGAGCTATATCCTAAGATGCCCTTTTGCATGCATTACATGCATTCTGGTCAAAGATGGGCTGTGCCTACCAGATGTCACTGGATGACAACCCCCATCTTCCCTGGCCTTAAGCCATGTTGGCTGAGCCTGATGGAACTGGTATTCCATCAATGTCTGGTGGGCACCAGGTTTCCTGACCACAATTGCAATAGAAAAGTGAAAACTAAATCCAAGAATGTTCCTATTCTAGTGCCAAGGTTTGAGCAAAACATTGCACAGCCCTCTTGTCGAAGTGGAAGAGCACAAGAAGAGCCCTGCTGGATTAGATCAGGTCTATTTAGTCCAGCTTCCCACAGTGGCCAACCAGACCCCTCCAGATAGCCCACATGCAGGGTATTAGGGCAATAGCCCTCTCCCATTGGCAAGTGGTTGAAAATAAAAGTGTCAATGTCATAATGATGTTACATAAATCCATGGTATAACAATACTTGGGATACTATGCACAGTTCTGGGTATCACCTCAAAAAGGATATTATGAAGCTGGAAAAGATGCAGATAAGCGTAGCCAAAATTATCAAGGGGATGGAACAACACTATGAGGAAAGGTTACAATTTAGGCTAGATTAAAGGTAAGTAAGAGATGACATAAGTGTATAAAATTATGCATGGCATGGAGAAAGTGGATAGAGAAAAGTTTTTCTCCCTCATAACACTAGAACTTGTGGACATGCAATGAAGCTGAATGCTGGAAGACTCAGGACAAACAAAAGAAAGTACTTCTTTACACAGTATATAATTCAACTATGGAATTTGCTCCCACAATATGGAGTGATGACCATCAACTTAGATGGCTTTAAAAGAAGATTAGACAAATTCATGGAAAATAGCTACTAGCCACAATGTGTATGCTGTACCTTCAAGGTCAGAGGCAATGTGCCTCTAGATACCAGTTGCTGAGAATCCCAAGTGGTGAGAGTACTGTTGTGCTCAGATCCTGCTTGCAGGCTTTCCATAGGCATCCTGCTGGCCACAGTGAGTATGGGATGCTGAACCATGATGGGCCTTTGGCCTGATCCAGCAGGGCTCTTCTTATGTTCTTTGTTGGTATTCAATGGCATGCTGGCTTTCTAGAGATTCCATAGAGACACCATGGCTAATAGCCATTGAGAGACTTGTCAACAACTGCAGAACCTACCTATTATAGCATTGTGTGAACTGTTGCACAAACTTTTTTTGAAAGCATTTGTGAAACAGTGATACTGGCTATTGTCCTTCACGAATGAACCCTTGGATCCTACCTATAGTCTTTGGCATAAATCACATGGCCATTTTGTTATGATTGTCATTCTGATAGCTGAGAGGTGGGAAGCAAGGCCATTACTTCAGCTCTGCTAAAGGTCCAGCTCTGCTGAAGGTCCAGCTCTGTTGGGCTCCTCCTGTCCATGACCTGTTTCTATAATAGCTGGTTATTATAAAAGGTACTGCCTGAGCTTTCTTATTCTTCCCTCCCATCCTTTTTTTCTTTCATGCCATGTCTTTCCTGAGGAAAGGAACAGTCTTGCCACAGGGATAGCCATGTGAGTCTGTCACAACAAAATCAACCAAAAGTCTTCTGGCACATTAAAGACTAACCCATTTTGTTGTTACATAAGCATCTGATGAAGTGGACCGTATGACATAATAAGATATATTAGTCTTTAAGGAGCCTCAAAACATTTGCTTATTTTGTTTTAATTAGTTGTGTATAAACCTGTCTGGGAACCTTTTTGTCTGAACAGCGGGTTTTAAGTAAATAAATAAGCCACTGTGTGTTGACTTTCTCTCTCTTTGGTATGAAGACTTGGCTTGTAAATGGACCAGTGCATGTCAAGAAGGCACCTCTTTACCACTGGGATCATAGGTCAGTGGTGGGGCTCATGCTTTGCATGCAAAGGGTCTTATTATTATGGGTATTTGAGAATCATGACATTTCACCTGCAGTTTCTAAGATTTTAAGCAGAAGCAGCTCACTGGATAGGACGGAGCTGCTATGCTAGTTTCCAAGCAGGTGGCTTACTGCTAGTGCATTTGCACTACCCAGACTTCCCTCTCCCTCCTGGTAAGCAACAGTGACCCACCTGCTGGGAAACTAGCACAATGGCTTCACCCCATCCAGCTAGCCACTTCTGATTTTAGAAGACCATTGAGAATAGAGTTGCCATGTCCCAACCTGGGGACTCTTTATAGCTTTGCACCCATGACGGAAGCTTCAAATACCTTAGCTTCCTATTTCTGGTTCTTGTTTTGGTTCTGTCATAAGAACATAAGAACATAAGAAGAGCCTGCTGGATCAGGCCAGTGGCCCATCTAGTCCAGCATCCTGTTCTCTCAGTGGCCAACCAGGTGCCTGGGGGAAGCCCGCAAGCAGGACCCGAGTGCAAGAACACTCTCCCCTCCTGAGGCTTCCGGCAACTGGTTTTCAGAAGCATGCTGCCTCTGACTAGGGTGGCAGAGCACAGCCATCATGGCTAGTAGCCATTGATAGCCCTGTCCTCCATGAATTTGTCTAATCTTCTTTTAAAGCGTCCAAGCTGGTGGCCATTACTGCATCTTGTGGGAGCAAATTCCATAGTTTAACTATGCGCTGAGTAAAGAAGTACTTCCTTTTGTCTGTCCTGAATCTTCCAACATTCAGCTTCTTTGAATGTCCACGAGTTCTAGTATTATGAGAGAGGGAGAAGAACTTTTCTCTATCCACTTTCTCAATGCCATGCATAATTTTATACACTTCTATCATGTCTCCTCTGACCCGCCTTTTCTCTAAACTAAAAAGCCCCAAATGCTGCAACCTTTCCTCGTAAGGGAGTCGCTCCATCCCCTTGATCATTCTGGTTGCCCTCTTCTGAACCTTTTCCAACTCTATAATATCCTTTCTGAGATGAGGCGACCAGAACTGTACACAGTATTCCAAATGCGGCCGCACCATAGATTTATACAACAGCATTATGATATCGGCTGTTTTATTTTCAATACCTTTCCTAATTATCCCTAGCATGGAATTTGCCTTTTTCACAGCTGCCGCACACTGGGTCGACATTTTCATCGTGCTGTCCACTACAACCCCGAGGTCTCTCTCCTGGTCGGTCACCGCCAGTTCAGACCCCATGAGCGTATATGTGAAATTCAGATTGTTTGCTCCAATATGCATAATTTTACACTTGTTTATATTGAATTCCATTTGCCATTTTTCCGCCCATTCACTCAGTTTGGAGAGATCTTTTTGGAGCTCTTCGCAATCCCTTTTTGTTTTAACAACCCTGAACAATTTAGTGTTGTCAGCAAACTTGGCCACTTCACTGCTCACTCCTAATTCTAGGTCATTAATGAACAAGTTGAAAAGTACAGGTCCCAATACCGATCCTTGAGGGACTCCACTTTCTACAGCCCTCCATTGGGAGAACTGTCCGTTTATTCCTACTCTCTGCTTTCTGCTTCTTAACCAATTCCTTATCCACAAGAGGACCTCTCCTCTTATTCCATGACTGCTAAGCTTCCTCAGAAGCCTTTGGTGAGGTACCTTGTCAAACGCTTTTTGAAAGTCTAAGTACACTATGTCCACTGGATCACCTCTATCTATATGCTTGTTGACACTCTCAAAGAATTCTAATAGGTTACTGAGACAGGACTTTCCCTTGCAGAAGCCATGCTGGCTCTGCTTCAGCAAGGCTTGTTCTTCTATGTGCTTAGTTAATCTAGCTTTAATAATACTTTCTACCAGTTTTCCAGGGACAGAAATTAAGCTAACTGGCCTGTAATTTCCGGGATCCCCTCTGGATCCCTTTTTGAAGATTGGCGTTACATTTGCCACTTTCCAGTCCTCAGGCACGGAGGAGGACCCGAGGGACAAGTTACATATTTTAGTTAGCAGATCAGCAATTTCACCTTTGAGTTCTTTGAGAACTCTCGGGTGGATGCCATCCGGGCCCGGTGATTTGTCAGTTTTTATATTGTCCATTAAGCTTAGAACTTCCTCTCTCGTTACCACTATTTGTCTTAGTTCCTCAGAATCCCTTCCTGCAAATGTTAGTTCAGGTTCAGGGATCTGCCCTATATCTTCCACTGTGAAGACAGATGCAAAGAATTCATTTAGCTTCTCTGCAATCTCCTTATCGTTCTTTAGTACACCTTTGACTCCCTTATCATCCAAGGGTCCAATTGTCTCCCTCACTTTCCCATCCTACTTGCTCTATATACTGTATCAGTGATGAGAAACCATTTCCAGCCCAAAGGCCGTGTTCTCTTGTGAGCAACCTTCCAGGGGCCACATGCCAGTGGTGGGCAGGGCCAGAAGCAAACCTGGGTGGAGCAACAAGTTTGGGTTTTACCTGTGTACAGTAGACTAGTTTCTACATACACTGGCACACTCTTTTCTGTACTCCATCCAGGCAACCAGGAGGCATTATCAGACTTCTCAGACACATTCCAGCTAAGCAAAAAAAAAGGGGGGGGAATGAGTGAGGGAAAAATGATTACAAAAAATTACTATGAAAATGAAGAAAAAATTCTTTCAGGAGTTCTGTGGACGATAAAGGCTAAACAGTTTTGTAGCTTAACTCCAGTCCTACATGTAATTAGTTACCTACACATAGTTACCCCCCACTGAACTCAGGAGCGCTTACTTCGAGCCTCCTTGGTTCAACTTGCAAACCACATTTAGTTTTAACAAGAGAAATCAAACTATACTACAAAGAAGTGCTGTCATTTACATTTCTAATGTCATGAAAAGTTCCTGAAAACCTTATTATCACCATCCACTTTTTTTAAAAAAAGTCTTTATTGGTATTTCCAAGATATAGTAAAATCTCGTTATAGCGCAGGGATCAGGGGACAAAGGATGTGCCTGCGTTAGAGGGTGTCCACATTATAATGAAATCTGCACTAAAAGGCAGAATGATTTTTTAAAATAAAACGGTCAAGAGAATTGGGGCAGAAGATGCAACCAAAATAAATAAAAACATAACCGGGAGCAGAAAGAGGAAACCGGGGCCAGATATAGGGCAGCAGAGGAAAAAGGAGAGAAAACCTTAAAAAGGCAAACTGCCACTGCTGCAACTGAGGCAAAACCACCACCACTGCAGCTGAGGGACTGAACAAGAAGGGAAGAAGCACGAAAGGTAACATTGGTGGAAGAATAAGTTAACAAATTAAACTTCACAGACAATAACAAAAGGGCTTAAGATCTAACCAAAACTGAGAAGAAGACTTAAGTGATAGACCCTCTGGAAAAAAGTTGCCAAGAAGGAAAAAGGGCAAGAAACAGGGGGTTGGGGGAGAATGTCAGGAGAAAAATTAATACCCAGGGAAGCAAATGGAAGGATTCACCATGGAAAGGAATACTGAGGATGAAGAACAAGGTAAAACAAACTAAAAAAAAAAAGCAGAAAGTGAGGCTGACAAAAGAGTGAATGAGAAACTTTCCCCAGTTGCATTTCAGCTCAGGATCACCCTTAAGGGTTAAAGCCAGCGAGTACAGTACTGGCTCCTAGACAGACACTGAAGTGAGGAAAGTTGTTTGGAAGGATGGAAGCCTACAGCATTTTTCAATCTTGTGAGTTAAAAGATTGTGAAATGCTATACTGTACATTTTACTTAGGGGACATGGTCATAACTGCAAGATATCCAATTCCAGAGTACATTGAGATGTGTTATATCGAGGTTCTACTGTACGTGAAATACAGAGTGAATATGACAAAACTGTGAACAAACAACACCCATTAACAAATCTGGAGTAACATAATACCAAAATATTAATTTGAGATTATCTTGAGGTCCTTACATTTTGTGCACACTGGCCATTAGTATCATATGCATAGATCATTCCAAAGGGACCCATGAGTTTGTGGTGGCACTAACAAGGCAACATTTTATCGATATGCAGGATAAAGGGCAACCAAGTTATGGCAAATTTGTCTTTAATTGTGCTTCTGCTGCCTCAGCAGCATTTAGTGAATTTCTCATGCAGTGCAAATTGCCAAACTCAGGCTATCCAGCCTTCCATCAAGAAATGGGTTGTTTTGCAATGACAAGCCACCTCCTACCTAGCTGCTACCAGCAAGTGAACAATCAAATCCCTGTGCACCAGTTCACCCTTTGGGATGTCACCATTCACTTGACAAAACAAGGAGGATCCATCAATTACCCTGGCATTCCTGTTGATATCATAATCACCATTTCTGCTCGGGGGGGGGGAATCCCAGACCTGCACTCCTCAATATTCTCACTCCACTACACCATTTTTTATAAAGTATATTGGCAAACATCCAACATAAGCCTGGTCAAACTATTTCTGGATCATGATACGGCTGTATGTCCAATCATACCAACTGTGCGTCACTGCTATATAAATGGAGAAAAGGAGCAAATGAGTTGAGGGACAGAATCAAACGTTGCAGCAAGCTGAGCATGCTTCCATTGTGGAATTAATTTTTAGATCTTCTCCGAGAGAAACTAGAATTCAGGAGATATAGAATGCAAGGTAGAGTAAACCCGTGGGATAATGAAAGAATGAAACAAGAGAAATCCATTCATGCTTCATTGTAGCTGCTATCAGTGTCTTAGCTGGCATGGGGCAACTCAGTCAATTTCAACCCCAATTGGTAAAATGAGGAAAATAACAGCGAACCTCACAGGGCTGCTAGGAGATGAGATATAGCCTCTCAACCACTGTTTATTCTGATTATGATAGGAAACAAAGAAGCAAAACAAAACAATATTAATTTCCACAGCATCCTTGACACATAATAATATAAGGTTTCATATACTGATAGAGAGGGGGCTGATCATGAAAAGAAAGAGCGGAGACAAGTGCTAGGAATAGAACAGTCCAATAATGCTCAGCAAAGAGGGGGCAACTGTTCTTGAAACAGCCTTGAAATACTGAGAAACCTGGAGAAAGGAGTGAGGAGGGGCTATAGCCACCATCACAAAAGATGATGAAGAGATAAACAAAAGTAGCTGGTTCTGTGTAAAGATAGGCAATGTTCCATTCTCTTCTGCCTTTTTTCTTTGTTTTTGTTAAGGTTTATTGTCTAATAGGAATTCCTTCTAAACAGTGTTTACTCTATTTTTATCTTCAGAATTTCCATCAAAGTGTGAAGTCCAATTCTGCCATCTAGTGGAGGTGTCAGTCATGGCTCAGAAGAGAAGGGCCATGGCTCAGTGGTAGAGCACGTGCTTTGCATGCAAAAGGGCCCAGGTTCAGTTCCCTGGCATCTTCAGCTAGGGCTATGAATGTCCCCAATTTGAAACCCTGGAAAACTGCTGGCAGTCAGGGTGGACAATACTTAGCTATATGGACCAGTGATCTGACTCAGTATAAGGCAGCTTCCTATGTTCCTGGGAGAGTAGGCAATTTTCTTTTCCCACTGCAGCCCCTGCATTCGTTTCCATGCTGTTCTGGAGGATCCCCTAACTTTCTGGCTGCACTAGAAGAAGGAATCAGATAAAATCATTTCTTCCCCCTTACGTTAGCAGGCACCTCCACTGGATCCAAATGCATTCTGCAAGTGGGATAGCAGATTAGATCTAACCCATCTAATTCTAATCCTGTTCTTAATTGACACATCATACTTTTCATCTCTTGCAAGTCCCACTTCTGCTTCTTCAAACAAGATCTTCTTTAGAGATAAATGTGTTTCAGTGGTAGAGATCTGATGTCCATTGTCTGTTCACATACTATTCCCCCATGCCAAAATGAAATTTCAGCTAAAACTAAAATTCAGCAGACTTCCTACATTCAGAATCATCAAACTCAAATGCTAGAGAGAAAATTCACAAACCCAGAATTGAGGAGTGAAAGCAGAATAACAATAATACCCTCAGAATTCAAAACTAATGTTTAGCCACCCATGTATGAGTTTGCTACAATGGTTCAAAATTCAGCAGAGGAATATACATTTTGACAGTTGAGGGTTTTTTTAAAAAATCTGAATTTTGTAAAATAAAGTTGAATGAAGCGGAATGAAGTTGCTCCATTCACACAAGGACTTGTATAATGGAACTTTCCTCCTTCTCCTCTGCCCGCATCCTTTCCACCACCTCCAAATGTGCTACAGAGGGTTGGGGATATCCCCAGAATATAGTTGTGGGTTGTGGGGGAGGAAAGGGAGCTGAAACTCTGCTGAGCAATCAGAAGCCCTTGTGTGAATGGGACAACTTCATTGGATACAACCCTGCACATCTGCTGCACAAATATGTCCTTCCCTACTCTACCAGAGCATTTTCACTATTTCACTCTATCTACCCTATCACCTATGTAAGGTGGAATACACTGGTGCTAGGCCAAGACCTCTCCTCCAGTTTCCTGAAAGAGTTCTTCTCCTGCAAAAGAGGCTTCGGGGGTGGGTGGGTGTCTGTCTCATTTGTAGGGCAATTTAGAATCTCTTTAACATTTCTTCCTTGTTTTTGTGGGTAGGTTTCAGCTTATGTTGTGGAATGTTCAGGAAGTGTGGTCCTCTAGGACGGCCGCAGAGTGCAGACCACCAGTGAGGTGAATTGTGGAATGAAAGAAAGCACACTCACAAACACCCCAACCATGAGAATTTCACCAAACTTTTATCTCCCCTTTGATCATTTTCAAATACAATTTCTTCTCTTGTGAATTGATGGAGGGGACAGAATCAGAGAATTTTTTTAGCACAGCACAATATGTGCAAAGATTAGAACTGAGTAGGAATGGGAGACAAATCTGATTCACTTCACATTTAAAGGCAAACCTATATAATTAGCACTTTCTGAAACAAGGCGTCAACTAAAACAGCCATCCTTTGAAATTTGCACTTCTCCAAATGCAGTTTGTTTGTGTGTGTGTGTAAAACCGCAAAATGGGGTGGAAATGTCGAGAACTGAAGAGAGAAAACAAATTTGTCAGATTTGCTCATCCCAAGCACAGAGATTAATTTTTGCAGGGTTCTTAGTTTGCAGCGAAAGACAACCTTTCAAGGAAGGTGAATTATCATCCAAAACAACAGCAATCCCTGGGGGAAAGGGGTGGAATGGCCACATCTGTTTCATAGGAACTTGTCTCTGTTTACAGGGCTAGCAAAATGCAAGGGGCTTTACAAATAAATTGTTACCCTTTTTATTGGCCATACGACTTATGCATCTGCAACTGAATTTTCAGGTTGAAAAATAATAGGGAAAGAATTGAGGCTGTGGAACTAGGTCTTGGCTCCCCCAAAAGGCAATACGTTGTAAGCAGAAGCCAAGAAAATACATTTGCTGTTTCTTTTCTGGAGGTGCCAGTTCATTAATGTGGACAAGGCTTCAGTGTCAGCCGAGAAAATTAAGAAGCCCATTTCACAATTGGCTGTGAGGACAGGGTACCTAGTTGTTCCTGTCTTTAGTATGGCAGGTGCCACCATCTGGTGCAGGATTTCAAATCCAATGGACATATGAACTGATTTACAATGGCAGATCTCCTGTTCATGCCACTTCTTGCTTAGATAGATTTCAAAAGAGATTCGGACATGTGTGTGTGTATGAAGAACATATGCTCTTCCACTGTATCTAAAGCTTTCAAGCTTAAAAGCATCATCTGTGGTTAAAATGTATTTCCTTCCAACTCGGTAATACAATACTACAGAGTTGCTGGGATGCATTATGTTTTCCAGCTACTCTCTGAAGCATCCATCATTGGGCATTAGCTGGGAGAGATAAGCCACTGTCACATCTGAGAACTGCAAGCTCAATTTTTTATGAAATGGGCAATTCTGCAGTTGGCAATTGCATCAAGCAGACAAAAGCCAACTCGTCTGTTGGGTAGCTTTGACAGATACCCCAGGCTTCAGACTTGAAAGAAGTGCTGTGCTACCTGCTATTGTGACACTCATACCTCACCGTACAGGTGAAAGGGAAGCCATGGCTGAGCTATATAAGTCAGGATGCCCCTCATTCAAGATCTCATTAACTCATGGGCAGAGAAATCCCAACTATAGGAAGCAGTGCAACTGAGGCTGACGTAAGTTACCCAGATTCCAAACTCTATTCAGGAGCCTCTGGGAGGGGTTACTGCCAGCTGAGCCAGCAGGTGAGTGTGGGTCCAACTTTTGAAGATTGGGCCTTCCATCACATGACTGAGCTGAAAAGGATAAGTCTCTCCTTGCTACAACCCCCACCCCACCATACACACCTTTTTGGGACTTACCCCAGTGTAAGTTCTGCCAGTTCAAGTTCCATCGGCTGAGCCCTGGCTGAGCCAACATGGGGTGGAGTTACACTCGCATATCTCTAGCTCAGTCAGGATAAGAGAGTTATGCTGGCACAGCCTTGGCTCATGCAAACCATTCTTTCTCACCTTCTACCTCCCCACCTCCGCTCTCAACATGGGGATAATATGTCTACCTTATTGAGTTGTTGTAAAATTATAATGTATGTCTGGAGTGGGAAAACATTTTCAGTCCAAGGGCCACAACCTCTTATGTGCTGCCTTTGTGGCTTGCCAAGACAATTCCTCTGTTTTATCAATTGCACTCACAAGGGGGATGTGGGAATGATGTACACTAAGTATCTAGTTGACCACCATGCATATCCAGTGGACTGTGTACAGCTTAGTGGGTCACAACTTGCTCAAGCTCAGTTTTGATGAACAACTGAAAAGGGGAGCTTTTATGTGTGGAACTTCATATGCAACCATTTTCAGGGCTTCTTAGTTCAAAAATCTTCCAGTTAGTAGTTTCAATCCATATACATTAACATTCAAAATTAGGACTGAAAATGGAGAGCCCCTTTTTGCAAAACAGCTTAACAGTAGCAACAGCAAAAAAATACAGGAACCCTGGTTCATCAGTCTGTTTATTTATTTACTGACTTATTTATGATATGTATACACAGTGTTTAATATCCTTAAGTGGCTTAAATAAAACACAATAAAATCTTTTTTAAAAAAATCTATATGACACTATTATGACCAAAAATACAAAAAAAATCAACAAACAAAAAAATCGATCACTAAAACAGACCAATGAGATGAATCTTATGATCCAGGGAAAGTCTGCATAAATAAACGAGTCTTCAGGAGGCATTTAAAACTTGCCAATTTTTCCATCATTCTATCTCATGAACAACATGGAGAGTGTTCCAGAGGGTAGGTGCCACTATCAAGAACGCTCACTTTTGAGGTGCTGTAAGTTGGCATTCCACTACTTGATATATGATCAGCAAGGTCTCCTTGGAAGATCTAAGAGATCCATCAGGGATATAACGGGGAAGGCCATCTGCTAGGTATTTGGTCCCAAGTTGTTTAGAGATATGTCAGCAATAACACCTTGAACATAGCTTGGTAGCAATCTTTTGGTAGGGTGGCACAAACAAGAGCCCTACCTGCATCACACATTTAAAGCACTATTATACCAACAGTCATGGTTTCTCCCAAAGAATCCTGGGGATTTTAGTTTGTTAAGTGTGCTGAGAGTTGTTAGGAGACCCCTATTCCCCTCACAGAACTACAATTCCCAGAATGGCAAAACAATCCTTCTTCCCAGGGAATTCTGACAAATGTAGCTTTGTGAAGGGAATTTGGGGTCTCCTAATCACTCTCAGCATCTTTGACAAATACACTTCCCAGACTATTTGGGAGAAGTCATGACTGCTTAAAGTGGTATAATAGTGCTTTACATATACGTCATGCTTGCCTGAGCTTGCACTGTCTCCAACAGCAGTCATCTGAACAGGCAGACTAAGGTTGGAGCTCCCACACAACACTTCTTGGGACTTGGGAGACATCAGGAAAATAAATGGCAGTTCAACAGCAAATTGTCTTATAATATTTCTTAAAACATTTATTCTTTGAACATCTATTTCTTATTTATACAAATTACACATGTGTCTGGCCAGTAGATTACAATCTATCAGTCAGGATCAAAGTCCTGATTGGTTACAAGCACATAATGGCATACATAATGCTTACAGCCAGTATGTCTCTTATTTGTTACAGCTCAGGGTTACATATCAGGCTCATATGTCAGTATACATTGCAATATACAATTAACATATAGTATGTATAAGGTTCTGTTATTTATTCATTTATTTATTTATATCCTGCCCTTTCTCCCAGTAGGACTTAATTCAGACATATACATTATCAAAGTTACACTGCAATATTTGTGAAGTTATATTGCAAGGAATCAACATCAAACAAGTCACATTTCTCTGTTAGTATATTTTTATTTTTTATCCATAACAAAGTGGAACCATCTCACCCTTGTGGGAGACAGAGCTTTGGCTATCAGTAGCAGCAAGCATAAAAGCAATGTGTCTTTGACCAAGTCTCCAGGGAGACTGGCCCCATACTGTGTAAAATGCCCTCCTTATATACAGTAGGAGTAGGGATGTGCTTGAATTTCACAAAATTCAAATTTGAAACCAGATTTCCTATTTATTTGCACTTTTTTTGTCTTCGTGGATCGTATTTTTTTCAAGTGGTTTTCTGCAGCTTTTTCACAGATACAAATATCTGTGGATTTTTTTAACATTCATCTCAAAAATATCAATATAAATATTTCCTCAAAATATTGATATTAATATTGATATTCCCTCAAAATATCAATATCAATATTGATATTTTGAGGAAAATATCAATATTTTTAAAAAATCTATGAAAAAATGATATATTTGCAGGAAAAAAACCAAATCAGTATTTATCACAAATAGTAAACATGGATCCCTTATGAAGCAGTACCGGAAGGAAGTTCAACGGAGCAAAAATCGAACCTGCACTGAAATGCAGATCCCATCCCTATATAGGAGTTTATCAAGGCTATGACCTTGCTGCACAGCTGTATGTCCTGAGCTGCATCACTTACATTCCATCATTTAAGCTCCATCATTGGTAGCAGTACTGATAAGCTAGTCACCTCCCAACTAGTTATTTATTTATTTGTTTGTTTATTTATTAAACTTCTATACCGCCCCATAGCCGAAGCTCTCTGGGCGGTTTACAACACAAAAAAATCAATTACAATATAAAATATACAATTCAGCTTTGATACAGTTAAAAGGAAAAACAATACCACATTTCAAGTAAACATAAGTAAACAATAAATCTCATAACATAATAGAATAAATGAAAAAAAACAAACAGAGCAGTCATAACAACATCTACAACATTCTCCAATGTCTCATATAAAATAACACAAAAACAACAACACATTTTACAAAACTAAACAATGAAATAAGAGCTAGCTAGCATTACAAATAACATAATAAAAACCTTACAGAGTAATAAAACAAGGAATCTTCCATGATCTTCTGATCTTTTGTCTCCAGGCAAATAGTTAAGGACAGGTGTTGTCCAAACCCTATAAGGAACTTCCTCCTGGGGCACAGCTCCTAGCAGTTATCTCTTTGGTTTATACAAGCAAGAATACATTGGCTGATTGCTCAGAACTAGGAGGAGGGTGGAATGAGAAACTTTCTCCAGTTTGAACTTTATAAGGCTTGACTGTATAAAGTATGAGGAGGTCTGCATACCTGGAAGTGTAATATTCTATAAGTTAGGATTAATACATACATTATAAAGACTCTTAGAGGGGAAATTTACATACATTAAACATGGGAGCAGCCCATTACAGCTCCCAGTAAATGACCCTCCCTGTCCCATGAACTTACATTATCTTCTTGACAGTATTGTGCTGGTGCTTGAAGACTTTTCTCTTCCAGCATCTATTCTGTTGCTGTTTAAGGGTTAAGCATTATGCATTAACTGAATTGCTAAATTGTTGTTTCCTTAGGCAATTTGTAGTTAGTTCTGTATTATATTTTATCATTTTATTGGTGTGGATCTTTGTTGTTTAAATTCTGACTATTGGTTGGTTGGATTCCGCTAGCCACATTGAGCACCTCCATAAGGAGGGGCAAAGCAGGATTTTAAATTTTAATATAAATCAAACAAGAGGGGAGCCTCATGCCCTGGGAGCCAGATGTGGCCCTCTTAATGTCTGTTGCTTGCCTGGATGGAGGTGTGTGTGTGTGTAACCTTCTGAAAGGAAGGGTAGGATATCAATCAAATAATAAATAAATAAATAGAACCTACTTTATAGTACAAAGGTACTTTTTGCCTTCTCATTGCACTGCCTACTTTGCCCATCCCTAGCATGTGGCCCCCAGAAGGTTGCCCAGAAGGGAATGTGGCCCTCAGGCTGAAAACATTTCCCTATGACATAAAATAAATAAGGGAGCAATCCAAATCCAAGATCCACTGGGATGAGCTAGTTTGGGTCTGGTGGATCTCCAGCTCAGCCACGGTTATGCCAGCATTAGTCCCTCATCCTGTGTAAATCCCAAAAAAGGGGCATGTTCCAGGGATGTGGCAAGAGTGGGAACAAGCAGGGGGGACTTATGCTGGATCCTAACTCCGTTCAGCAAAGTCGAGTGACCTGGCAACCCGGCGGAACTTCCACTGACAAAATGGGTGGTAAAAGTCAGACTCTGTTTTAAAGGGTGGTAAAGGTTAAACCCTATTTCCCCTCTACCAGGCTTGGACCAACTCAGCCAGCAGTAGCCTTGCTCCTGAACAGTGTTTGGATCTGGTGTACTTGATGTTGTCTTAACTTAAAGTGGCACAAATGACTCTGGCTTCCCACAAATGAAAGAAGCCTGTTGATAGCACTATGCACAGTGCTGCCCTTTCCCTCTTTTGGCACAGCAGGTAGGAAGAAGGGTTGAGTTCCAATGTGACAGAAGTGCTTCCAAACACCCGACATCCAGAGCACTCATTGACACAACACATTGCTATAATTGCCTGCAAGGGAGTAACCAGAATTTTGCAGCAGGGAGGGAAAAGGAAGAACAGAAACCACAACCGCCAGCATGTAGAAAACAGCATTGGGAGCTGCCCAATTGCTCTGTGGGAACAGGATCCTTAAATCTATCACTGATGCAGTAGTTATTGTTTATATCTATTTGATGTATACATACATTTTTATCCTGTACCTTTCATCCCAGTGGGAACCTCAGCATCATTAATTATTGACAGATTTGACTCTTTTAAGTAGCAACAATTTTGCAGTGAAAAGTGATTTCCCCCCCTACAGGGTGCAGCCCTTTTGGAGAAAACTTGGCACCCTCCCAGAAACACCACTATTTGGTGTGAAAAACCAACTCCACAATTTAAAATAAAAATCCAAAATAGTTTATGTACAAGCCTCTACAGATTTCACTTTATTCTTTCTATGTAGTTTCCCACCTCCTGTCCCAATTTTTTATTTTGTGGTAAACACATAAATCAGCATCATCTGTATTCATTAGAATGCATGCCTTCATCGGTGCAAAATTACCCCTGCTTTGCATGATTTTATCCCTCTTCTGAGTAATATAAATGACTTGTTAATTATGTTTCTCTTAATAGAAAAAGGTATTTGTCACATTGTAAAAACACCAATACAAATAAATCTATTGATTTTGAAATGGGTCTAGATTTCCAAACAAAAATGGGTGTGAAAGAAGCCTCTTGCCAGTTTTCAGAGGTGACCGCCTAACTTCATAATCTGTGGCTGACCACAGTGTTGTGAATCTATTAAGAACAAAAAAAAAATTTCTTTTATGAAACAGCAGGTGCTTAACATACAAACAACTAGGAATTATGGGATTCTGTGCTTAAAAACCCTGGATTCTGACCAGAGCTTGGAAGTAACTCGTTATTTTTAACGAGTTACTTGTAATTAGTTACAATTTTAAATAACGAGTGGGTAATTCCATTACCTTTGGCAAGTAAAGGAACGACTAGTAATTTCCCTACTTTTCAGCTGCAACTTTAACGTTTCCACGTTAGGTTGGACGTTACTTGGGAGTGGGAACAAGGGGAAGTCAGCTCCTGGCTGTGACTGGTTAACACAAGACATGTGCCTCACACTGATTGGACCTCTGCGCAGACTCTCTCTTCCCTTGTGATCTGTGTTAGGAGACACGAGGGAAGAGGTGAATAGGCAGGGCCTGCTGAGAGGAAAAAATGGACGCCAGAGGAAAAAGCCAAGGCAAGGACAACGGAGAAGGCAGCAGCAGGATGGCGAAGAGCTGTGGAGGTGAGTGACGATGATTTGTGTGTGTGTGTGTGTGTGTGTGTGTGTGCGCCCCGGTGTGTGTGTTTTCGGCTGGAGTCTCTGGTTTGGGGGGGGGCTCCGGCTCTCTGGCTACCACCCCTTACTCTCTGGACTCTCAGCTTCAATTTAAAAAAAAAAGTAAGTTTCTAGGTGGTCTAATTCCCGAGATATACACCAAAACGTAAACCCCCCCGCACAACTTTTTTTAAAACAGATCCATGCTCTAGCTACAACTCCCATCAGCCCAATCCAGTGGCCATGCTGGCTGGGGCTGATGGGAGTTGTAGTTTAAAAAAGTAACTTTTCAAAGCTCTGTCTGTAACCCCGCCCTTTCATGATTGTAGCCAATGACGCCAGAGTTGTGACTTGTTGATCCAGGCATGCCTAGGCTGAACGTCAGAATATGGTGGCTTTGAGTTTTTTGCAGTTTGCGTAAGTAATATGGCTTAATGTTTTTTTTCCTCTTCTGTCCAAGAGTCAGACCCTGGGCTATGAAATATGAAAGTATTTAATCCAATATCTGCTTTTCTGGGAGTACAGCCATTTCTGGGAGTAAAGCATGTACCTGGAGTAAACCCCATTGAAATCCATTAGGACTTGCTTTTGAGTAGACATGGTTAGGATTGTGCTGTAAATTAATGGGACTTGTGAGTAAACATAGTGCAGACTTGTGTTTGTGTTGTAAATCTCTCTCCCTCCAACCCTATTTTTAAAGAAATTAGGCAGGGTTTATCACAGTTTTTATTATGTAGGAAACTAATACTCATTTTTTTAAAAAATGAATGAAGTTTATTTATTTATTTATTTTTATTATTTGATTTATATCCCACCCTTCCTCCCAGTAGGAGCCCAGGGCAGCAAACAAAAGCACTAAAAACACTTTAAAAATCATAAAAACAGACTTTAAAATATATTAAAACAAAACATCTTTAAAAACATTTTTAAAAGCTTTAAAAACATTTTTTTAAGAAAAAGTTTAAAAACATATTAAAAAGCAATTTCAACACAGACGCAGACTGGGATAAGGTCTCAACTTAAAGGACTTGTTAAAAGAACAAGTTCCTTATCACTTGAGGCTGCAGTTTTCCCTGGTTGAGTAAGCCCCATTGAATACATTGGGACTTGCTTCTGAGTAAACAAACATAGGATTGCACTATAAATATCTTTACAGGTTATATAAATAAACATATTTGATAGTCATGCTTATATAAATATTTTCATAGAATCATAGAATAGTAGAGTTGGAAGGGGCCTATAAGGCCATCAAGTCCAACCCCCTGCTCAATGCAGGAATCCAAATCAAAGCATTCCCGACAGATGGCTGTCCAGCTGCCTCTTGAATGCCTCCAGTGTCGGAGATCCCACTACCTCTCTAGTAATTAGATCCATTGTTGTATGGCTCTAACAGTTAGGAAGCTTTTCCTGATGTCCAGTCGAAATCAGGCTTCTTGCAACTTGAGCCCATTATTCCGTGTCCTGCACTCTGGGATCATCGAGAAGAGATCCCGGCCCTCCTCTGTGTGGCAACCTTTCAAGTACTTGAAGAGTGCTATCATATCTCCCCTCAGTCTTCTCTTCTCCAGGTTAAATATGCCCAGTTCCTTCAGTCTCTCCTCATAGGGCGTTGTTTCCAGTCCCCTGATCATCCTTGTTGCCCTCTTTTGAACCTGTTCCAGTTTGTCTGCATCCTTCTTGAAGTGCAGAGACCAGAACTGGACACAGCACTCAAGATGAGGCCTAACCAGTGCTGAATAGAGGGGAACTAATACTTCACATGATTTGGAAACTATACTTCTGTTAATGCAGCCTGATATAGCATTTGCCTTTTTTGCAGCCACATCACACTGTTGGCTCATTTTCAGCTTGTGATCAACAACAATTTTAAGATCCTTCTTGCATGTCGTACTGCTGAGCCAAGTATCCCCCATCTTATAACTGTGCATTTGGTTTCTTTTTCCTAAGTGTAGAACTTTGCATTTATCCCTGTTGAATTTCATTATGTTGTTTTCAGCCCAATGCTCCAGCCTATCAAGGTCCCTTTGAATTTTCTTTCTGTCTTCCACGGTATTAGCTATGCCCCCCAATTTTGTATCATCTGCAAATTTGATAAGCATGCTCTGTACCTCCTCATCCAAGTAGTTAATAAAAATGTTGAAGAGCACTGGGCCCAGGACCGAGCCCTGTGGTACCCCACTCATTACTTCCACCCAGTTTTGTCATGCTGTGTCCCTATAAGTATCCAATTGCATACTATGGTTGTACAATACTTCCTTTACATTTTAAGTATGCCTTGGGGTAGTCATGGTTCTCCATTGTTTTCATCCTGAGGGGCAGATAGGCTGAGAAATGGTGAGTAGCCCATCATCACCCACTACACTTTATAGCTTATTTCCATTTTGAAAAATTAATTAAAACAATTTACATGCAGGCAAAATTTATTAAGCGGATTCACACAATATGTGTAAAGCACATCCAATTCGCATTTAAAGCGCATGACTTCCCCTAAAGAATTCTGGGAAGTGTCATTTCCCCCTCACAGTTATAGTTCTCACCACTCTTAACAAACTGCAGTTCCCATGATTCTGTGGTGGGATTCATGTGCTTCAAATGGGTGTTGAATGTGCTTTAAAGGAATGGTGTGGATCTGCCCTAGGTATGATGTTCATTCAAGAGTGAATTGAAAAGAACAATTTTAAAAGATACTTCTTACTCTTACTCATTTTTCAGACCTCTTTCTGAAGTAAAGGGTCAAATCTGTAAAAACATTTGGAGCAGCCACATTAAAAGATAAGGGCAGGGTATTCCAGGCAGGGGGTTGCCAACCCTGCTTGGATATGGATGTCTTTGCAGAAGAACCCTAGTCAAGGTTTACCAACAGCACAGTCCAAACTATATCTACTTAGAAGTCAGTCCTGTTGAGTTCTATGGGGCTTAATCCCTTAGTAAGTGTGTTTAGAATTGCAGCCTTCAGGAGCCTCCATCTTTACTCCCCAAAGCTCCCATCTAACATCTCCACAACACTGGGCTCCTTTGTCTCTGCTGTGGCCTTCTGGTGACTGCCCTAGCCTGAAGGCACTTAACCCTTCTTGCTGAAAGCAAGTAGGCTAGATTAAATGTTCCCTACCCAGGCTCATATATATAAAAGATAAAAGATAAACGGCATTTTGTCAAAAGTATTTTTGTCTACATTTTATACCTCATCCTTGGTTTTCCAAGCTTGGCATGGAATGCTTCTCATACAGAATTAATTTGAAATGCTGCATATTTATTATCATAATCATCATATTCAAAATAAAAAATATATGTACCGCCTTCAAGTTGATTCCAACTTATGGTGACCCTATGAATAGGGTTTTCATGAGGCTGAGAGGCAGTGACTGGCCCAAGGTCACTCAGTGAGCTTCATGGCTATGTGGGGATTTGAACCCTAGTCTCATTTTGTTCTCACAACAACCCTGTGAGATAGTAGGTTAGACTGGCCCAGGCAGGGTTATTCAGTGAACAAAAATGATGCAAATAGGATCTCTTTTAATTGTGCTATCGACCTGCTTACTTCCACTCTGACTGGGGCATTTTGCAGCACGGGGAAGAGATGGGGGCACATCACAGCTGAAGTTCACCCATATAGGAGCATTATCTCTTGTTTATTACAGAGACGCCTGTTGCAGGTTTTGCTGCTGAGAGCAGCAGTCAGTTAGTGCGGCCACTTGAGTCACAGCTTGTTGATCCTGAGGAGGCAAAACTAGAAAGTGAGGTTCAGAAAGGAGGCCCTGTGCACGAGGAGGAGGAGGAGGGCATGAAGCAGTGCCAGTTGCCCACAGCCACATCTGCAGAACAGCAAGTACCATGGTTTGTGTTTGAGAAAGCTTGTACATTTGTGAGCCAGAGTGGGAAAAATGTTGTTGTACGATGCAATTACTGCCTTCCAAGGATCAAAACTCTGAGATCAGCTGTTTCCTCCTCATCCAATGTGAAGAAACATTTTGAGGTAAGCCTTTGTCATGCTGGTCCTCAAAGAGTGTCCATTGTCTATTTATGTTTAAATTGTGAAGTTCCTCTTCCATTTTTTCTTGGATTCATGCTTTGTTCTTCTTCCTCAGATGGCACACCCTGAGAAGCTGAGAGCAATTGAAGAAGCAATAAAGGCAAGGAGACGTGGCCTTCCTGAACCAATGCATGACACCCCTCCTCCCAAAATGCTGAAGCAGCAGCAGACAACCCTTGAGAGGTGGGGATCTGGCAGGGAGCCTGTCACCCAGAGCAATCTCAACAGGAGAATCATTGATTTCATTGTAGAGGAGACATTACCACTTCAGACTGTGGACAAACCATCACTCATTAATCTGGTTCACATTGGACTCCCCAAAGATCTCACCATCATATGTGCCAAGACTCTGAGAGACAGAATTGAGAAGAGAGCATGCCACATGAGAGAAACTCTTGCAAACCGAATGGGTGCTGTGGCATATATAGCAACCACTGCAGATTGTTGGACCAATGGCAAGAAGAGTTACTTTGGGGTAACAGCC
Source organism: Rhineura floridana (assembly GCF_030035675.1). Classification (NCBI taxonomy): domain Eukaryota; kingdom Metazoa; phylum Chordata; class Lepidosauria; order Squamata; family Rhineuridae; genus Rhineura; species Rhineura floridana. Next base: position 158,394,534 of record NC_084483.1, read on the forward strand.
CACTGGATCAACCCAACTACCCTGAAACATGAGGTCGGGGCCTTGGCTTGTAAGCGTCTGAAGGGGCGCCATACATGCGATGTCCTTTCAAAAGCACGGCATGATGTACATGTGCAGTACAGGATCCACAACAAAGTTGTGTGCACTACTACAGACAATGGCTCCAACTTTGTGAAAGCGTTCAGAGTTTTCATGGCCAAAGAACCAGTGGAAGCTGCAGGCACCAGTGACGATGATGGTGATAACCAGGAGGAGGAGGAGGCTGAGGTGGAGTTTGTGCCTATCTGTGAGATCCTGGACACAGGACCTGAGGCAGAGGAAGAAGCTGCAGACTCAGGAGAGGATTTTGTTTTACCACCACACCAGAGATGTGCTAGCCACACCCTCAACCTTGTGGCAACACAAGACATAGAGGCCATGCTTTTTGACTCCTCCAAAAGTAGTCTTCTTGGTCCTTTCAAGAAACAGTTTCGTTCCTTCATGGGAAAGTGCAGCAAGTTGTGGTCCAAGCAGAACCACTCAGCCCAGATTGCTGAGTATATCCATGCGCAATATGGTGTGTATCTGAAGGTACCGAATAAGACCAGGTGGAATTCCACCTTTGATGCGTTGAAGCAACTACATGAGCTCCTGTCAACTGTGCCACTAAAAATGCATGCCATAATGGACCGCTGCTCCTTGTCCAGGATCACAGCTGCTGAGATTGAAGTGGTACAGGAATACACAGAGATTATGGAGTCACTAGCCCAGTCCCTAGATATCCTGCAACGGGAGAACGGCATGTTCATGGGGTATTTGCTACCAACGCTCTGCAATCTGGACCGCAAGTTAGAAGGACTGGAAAACAAACCTGAGAGGTACACATACTGTTTTCAGCTGCTGAGAGGTGTGCGCGAAGCCCTAAGAAAGCAGTTTGCAGCTATCTGGGAGGACAAGAGGCTTCTTCTGGCAGCCTGCCTACACCCTCGCTTCAAACTAGATTGGCTGGAAACGTGTCAGGCCACCACCCATACCAACAAGTAAGAACATTAGGGAAGCCCTTTGGGTGGATTACTCCAAGGGAAATGTTGTCTCAAGGGAGGCATCAGAGGGCTTAAGGTGGTAGGCAGGGGCTGGTCCTTTTCTGCCTGGGGCTCCTCATCACAACCTTGGGTTGCTGCAGGTAATCCTTAAGGGTCTGCTGTGCTGCCCCATGAGTGTGGTGACTTGGTCACCTTCCTACCTTCCATGTCATCATCCACAGGCTCAGGCTGGACCCTGAACCAGGGGACATGACAAGCATCAGGAAATGAAGAGCAGATGATGGTTTCCTAACATATATGTGTTAACATATCCTCTCTCTTTCTTAGATACACAATGGAAGCCTTGTTGAAAGCTGAAATAAAGATGGGTGTACTTAGTGAGGACAGTGATCAGTCTTCTGATAAAGACCAGGAAGGAGATGACTTAGAAGATGACTTCTTTAACTTTCTGCCCCAGGGCAAGAAGTCAGCAGTGGACACTGCTGAGGAGGAACTGGTGAGGTACCTGAGGTCTCCCAGCAGGGAAATGTCATCACTCCATGGCTTTCCACGTGTGCTGCGGTGTTTTTTGCAGCACGACACAGGCATGCCTTCAAGCGACGCAGTAGAACGCCTGTTCAGTACTGGTGACAACGTTATGACTGTAAAAAGTCATTCCTTGTCTGACATGCTCTTTGAGCATCTTGTTCTTTTGAGACATAACAGAAACATATTATAAAAGCATTTCAAGTGTAAAATTTGATTTCAAGAGTTGGGGTATCTTCATTGCTTGGGGGGATGTGAGATTCTGTTATGCCATTATGTTAATCTTATGGATAAAATTTTTTATTCTACTACCCCCTCTGTGTGTGTGTTTATTTTTAATATTGTTTTAGGCTTCTTAGATGTGCAGCAGCCAAGGCCAGCACCTTGTAGGAGTTTTTTTAAAAAGTAACTGAAATGTAATTGTAGTGATTACTTTTGAGAAAAAGTAAAGTAATCAGTTACTTTCACAGCAATTGTAATTGTAACGGTAATTACTACTTTTTTGGGCCAAGTAATTGTAACTGTAATTTATTACTTTTTAAAAGTAATCTTCCAAGCTCTGATTCTGACACAGAAAAATTCCGCAAGTCAAATAGCTTCTGCAAATTAGATTGGTTTGCATCAAGTCCCTATAGATTTTTTTTTATAATTTGCATGCTTTATTTTCTTAATGTTTTATTCTGTCCCAATTGTTTTTCTTCTATATTGGAATGGCAATGTTTTGTTTAATATTTTTGTCACAAACTGTAAGAAAATCTAGAATTTGTGGATAAATGGTATTGAGGGGGTGGTATAAGTGCATTAGTGCACGGAGATGGAGGCAAGAGCAATACAGAGAAAATGCAATTTCCCTTTTGGGAAGGCCCTTTCCAAATTCTCTACTATTCTCTACTATTTAAGGGTATAGTGAGCATTTCAGGATTTTCAGAAGAGAAGATGTATATTCCCTTTGAGACACATTTTATAAGCAAATGGACCCAACAGCACAGTCCAAACCATACCTACTCAGAAGTAAGTCCTATTTAATTCAATGGATCTTATTCCCAGATAAATGAGGTTAGCACTGCAGCTTTAGTAAGCACAACAACAGGTATCATTCAGTTTGTAACTTAAGTGTTAGTTCTGTTAGTGTTAAAATCAACTAGCCAAGATGGGGTTGAGGTGGGGGTGTTGCTTAACAACCAGGCAAAGTGGCATGGTCTTCACTGAGGCAGCACATGTTCTGATTGGCTGTGTAGTTCTGAAGGAGTTTTCTTCTAAATGTTTGGTTGAATGTCTCTCTCCTATGTACAAGCCATGACCTTAGAGACAAAGTAAATCTCTCTATTCCTGTCTCCTCAAATTATACACTGTTTTTGTTCTATTTGCTCAGTAAAGTGTTGTAAGGACTTTTCTCCCTGGATGCCATTTACATTATTTAAGTGACTTTGCTAACAGGAATAACCTGTGTAGCTATTTATTATTCACTAAAAAATTACAAATGTAAATCAAGATGACAACTCAGGTGTCCTACTAAGAGTAGTCCCTTTGAAATTATTGAACCTACTGTAAGTTAGTCATATCCATTAACTTCAATAGGTCTATTCTGAGGACTAGCATTGAATACCACCCCAAAAAGGTATTTGGTGATGGGGGTGGATTTTTTCACTTGGAGGGAGAGTTACATAGCTGTCTGTGTTAAGGTAATTTCTTAATCATATAAATAGGTCTGTCATTTGAGCAGGTGGGGGCTAAGATAAAACCTCACTTGCCACAATCATTCCAAAACTTCCAGATTCAGTGCTCTGGTTTTTCCTGATTTGCAAGTACAGTCCTGTAAGAAAACCCACTAAATCTGAGAAGTTACTGTATCAGGAAAATAACAGGAGCCTTATAGGTCAAATCTATCAAATTCTTATTTCTGGAAATGACAGGTTAATATCTTCCCAGGAGAAGCGAAGAAAAAAAAAGGGGGACTAACAGTTATTACCGGAAATATGGGAGAAGGCAGGAATGAATGTTGTGCCAGATTGCTTCCAATAAATTTAAAGAACAATAATATTTAAACTGATTTTTTTTATTGAAATCTTGAACAATATAATCAAAGTAACATTCAAACAAAAAGTAAAAAATGAAAGTTAAAATGGCGAAGGGAAATGTGGGTTCAGGTGTTTTGACCATATAAATTGGAAATATTGATAAATATGCTGGGCTATGGAATGTGATGTATAAGTCTCAAGAGAGAGAGCTAGCCAAATATGAAGGCCATCAGTGGTATTTAATACCAAATAAATTAAAGATCAGCAGGAGTCCCCAACCTTTTGGGCCCAGGGGCACAGTTGCAAAACTGAGGAAAATGTCAGGGGCAGCACGAAATACTCATTGCACAGCAAGGAAAACTGATGTTGCTCAGAGAAACAACCACATATACACCCAAAACAAAAAACAAACAACCATTCTATGATCTGACACTCTATTATTTATAAAGATTTTAAATTAATATTGCTGCTGTATTGTATTCTTTTGTATACAGGTGTTAATGTTCATGAATATAAAATTAAAAAGAAACACATCTCACCTCAGCCATGAATGTATAAGCAGGCTTTGGGTCAATTGCTATTTCCTCATAGCTGTCTCCTTTCTCTTCTGCTTTCTGCAGCTAATCATAGAGGCCTATCTTTCAGTCATCTCTGCAACAGTCCTGTAAAGACAGTTAAATACTTAAAATGCACCATGTAAATACTAAGTATCATAAATTATATCCAATGTAGGCCCATTTTTTTAAAAAAAAAAATAGACAGCTTTAAGATCTGTACGAGAAAGAGTGTGTGTGGTTGCTAGCTGTTTCTTGTCCTTCCTCAAGAAGCTAAGTCTAAAGAGGTACCTCCAGTGTGGGGAACCTTTGGCCCTCCAGATGTTGCTGAACTACAACTCCCATTAACCCTGCTCATTGGCCATGCTTGCTAGGACTGATGGGAGTTGTAGTTTAGCAACATCTGAGGGGCCAAAGATTCCTCACTCCTGAGCTACTTCGATGATAGAATTTCTACTCTTCATTTCTCTTGTTTTGTTCTCTCCCTTACCACACTTGCATTTGATTTAGAATTATTAATTATCACAATCTTAAGTTATTCTTGACTCATTACTTCCAGATGCTTCTATTTTTCTTTTGTCAGTATAAACAGTACGAGCGCAACCACTATTTGGCAATAATAGAAATCCTGTCATACGGCTTTATAATCAGCTATGAGGGACAGCTATTAGATTATTTAGACTTTTTTTAAAAAAAGAGGGTGAGCCATATTCTTAGTGGCTGAGTGAATGGCCCCTTAAACCTGTTATCCCTGGGGACTACAATTTTGTGAAAGTACTAGACATTCTCTTTTAGAGATCCCTAGTTCTCTCACTGACCTACAGAAAGAGATTTGTGAGATGGTGAAGTCAGCACAATTACTCAAGTTAATTGGGTGTATGTACATTTTGTTTTGTATTGTTTTACATTGACAATGCAACCCAAATCCAAGATCCACTTGGATGAGGAACTTTGCAATAGGCAGATCTTGGGCTATGCAGGTGTAACTCCCACAGCCCAGCTTAGCTGGGGCTCAGCTGGGGCTCAGCCGGGGCTCCGCCAGAGCTTGGAAAAGTTACTTTTTTTGAACTACAACTCCCATCAGCCCAATCCAGTGGCCATGCTGGCTGGGGCTGATGGGAGTTGTAGTTCAAAAAAGTAACTTTTCCAAGCTCTGGGCTCAGCTGGCAGAATCTAAGCCAGTGGAACTTAAGCTGGCCTACATCCCAAAAAAGAGGTGTTCCAGGACCAGGATAGGGCAGGGCAAACCTCTTTCAGCTCAGTCCTGGCAACCTGGTGGACCAGCCAAATCAAACTCTGTTTTAAAGGCTTGTTTACCATCTGCTAGGCTCGGATTGGCTTTGCCAGCGTAGCTACACTCCTGAATGCAGTTTGGAGTACGGGTAATTTATGCTGGTTTAATATAAATTCTGCTGGCTTCCTATAGTTTGTGTCTTAGCTCCTGACCAGAGAAGCAGGCTCAGGACTCGAAGACTGGGTTTTCCATTATTCCAGAAGTCAGCACAGGGACGAAGCATCAAAACATATAAGGCATATCAAGATACAGAACAGGTGCAAACTAGGCACATAAGCAGCAATGAAGAGTTGTCGCAACAACCTTATCACGCCCAGACACTCTAAATAAAAGAGAGGTGGGCAATCTACTTGCCCGAGCTAAATCTAGCATTTTCCAGGCTTAGAAGCGAGGCAGAGACTTCTCCTCTGAAGAGATTAGGATTTTTGAAGCTTTCTCTTCTCCAGCCTATGCAACCTTGGTGAAAATGTTATTTCTGGCTCTGAAAAATTATCCTTTCTAGAAGTGTCCAGCCAGTTTATTAGAGCCTGTCTGTTCAATGGCTGTCTGGGCTGGGTATCAGTGAAGATTCCCCTCCCTTTGTCATAGACGAAGGAGGGTTATGGGTATCATTAAGCTAACAAGGCACGGAGCTACCAGAGGTTTCTGGAAGCATTTCCCAAGTAGTTTCTCCAGCCCCCTCTGCAACATCTGTAACTCCCCTCTCTATTCTCCCAATCCTGCCAAGCATGGTGCCCGTGACACTTAGAATTGTTCTGCCCAACTCTATTGTTTCCCCAAAGGGTGTTTCTTATCTTTGCTACCTTCATACCAATCTCTGAGCCCAGTTTGTACCAATTAAACCCCCTGGTCCAGTTCAGATATCATGATTTACTATGGTTGATCTTTATCATGACAGAAATGAGCCTAGCCTCCCTCTAGGCCAGCCTTTCCCAACTAGTGGGCCACCAGATGTTGTTGGACTACAACTCCCATCAGCCTCAGCCAGCATTGCCAATGGTCAGGAAAGATGGGAATTGTGGTCCAACAACATCTGGTGGCCCACTAGTTGGGAAACACTGCTCTAGGCCATGCAGTTCTCCTCTCCTCTTTTCTCCTCTGGCTTGACTGTGAGGAAATCAGAAACTTTCCCTCCTGAGTTCAGTTAACCACAGTTTAGGATTATGTAAGGACCCTAAACTGTGGTTAATCTTGACTGTGGTTTGTTAAAGCAAGACAATTTCATAAACCATGGTTTGAAGTTAGCTTGTTTCAAATAAGCCATAGTTAATATTAACCATAGTTTCAGTTTCAATCACTGGGTTCAGATGACTCAGCAAGCTGCAGTTCAGCAAAAAAAAAGTATAAGCTTCTGAATTCATCCTTCTAATTGCTCCATAGGAGTGGGGAAAGGAGAGAACATGTGATTTGGAGGGGAGGATAGGCATATTCCAGTCACAATAAACCATGGTTTACTGTGATGTCCAAATGCAGCCATTGTCTCAAACTAGAGATCTGTAAACTTTTCCAGTATTTTAAGTTGTAGAACCTCAAAGGCCCTATAAAATGTGACCAGGAATTAGTGCTCCTGGGGTACAGGCAGGTCAAATTAAACACGGAAGAGATGGGGGGAAAGCATATCTACTGAGACTCTGCATTAACCACTAACTAATTTTCCCTTTCTTCCTAACTATATTACAGGTTGAATTTATACAGCACTGTATTACACCTTGGCTTCAGCAGCATTCAGTGGCTAAAATTATACTACAAATACTTGGGTGGAGAAGCTGCTGTAGGAACAGGACATGATGGGGAGTAGATACAAGACAGAATTTCCTTTCTTTCAAAGCTTTTTATTTTATTCTTCCTCATCAACAGAGGTGAACTAATGGCAAACAGTGAGTACCTCATTTCTCTATTGAATGTATTCATCTTTCACAGTTCTTTAAAAACAAAATGAGTGCCTGGTGGCCATTCATTTGAACTCATGAGTGAGCAACAAATATTGTGACCTTCCAAATAGCGGCCATATCATCTGAATGATATTCACAAAGTGCCTTCTCCTTATCCAAATGACTGTGCCCACACATCCACAAATAATCTACCGGCTACATTCCAGCATCACATTTCTTGTTGATTAACAATCCAAACCTTGCCTTAAGGGGCTGTAGAGATTTGTCAGAGATAATAAGCACAATTCTCTATACTGTGGCACCTGCATTATGTTGTCAGTTATTGGTTTTAAAATGTCCTTCAGTTAAGTTTCTATGGCCACACAACTTTTACAGCTAAAATAAAAGAAGAACCAGCTTCAATGTTTTAATTATAGTCAGGGATATTTCATCTCAAATTCTAGAACCGTTTTCAGATATGGGTGTTAGGTCACTTCACAATGCATATGAACATTTCTTATCCAATGTCCACAATATTTATTTAAAACACTATGATACCACTTTAACAGTCATGGCTTTCCCCAAAAAATCCTGAGAACTGTAATTTGTTAAAGGTGCTGAGAGTTGTTAGGAGAGCCCTATTCCCCTCACAGAGCTATGATTCCCAGAATGTATGTAAGTATGAATTGATAATATTTCTAAATCACACTTTCATAAAAATTCAACAAGGTGGTATACATCATAGAAAAATTACAAGAAAAGGAGTTCCCTGAGAATTGGGACCGATTGTTAAACCACTCTGGGAATTGTAGCTGCTTTAAATGTATAGTGTGGATGTGGCCTTAGTTATATCTACATAATGGCTGGAGAGCAGAATGCGGCCTTCTTACTGCTGACTAACTACAGCCCTATTTGGCTGTTTTTCCTTCACTCAATTAACATCACGTGACTAAGAGGGCATGGCCACATCTTCTGGCCCTGTCCTGCCATCGCATCCCTACCATTCACGCATTGTGGGAATAAGCTCTTAAATTCAGTTCTCAACATTTCCACATCACTTTGTGATAAAACAGTCCTCATGAAAATTCATCAATATTTTAGCACAAATTTCTCCTAATACACACATTTTTGTACAAATCTGCTCAATATACTCATTTTTGCAAAGCAATTTCCCCTCATGGAATGCATTTTGGTATACTATTTTCATTAATTTATGCATTTTATCCACATGTTCCCCAATAATATGCATTGTTTGCACATTACGTGGCTAGAAAACTGCACTGCAAAATTTGGAGAAGTGCAAATTGCAAAGGATTGCTGTGTTTCAATTTGTGTATTGCTTTGAACAATGTGAATTATGTAAGTTGGCCTTTTAATGTAAGCTGAATCTAATTTCTCCCTCCATCCTTAGCAGGGAGGCAATAGCTTGCCCAACACCACTCCTTTTGTTGTGTCTCCATCACCTGGCTTCCTGTCCTCCACATAGGGAGCCTGGTCTGCTCATGTAGGCTCCCTGCATGATTTAGATGTCATAGAGAAGGCAAATCCACACAAGCACATCCTAACTCTGCCCTCACCACATACACTTTTTTAATGCCTAAATAGAGGTATCTTTGTCGTTACATCTCATGTGAACTTCAGAGGCTGTCAGAGGCTGGAATGCCATCAGCTTTTTTGCTGTGCCCCATAAGCATATTTCCAGGGTCATGGAAGAGCACATCAGAAGAGCATATTCTTCCCATTTATACACAAGTCTAAAAAGTCCTTCCTACTGCCATTTCCTACTATTCCTCTTCCCCCCTCAAATACTTAATATGAAAACTATTTGCCTGTCCCTTGAGCCTTAGGGCAGTGTTTCTAAAAAAATAATTAACTTTTCTGTCCCCCATTTAAACTTGTTCTGCTTGCTAGCATCCCTTATCCCAGCTCCAAGCATCTGCTTGATGGCTGGACATGTGGATAGCAAAGTGTGCAGCCTGCAGCTGCATGTACCCATCTGTGAATTTAAATGAACGTGCATTTATTTTATTTTTAGAATGAGCCCTAATCCCTGTCATGGTTCATTAGGAGCCAGATCCCACATGTTCACATTTTTCAGAGTCCAGGGTGGGAAGAAAGATGTCAGACCAAAGGGGACAGAGGTGAATAGAGCACTCCAGCGCATTCAAGGCTTAAGTTCAAAACTTAGTCTCCAAAAAGGAGAAGAGCCAGAGGGCGGTTGTATAATCCGTGGCAGGCATGAGATCAAGTTCCAAAGGCAGCAGTGGGTGTGGGAGAAGGGAACAGGTGCTTCACCTGGAAGAACTGTTTTGTACCAAAGTAAGTTGCACAGATAGCACACTGAGCATGGGGCATCATGATTTTTACAAAGTTAAACTGGAAAAGTTTAAGAGACAAGCAAAAAAATTAGAAATGCAAGCCCGACAAGGAGACCATTGACTTGCATGAATTCATGCCACATTGGGTGCCTCTGTGCTGATTCTCCATGGGTTGTCTCCATCTAAGTCATACTCAGAGAAGACCCATTGAAATAAATGGGACTTAAGTTAATCATGCCCATTAATTTCAGTCACTCTCCTCTGAGTATGACTTAGTTGGATGCAACCCCATGTATTTCAACATAGGAACTCATGGCAAGCCGTTTGCTTTTGTTGTTCATATTGTTGTGTGCTCCTCAATCTCAGAGTGGTGAGAGACTCCAGGGGTTCCAGTGCTTACCTAGGGTTCAGTTTCCTTGGAATGAAGGTGTCTGGAGTCTGTGGTGTCCTTATGATATATGGTTTTATTAACACATATCTACAACCTGACCATAACATGGAAGGGCTCACAGCATTAACACTCCAACAGATGTTGCTTCCCCACTAGGTTTCATGGGGACCCCCCAAAACCATAGCTTGGGTTTCAGCACAGAAAGCAGTCAAGCCTGTTTCTATTTCCAGCTCCCAGATAAGACTAAGCAAAACCACAAAAGTTACCTCCTGGCCCCAGCCAAGTTAGGGGGGAGAGCTACCCTCCTCAAAGAGCATCCCTGGCCATTTGTCCCTATGGCAACACATTTGCTCTTGACCAAGTCTATAGACATTTTAATGGGGCACTTGACAGACTTGGTTAGACCTATTAATTTAATAAAAAAAAAACTGGCTTGACCAATTTAGTAGGTTCCTTCCAGATACAGAATTACAGGTACCCAGAGACATCATCCAAACCAACCTCCCAATCCTATAAGAATATATTGGACTTCAGAGGTGGCAAGGCCAGTGTGGCATGATGGGATTACCCCCCTCTTTGACCCTTACTCTTGTTTCATGACATGACTTTGTATACCACACTGCCTGACTCTGGTTTGCAATATGCCAAGAAGTTATAAGCGTTGGCAATACCAAGGTTGACCAGGTGAAAATCTTTTAACCATAGACTTTGCTTTTAAGGAACAGGTTTCTACTGCCAGATACAGATCGTACTATAATGTAAATTTAGCTAGAGATTTTTTATGCATCTGAGTAAACAGAACAAGACTTGTTTACTCCAAGCTTCCTGAAAATCCTGGAACTAACATGAAATTATACCATGCAGGCAATATGGTGATCTTTAAGCCCATCTTGAAGAGAATTCTTTTTTAACTTTTAAGCCTCCTTCACTTGATCATACCCCTCCTTCCTTCATACACCTATGAAACCAAAAATGCTAGGAAAAGAGCAGATTTCAGCCCCTCAGACACATTCTCTTCTCCCCCTGTCAACTGGTCTCTTCACACTCAAGGAACAGCACTCAGTGGTAAACCAAGCCAAGGTTTAGATAAGGAGTTCTATTGCCCTGTTGCATAAATGGTCTTGTGTGTTTCTAAAAGAGCTAACTCAAAAGGCATAGAAATTGTGCTCCCAGTTTCTGGTCTTGGCTTGCTTGCTTTTACACACGTGTGTGTGCATGCGAACAAATGCACAGCTGCAGGAATGCTCATCTGAAACTTTCCAGGTAAATCCCAATCCTATCTTTCTGGGATTTCACACCAAATAGGTGTGCTCCTTCCTTTTTCCTCTATTCTCCTTAACTCTGTTTTCCTCCTAAAGATTTTTTTGTCTTTAAGGTGTGAATGTGTTGGGATGTTAGATGAATTATACCAATAAATTCATGTTTATGTGCTGCACTGCATTATGAAGAATATAACTGAACTCTTTTTCCCCATCCCTCTGTAATAAATGGATGCTTTGTTATTTAATCTTTTGCATGTGTGTGAATTCCTGAATTCCCTTAGACATGCCTCTAGACTAGAGCACCACACAATTTGACCCCTGTAAAAGCTCCTTCTCTCATACAAGCATGTTTAAAGGTCACATGTGAAGTACATGTGCATCCATGCTCCTAGACACATGTGAGGCAGAATGCAGAAGCCATTGTGTGATTCACCATAGAACCAGATCCAGAATTGTTGGCACAAGGCATGCACATATCTTATTATGCAGCCACAAAGGCAATGCTGGCAACAACATGCTAAAATATGGTTGCACTGAAAATGAATCTGCATTAGGTGCCCAGCAATGTAAGCCCTTTACTAGTTCAGTGCACAGATTCAGTCAGGCCAGATATTGCAGCTCAACTCACAGCTCATCATAAACCTAAGCTTGTGTGATCCAACCAAATGAGAAGCAGATGCCTCAGGCCAGAGGGGCAAATGCTGTCCTCCAGGCCTCTCTATCTGCTCCTCAAGGCTTTTCCAAAGCAACACCTTCTCTGTGCCCAACTTGAGTGCCCTTGCCTGGCTGGAATGTGTCCCTTGACCTATAATAATGCCTCCAGCTTGCCTAGATGGAGAGATCTCTCACAGCTATTGCTCCACCCACATTTGCCTCTGGCTCTGCCCACCACTGGCATGTGGCCCTAGAAGGTTGCACACCACGCAATGCAACCCCTGGGCTGAAAGCAAGGTACCCCATCCCTGTTATAAAAAATGTATAACATAATGTATAAAACGTCATACCTTGTGGTGAGGGGGGAAGGGATGAAAGTCTGAATAGACTGCTTATCGGGGAGCCTAGAGTAGCATAATAGTAAAGAGTATGCCCATCATCTAGAGCAGTCTTTCCCAAAGTGTGGTACGTGTACCCCTGGTGGTATGCAAAAGGGTTTCAAGGGGTACGCGGCCGGATTTTTTTTTTTTTTTGTACTTTATCATTGGGTTTTAGTGGCAAAAAACGTGTGTGTGTGTTCTTTTAAGAGAAAATACAGTTCTTGTGATTTCTCCAGTTTCTCACACAATCATGTGAGGGAAGATCAATATAATAACAGTGGTTTATCCCGATGTTATTCAACGCATAGTCTCTTTCGCTCTCAATGCATTCCTTGTCTTTTCGTGCACCCCTCCAGTTTCTCATGAGACTCGGACTCCCTCGCAATGACTTTGGCCACCAAAACACGCTTCTACAAACAGACAGATGGCGCCACAAAGATATTTATGCGTATGCTCAACTACAAAAATGTTCACACCGGGAAGCGGGGAAGTGGGTTTTTTTTCTCTATCTTCAGTCCTGCAGCGGCCATCTTGCCAGCCACTTCCCTCTTGAGGAATCTCCCGCTCTTTGGCTGCAGAGTGTTTTTTTCCCCCATCCTGCCTGGCCTGCCCGCTCATCAGCTGTGAATTTTAATTTTAATACCAAAAAAGTATTACTCTTTATTTCCAGAATGATTTTTTTGTTTGAATAATAGTTATTTTAATTATTAGTATATGAATTATTTCTATATTTTTGAATATATATTTTTGTTATATAAATATTATTTCTATTATTAAAATGTTTATTACTTACTTTGTATTTATTTTTTTACAAATATTTCATATAAAATTATAGGAATTACGAATGTGTTATAATACCTTACCCCTCTCCCAATTATTTTTGTGAAAGTTGGGTACGCCAGTAAAATCAATGTCTCAAAAGGGGTACGCGCATGTTGAAAGTTTGGGAAACACTGGTCTAGAGAGTTTCCAGTTCAAGTCTTACCTATGGTATGAGGTCATTGGCTAGCCCTAGGCAGTATCTCTCAGCCTCAGCCCCCATGTGCAATATGGCATTAGTAATCCTAGTCTGCCTCATATTATCAGTATTTCAGTAATACCTGTCCATGCTTCAAACTGAAATGCCATAGAAATGCTAAATGTTAGTCGTAGTAGTAATAACAGTAACACCTTTCAAGGGTTCTTAGAAACATAGGAAGCTGCCATATACTGAGTCTGACCGAGAATCTAGCTCAGTATTATTCACACTAACTGGCCACAGCTGCCCATGGTTTCAGACAACAATTTTCCCCTGCCCTACCTGGAGTTGGCAAAGATTGAACCTGGGACTTTTTGCATACAAAGCATATGCAAATGGGCGAGAACAGGATGCTGAACAAGATGAGCCATTGGCCTGGTCCAGCAGGTTCTTCTTGTGTTCTTATACGCCCTACCACTGACCTATGGTCCTTGGCAACAGTTCTTTGCCTTTGTTGATTCCTCCACGTGACAAAAAAATAAAAACACCAGCATCTGTACCAGAGATGAGGAACCTGTGCCCCCCAAGGTATTGTTCAAGCCCAACTCCCATTAGCCACAGGTACTCCAGCCAGCATGGCTAATGGTTAGGGATGATGGGAGTTGTGGTCCAACAACTGCTGAAGTGCCACAGGTTCCCCGTCCCTGATCTATAGCTTTCCCATGCTGTCTATATTTCAACCCATATGCAAGGAATACTCCATACAGTCATTGAAATGTAAGGATGTGCCTCCCCTTCATACAGGATGTCCCAACAAAACATTAGAATGCACAAGACAATGGTCTTCATTTCATTTCATTTTTTGTTTTATTAATGACAGCACTGACTCCTTTAGCACAGTGTATGATAGGAAAGCAAGGCCTCATTCAGTCAAGTATTTCAAACACTGTCAACATAAGAACATAAGAACATAAGAAGAGCCTGCTGGATCAGGCCAGTGGCCCATCTAGTCCAGCATCCTGTTCTCACAGTGGCCAACCAGGTGCCTGGGGGAAGCCCGCAAGCAGGACCCGAGTGCAAGAACACTCTCCCCTCCTGAGGCTTCCGGCAACTGGTTTTCAGAAGCATGCTGCCTCTGACTAGGGTGGCAGAGCACAGCCATCATGGCTAGTAGCCATTGATAGCCCTGTCCTCCATGAATTTGTCTAATCTTCTTTTAAAGTCATCCAAGCTGGTGGCCATTACTGCATCTTGTGGGAGCAAATTCCATAGTTTAACTATGCGCTGAGTAAAGAAGTACCTCCTTTTGTCTGTCCTGAATCTTCCAACATTCAGCTTCTTTGAATGTCCATGAGTTCTAGTATTATGAGAGAGGGAGAAGAACTTTTCTCTATCCACTTTCTCAATGCCATGCATAATTTTATACACTTCTATCATGTCTCCTCTGACCCGCCTTTTCTCTAAACTAAAAAGCCCCAAATGCTGCAACCTTTCCTCGTAAGGGAGTCGCTCCATCCCCTTGATCATTCTGGTTGCCCTCTTCTGAACCTTTTCCAACTCTAGAATATCCTTTTTGAGATGAGGCGACCAGAACTGTACACAGTATTCCAAATGCGGCCGCACCATAGATTTATACAATGGCATTATGATATCGGCTGTTTTATTTTCAATACCTTTCCTAATTATCGCTAGCATGGAATTTGCCTTTTTCACAGCTGCCGCACACTGGGTCGACATTTTCATCGTGCTGTCCACTACAACCCCGAGGTCTCTCTCCTGGTCGGTCACCGCCAGTTCAGACCCCATGAGCGTATATTGATGCGTATAAACACATCATGTTGTGTTTCTGTTTCTTGTTCACTTTTAATGCTCGGGCCCCTTGTTTTACATTAAGTGGAAAGAGAGTGCCACACAGGAGCAAAGCTATAGCTCAGTGGTGGAACATCTGTTTTACATGCAGAAGGACCCAGGTTTGATTTCTGGCACCTCCAGGTAGGGCTAGGAGAGCCCAGTGGAGACTGGGGACTCAGACATCAGTGGGGCAGTTAATCAGTCTGAACTTTCAAGGAGCTATCCAATGTTCTAAACCTATTTTGGGAACAGATTTCAGCATCTTGGACAGCTCCTTGAAAGTTTGGACTAAAACCCTGGAGCATATCCACTTCCCCACTGACATTGGAGCCACCAGTCTCTACTGGAGAGACCCCAGTCTGAAACTCTGGAGAGCCACTGCCAGTCCGTGTTGACAATATTGAGCTAAATGGACCAATAGTCTGTCTCAGTATAAAGCAGGAGGCAGCTCCCTATGCTCTTGTTCTACACATCAGATTGCCAACTGAGATTGCATACACACCATACATTTAAAGCACAATTTGTTGAGGTGAATTGTAATCCTATGAAAGGTAAACTACAGTCCCTAGGAATTTACTTTGGGGAAAATATGCTTTAAATGTATGGTGTATATGTAGCCTGATCAGGTAAAAAATGTCCTGGTTTCCTCCTGCACCACTAAATACAGCTTAACCAACAGCAACCTACCCTGACTTAGTGCCCTGCAGATATGGACTACAACTCCCACAATCTTCAGACAGTATGGCCAATCGACAGGAATGATAGGAGTTGTAGTCCAAAACAACTGGAGGGCACCAGGTTGCACAAAGCTGTACAGAAATCAGCATGCGATTGCTGCATAGTACACAGAGATATGTAATTTGAGTTGCACATAATGGCAGGGGACAGTAAAAAAAAAAGTTGACAACCCAAATTAGAAAATATGAACAAAACTTTGTATTATGACGGGCATAAATGCAGAAGGTACAAAATATAGCTTTCCCTAACACCTGGAGGAGAGGCTATCATTTTTATCTATGCACATTTTATTTGGAAAAAAATCCTACTGAATTGAGTGGAACCAATTTCCAAGGCCAGAATTTCAGCCTTAGGTTCATCTTCTGCTTTCCCACTTTGAAACACTTTTTTAAAGGACACTTTTCAGATCTGCTTTGTACAAATCTTCCACATTCTAGTTTTTTTCAAAAGTGTTAGTATATTTTTGGCAGAGTTGTCAAACCTAGCTCCAGAGCGGGAATGGTGGAAAAATACTAGCTTTGTAGCTTCATCTGAATTAAAGATTTCAGCATTAGATATAAATTACTACACAGCAACAATTAGTACATACATACTCTGAGAAAATAGGACATGTATTCTGAAAGGTATGCAGAAGCAATTTACAGAAGATAATGATGCTACTTATAGTCACAGTAACAGACATGACTTTGTTGTACTTCTGGACTGAAAGGATGTACTGCATTTCTCCAAATAATTGCTACAGCACTGTTCATTCAGTTCATACCATGTAGGTGGGGAAATGTCAAGGGCTAGTGTGCACAGATCATTGTTTCGAGACCTGATGCCTAGATGCAGAGCTTTCATTAATTCCTTGTGTAATGTCTTCCTCACATAATGTCCTCAAGTGAGCACGAGCTGACTCATTTCAGGATACCTGGAGGCAAGTTCACACACACACACTCATCACAAAGTGAAGACTTACCCACAGTAAATGTTTATTGTCTGCAGCTCAGCCTCAAACAGCCTGCATCACTTCAAATATAACATTTCTTGATTTCAAAATGTATTCGGCCCCTTTCTGCTCATGTACCCAAGGCAATATGCAAGCATAAAAACCAATTACAAAAACATAAAATGTAAATGTACTGCCTTCAAGTCAATTCCGACTTATGGCAACCCTATGAATAGGGTTTTTATGGTAAGCGGTATTCAGAGGTGGTTTACTATTGCATTCCTCTGAGGCTGAGAGGCAGTGACTGGCCCAGTGTCACCCAGTGAGCTTCATGGCTGTGTGGGGATAAGACACACATAAAATGAAGTCAGGAAGCAAGCATCAGTTCAAAATAAGAATTGGAGAGTAAAGACCTACATCTTGTCATATTTTTTAATTGTGGATAACATAAAGAGTTGGATCCCAAGATCTGGCCATAGAAGGGATGTGTGGGAAAGGTCATTCCACCAGGGCATACACACACCATCCACAATGCCCAATCAAATATCCAGGAAGAAATTGCAGAACTCTTACCCAGACATATTTTCTCACTAATCTCCACTTTACCATTACAAAGGTAATGGTTACCATTACTCTAACATCAATGCTGCTTCAGTAGTTGGATAATAAACATATAATAGAGGTAGGAGAGAATAGCTTTTCTGTAGGCAACAAATGCCTTTTGATCCTTTAAAATGGGATTGATGGGAGTTGTAGTTAAGCAGCATTTGGAAAGCTAAACATTTCCCATCCATGTTAACTCTAGTGCTGGGAGACAGTCTGTTTAGCAGATGTTTGGCCCTCCACATGTTGCTGAACTACAAGTCCCATCATCCCTGGCCATTGGCCATGCTGGCTGGGGCTGATGGGAGTTGTAGCTTAGCAACATCTGAGAGTCAAAGGTTCCCTAGACCTGGTTAGAGGAACAGGGGTGGGAGTTTTCTGGAAATAAGAAAATATTGAAATAGTAAACATTGCTGTGGAATTGAGGAAAATGCCTGTGCAATGCAGGCATTGGTGGCACTATCATACCTTTCCTGTCAATCTGTAATGCTCCAACTATATTTTTTGCAAGTTTGTAGGGTTAGTCTCGATGTCATCTTTGGGTTTTCCTCCAAACCTGTGACTTTATATCTCTACAATAGGATTTCTGCAAAGAAAAAGGGATTGCTAAATTGGTCAAGCCAGTGTCTTCATTCAGTTAATGGCTGTAGCCAAGTCTATTACTGACTTTGTGATGCAAAGCATGAACCAATGAAGCTGCAAGCTGAAGATTATGGAAGGTGGGCTGAAGTGGACAGGCCTCTCCCCCTTCCCCTTACTGGCAGTGATGTCATCAGAGAGAATAATACATCTGGCAATCTTGAACTGGACTAGGAAGGGACACTGAGGCTAATCTCAGTCTCCTGATATCCTAATATCCAGCATCAGATCCAGCACTATGGCATTTTATTTATTTATTTATTTATTTATTTATTAAATTTATATACCGCCCGACTAGCAATAGCTCTCTGGGCGGTGAACATAAAATAGGGACTTCCTAATGTGCCTCTTCCTAGTCCTAATGGAGAGCAAAATCTGAGTATTAACATTGTGAACCTTCCATCTTATCAGCCAGCATATGGGTGTAAATGAAACCAAATATCATAAGAACACCACAAGCCTCCGCAAGAGAGAAACATCAGGCCACATATTGGTCATATACTTTGCCTTCTGATTGACTGGATGTCTATTCACGTAGAGTGTTCAAGAGTTTGCACACTACCTGGCACTTGGCTCCCTCATTGTTACAATGAGCCATCCCTCTTTTCCAGGCTTTTTCCAAAGCTGAAATTTTACGGCGTTGTGACTACTGCATTCTGACCACACACAAAAAAGAATGCTCAAAGGACAGCACGTGGTATAATGGTCTAGAACTACTGATTCCATGTGACTAACCAGCTCTAGAACAGCTGAAGCAGAGAACGACTTTGCTTTTCCATCTCTAGTTCAAAAGCACAAGAACAAATTGAACATATGGGTGAATTAGCATCTATTCTTAGAAAAGTGGACAGTGGGAAGAAAAGAAAGAGAAACTGAGGAAACAAGAGAGAGGGGGGGTGCATCTATACTACAAACATATTAGTTTTATACCAATTTAAACTAAGGAGGAATCCTGGAAACTGTAATTTGAGGGTGCTGGCAATTTTCTGCTAAAAATTCCTAGACACCCCTCTCCCTTGCAGTTAAGAACATAAGAAGGGTTCCACTGGATCAGGCCAGACTAGAGGCCCATCTAGCCCAGTGTCCTGTTCTTAACATTGGCCAACCAGATGCTGATGGGAAGCCCACAAGCATGACATGAACACAACAGCATTCTCCCCACTTGGGATTCCTAGTAATTGGGGCCCAATCTGCATTATAGATTTAAAGTAGTATCAGGCCCCCTATTCCCTTCACAGAGCTACAATTCTCAAAGTGATTTAACAGTCAATCCCTTTTCCCAGGGAGCTGTGGGAAATGGAGGTCTGTGATGGGAATAGGAGTCTCCTAACAACTCTCAGCACCCTTAACAAGCTACTGCTCCCAAGACTGTTTGGGGGAAGCCATGATTGTTTAAAGTGGTATGATTCTGCTTTAAATGTATAGTGGTATTCAGAGACATACTGTCCTCAGGGTTCTTTGAGGAGAGACAGAAAGATGATTAAACTAGTTTAAGTTGGTGGTTTGTTATTTTTATTTATTTATTTATTTAGAAAGATTTATAAACTGTTTAATCAAAGAGCTCTCTAAGCAATAGACATAATTATACTGTAAATAAAACACAGCTAAAATCCACAAAACTGTACAAAAAAAGAAATATATATAAAATAATTATCATTAAAACACAGATACAAATCAATAAAAGTTTGAAAATGAATATCGGTAACTAAATTGTGTGCTTGAGTAGACTTGCTAAAATAAAATTTTTAGCAGGAGTCTAAAAATATAAAGAGGGTGCTTCTTAAGTAAGTTGTGGCCCTAGATGTCACCAGGTGGGTATTTATTATTCAGATAACTTACAGGGATGTTAAGAGTAATCCTGGTATAGTGGGTTAAGGTCAACAGCTGTTATAAAAAGATAAAGTGTACTGTGTTGTTTTGGTACCAAAAGTTCTCAGAAATGTTGAGTACCTAATTATCCAGGACACAAGGGTTAGCCTTGTGTCCTGGAGTGCCCTTAAAGGCAGGTTGAACTCCAAATGTGTCATTTCCTATCACACAGCTCTTTGTCTAGCATCCAGAAGCCTCCTGGCAAGGAACAGGTTATCTCAAAATCATTTCATACCAGTGAGATTTTAAAGCCAGATGCTCTTGCTGGGCAAATGAGCACAGACATTTTAAGGCTTTACTTTTAAACAAGATATGTCATGGGCCTATAGGAACATAAGGCAGCTGTACAATAAGGCATGCAGGGTAGGAAAGGTGTCGTTAACACCTGGTTTTCCCAGAGCGATTGCCTGCCACCAGTGGTGCCACTGTACTCTTCTAGAGGGCTTGAACACTGCTTAGAGAAGGCAAGGTATCTAATCCTCTCTACCCATGCAGAAGACACTGTGAGGGTGTTCATCCGTTACATTAAACAAGTGCAATCTGTGCACCTGTGCACACAAATAGTTGCGCTAACTTATAGTCATTCGCAGGTCACCTTCCACAACTGTACAGTGTATGTACACAAATAGTTGAGCTGTACAAAATCAACTAGTATGTACTCTTTCAAAGCAAACACTTGTACATGTGCAGAGAGACGATTTGCCCCTGTGTTCCATGTAACGGGTGAAGAAGCCTAATAACGGCAGGGAAGAAAAGGGAAGGATTACATGAAGATGAATCTGGAAGTGACATTATTTCAGGGCCAGACACCAACCTAACTCATAAACTGGAGTCAACAAGGTACTGCTGCTGTGTTTTTCTCTCTCTTTCTTTACAAGATGTGTGAATGACTTGGTGGTGGAGGGGATGCATCCGAAGGGTTGAAAGGTGCTGTCCAGGGTGGGTGTCACAGGAAGTTGCCTTATACTGAACCAGACCATTGGTCCATCAAGCTCAGTATTGTCTACATTGAGTGGCAGTGGCTCTCCAGGGTTTCATACAGGGGCATTCCCAGCCCTAACTGAAGATGCTGGGAATTGAACCTGGCATGTTCTGCATCCAGTGCAGATGCTCTACTACTGAGCTACAGTCTCTTTGCTTGTGCCTCATTTGGCAGAGTTGTGCAGGCAAGCTCCTCTCCTATGCCATGTTCTTCGTGGGAGGGCATTGATTGTTGTTCTTTTGAAAGACTCTCTTATCCTGTCCCAGGCATCCAGTGGGGACCCAGAGTAGATATATTTATCAGTTGGCTCCTTTATGAAGAAATTGGCATATAGAAAATGAGGAAATAAAGCATGTGAAACTCCTACAGAACTGGCCCTTCATAGATATATGGTATTCCTCTGGCTTTGCCAGTCTCCAAGCGGTGAAAGATCTCCAGGGGTCCCTGCACATGCCCAGGATTTGATTTCCTCGGAAAGAAGGTCAGTGGAGTCTATGGTGTCTTTATGAAATACGATTTATTTACACGCATTCACAGCCTGAGCACAAGATGGAAGGGTTCAAAGCATCAGCAGTTCAATAGATCTTGCTTTTCCATCAGGCTCATAGGAGGCACCCAAAAACCATGGTTGTTGAGCCCCAGCTCTCTCACGAGGCCCAGGGAGGGAGAAGGCATGAGTTTCAGGTTCCCCAGCAGTCAGAAGGCACGGAGGATCCAGTAGTTGTTGAGTCTCCTCAAGACCTTGGGGAAAGGAGTGGGTTTGATGTCGTGCCAGTTCCCACGGATGGCGCTGCCTCTGAAGAGGACAGTGCTCAGCCCCCAGACATGCCAGGAGAGCCATTGGGCGATGTTTCAGAGCGCGCGTTGACTCCCCTTTACCAAGTGGCTCTCAGGATGCTTTAAGAGGAGGGCCTTTGATCTTGAATGTAGTGTACGGGTAGGTTCGTATCAGGAGAGGCATTCCATCAGGTATTGTGGTCCCACGCCGTGTAAGGCTTTATAGGTCAAAACCAGCACCTTGAATCGAGCTCGGAAACATACAGGCAGCCAATGCAAGAAATCTGAGCTGCTAGATCAAACTGGACCTCCGTAAAAGATCTTGGCACCTTTGCAAATTAATTTACAATTAGGATTGAGAGATCTGATTGCTTAGATTTAAAATCTTGCATTCCATTCTTGCAAGATTTCCTTCATTATCTAATCAGCAAGCTAAAATGGGATTCTTACATCAGAATTGACTAGCAAAGTAGAAGTGTAGACATTTAATCCTACTGTTTTTTATTTGGTATGGAAGTGTGACATATAATATACATGCTCTTAGCGTACATTTAGGAAGGAACATAATCCAAAAACAATGCTGAATATTGGAAGTGAATTAGAATGCAAGCATTCTCCAACAACACTCATAATTGCTGAACCAATTCAAGCTAAATGGAGCTTGCCTACCACTAATTAAAATATTTACCTTGCTTTGCTTTCATCCCTGGCCACTTGGCTGAATAGGAAGTAAGGGCTTCAAGGTTGAGAGAGAAGAGGCTTCATCCTCTCCTGTGGATTTCCAAAAACTGGCATTCATAAATACACTACAGGACATCTATGACCTGAAAAGCTGCCTCATATAATCTGCCACCCTTGACTTCAATCAATCATCAACCGTGCCACATAATGGGTATGCAAAAAGCCTGCCAATATGCAAATTCCAAGTAAGAAAAATATTGCTGTGACCCAGCTCAAATAAGCTCCATGCCAAAAAAAATCTGACAAGGAAAAAATCCTGGCAATTCAATTTGCACAGGGTCATGCTTGTCTCCCCCATCCTATGTGATGCTCAGCTAAAGAACAAGATATGATACTGGGTTCATTTCATACACATTGATCAGAGACAGTTCTGTTTCAAACATCAGCAGCTACAGAGACTGGTGTTACTAATGCCATATTGTTATAGCCGCTTGTTACTGTAACATTAGGCTAACAGCCCAGAATGCACAGCTGATATCTCTTCATGACAGCTAAGAGGCAGGAGATGGTCTTGTGGTAGCTAAGGATCTTGAGTGTTTTGAAAGTGACACCCCTCCCACAGCTAAGAAGGAGAGATGGGGAGAGGAGTGTTAGGATGACCATTTACAAATCGCCACAACACTGAATAAAAGAAGGCATAGATTTTCATAATATGCTAATTTATAGAAAGAGGTGTGGATGTAGAAATAATTACTATTTAAACAGAAATGCAACACATGTCACCACAGCTGGCAAGACTGTGACCATGCAATCTGGGTGCCTGCTCAGTCTGCTGTCCAGGTTCTGATTATGAGCAGTGCTGGGCAATGTTAAGGGTAGAGACACATTACAGGCTCAAAATGCACCAAGGCTGTTTTTTTCGCTGCATTGGTCTTGCAAATCCCAGTGTCTCCAGCCACCTGCTGTTTGTACCTAGTTTCCCTACTCCTCCACCCACCTCAGCTCCTACTGGTAGAGCTTGCATCCCTCCAACTCCACCCCCAGAAAATCATCTTTTTGTTTTTCCTGGTGTTGGCTCTTAAAAAAAAAACCCTTCTTGTTTACAGAGACTGATGGGCAGAGATAAGCACAGATCCCTCCCCCTGCTGACATCAGGCATGTAGGACCAGCCCCTGGAAATGTTTCCACTGTATACAAATGGGATTTGCCATTCAAACAGTCAAAGTGAAGCCGGTTTTGTTTATATCGCATCAAAACTCAATGTTTCAGAAGAAACCAGTGGCTTTGAGAAGATTGCGGACGACATTGTGTGTACCCAGATTCAAAGAAAGGGGTGACTGCATTTTAAGCCAATAATGTGTCTCTACCCTAAGGCCCTCCCTGCTCTTCATTCTTATAGCTCTATCTTTAAACCAAATTTGGACTAGACAGTCCTTCAAACAGAGGACTCTTCCAAATAGAGGACTGTCCTCTGACAGCCCTTCAAACAGAGGACGGTCCCCTCTAATGGAGATAGCCATGTGTGTGCATGTGTATGTGCACAAGAAAGAGATTTATTTGCAGTCTGGAAGAGGGAAAAGCAGAAAGAGAACTTAAGAGTTGATGAAGGGCTCCTCTCTAGGGATCTGAGGTAGGATAGCAATCTGCTGCTTTGTGTGAGTGCCTGATGTTTGCTTCCACTTATGCTCTTCTTGTTATTTGTTAACAAAACAAATATTACAAGGCCACCTTAACTCTCCAACACTCTCTCATCCAAAGGAAACCAAATCCAGGTAGCTCTGCCACAAGAACATTAGCCCTCAGGGAAGTGAAGAGCGCACAACAGTATTGGGGATACAGGGTTGAATCCAGTGAAGTCATTCCATGAGTGAAATAACTTCCACTCATGCAACAGAACTTCCCCTCCCTCTTCTCCCTTCATGTCCCCCCTCCCAAGGCATGCACACATACAAATCTGTTCTGGGCATTCCCCAACTCCAGATTTGGGGATGGTACAGGGATCACAGGGGAAGGAGAGGGAGGGGAAGATCCACTGCACAAACAGAAATTGTTCTAATCATGCAATGACTTAGTAGGCTTCACCCCATGGATAACATCTACAAAAAAAGCAAGATCCTGCCCCAAAGATCTTAGAGAAACAACAGGCGGGGAGGAGAGAGAGGAGAGAGACAAAGATGAGATGAATATGCAGTTCCAATTCTAGCCTGTCCCTTGACCAGGCTCTCAAGTTCTGGGCCAGTGAAGGAACTGGTTGATCAAGTAGCTAAAGAGTGAGACAGCTACTTAAATGCAATTCAGAATCTTATCAGATAATAAATATTACATTCAGGTGCTACATGGGCAATTTCACATTTGTGGCAAGATAATGCAGATTTATGCTCACACACAACAATGGCTTTTGAATATTCATAGACTTACACCTGGACATTATCTGACAGAGCCATGCATATTCATGAATCCATCATCTGCAGGAAAGAAAAAGAACTTTACCTGAAGTGTGAACCAGAGGCATAAGAAATGAATATGAGTGCCCTCTTATTGTTCAGACACAGAGTCACATGTGGTCCCTTTGAAATATATCAGACTGGGAAGCTTGAAGGTATAGATTGAAAGGTTATAACGCAAGTGCCTCTGTATTATACATGGCAAAAATAGCTAATGCATTAATTTCCTGGAGGATTTGTGCCATCATTCGTAAGGCACCTGTGGCAGAACAAGTGGATTGCACCAGAAAGTGAACTGTAGCCTACTGGAATTGGCAAACATCTCAGTCACATCCAATATATAATCTAGGTCTGGGGAGGGTCTCAGGAGGAAGCATCAAATGTGCAGCTATTAATGATAGATCACTTTGAGACTAATGCTTAAAGATCTCATGTTTGGGCTGTGACCTGGGAAGCCATCTGTTGCAAAAAGCACTCTTTAGCTGTGCGTTTTGCAGATCAAAAAGACTTGGTTCAAATGTTACTGCAATGGCAGTTGTTGTTATGTGCCTTCAAGTCAAATAAGACTTATGGCAACTCTATGAATCAGTGACCTCCAAGAGCATCTGTCATGGACCATCCTGTTCACATCTTGTAAGTTCAGGTCTGTGGCTTCCTTTATGGAATCAATCCATCTCACTTTTTGGCAATGGCAGGACTGCAACTAATAAACTACATCTGAGTTGTCTAGTCTCCATTAGGGCAGTAAAGTATTAATTCTAGCAACCCAGATTCACACAGTTTCTTCCGATGCCAGGGCCAAAGATAGAGAACAGCAAAAAGGAATTGGTTAATCCCGAATTTCAATTTAGAAATTACTTCCTGTGATTTTTATTGTATGTGTGAGCATATACTGCTGGAAAATGGCCATAGTGCAGAATAAAATAGAATCCATTCCTGCATGAAAAGGAACTAACCACCATTTGTCTGTATAAACACACAAGTGGCAACATGAAATCTGGAAGAACTATAGATGTGTTCAGGTATTTATGTCCTCAATAAACAAATTATGTAGGGATTTGGGGTGTACATACAAGCTCCACCCCCCAACTTCATAATACTCATCACACCCTATACCCCACTCAGTCCTTGGCCATCCTTGTGTTGTGTGGGGAAGATCTACATAGGGATTCTACTTGTGTTCACTTGAATATGAGTAGAACACCTCACATAATCATCATCCCTGCTTTACCAGGGTCTCTGATCACATGGAGATTTCTACACTTGTTCAAGTGAACAGGAGTAGATGATTGGTGACTGACTGGGGCTCCCATGCAAACCCATGCTCCCATGTTCAGATGAATGCCTGGATACAATTAATTTCAATGTGTATATGAAACCAGAGATTGGGAAAACATTTGCATGGAGGAGAATGCCCAAACCGAGCCATAATCAAAACTATAACATCCATCTGTGATGTTAAATCCACAATAGCCCATTCACACATGGAAGTCATCCATGCTGCAGTTATCAAGTGATGGTCAAGTATGTGTGAACCAGCCTTCACTGACCAGAGCATCATTGTTGTAAACCAAACAG
Organism: Rhineura floridana; assembly: GCF_030035675.1. Lineage (NCBI taxonomy): Eukaryota > Metazoa > Chordata > Lepidosauria > Squamata > Rhineuridae > Rhineura > Rhineura floridana. The sequence goes on from NC_084483.1 coordinate 158,420,874, forward strand.
CAGTAATATTCCAAACATATCATCAGGTGAAGCACATGCTTAAGTGAATTTGCTCAGAAAGAAGCCTCAAGAGATGCCTGACAAAGACATTTAATCTGTACTGTATCTCACAATAAAACTACTGGTTGACTGCATCACACTATTTAAGGCTGAAAGCATGGGAAAAGAGCCAGTTCCTAACAATATGTAGCCAAACACCAACCACAAGCCAATAAAATGGCTTCTATTACAAATCTTTTGACCTGCCACTATAAATCGCTCTGTTCTAGTGCATAATTTACTACGACCCTCCTGAGAGTTTTCATCTAATATTCAGCAGAAGCCAATATCACGACAGCTACCCATTTCTAGGAATTACCAACAGTTGTGTGAGTCTAAAACAGAATGCTGAAGACATGTCAACTTATATTCCCTCATGCTCTATTACACACCCCATCCTGCTTGTCAAAAAAAAAAAAACACTTGACGCAACACGTAGTTAAGTCAGACCTTAAGTAACCCACCCTTCAGTCTTCTGAGACTGTCCAACAAGCGTTTCTTTGGAGCCTCAGATAAACTCCACAGCAAATTCTTTGACCTCAGTTCATCCAGGCAGCTGAAAGCAATGAGGCTATGTACAGTATAAATACCAGTGGGCCAAAGGATATAACCTCTCACTGTCTCCTCTAATTATATCTAGTCAACTGGTACTTGTCTATCAAGGCACCTGATCCCATATAGCAAAACAATGTTTGTGATTCTTTTTCGGTCAAATTAGGCAATGCATGAAATGTGTAATTATTTCACTTATCTGTGTTTTGCTGTTGTTTGTTGCTAAATAGAAGCCATGAGGTCTGGTCAGGATTGAAAGTATGGCCCACACGAGCTGTGATGGAGCTGCTATCTGCTACAGGAGGGAAGCTGTTATAGAATTGCCCTTCTAGTGTAAAACAGGGAATTGTGGGGTTTCACCTGTAGTTGAATGTCCAAATTAGCTCTTCTCCATCCTCCCGTTGTGGCAACACTGTCTATTTTATTTATTTATTTCTGCGATTTATTTATCGCCCATCTGGCTGGAAACCGAGCCACTCTGAGCGATGTACAAAGTCATAATATATAAGTATCACAACATCAAAACAGCAATAAAACTAAAACAACAGGTAAAGGTTACTACAGTAAAGTTCAATAAAGCTTCTGGCCCATATAGTCCACAAGGTGCGTCATTTGCGAAACCGAAAGCAGCATCTCCTCTCACTCTCAGCATCCAGCATCCAGCGTAGCAAACAGCGAGAGGCGGCACAAACAGGCCCCACGAAGATGCGTCCAACAGGAAAGTTCTCCCCGAGAAGCCAAAAGCAAAGGCGATGAGAGGCAAAACGCGGCCGACACAAGGCAAAACGAGCAAGGCCAGCACGGCAGGACAACGGAGGCCGCAGGGGCACGCCCCAACCCCAGCAGCCAATGGAAAACTGCCGTGGTGAACAACGCTGTCTCCCGAATAGAGGCCGCAGCCCCAGGCTCGCCGAAGGGCTGCAGCTCATCCCCAGCTCCGATCCGGCAACCAGGAAACGGCGGCGGCGGCAGCCCAGCGTAGGTGAAAGTCTTACATCGTATTTCTGATAGCTGGCATCCAGGTCAGGTCCGAGGGTGGTGACATAAGAGGGGGGGAGGCTACCCCATATTTTCCAATGCATTGTAACCTCCAACAAGGGAGAAATTACCACCAATGTCACATGAGTTTGTACTTAAAAAAAGGGAGTAAATGTATAAAGCGAGGGGAAGAGCTAATGTTTGATGGCGGCAGGAGTAACAGCTACGGGCAAGGGAGCTCCGCAACAAACAACATCATTGTGATGTTAGGCAACAGATAGGTAGGTGGCCCCACACACCTGTCAAACTAGGCCCATGGGAGATGGGGGAGATAAGGATCCAGTTTGCCAGCCAGATTCCATTCTGCACCCCATTCTCTGTCATGGCTATGCTGCTTACAATTGGTCTTCAAATAATCACATCAATAACCATATTACATCACTGCTGAAAGAATTGCACTGGCTGAAAATTAGTTACTGGGCTATGTTCAAAGTAGTAGGACTGGTGTAGAAAGCCCTACACAGCTTGCAACCAGGATATCTAAAATAACATCTCCTTCCTTACATACCCAATTGATCAGTGCACTCCACAGGTGAGAGTCTTCTGCAGATCATCTGATCAGGAAGTCAATTTCATACAATATAGGAATCTGGCATCTACCCTTTGGAATTCCCTCCTATTACATATTAGGCAAGTGCCATCGCTGTTGTCTTTTCTGCACTCACTGAAGACCTTCCTCTTTCAACAAGCCTTTTAAAAGAGACCTTTATCCTAGTCTGCATCTACACTGGAACTATTTTTAATTGTTTTCACACATGGAATTGTTTCTATTTGTTTTATACATGGAACTGTTTTACATTGTTTTTACCTTTCTGTGGTTTAACTGTTTTATTTGTTTCATAACTGTACATGTTATTGTTGTAACCCACTCTAGGACCTTCTGGTAAAGCATTTTGTATGCATTTTTTGGTTGAAGAACTGCATCACAAAATTCAAAGAAGTGTGCATTTTGAAGGATAGCTGTGTTTTAGTCCAAATACTGGTTCAAGAAGTGCAAATTAGGTAGATTCCCATTAAAATGCAAACCAAGCAAATATCTCCCCATCCCTACAAGATGCTATTTTACTACTTAAGACTCAGTTTGTAGTAAGCTTGCAGAAAGAGGTGAGGTTGCCACCACCATTCTATATTCAGTTTTTATCATTGCTAAGTTGTACTGCCAAACGCTGGTGTCCCTGATATGGCCCCACTGGTATGAAATGTGTTGTAATTCTTTTTAATATTGTATTTTATATTTTTTAACCCACCCTAGGACCTGTTGATAAAGGGTGGGCAATAAGTATAAATAATATGTTACATTAAAGTAGGCATCTCTGTAAAAGTGCCTCAAGGTCAATGGCAGAAGAAAGCAAAGGAAAGCCGCAGTTATCTAGTCTCCCAATTAGCCAATGATGATTTTCATCAAAACGTTGCAAAATATAGTTTAAAAACAAGACAACTATTGCCAATAGAATAAGCAGATGCAAAGGAGAACAGGACTATGTGCTGAATGGGCCTAATTGCTAGCTTCCTCAAAGTATCTTGTGGCAGGTGGTTTATTACACATCAAGGAATATTTACTAGCTCGCTTCATCCTTCTAAATGATATTTCTTTGTGGCAGTATAAATGTATGCAATTTTTAACTTGGAGTGGGCATTCTGTTCTTTGTAGGCCAGGAATTAGCAGAATTTTAAAAAACAAACAAACCTCCCTACCAACTGTCTTTATGTGGGATGGATGATATCTGCCCTCTTCAATAAGGCTTTACCTTTGGCAGATTTCAGCCGCTAAAGCCTTGTGAATTGCTTTCGGTCTAATCCTCCAACTAGTACAGTATGAGAAGCCTTCTGTCTGCAGACTGCCTTTGATTATCCAAAGCTTTGGCATTAGGTATGCAAATCACAGAGAGCGGTACTGCTATGAATATGCTCACCACAAAGCCCTCCTGCTGCTTAAGTTGTAAGAATCGTATGTCCCATTGGTGTCCTTCCTTCCTTCCTTCCTTTTTTTTAATGTATAGAAGAGAATTAGCAACATTGCAGGCATAATCAGACTCTGTTAGAAACAAAAGAAAAATGCTCCATGTCATCTTATCTAACAATAGCATACAGCTTTCTATCACCTCTGCTGATCCCTCCAAAGATAGATAGAACCCATGTAGTAGTGTTACGACATGTGCTCTTGGGAACCTGAGTAACTTAAGTGTAGCATCTGGAGTATTTTAGTTTACAACGGCCTTTTGCAAAGAGGAGGTCTCCCAAAACCCCACTCTTTCCTTTTCTCAGATAGAGCTTTTGGTGCTGTAGAGTTCTGTAGATGTTCCAAAGACATGGCAGGAGAGAAAGTCTAAGTGACTTTTGCTTCTTCTCATCCTGTAAGGGGATATGAGCATTTCTCCTAGGGTAGCTAGATACCTTCTGAAGTGGATAAAAGAATATACAACCCCAGCCAACAGTGGTTAGGAATCAGGGCTGGTGCTAAAGGGCAGCCAGGTTGGGCCCTGGCCAAGGGCCCCTGGGGCCACAGGGGCCCCTGATGAACCCCTCAATAGGGTGAGGGAGGAGTAGCACTCCCCTTCCACAATCTGCAGCAGAGTACTGTTGCAATCACAGGAAGAGAGCTTCCCAGCCACCTGCCCATTTGCTGGCTCCACCTACCTGTCTCTCCTGTCTTTTGTAGCTGCGCGGGCTGTGTGTGCAGGGCTGCCATTAACCAAGATAGAGGCTGAGGTTTCCCTAAGGTGCTGATGCCCCTGCCACCATCCTGGTTGATGGCAGATATGTGCGCGTGTAGCACACATGTGTGCCATCAACCAAGATAGTGGCAGAGGCCTCAGCCCCTTAGGGAAACCTTGGCCCCTATCTTGTTAATAGCAGCCCAGCATGTACAACTGCAAAAGTCAGAAGAGACAGGTAGGTGGGGCATGTGCACGCACATGTGTATGTGTATGCGCACACTGGGGACTGGGGCCCCAGCACTCCTGGCACCAGCCGTGTTAGGAATGATGGAAGTTCCCCACCAATATCATAACAGAGCTCCACCTGGGTGGTTGAGCATACTGCAACAAGGAATGGGGGAGAAATTTGACACAGTTCACATTTAAAGGTGAATGTACACAATTCACACTTTTTAAAAATAATAAGGGAACTGAAACACAGCTCATTCTTCAAAATTCGCACTTATCTGAATTTTGCAATGCAGGTCTCCAGCCACATAATGTGTACATAAATGCATATACCAGGGTAAAGGGTGCATATAAGGGCATATATTAGTGCAAATAACATACAAAACTACATGTAATATAGGGGAAATTGCTTTGCAAAAATATGTATATTAGCCAAAATTGCATATAAAACTGTGTGTATTAGAAGAAATTCACACAAAAATGCTGATGAATTTTCATGATAACTTTTTTAAAAACAAAAAATCACAAACTGATGTGGGAATGTGGAAAACTGAATTTAGGATTGGAAAAATGAGAACCTAAGAGAACCCAGAGTTGACGATTCACCTACCTCTAAGTGTGTGACACTATAGCCACTACCAGAGCTTGGAAGATTACTTTTAAAAAGTAATAAATTACAGTTACAATTACATGGCCCCAAAAGTAGTAATTACCACTACAATTACAATTGCTCTGAAAGTAACAGATTACTTTGCTTTTTCTCAAAAGTAATCACTACAATTTACATTGCAGTTACTTTTTTTAAAAAAACGCCTACAAGGTGCTGCCCTTGGCCGCTGCACATCTAAGTAGCCTAAAACAACATTAAAAATAAACACACACATACAGAGGTAGTAGAATAATTCTTTTTATCCATAAGATAGAATGGTGGTCTCTCCACTGGTAAGGGAGGTGGGGAGGGAGGCAGAGGCCACTACTCAGATCTTTGCATGTCAAACCAAGTGCAACTGCCCCCCCTCAGCCAGCAAGCATAATCTCTCTCACTTAACCACCTCCCAGACCCTGCCCTGCCACCAACTAAGGGACACTCACCCAAGCCAACATTTTCCCCTGAGATGCAAAAAAAATACTGCAAATGCAACACAGTAGCCAGAGAGGATGGTGGAGGCCACTTTGTGTGCCAATTGCAAACACACATACACACACATGTAATCTTTCACCTCCACAGTTCTTTATCTCCATCCTGCTGCTGCCTCCTTCTCCTCCTTTATCCATGTTCTTGCTCTCCGGCTCCTTTTCCCCTCCACTCCATTCTTCACCACCACCATCCATTTTTTAAGCAATTGTTTTCTCCACTCTACCCCACCCCACTCTCCACCACCTCCCTCGCCACCTCCTACCCACTCACAGAGCATGAGGGAAAAGCAACACTGCACAGAAGCCCAATTTGAAGCACATGATTTTCATCCACAAATCAGAGGAGCAGAAGACTTCCCCTGCTCCCCCCCCCAAGTAATGCCCAAAAGTAATGCTGGAAACATTACAATTACTCCACAATAGTAATAAAATTACTCCTATTACAATCAAAATGTAAAGGAATTACCCACTTGTTCCTCAAAAAAAAGTAATGAATTACAAGTAATTCGTTACTTGTAACAAATTACTTACAAACTCTGGAAATGGGCTGGTATTAGAATTACTGAATATTACCTGATTGGCTAGTATATAATGTAGGCAGCGTAATATCTATGTAATGCTTATGTGTAAATTCTTGACTTGTATATGCTAATGTCTTTGTCCTGGAGTGTATAAAAGATCCAGGCAGCAGTACCATGAGGCAGAGCTCCACCAACATCATGGGAGGCTGACCATGCGTACATTCACTACTAAATAAAGGCCTACCTTTTTGCTGCAAGCCCGTGTCTTCTATATCCTCAAGGACCCCCAAATTCCCTGTCATTTCAGCCCTCTACCAATTCAGTTCTGTGTCAGCCGGCCTCAGAGCTAGTCCTGTTTATTGCCTGTTCAATAAAACAACTGTTCTGCTATTCCACTGGAGTCTGCTGAGGTGCATGGTCAGCAGGAAGGTGTGCAACTGTGTGAGTAGATGCACAAGAGACCCACTTAAGAAAACTACAGGGTCAAGCTTTTCTTTGTTCAAAAGGTCTCTCTGCTGCTTTGGCTTAGAGATCTAATCTCTAAGTGATTGAGACATGCTAGAGGAATGAGGAGATCTTAGATGCAGTTCAATCTTTTTCGTCTGCACTGTCAGGGTGCCATCAGAAGGCACTAATTCCTCCATTTATCATGGTGCTATCATTAGAAACCACAATTATTTCCGAATACTACACTGACAAAATGCTTAATTTAGCAAATTGGTGGTGTTAATCAGTTGTGGATGCAAAGAACAAAAGGTATTTGTAACAAGGGAGCCCCCATTATTGTTATTATTTTATCAAGATGGATATGGAATAGAGGAAGAGGAAATAAATATTCTAGTCATTTACATAGATGTAAAGGTCACCTATCAGTGCAGGAAACTTATTTCGTATATCTTTCTCAAGCAGCCCATATGCCGATCAGGAAACAAAGCATTTCAGCACAAGACAGCACAACAGTAGATATGACCAGAGGGTGAAAAGGTGCTTCAGAAAGAGACAGTGGACTATTTAGGGGGAAAGGACAATGTACAGATTTCTTCTTCCATTCCTTCCACTTTATTACATCCTGCACATTGCAGTTTAGCCTGGAATTGCCATCGCTCACTTTTTTATGGACAATCCAGATGGTGACATTGTCAGGCCAGCCAGTTGAATTCTAGAGTTTTTTGTGCTGGCCTCCTACCTTTCTTCAGAACTGATTTGTGGCCATTCCCCTCCCCATTGCCCCCGCTTAAAATGCAGTTACAGTTCAAGCCTGCCCTGTGTGAATTACCGAGGTGTTATTGAAGCTTGTCAGTATGGATGTTGCAGGAGTCTGTCTGAGTTGGAAACACACCCCAGGGGTTCAGAAGACCCTCCCCAACATGCAAGACAAGTCTCCTAAACCCAAACTTCCTCTTCCTGCTCTGATCAAGACTGCAGATGCTCAAGGATCTGTATTCCTCTCTATATCTTTGCTGTACCCCCCTCCCAAGCTATCCCTGCCACACTCTGACCCTCTGAAGCCATCCCCAACTATCCCCCAATTGCAAGCTTGTCTGAAAAAGCTGCATGTCTCTTAGTACACCACATCCTGTCATTTAGATGGGACAACAGAAAGAGAAAACAACAGAATGGAAAAGAAAAGGAGGAAGAAGCCTCTCTCCACCACCCCCTTCTGATGCTGTTGCTCCCACCATTCCTACCAAGCAAGGCAAGGGAAGCAATGGAGTGTTGTGTGAGGGGGGCACAGGATAGAAATTAAATACGTAAATAAAAATCTTTTAAACCACTCAGATTGACTCTGGATTTTCCCAAACAGAATTAGCACAATATTACCTTTGCAAAGGGGTCCCAAGACCTGCAAGCGAATTGCCTTTCAGAAGTGGGAACCCCGTTTATTGATACACACAAGATTTATATAGTTTCCCCAACGGTTACAAAATGTGGAGCAGACGTCATAAAGAATAGAAAACACTGCTAGACATAGTAATATCTAAGATATGGAAAAAGGGGTGCTTAGGATAACAAAAGCCAGGAACATCTTGCCTTCTTTCAGACATGGGCTTGCATAGTTTCTACGACCTTGAGATAAGCACTCAGAGCCAGAGGAACAAAGGATACATAGGAGCATGGGAGGTTTGGTTACAAGTGGGATCATTAAACTAAGAATACACTCAGGTTACATCTTCTACATTTGTAAGAGTATGCGTGTCAAGGTCTACAACCATGTAAATGAAGCACAGGCATTCTTTTGTGATACAGTTGGTAACATCTTATAAGGCATTGAGTATAGATATGCACAAGGAAACGGGAGGGGAGCACATTTCCAGTTCAATCAGGCTTTTATTCACTTAGCCACTGGAATGTTTGGGGTCAGGTCAGCGGGAAATAAACCGATATCTACTTTATATCAAGTCAGTAATATTTCCATACCCAACAGTTGTTTCCTCGTTATCGTTTTCTTTTCTTTAATTGCAAAATAACCCTATGCCTATCCTCCTTCCTAAGGGGAGGGGAAGAAGCATTTGCTCAGCTCAGAACCCTTCTGAGTTGCAGGTGCGAGTTGTGCTTCATGACTCCTTTTAGTTCCCGCATTGAATATCACACTGCAAAACAAATATATGTAATAATAAAGGGAGATACCCTTGCTCAGAAATACCAATTAATTTCAATATACTGCCTCACCATAAAGTATCCTTGTTTTCCGCAAACTCATCACTAAATATTATGGTATGGAGATATAAATGGAACTCATTAGTTTGTTGACAGTCAATGGCTGCTCAGTGTGTAAGAAACCATCCAGCCTGTTATTGATGGTTTTTAAATGGGACAACATAATTAAGTACAATTTTTTGCACTTCTATTAAGATCATTTGAGCTGGATTTTAATAACTGTGCCATTGCCAATGGAGCAGGTGAATAATACATTTCCTTTTTATAACAACATCTTTATTATTATTTTTTCATAATTACATTTTACATGGCTATTAGCAAGAAAAGCACAGGCAGAAATAATAAATATATTTCTCACCTATAATGGAGCCTTTTACATGAACAGACTCCCCCTTTAGCTACAAAATTGGGGCTTGGTGTATTATATAGTCATTCCCACCACACAAACAGGAATAATTTTATTCCTGTTCCCCACCCCTACTGACATACAACAAATGCTTGGTCATGATGCATTTCAAAAACCCCAACAAGGCATATTCCACATCTCCAGGCTGGCACCAGGCATGACTGGGCCCTTGGGCAACAGCTTGCCCCGGCGCGCGGCTCCTGCCTGTTCCACCTACCTCTCTCTTGTGTCCTGTTGCTGTGCACACTGTGCACACAGGGCTACCACTGACCAAGATGGCAGCAGAGGCTTCTCTAAGGAGCTGATGTCCCTGTCGCCATCTTGGTTGATGGCATGCATGCATGGTACGCTACGCACATGCACACTCATGTGTGCCATCCAGAGCTTGGAAGATTACTTTTAAAAAGTAATAAATTACAGTTAAAATTACTTGGCCCAAAAAAGTAGTAATTACCGTTACAATTACAATTGCTCTGAAAGTAACTGATTACTTTACTTTTTCTCAAAAGTAATCACTACAATTACATTTCAGTTACTTTTTAAAAAAAACTCCTACAACGTGCTGGCCTTGGCTGCTGCACATCTAAGAAGCCTAAAACAATATTAAAAATAAACACACACACAGAGGGGGTAGTAGAATACAAAATTTTATCCATAAGATTAACATAATGGCATAACAGAATCTCACATCCCCCCAAGCAATGAAGATACCCCAACTCTTGAAATCAAATTTTACACTTGAAATGCTTTTATAATATGTTTCTGTTATGTCTCAAAAGAACAAGATGCTCAAAGAGCATGTCAGACAAGGAATGTCTTTTTACAGTCATTACGTTGCCACCAGTACTGAACAGGCGTTCTACTGCGGCGCTTGAAGGCATGCCTGTGTCGTGCTGCAAAAAACACCGCAGCACACGTGGAAAGCCATGGAGTGATGACACTTCGCTGCTGGGAGACCTCAGGTACCTCACCAGTTCCTCCTCAGCAGTGTCCACTGCTGACTTCTTGCCCTGGGGCAGAAAGTTAAAGAAGTCATCTTCTAAGTCATCTCCTTCCTGGTCTTTATCTGAAGACTGATCACTGTCCTCATTAAGTACACCCATCTTTATTTCAGCTTTCAACAAGGCTTCCATTGCGTATCTAAGAAAGAGAGAGGATATGTTAACACATATATGTTAGGAAACCATCATCTGCTCTTCATTTCCTGATGCTTGTCATGTCCCCTGGTTCAGGGTCCAGCCTGAGCCTGTGGATGATGACATGGAAGGTAGGAAGGTGACCAAGTCACCACACTCATGGGGCAGCACAGCAGACCCTTAAGGATTACCTGCAGCAACCCAAGGTTGTGATGAGGAGCCCCAGGCAGAAAAGGACCAGCCCCTGCCTACCACCTTAAGCCCTCTGATGCCTCCCTTGAGACAACATTTCCCTTGGAGTAATCCACCCAAAGGGCTTCCCTAATGTTCTTACTTGTTGGTATAGGTGGTGGCCTGACACGTTTCCAGCCAATCTAGTTTGAAGCGAGGGTGTAGGCAGGCTGCCAGAAGAAGCCTCTTGTCCTCCCAGATAGCTGCAAACCGCTTTCTTAGGGCTTCGCGCACACCTCTCAGCAGCTGAAAACAGTATGTGTACCTCTCAGGTTTGTTTTCCAGTCCTTCTAACTTGCGGTCCAGATTGCAGAGCGTTGGTAGCAAATACCCCATGAACATGCCGTTCTCCCGTTGCAGGATATCTAGGGACTGGGCTAGTGGCTCCATAATCTCTGTGTATTCCTGTACCACTTCAATCTCAGCAGCTGTGATCCTGGACAAGGAGCAGCGGTCCATTATGGCATGCAGTTTTAGTGGCACAGTTGACAGGAGCTCATGTAGTTGCTTCAACGCATCAAAGGTGGAATTCTACCTGGTCTTATTCGGTACCTTCAGATACACACCACATTGTGCATGGATATACTCAGCAATTTGGGCTGCCTGGTTCTGCTTGGACCACAACTTGCTGCACTTTCCCATCAAGGAACGAAACTGTTTCTTGAAAGGACCAAGAAGACTACTTTTGGAGGAGTCAGAAAGCATGGCCTCTATGTCTTGTGTTGCCACCAGGTTGAGGGTGTGGCTAGCACATCTCTGGTGTGGTGGTAAAACAAAATCCTCTCCTGAGTCTGCAGCTTCTTCCTCTGCCTCAGGTCCTGTGTCCAGGATCTCACAGATAGGCACAAACTCCACCTCAGCCTCCTCCTCCTCCTGGTTATCACCATCATCATCACTGGTGCCTGCAGCTTCCACTGGTTCTTTGGCCATGAAAACTCTGAACGCTTTCACAAAGTTGGAGCCATTGTCTGTAGTAGTGCACATAACTTTGTTGTGGATCCTGTACTGCACATGTACATCATGCAGTGCTTTTGAAAGGACATCGTATGTATGGCGCCCCTTCAGACGCTTACAAGCCAAGGCCCCGACCTCACGTTTCAGGGTAGTTGGGTTGATCCAGTGGGCTGTTACCCCAAAGGAACTCTTCTTGCCATTAGTCCAACAATCTACAGTGGTTGCTATATATGCCACAGCACCCATTCGGTTTGCAAGAGTTTCTCTCATGTGGCATGCTCTCTTCTCAATTCTGTCTCTCAGAGTCTTGGCACATATGATGGTGAGATCTTTGGGGAGTCCAACGCAAACCAGATTAATGAATGATGGTTTGTCCACAGTCTGAAGTGGTAATGTCTCCTCTACAATGAAATCAATGATTCTCCTGTCAAGATTGCTCTGGGTGACAGGCTCCCTGCCAGATCCCCACCTCTCAAGGGTTGTCTGCTGCTGCTTCAGCATTTTGGGAGGAGGGGTGTCATGCATTGGTTCAGGAAGGCCACGTCTCCTTGCCTTTATTGCTTCTTCAATTGCTCTCAGCTTCTCAGGGTGTGCCATCTGAGGAAGAAGAACAAAGCATGAATCCAAGAAAAAATGGAAGAGGAACTTCACAATTTAAACATAAATAGACAATGGACACTCTTTGAGGACCAGCATGACAAAGGCTTACCTCAAAATGTTTCTTCACATTGGATGAGGAGGAAACAGATGATCTCAGAGTTTTGATCCTTGGAAGGCAGTAATTGCATCGTACAACAACATTTTTCCCACTCTGGCTCACAAATGTACAAGCTTTCTCAAACACAAACCATGGTACTTGCTGTTCTGCAGATGTGGCTGTGGGCAACTGGCACTGCTTCATGCCCTCCGCCTCCTCATGCACAGGGCCTCCTTTCTGAACCTCACTTTCTAGTTTTGCCTCCTCAGGATCAACAAGCTGTGACTCAAGTGGCCGCACTAACTGACTGCTGCTCTCAGCAGCAAAACCTGCAACAGGCGTCTCTGTAATAAACAAGAGATAATGCTCCTATATGGGTGATGTGCCCCCATCTCTTCCCCATGCTGCAAGATGCCCCAGTCAGAGTGGAAGTAAGCAGGTCGATAGCACAATTAAAAGAGATCCTATTTGCATCATTTTTGCTCACTGAATAACCCTGCCTGGGCCAGTCTAACCTACTATCTCACAGGGTTGTTGTGAGAACAAAATGAGACTGGGGTTCAAATCTCCACATAGCCATGAAGCTCACTGAGTGACCTTGGGCCAGTCACTGCCTCTCAGCCTCATGAAAACCCTATTCATAGGGTCACCATAAGTTGGAATCAACTTGAAGGCGGTACATATATTTTTTATTTTGAATATGATGATTATGATAATAAATATGCAGCATTTCAAATTAATTCTGTATGAGAAGCATTCCATGCCAAGCTTGGAAAACCAAGGATGAGGTATAAAATGTAGACAACAATACTTTTGACAAAATGCCATTTATCTTTTATGTCTATATCTATAATTAGCAATACAGCTGAATGATGTATGTAAAGTATTTTTTCTTTCCCTTTTCTTTTTTATTAATATTTTAGTACTACTGCTAAAGTTCTGATGAAAGAATAAAGCATTCATTAGCCAAATTCAAATGATTAGAACACATCACATAAATTCCACTGAAGTTGGAGTTTTTGCCATAGAAAATGAAAAAAACATATAACCTATGATAGCCCAATAGACAATCAGAACTAATATAAAACCCTATTGCTTCTCATTTGCAAATCTTGCAAGATCTAAGGTAACTCTAGATCATGTGAGTTCAGGTGATGCATGTTATGTACATTTGTATAGATATTAGCAGAGATTGTCAACAGTCTATCTCTCTCTGGGACTGGGAATCTCTCTCTTTCTCACAGAACATGAGTTTGAGAGCTGGGGGACTGAGAGGAGGAGCTGCAAGGACCCTACTTCTCACCTCATCTCTGCCAAGAAGAAAAAAATCAGCCTTAAGCCATTTATTATATGCCTAATGATTTATTATTATTATTATTATTATTACTGAGACAGTTTTTGTCCCACATACAATTCAGTCTTGTGATTAAACAGGACAAAAATACAAATAAAAAGAAAGATGGAGTTCAAATAAATATACAATAAAAAGCTAGCCGGCATTTTAAAAGGCAGGAGTGCTCTGTCTGGATAAATACAGCACACAGGTATGCATAGGAACAAGGGGGAGAGTTCAAAAAGGGGGGGAAGGAAGAGAAGTAGGCCAGAGCTTGGAAAAGTTACTTTTTTGAACTACAGCTCCCATCAGCCTAATCCAGTGGCCATGTTGCCTAGGGCTGATGGGACTTGTAGTTCAAAAAAGTAACTTTTCCAAGCTCTGAGTAGGCCAAAGTTTCAGAAGTGCCTTGTGATTGATGGGGGGGCAGCAGCAAGGCAAGGAGAGGCAGTGGGAGGGGCAGAAGGGGCCGCAGGGGGGGTGGAGGGGCAAAAATGCCACGGGGGGCAGAAGGGGCCACGGGGGGCACACACACACACACACACAAACACACACACAAATCATCATCACTCACCTCCACAGCTCTTCGCCATTCTGCTGCTGCCTTCTCCTCCATTGTCCTTGCCCTGGCCTTTTCCTCCAGCATCCATTTTTTCCTCTCAGACGCTAGCAGGCCCTGCCTATTCACCTCTTCCCTCGTGCCTCCTAACACAGATCACGAGGGAAGAGAGAGTCTGCGCAGAGGTCCAATCAGTGTGAGGCACATGTCTTGTGTTAACCAATCATAGCCAGGAGCTGACTTCCCCTTGTTCCCGCCCCCAAGTAACGTCCAACCTAACGTGGAAACGTTAAAGTTGCAGCTGAAAAGTAGGGAAATTACTAGTCGTTCCGTTACTTGCGAAATGTAATGAAATTACCCACTCGTTATTTAAAATTGTAACTAATTACAAGTAACTCGTTAAAAATAACAAGTTACTTCCAAGCTCTGGTGCCATCAACCAAGATGGGGTTAGGAGCATCAACCCCTTAAAAAAACTGCTGCTGCCATCTTGGTTGATGGCAACCCTGCACACACAGTGCACACAGAAGACAGGAGAGAGAGGTAGGTGGAGTGAGCAAACAGGCAGGCGACCTGAAAGCTCCCTCCCTGCACATCTCCCTTTCTCAATAAAATGGCATAACATTTTTGAAGTTCTTTGTAATATATTTGCTTCCCTGTCATTGAAGCCAGTCTCTTGCCTGCAGTCAATATGTTGTTGTTTTTAAAATAATCTCCCCAAGTATTCATGAATATTATGCCCTTTTCTACAGTATATGTAACATATTTGTGTCCATAACTATAAAAAAAATAGCAAGAGGACTGTGTAATACAGGCCTCATCTGCACTATACATTTAAGGCAATATCATACCGCTTTAAACAGTCAAAGGTTCTCCCCAAAGAATCCTGGGAACTGTAGTTTCTTAAGAGTCCTGGGATTTGTTAGGAGATCCATATTTTTCTTACAGGGCTCCAAATTCCAGAGTAGTTTAAAATTCAATCTCTCTTCCCAGGGAACTCTGAGAACTGTAGCTCTGTGAGGGAAATATGAGTCTCCCAACAAGTCTTGGGACCCTTAACAAATCAGAGTTCCCAGGATTCATTGGGCAAAGTCATGACTGTTTAGAGTGGTATGATCCCGCTTTAAATGTATAGTGTAGATGGAGCCAAGGGCTGGCTTACTGTTGAGTCACATTTTTATGTGTTTTAGAAAATGGGTCTGGACCTGCTTCCTCCCTAGAAGCACCACCTGGAGAGGGGCGTAAAGCTCCTATCTTATACCTATTTACTTGGGAATAAACCCCATTAAACTTACTGGAACTTACTTCTGAGTATAAGATTGTGCCGAAAATCCTATAAAAGGCTAGCCTTGTAAAAGCAGTTTACACCTAACAGAACTATAATTTCCATCACCCTTAACAAACTACAACTCCCAGAATTCTTGGGGAAAGTCATGTGCTTTAAATGTGCCTTGGTGTGTATACAGCCAGAGAAGATAAAAGAAAAAATACGCAGATAATTTGTTTTTTCTTGGCTGCCATTGCTGCTTTGTCAATATATGTGTAGCTTTTGTTTTGCTCTGTTTGCTATTTGATTTTGTACTTTCTGACTGCTTTTGAGTCCAGCATCCACCACAGATTGGAAAAAAAAAACGTTTCTAGTTGTAGAATGACTTAACTGTTCATACAGCAGGCTCCAGCCATCCTGTGTTCTAACAGCCCCATGTGATCACAAGGTTTGTAGGGCAGTACAATATCTCACAGAGTAGGCCAGGTCGCCTGCTCCCCTCGTGCATTCACTATAGCTGCCCAATTTCTCTGCTTTTTAAAGTTTTATAGAAATATCTGTTGGCTATAGGCACATTCTTAAACCCCAAGGTTTTTTGCCTGTTCATGACTTTCTCTGCTTTTTAATCCAGGAGGTCAGAAATGGGATCCTGTGCAAGCTTGCTAAGAATGGATTGATCATTTGCATGCTTATTGAGTTCAGTGGGATTTACTCCCCTGAAATCATGCTTAGAATAGGTGAAACTGATCACAGGGGATGGGGAGGGAAGGACGGGGATGGGAGCAGGCAGGAGGGGGAGGAGGAGGAGGGCAGGTTTGATCATTTGCATGTTTATTGAGTTCAGTGGGATTTGCTCCTGTCCAGTCATGCTTAGGATAGGTAAAACTGATTATGGGGACGGAAGCCTGGAGTGGGCAGAGGATGAGGAAGAAGGAAGAGGGAAGGAGAGGAAGAAGGGAGGAGAAAGGGAGAGGAGAGGGGAAGGAGAGGAAAGGCAGGTCTGATCATTTCCATGCTTATTGAGTTCAATGGGATTTACTCCTGTGCAGTCATGGCTAGGATAGGTAAAACTAACCATGGAGGAGGAGGGGGAGGGGAGAGTAGAGTGAAGGAAGAAGGGGGAGGAGAAGCAGAAGGAGGGGATTGGAAAGGGAGGGGGAAGGAGGGAATTGGAAGGGGAGGGGTGAGGGAAGGGGGAGGGAAGGGGCAAAAGGGAGGTGATGGGAGGGAGGAGGAGAGGAGGGCAGGTTTGATCATTGGCGTGCTTATTGAGTTCAGTGGGATTTACTCCCATGCAATCATGCTTGAAAATGAATTGGCCTGCCTTCAAGTCAATTCTGACTTATTGCAACTATATGAATAGGGTTTTCATGGTAAGTGGTATTCAGAGCGGGTTTACCATTGCCTTCCTCTGAGGCTGAGTGGCAGTGACTGGCCCAAAGTCACCCAGTGAGCTTCATGGCTGTGTGGGGATTTGAACCCTGATCTCCCGGGTTGTAGTCCTAGGATAGGTAAAACTGACCATGGGAGAGGGGAGGGGAAGCAGGAGAAGGAGGGGATTGGAAGGGGATGGGGAGGGGAAGGGAGAGGGAGAGGGAGAGGGAAAGGAAGGGGGAGGGGACTGAAGGGGCCAGAAGAAGGGGACAGGAGGGGAGGGCAGGTTTAATCATTTGCATGCTTTTTTTACTTCAGTGGGATTTACTCCTGTGCAGTCATGCTTAGGATAGGTGAAACTGACGTGGGGGAGTGGTGGGGGAGGAGGAGAGCAGGAAGGGGGAGAAGATTGGGTGAGTGGGAACTGGGCAAAGGGGCTCTTTTCCTTTCCAAAAGGAATACATTGTGAACAGTATCGTTCTTTTTCAGGGTTTCCCCTACCTTTTTATTCTGCAGCAGGCACATGCAGCCTCCCACCCAAATTTAAACCAAAACTGTCCCTGGCCACATCCACACCAGGCCTTTATTTCACTTTACACAGTCATGGCTTCTTCCAAAGAATCCTGGGAAGTGTAGTTAGTGAAGGGTACTGAGAGCTGCACCTTGAAACAATGCAGTGATTTCTAGGAGCCAACATGGATTTATGAAGAACAAATCCTGCCAAACCAATCTTATCTCATTTTTTGATTGGGTAACCTCCCTTGTAGACTGTGGGAATGCTGTGGACATAATATACCTCGACTTCAGCAAAGCTTTTGACAAAGTGTCCAATGATATTCTGATTAGCAAGCTAGCTAAATGTGGGCTGGATGAAACAACTATCAGGTGGATCCACACTTGGCTCCAGAATCGTACTCAAAGGGTGCTTATCACTGATTCATTCTCAAACTGGGCAGAAGTAACAAGTGGGGTACCACAGGGCTTGGTCCTGGACTCTGTGCTCTTCAACATTTTTATTAACAACTTGGATGAGGAGGTACAGAGCATGCTTATCAAATTTACAGATGATACAAAATTGAGGGGCATAGCTAATACCGTGGAAGACAGAAACAAATTTCAAAGGGACCTTGATAGGCTGGAGCATTGGGCTGAAAACAACAGAATGACATTCAACAGGGATAAATGCAAAGTTCTACACTTAGGAAAAAGAAACCAAATGCACAGTTATAAGATGGGGGATACTTGGCTCAGCAATACGACATGTGAGAAGGATCTTGGAATTGTCATTGATCACAAGCTGAATATGAGCCAACAGAGTGATGTGGCTGCAAAAAGGCAAATACTATATTAGGCTGCATTAACAGAAGTATAGTTTCCAAATCATGTGAAGTATTAGTTCCCCTCTATTCAGCACTGGTTAGGCCTCATCTTGAATACTGCATCCAGTTCTGGTCTCTGCACTTCAAGAAGGATACCGACAAACTGGAACAGGTTCAGAGGAGGGCAAAAAGGATGATCAGGGGACTGGAAACAAAGCCCTATGAGGAGAGACTGAAAGAGCTGGTATGTTTAGCCTGGAGAAGAGAAGACTGAGGGGAGATATGATAACACTCTTCAAGTACATGAAAGGTTGTCACATAGAGGAGGGCCAGGATCTCTTCTCAGTCGTCCCAGAGTGCAGGACACGGAATAATTGGCTTAAATTGTAGGAAGCCAGATTTCAACTGGACATCAGGAAAAACATCCTAACTGTTAGAGCCATACGACAATGGAATCAATTACCTAGAGAGGTATGGGCTCTCCGACACTGGAGGCATTCAAGAGGCAGCTGGACAGCCATCTGTCAGGAATGCTTTGATTTGGATTCCTGCATTGCGCAGGGGGTTGGACTTGATGGTGTTATAGGCTCCTTCCAACTCTACTATTCTATGATTCTGTGAAATTATATATATATGGATTGAACTAGGAGCATGTTTTATTATTTAGAGAACTCAGCAGAACATTGTGGGAGTAAACTCTATGATTCTCTGAGATGCCCTGTTCTACTCACAGAACTTCAATCAGAGCAGCTGACTGTTAAACCACTCTGGCCTCTGGAGATCTATCAGGAGAAAAGGAGTCTCCTCTCAGCATCCATCACAAGCTACACTTCCAAGGATTTTTTTGGGGAAGCCATGACTGTCTCAAGTGAATTAAAAGTCTGGCATGGGTGTGGCACCCTGATTAGGCAAGCCAAGCAGCTGTGAGTCTGGCTTTTAGAACACTGACAGTTGATTCTTACTGAGCATGCCCAACATTATCATTGAGTTCAATGCAAAATTTCTTAAATTAATTAAAAATCAGCCAGGCATTTTTTTAACTTTTAAACTGCAGAAGAGGAAGGTCAGAGTATGGGGCAAGGTCAGTAACAGGATTACAGGTACTCTGTGAACATGGCTGATTTTTAATTAATTTCAACAGATTATGAGAACTCTGACAGAAAAAAGTCCAAAAGGGATCTGGGTTCCCCCCCCCTCTTTTTAGACTTTGAACTCTCAATTATCTCTGACTGTTTTGTGTATCACCATGAAAATCTAGAGGGTTGTTAAGCAAACATTTCTGAGTTCAGGACTATACATTTTGTAAGGTTTCATTTTAAAATGAGCTTACGGGAAGCTTCAGAATGACACCTTCTCAGTGGTGGCCCCCAAATTATGGAATGATCTCTATGACGAGGTGCACCTGGCACCAACACTATTATCTTTTCGGCGCCAGGTCAAGACTTTCCTCTTTTCCCAGGCATTTTAGCATGTGTTTTAAATTGTTTTAAATTTTTAGATTGTGTTTTAAATTGTTTTTTAAAGATGTGTTTTTAAATTTGTATATTTGTTTTAATGTTTTTAGTTACTGTAAACCGCCCAGAGAGCTTCAGCTATGGGGCGGTATATAAGTACAATAAATAAATAAATGGGGGTATTTTCAATTTAACATTGTGGAATGTGAACAATCCATGCTGACTGTAGTATACAGCCACTCTTGTGGCTGTATAATAAAAACTTTGTTCCATGGGTACACATGTAACTTGTGAATTCACATTCATGTGTACCAGGGACATGGGCAGACCTGGTAACAGTCATTAAAATTTTAAGCTAAACACCATCATTTTGAAACTTCATTGAAGGTAATTGCAGCACAAGTAATGGCTTCAAGTCTATATTTATCATTTGCACTAAGGCAATACAGATTCCGTTAGCAATACCAAATAACCACATCACCACCAAAGCAGGAGATTCTGGATTCTTTTCCCCTTTGCTTCATTTGCCATCCCATTACCCTGACTGACATATTCCGGTGTTTATTTACTTTACTTTTAGAACCTAATTGACTATAATTGCCATAGCATCTTAATTCTACATACAGAAACTGATTTGGGGGATTAAACAGAATATGATAACTGTGTAATTGAAACGTAGCTGGAGTCTTCACCCGACTAAGTGGATTTGGTGATTGTGGCTGATTGCATCAGTCAGAATATAAATCAGATGTATTTGCATGGCAGGCATTAGCTCATTCCCCTTCTCCTTAGAACTCATGATAAATATGCCTTGGGAGATCTAACATGATGCAAGAAACTGTAGCATGCTGGACCACCCAGCCCTCTTTGTAACCTCCTGACAACAATGCTTCCTTTGAGCCAGATGCAAAGGATTGCCATCTCACTATAAATTAATCCCACTGGATCACCCATTCGCATTTCACAGGGAGACTATGTATTGCACAGACAATTCAGAACCTGAAATAGGTGCATATGTGCGATCTCAGAAGAATATTCATTGTGCCTCTTCAGATAAGTGATGGAATTAGCTACTCATTCCTTCATTTGCAGCAAGTGGCAATTAACCCTGTGTGAGAGTGGCAGCACCCCATTCTTCTCTTAGTCAACACACCACACTCTATTACCTGAAGCAATGTGGCACTGTCACGACTGCCTCTCACAGACCTTTGAAGTGAGGAGAGCAATGTGACACAATTCCAGAGGCAAACAGTCAGTGGAGCAAGGAATTATATGTTAACATTTGTGCAGTAGGCTGGTTTCTACACACACTTTCACACCCATCTCTATCCTCCATCTAGGCAAGCAAGTGGTATTACCAGTGTTCAAGGACACATTCTAGCCAGGCAAAAACACTCAAGGAGCATGGGAAGCAGGGCCAACAGGGAGTGCTGCCTGAGGTTAGAGGCTTGGAGGGCTTCCTTTGGCCCCCAGACCTGAGGTTCCTCACCCCTGTTGGAGGGTCACAGTCAGTTCAGAGGAAACCATGCCTAGGCTTTGGCCTCATCATTGTCCAACACATAGTGATCATTGTCCAAGATTTTGTGACGGACATCACGTTAGTTGATTATTACTGGTTCATTATTAGTAATATTATTTCATATTGATGGGGTTCAGTTTAGTTTAGAGTAGTTGAAGGTAGACCCCTCATGAGTTTAGAGTAGTTGAAGGTGGACCCCAGTCAGCAGCTAGCCCTGCCTCTTAGCTCATTGGTGGGATTATCCCGAAGGATAGTGTGCCCTCCTACCTTCCTCAAGAATTTCAATTCACGGCAATGATAAAACTCCTGTTATTTGCACAGACATGGTCCAAAACATGACAAGTAAGCCCCAAGAAATGAGAAATTCTGCTTTCAGAATAAATTGTGCAGTGCACAATGGCGTACTGAACTTAATTAGAGTGCATTTGTATTGTGATAGTTTTTGGCAAGGACCAGCATGATAGAAGGCAAAGAAGAGGGAGCAGAAGCTGGAGATGTAGGAGAAACAGGCTACCATGTTCATTCTTCTTGAGTCCTCTGTGTGCAGCAAAAAATTAGAACATTCCTTGACATGACAAATTGGTCAGTTAATTTGAATTTCTCCCAAGAAGAAGAAGGAGGAGGAGGAGGAGAAGAAGAAGAAGGCTCCATTTAGAAAAAGAATGTGGTTCCACTGCATGGGTCACCAACACATGTGCCCACAAAGGACGTCCCTGATGCCCTACCCTACCCCAATGAAATTAAGCTTGAAAGAAGCTCTCTTTTGCAACCATTGGCTTAAAAAGATTAGTGATCCCTCGACTATAACATTACACTAGTTAACATTTTCTACAAATTCCCAGCAAACTGATGGTTGTAAAATACATGCACAGACCAAAGAGCATCTGAGATAACCACTCAACAGAAATGCACTCATTCAGTAACACTTTCTGTTCTCATTAAATATGGCCAGTTTTTTTGGATTCAAAAAAGTGCTTAATGAGAAGAGATTAGGCCTGGAGATTCTGTAACACCTCATTTTGCTGACAAAGACAGTAATAAGAACTGAAAATGACACATCCCTTATCTGTCCCTTTGACAACTTTAACAACTGCAATGAGAACAGACAATTGAACAGTGCTTTACTGTGGCGCTTATAAAAGTGTCACCTCACATCCTTCCTTATGAGCCATGCCAAAGTCAGACAGATGGAACTATAGCCAGAATTCAAGGTATTTATTTTTAATTTCCATGCTGCTGTATGAGACATGGCATTTTTACATGACTAACATGCTATGGATTACAGAGTATTTTTTTAAAGCCACTGATCTCACCATGAGTTTTACATACCACTCATGTGTTAAAAATCCACTGCCATTACAAGTACAAAGATATAATCTATATGACCAAAATGTATGTGTCATCTAGGGATGAGAGGAGAGGAATTTGCTTAAGTTTGCATTTAAAGGCAAACCTATCATATTTTCATTCATCAAAACAATACATGAATCGAAACATAACTATCCTTTACAATTCAGCCATCATTGGGTGTCCTTGGGCCAGTGACGATCTCTCAGCCTAACCTTCCTCACAGGGTTGGTGTGAGGATAAAATGGAGAGGAGAGACCCATGTATACCACTTTGAGCTCGTTAGAGGAAAGGTGGGATATAAATGTAATAAATAAATAAATAAATTCCAATGCTTGTCCTATTCAGAGTAGGCCCATTGAAGTAATGGATATGACTATCTTTGATTTATTAATTTCAACATTTCTGAGTAGAACTTAATTAGGCACAACCCTAAGGATTTTTTTGTCTGAAGTTGCACATGTGTGGGCATTCTGCAATCTTAGGCTTCCACCAAGGCTGCGGATAACCTCTTTCTTGTGTATGGATAGTGCTGCATTGGCTACAATAGGATCTGCACTTCGATAATGAGTTCACTATTAGTATACAGGAAGGTTTCATCTTGCTCTATGACTAATGAAGAATCTTTGGTTGCTTCTCTCCCTCCTATGAATAACAGGCACCTACAGAATAGGTATCTACTCTGTTCCTCTGCTCCAAGTCTTGAAAGAGGCCGTTTAGAGCCAGGAAAGAGATGTTTCATGTATGCAAGGTGGAACGGGGGACAGGACAGATTCAGACTGAGGGGTTTTAGCCACTGGAGGACTGGATGCCAATCCCCTTGCTGGTCCTAGCTATACTCCTAGGCTCCTGCTGGGAGGAAGGGCAGGATATAAATTGAATAATAAAATAAAAATACTCAACAGCAGCCATGGAAAGGAGTAGTGCATGGGCAGAGGTTCACTTTGCATTGTGCAATGTATACATAAGTAGACCTACAGGGGTGTTCTTCTAGGACATTGTCACAAATTTTAACCTGTGCAATGTCCCCAAATTTCAATCAGTTACCAGTTATCATTTTCCTTCAGGAAACAAAAAACCACTGGGGACCAAAAATAACCCAGAAATTGTTTTGGGGGGTTTTTTTGCTCAATATGCATAGAGAAGGGGCCAATGTATACTGCTCAGAAAAATTCTACCTCCTCTGAATAAGTGATTTTTGGCTCAAGGTGCTTTGGTAGTGTCAAGCATGCTTGCAATGACCAAAAAGGGGGTTATCTGGGGTACATAGTGACCCCATCCTTCCACTGGAAACCTCATTGGAGTCCACAAAGTCAGCCAGTGTTGTTTTTTTAACATTCTGGATGAAGACTAGAGTTGCAAGCAGGGGACATTCCCAGCCCTACCTGGAGATGCCAAGAATTGAACCTGGGACCTTCTGCATGCAAAGCAGATGCCCTGCCACTGAGCTACGGCCCTTCCCCTTTGGAGCATATAGCACTGGAGGCTGACCCATTCGGAAAAATGAGGCAATACTTCACCAACATCAATCTGCCTTCAGCCAGCCTGCACCTGCCTGGCTTCTTATTTACAATCAGTCCAGAGGGTGGCAGTTGCTATGAGATTCCTGCTCCTTCAACTCAGCTGCGCCCTTGTCAAACTCAGCAGGGAGGAGGAGGATGGGGACAAAACTAGAATTAATTGGCCATGCCTGTCATTGGCTCTAGCTCTGCATACTATTGACCTACTGCCTCACCCTACCAGTTCTAATGGACACCAGTCATCAGGGCCAGGGCCAGGCATGCCAGGGCCCTTGGGCACCAGCCTGCCCCAGGCCCTGGCACCTGCATGCATGTCCTGCCTACCTACCTTTCCCTTGAAGTGAATGCTTAAAGTGAAGTGTTGTGCACGCATGCCTGCCATCAACCAAGATGGCAGCTGAGGCTTCCCTAAGGGGCTGATGCCTCCACCGCTATCTTGGTTGATGGCATGCATGTGTGTTACGCATGCACATACCTGCCACCAAACAAGATGGCAGCAGGGGAATCAGCCCCTTAGGGAAACCTCAACCACCATCTTGGTGGATGGAAGGCTTGCACCCGCAGCACAACCAGCATTTACTTCAAGGGAGAGGTAGGTGGGGACATGCAGGTGGGCATCGCAGGCCTTCATGGTAGTAGGAGGGTGCCTGGGAGCTTCCTCTCTGTGATCCACGGCAGAGTCGGAAGCCGATGCTGCAGCAGATCGCGGAAGGGACAGCTACCCACCCACCCTAAGGAGGGGCCCTTCAGGAGCCCCTTGGGACCCAGGGGCCCTCAGCCAGGGCCCAACCTGGCCACCCTCTGGCACTGGCCCTGCCAGTCACCACTGGCACACAGCAAGCTTTTCTTACTCTTGCACAACACACAGCACCTACCAAAATGACATTTTCTATACAACTGTTAATGGTAAAGATCTGAACATCTCAGTGCACCCACAGCAGTGATGCAACATACAGCAAGGCACACAGTGTAAGCTTGGCAGCCCAAGTTGTGTTTTTTTAATGGGAGGGTAGTACACAGACCTGCTTCATTAGGTTGTGCTCCCTCTGGAGGGTTCACTTCACAAGGCATTTCTCCACCTCTGTTTTCATCTCCCCAGCTCACTCACTTCCACTGTTGTTTCTGAACAACACAAATAATTCCTTCTCCCTGGACTCGCCTGCATGCCAGATCAGGGAGCGATCAAGGCCGCCTGAATGTCAAGATAAATTTACACAGCTGCAGCGCAAGCTGATGGCATCTCTTTCGGTTGTTTTCCTAATTAGCCAGTGGAGACATCAGAAGCATCGCCTTGAAAGGGAAGTGTAGCAGGCAGGGCACGTATGGGGAGGAAGCATGGGGAGCAAGAGACCAGGATGTGTGCAGAGAGACATGCAAATGAGGAGGTCAGAACACTGTGATTG
Organism: Rhineura floridana; assembly: GCF_030035675.1. Classification (NCBI taxonomy): domain Eukaryota; kingdom Metazoa; phylum Chordata; class Lepidosauria; order Squamata; family Rhineuridae; genus Rhineura; species Rhineura floridana. The sequence goes on from NC_084483.1 coordinate 158,446,223, forward strand.
CTTCAAATTAGATGCAAAATGCACACACACTTTTCATCAGCTTCCAAGAAGAGGGCAATGAATGTTCGCCTTTCATTAAGGGAGCTACACAATTAGGAAGCTTAGCTGTAATGGGACAGCTCTATTTTGATAAAGAGCAAGGGGGGGTAAAACAAATTTCATTGCATATGACAGGACTGCTAAGTATTCCTTGTAAAGCTATTTCCCCATGTGTATATGAAATTTTTCTCCCCTGATCTACAGGAATCTGCAAAGTAGAAAACACACCAATGAAGCATGCAAGTCCCTCCTGGGCCACAGTAACAGCTAGCCAGTGGAAGATCTTCCATTAGGGCTACTAGAGCACAAACCTCCCAATAAGAATGCCAAGCAATTTTTTAAAATTTCCCTCCAATATCTCAAAGCCACACACTCTTTCCTGCCCCCCCCCACATTTTCTTCTATGGATTTACAGAGGCTTCTGGACACATTTCTGTGAATCTCCTGTTCTCTGGCCAATGAGCTCTTTGCAGGATTCATAGGATTGCCAGGACTGCCAATTTCACCTGGAGACTCCAGTTTTGAGGGGTCCTCTCCGGGTCCCCAAGTGAGTCACCCCAATCTCTGGACTCTTAGCTTTCATTTTAAAAAAATCAGTTTCTAGGTGGTTTGGTTCATGAGATATACACCAAAATGTCAGCCACCCCCCACCTGCAACTTCTGTTAGTACAGGCTGCTGTAATCCCTGCACTTTCGGGGTTTTAGCCAATAAGTGAAGTCAGGGTTGTGACTGACAAGAGATTTGCTGGTTTCCAGGCAACAGCTAGAAGTCACCGCAAATCCTGAAAACAGTTTCCTTTTTCTGTTTGTCTGCACATCAGAAGTTGAGTGAGTATATAACTTTCAGCAGTAGCAAGATTGCCTTTCTACAATAATATGGCAGGAAATCTAGAACTGAAGATCACAGCAGTATCTTGGTAGATATGCACACACAGTAAATAATCTTAGTTATGATTATAATAAAAGTGTACATGCAGTTTTTTTAATTACTTGCAAAAATAGCATATTATATATTTTATCTTTCAAATCATTTTTGAACAGAAATTTTAAAAAGTGTACATGCTGCAGCATATGATGCCATTACAATGTGTTATACTTTTCTAATTATAAGGAGTCAAACAAGTTTAAATTTTACTGGGCTGTTGAAGAGAGCAGTTTATTTGTCTAATTCATAGCCTGTTTTGAAAACCTTCCCAATATGAAGATTTAATCCTATACTCACTTTTCTGGGAGTAAAGTTGCAAAACTAATCCCACATATCTGGGAGTAAACTCCCTTACTAAGTGTGTTTAGAATTGCACCCTTCATTTTTACTCCTGAGTGCTCCCATTTAACATCTCCACATCACTAGGCTCCCTTATTCCTACAGTGGCTTTCTGGTGACTGGCCTGGCCTGAGGACACTTAAACCTTTCTTGCCAGAAGAAGGAATGATCCCGTCACTTTAGCTGGACCTGGGAACACCCTCATTTAGCTACGATTTCTATTCTAATTTCCAATCAGAAGTATATTTTTGGTTGAGTGGTATGCTCCAAGCAACTGTGGTTGACTCTGCTAATTAGGACTAGCACTTAGACAACTGAGTTTGCTGTTAATATATATGATTCCACAGAGTGAGTCCCAGTTAACAATCTGGCCACCAAATTCTATACCTGTTGCAGTTTCCAAATGCTTTTCAAAAATAGTACCATGCATGGCCCATTGCAGTAATCTAACCTGGACATCACAAAGTCATAGATAACTGTAAGAAGACTTTTTTGAAATGATTAAAAGAGTTGAACATTGTTGGAGGGAGGTTTAACTTTTGCTGGTGAACACGCTTATTTCTTTTGTCCCACTGTCACCACTGATCAGATGGCATTTACACGCTTTTGAAATACAAAAACGCGTGAGAGGGCCTTCTCAGTGGCTGCCCCTAGGCTTTGGAATTCCCTTCCTAGGGAGGTAAGAATGACCCCCTCTTTGCAGTCCTTCCGCCGACAAGCGAAGACCTTCCTATTCCAACAAGCCTTTGGAATTGAAGGCTAAGGATAGGGCGTGAAGGGTGCTGCATTGCTAATGTCTATTATATCATTTTTAAACTGGTCTGAACTCTTAGCTGTATGTGTGTATGGTTTTAATATTGGAAATGGTTTAATCTTATTTTAATGTAGACTTTGTATGTTTTTAATTATATGTACTTTTTATCTGGAAGCCGCTATGAGTACCAGTTTTGGAAAAATGGCGGAGTATAAATAATAATAATAATAATAATAAAAATAAAAACCCACCAACCCTGTTTACCTTAAGGCAGGATTAGAAACCTGTGGTCATCAAGATGTCTGCTGCAATGTCTGCTGCAACTTCTTTGGATTGGTTTCAATTATGCAGCCTGATGATGTGGACAAGGTGCTTGCAACACTGTGGCCAACAGTATGTCCTCTTGAGCCTTGCCCTTCTTGGCTTATTAAAGCTTGCCGAGGGAGTTTAACCGAGTGAATCCAGGATGTGGTCAATGCATCGTTGTGGGAGGGAGTGGTTCCAGCTGCCCTGAAAGAGGTAGTGACCCAACTGCTCCTGAAAAAGCCCACCCTGCACCCATTGGTTTATGACAACTACCGCCTAGTAGCAAATACCCCCCCTTTTAGGGAAGGTGATTGAGAGGGTTGTGGCACAGCAATTGCAAGAATTCTTGGATGAAACAGATTATCGTGACCCATTTCAGTCTGAGTTCAAGCCTGGTTATGGGACTGAATCAGTGGCTTTTGATACCATTGACCATGGTATCCTTCTGGGCCAACTTGGTGAGATGGGTACTGGAGGCACTGTTTTACATTGGTTCTGATCCTATCTCCAGGTCATTTTCAGAGAATAGCATTGGGTGATTGTCTATCAGCTCCCTGGCAGTTGTGCAGTGGGGTGCTGCAGGGTACCATCTTGTCCCCCATGCTGTTTAATATCTATACGAAGCCCTTGGGAGAGATCATCAGGAGATTTGGGGCAAGTTATCAGCAGTATGCTGATAGCCAGCTCTATTTCTCTGTGTCATCTGAATCAGGAGAGGCTGTGCAAGCCCTGGACCACTGCCTGCACTCAGTGGTAGGCTGGATGAGGGCCAATAAACTGAGTCTGAATCCTAGCAAGACAGAGGCGCTGTGGGTTGGTAGTTCCCGAGTTCAGATAATTGGTCAGTTGCTTGGTTTGGATGGGGTCATACTCCCTCTGAAAGAGCAGGTCGATAGTCTGGGAGTGCTCCTTGATCCATCCTTGTCTCTAGAGTGCTGGGTGACCTCAGTGGCTTGGAGTGCCTTTTACCAGCTTCGTCTAATAAGACAGCTGCAGCCATTTCTGGACCAGGATAGCCTGACCACTGTTGTCCATACACTAGTAACCTCCAGGCTGGATTACTGTAATGCGCTCTATGTGGGGCTGCCCTTGAGGTTGGTCCGGAAGCTGCAACTGGTGCAAAATGCTGCGGCAAGACTGCTCACTGGGGCAGGGCATTGTCAACATGTCACCCCGCTGCTGAAAGAATTGCACTGGCTACTTCTTAGCTGCCAGGCTAAGTTCAAAGTTCTGGTTTTGGTGTACAAAGCCCTATACAACTTGGGACCAGGATACCTGAAAGATCGTCTTAGTCCTTATATACCCAGTCGATCACTGTGCTTTGTAGGTGAGGGCCTCCTGCAGATTCCATCTTATCAGGAGGTCCGTTCTATACAATATAGGAAGTGGACCTTTAGTGTAGTGGCACCTACCCTTTGGAATTCCCTCCCCTTAAATATTAGACAAGCAGCATCTCTGTTATATTTTTGGTGACTACTGAAGACCTTCCTCTTTCAATAAGCCTTTTTAGTAGAGACCTTATCCCAGTCTGCATCTGTGTTGGAATTGCTTTTTAAGATTTTTTAAAGATTTTTTTAAAAAGATGTTTTGTTTTAATATGTTTTTAAGGATGTTTTGTTGTAATATATTTTAAGGTCTGTTTTTATGATGTTTTAGAGTGTTTTTAGTGCTTTTGTTTGCTGCCCTGGTTTCCTACTGGGAGGAAGGGTAGGATATAAATCTAATAAATAAATAGTAAGATGTTGTGGATTTCAACTCCCATCAACCCCATCCCCATAGCCAATAGTCAGGAATGATGGGAGTTATAGTCCATATGGAGGGCCACAGGGTCCTTTCAATAGGGGAAAGTGGGATGAGTATAGATACCACAAGCAGCAATTGCTTTTTCAGCTCTCTGCATCTGTATTGGAACTGTTTTTAAGATGATTTTATTGCTTTGTTGCTCGTTGTATTCCACCCTTGGTTCTTTTGGGAGCAAGAAGAGTGGTGGTAGTAGTAGTAGTAGTAGTAGTAGTAGTAGTAGTAGTAGTAGTAATAATAATAATAATAATAATAATAATAATAATAATGACTGTTTCTCCAGCCTACATGATCTTGGGAAAGTTACCCTCTCTTGCTTTTTTTCCTCATCTAATAAATTCAGCTAGAAGTGTGCTGCCTCATAGGACAGAAGGTGAAAAAGATCTATATTGTAAGATGTTTATGCATTAAAATGCTGTCAAAATGACAGCAGTTTTAATTAGAAACAAAACTATTATTCCTGGATTGATGAAAAGGAAAGGTATTGGAGAAAGGGAATGTCTTGTGAATGGCAAATGTTCTGGACACATCTCTGCAGCCTCTTGGCTACAGAAAACTCCAGGACTTTTGATGTCCAATTTAGGGTGGAATGAGAGGGAATTATGAACATGAAGCAGTGTAGTATAGTGGTTAACTGAACCTAATGTAGCTCACTCCATGACCTATGGCCACAGGGCTGGCACCAGACTACATCAGGCCTGTGGTGGCAGCAGTGGCAGTGTAGTGGCACTATCATCACCGGGGACTTAAATAGCCTGGCCACGTTAGTGTACTGGTGCGCTGTGTGCATACCTACCATCAGTCAAGATGGGTGTGTATGTTGATGCTCCCACTGCCATCTTGGATTATGGCAAGTGTGCACATGCAGCATGCTGATGTGGCAACATGGAAAGTGGCACAACCAACCTATGCTGCCAGCGGTGGTGTTGCCTGGGAGGGTGGCTCCTGCTCTACAATCCACGCCAGCGCCAGGTCATGGGGAACATGCTCTGCAACCTGATGCTAACAAGGATCACGGAGCAGGAGTTACACTCGCCCAGCCCCAGCAGCAGGGATCCCTCTCAGCCACAGGAGTCCTTGGCCAGGGCCAACCTGGTGATCCGCTGGCACCGGGCCTGTATAGGCAGTCACTATTATTCAACCTAACCTACCTCACAGGGTTGTTGTGAGGATAAAATGAGGTGGGGTACAAGAGAACAAAGTATATCACCCAAAGCTTCTGGTAGGAAGGGTAAGATAAAAAATTAATAAGTAAGGTTGCCACCATAAACAGGAATTCGGGTGTCATTTTAAAGGTATATACTATATCTCCTTTTGGAAGGGAGCCATGTCCCCTGAGCCAGCCACTCTTATTTTAATTGCTATAATGAATTAACATCTTGATTCCTTTGTCACATCAGGTTTGGCTTGGGGGGGTGTTAAATGTTTACTTGCAGAGTAACTTGTAACATGGGGAAGTATAAAGAATGGCATCACCTGCAGCCTGTGATGGTACAGTCTATTCTACTGCCATAAGACTTTTCCTAGACAGGCTATGTGTCCTGCCAGTCCTGAAGGGCTGTTCAATCCACATGGGATTTAAAATTAAAGAGCAGTGGCCTTGAAGTTGCCCATCGACAAATATCACCTGGACTGCAGACTGAGCAGGTACAGAGGTCATCTGGTCACAGCCTTCCCCGCTAAGGTGAGATATGTTATATTTCCATTTAAATTATAATAATTATTTCTAATTTTGCATCTAGATCTATAAATTACAATATGCAAAGTGTATGCAAATCTGGGGGCCTTTTGGGGGTGATTTATTATTATTATCGTCATCATCGTCATCATCTTTATACCAAAAAAGTCTCAAAGCAACTAAACAACAAAATAAAATATAGACCAATAAAATCAATTAAAAGCCACATTGAAAAATGTACAATACAAAATTGCTAAAATGCTCATCCAACAATATAATCCCCCTTTTTGGGGTGATGAATAAGTGGCCACCCTATTCCTAGATTAGCTCCCAGACTCTGAACAGGCATGGACTGTGAGCTCACTCAAAAGAAGGGCTCTAAGAGTTAAACAACATCAAACACCCCCAGGAGAAGACTCTATGTTGTCTACACATCTAAGCTCTTGAGCCACATCCTGGCACAGCCTCCTGATTTCAGGGTGAGCAGCAGCTCACAGGAAACAGCTTTGCTCTGACAGATATGAGATGAGCTTCCCTCACATGAAATACAAAATAAAATGTTCCCGCAAAATCCCAACCCACTGCTAAAGAAAGCGCCTTGTATTGGCGGCTGATATGGTGGCAGGAAATGCTAGCCTGACTATTACCACTGGCTCTTTCGCTCAGCTGATGGCAATTCTGACCTTTGCTGTGCCCAGCGGTAATTTGTTTTTGAAGCTGCCATGAAACTGGGCAGCAACCAGGGAGAGTGTGGGGAAATGACGTGTGCCCCAGCCATGCCTCTTTGTTGCCTGTGAGGAGATAGGTCTCTCTCTCCTGACTGCTTTGATTGCCCCAGTTCTTTAGCTACCTGCAGGCTCATTATGGTATCACTGGAAGCAGCTGTAACAGGATTGCTCCGGTCTGAATACCTGGGTTTTCAGTGACACCAGAAGCCATCGCCAGAATGAGCCAGCGGCCAAGAGCTTATCTATTCAGTGTATAACTACTTATACATTTTAGATATTGCTAACCTCTGGGTACATATGAAGTGTGAAATATTTGCATGGCCAACCCTTGTTATAACAAATGCAATTTTAAAGAAAATATCTTACCAGACAAATGACTCTAATTCCTTTTAGAACATCCCTCTGTAACATATAAACATGCAAGAGGAAAACTCCACAGGTATCCCATCAGCCAATTTGAAGGGTATCAACCCCATAGAAGCAGCTTGAAGAATGGTGTTGTGGAGATTAAGCCAGTGGTGGACAAATTAACTTACATACACACATGTGGTTTTGATCAATCAATGGAAGTGAATTCCTTGTGTCCCTCCCTTTCAATCATACATATCAAGGTGCTAGGGCTGGTCCCAAGTCATTTTGCTGCCTGAGGCAAAGAATGAATCCAAACTATGCTCAGAAGCCAACTGGACTTGCAGCTGAATCTTACTTTAACATTGGTGATAGAACAGCATCCTTCACCTCACCTGAAGACAGCAGGTTAGCTTAGGGTGTTCTAGACAGGCATTGTGGCACACACACCTCTGTTCTCCAACAACTCACTGCCCCTCAGCATCTGCCACCTAAGGCTGCTGCCTCATTCTGACTAATGGTAGGGCCAGCTATGGAGAGCACCTTACACTGACCCAGACGATTGATCTATTTAATCCATTACTGACTATTTGACTAGCTGCTGCCCAGAGTTCCTTGTCATGAGGGATAGGAGAGACTGAAACTGAGACCTTCTGCAAAGCATGTGGTCTACGAGTGAGCTATGGCTTGGGAGTGAGAAAGGCCTTTGACAAAGTATCTACATTCATTCATTCATTTCATTGGCGATCACTCATGGCCAAGTAAGAATCTATGTGGTACAACTCAAAGAAGACAGTTTTCTAGGATCTCAAGGTGTGAAGGTACAAGTGTCTGGTAGGAGAAATAAGCAGAGCTTGGAAGTAACTAGTTACAAGTAACGGATTACTTGTAATTCATTACTTTTTTGAGTAATGAGTGGGTAATTCCTTTACATTTTGATTGTAGTAGAACTAGGAGTAATTTTACTACTTTTGTGGAGTAATTGTAACGTTTCCAGAATTACTTTTGGGCATTACTTGGGGGGGATTAGGGGAAGTCTTCTGCTCCTCTGATTTGTGGATGAAAATCATGTGCCTCAAACTGGGCTTCTGTGCAGTGCCTCTCTTTCCTCATGCTCTGTGGATGGGTAGGAGGAGACGAAGGAGGAAGAGGAGAGTGAGACGGGGTGGAGTGGAGAAAACAATTATTTAAAAAAACAGATAGTGGTGGTGAAGAATGGAGTGGAGGGGAAAAGGATCCGGAGGTCAATAACATGGATAAAGGAGGAGAAGGAGGCAGCAGCAGAATGGAGATAAAGAACTGTGGAGATGAAAGATGACAATGTGTGTGTGTGTGTGTGTGTGAGTGTGTGTGTGTGTGTGAGAGAGAGAGAGAGAGAGTGTGTGTGTGTGTGTGAGAGAGAGAGAGAGAGAGAGAGTGTGAGTGAGTGTGAGTGAGTGAGTGTGAGTGAGTGTGAGTGTGTGAGAGAGAAGATTGTGTTTGCACTTGGCACACAAAGTGGCCTTCCCCACCCTCTCTGGCTACTGTGTGGCATTTGCAGTATTTTAACTTTTTTGCATGTCAGGGGGAAATGTTTGCTTGAGTGAGTGTCCCTTAGTTGGTGGCATGGCATGTCAGGGTCTGGGAGGTGGTTAAGTGAGAGAGATTATGCTTGCTGGATGAGTGGGGGGGGCTGCACTTGGTTTGACGTGCAAAGATCTGAGTAGTGGCCTCAGCCTCCCTCCCCACCACCCTTACCAGCAGAGAGACCACCATTGCTATCGTATGGATAAAAAGAATTATTCTACTAACTCTGTATGTGTGTGTGTTTATTTTTAATGTTGTTTTAAGCTACTTAGATGTGCAGCAGCCAAGGCCAGCACCTTGTAGGCGGTTTTTTTTTAAAGTAACTGAAATGTAATTGTAGTGATTACTTTGGAGGAAAAGTAAAGTAATCAGTTACTTTCAGAGCAGTTGTAATTGTAATGGTAATTACTACTTTTTGGGCCATGTAACTGTAACTGTAATTTATTACTTTTTTAAAGTAATCTTCCAAGCTCTGGAAATAAGGCACCAAGACTTGGGGAGGATATGTAGGTGATGAAATGAGCAGCAATTGTAATGAGCTTGTGGCAAGAGTAATTAGTGAGGGACGAGTGATCAGGGCCGGCTTCAGGCATGTGGGGGCCCTTGGGCATCAGCTTGCCCTGGCCCCCCGGTGGGTGGGTGGGTGTGCTTACACGTGCATGTGCACGCACAGCCCCCCGCATGCCCCATACGGTCCCCCTACCTGTCTAGTCTTTACCACTGCCCTTAATGAAGATGGCAGACACAGTTTCCCTAAGGGGAATGAAGCCTCCGCCGCCATCTTTGTTGGTGGCACACATGCGTGCTACGTGCACACATCTCTGCCATCAACTAAGATGGCGGCAGCGGCTTCAGTACCTTAGGGAAGCTGCAGCCGCCATCTTCATTAAGGGCAATGCTAAAAAGCCGGCTGACAGGTAAGTGGGGGGCATGGGGATGCGGATAGTGGAAGGGGAGCAGAGGGCCCCTCAGGGGCTCCTGTAGCTCCGGGGCCCTCGGGCCAGTGCCCAACCTGGCCGCCCTTTAGAACCGGCCCTGCAAGTGATGGGTAATGTGGGGATTGATGATGACACAGCACAATCTTACTAGGAATGGGAAATTTGTGTCTCAAGGATACATTAAATCAATTTACTTTTTTGGTTTTCTTTATTGTTGCTCTTCTCAGTATATTCATAACAGCGTATGCCAAGTTCTTAGATTTTATTCAATCCACCTACTAGCCAGGCTCAGTTCTGTTAAGCTGCAGAGATGGAGTAACATCAATCAATGCATCATGGTGAAGGAAATATTCTGTTTGCATATGCATTTTCAATTCACCTGCAAGGTTAACATCATAGGCAATGCTGGCCTCGATATGTGTGCTTATATTTCTTTGTTTTTGAACTACCCATGTGTAGGTTCTATCTTTAAAAGTACATATCTTCTGAATAATAAATAATAATAATAATAAATGTATTTTTGTTGTCCGCCTCTCACCTGGAGTGCAGGTCCTGACGTGGATTACAAAGATTTAAAATTGCAAAGCATACATAAAAACCATACAGAAATTTTAAAATACAAAAACATACAAAGAAACCATACACAAACAAATCCATAAAATCCTTAAAAGCATCAAAACACAGGGGTGAAAATTTAGCCAAATGCTTGTATAAAAAGATGAATGGGAAACATGGGTGGCTGTCTGCTATTATTACAACATAGCATTAGTCCTAAGGCCAGATCAGAAGATACCTTTGTCCCTGTCTAGACCATAATGTGCAGGGGAGCTGGAGTATTCCTGCTTGCTCCACCTCCTCCAACCCTGTATGTCCCTTTAGTGGTGCAACATCTAAAGATGGTCTATGCGCATAAACCCTATTGCAGAGATGACCTTAGGGGGCGGGGAATGGGAATTGGCTGTGGTTTTGGACTGCACACATAGGATTTTATGCACGTAAGATGTCTTCAGATGTTCCAACCCTACATGTACCAGGTGGAGGGATGGCAAACACAGTCCACTTCCCTTCACACAGTGGGCCAGATGTGCATATGAGTGTCATCCAATCCAGCTCAAAAACAGCATGATACCAGAACACCTTATGAAATACAGTATTAGGCTTCCTAAGTCAAAAGATTGGAGCTCAGGAGACAAAGAGAAGCCACACAAACAGTCACTCCTTCTGAAAGTGTTTATGGTAAGGTGGGACAAATACCTCACATATGAGGATTATTGCAATGAAATAGGGAAGAGTTGTAGCTCAGTAGCAGAACGTCTGCTTTGCATGCAGAAAGTCCCTAATTCAATCCCTGGTATCTCAAGGTAGGGCCTGAGTAAGACTCGTGTGTCGATAATATTAAGCTAGATGGACCAATGGACAGACTCAGTATAAACCAGCTTCCTATGTTTCTAAATGCCACATGCAGAAACTATAATTTTGCATAGTGCCCCAAACCCACTTCAAGTGAGCTGAAGGATTACTTGAAAAAAATGGTGATGAATGAGTATGGTAACCCCATTTGTAACAGGCATCAGGTGGTCCCATGCATCAATGCTGAACCAGCTTTATTTGTTAAAGGAAACAATATTGAGTGCCACTCTTCCTGGGCATGTGGATTAAATATGAAAAATTAGCTCTGGTTCCTTGTGGAATATAAGTTGCCATTGCAGCTCTTGATTCCGAAAATATTCTCCAGCCTGTTCATAAAGCAATCAGCCAAATACTATAACACACTCCAGTTCAGAGTTTTTGGTGGCTTTTTCATTCCCCCCCCCCAACTTTCTGAATTTGTTTTAAGACGAAAGAAAGAAAAACTCATTTGACAGTTCTGTGCTAGGTACTGCAAAGCTTTAATTCACTCTACTGTTAGTGAGTTTACCAACCCGCCCACCACAAAAAGATACACAGAGAGGAAGCCTCTTTAATCTTTAATCCCTCACTATGCCAACAGCCTTTTCACCCCTGGTGAGCAGGGTAGGCTGAACTGAAATCTGTATTGATTTTCTGTATGATTAAGAAGCCCAGCTCTCCCAAATACAAAAATGGAATGAAGCTGTATTTTAATTGATTTGAGCAGCAGTGTTTGTCAAACAAAAGAAATGATGATGGGGAAGGGGGATTTCATAAGGACTTCTTTTAAAAGAAAAAATGTGTGCATATTTTTTTAAAAAAAACTATTGAGAGGGTCACCAAAAAAATTGCTTTAATTTGACACAGTCACTGCAGTGTTCCAGCACTGCAGACAACTAAGGAATCAGAGGCAAAGGTCTCCCTCTGCAAATCCAATGAGAGCTGTTTGCATCCTCCCTTGCAAGCCCCTTTTCTTTACATTGCATTCACCCATGCTGTCTGCCAAGCTCCTGTAACTGACAATGAATTACATTTTTATTGCACCTTTGTGCAAGCTCAGCGCCAATAGGGCTTAATTGCCATTGGCTGTTTATATCACTAGCAATTACTGCAGAGCAGTCATTACCACCAGTGGAAACAAAGCAAAAACCAAGACAAAAACCATGCTCAACTGTCCTGAGAGCATTTTCAAGACCAGAACGAGGAACATACTGTATACTGTCCCTGCTATGTTAGCATATATGTTTAGCTGGGATGGAGAACCTGCTTCAGCCTGAGGGCTGCATTCCCTCATGGACAACTCTCCAGGGGATGGAGGCTACTAGTAGGCAGGGCCAAAGGCAAAACTAGGAGGAGCAAAGGATGTGACTCTTACCTTTGTACTGCAGGCTGGATTCCAGCAATGCAAAAAGCAGAGGCTTAAAGAGAGACACTCCACACACATCTCTCTGTCCAGGCAAAGAAGAGGTATTGGGTTGTATTCAACTAAGTCCAACTCAGGGTAGACACACTGAAATTAATGAATCTGTTAGTCATGTCTATTAACTTCAGTGGATCTACTCTGAGTAAGAGTAGCATTGAATACCACACATTATGACAATTAAGAACAGATACCAGTCAGGCAAAAGCTGTCAAGGAGGGTGTGAAGCAGGCCTGGGCAGAGTCCCAAAGGCCAGTCAGAAAGGTCTGGAGAGCCACATTTGTTCCTTGGGCCCAAGGACCCCATCCCTGATGTATGGGGCCAAAGCTTAAAGTGCCTGGTGAACAATGGATCTGAAAAAGATCTTCACACAAGCAGATGTGATTGTGGGTCTGTTGTTGCCATCCTGCTTCTTGCATGTATATGGCAGCCTATCAAAAGTCGCAATGTGATAGAGAATCAAGGCCCACAGTATTGTCTGATAAAGCAGGACTGTCCGCCCATCAACCTCCACAGGCCACCACACCAATACAAGCCTTGTATGCCACAAAAATGGAAACTTACTACTGACTTCAGTTTCTCTAATTCAGGTAGCAAAACTGTGTACTGTATGACTGTAGATGTAAAGATCCAGGACATTTAAATAGCCATTTCCAAAACCAATTGCTCCATCTAATGTCGGGACAGAAATGAGTAGATTGGACAGGTCTACATCTCATCACTTTGTTTGCAGTTCTTCCTATGCCATTCCAGGGTTTGTGGACTATCATGTGCAACATGGGCACAAACTGCATTGCAAGTAGCACCTCCTATAAAGTCACATGATAAGCATGTATGTGGAGAGTTATGGTTGTTGCTCTATGAACAAGGCACAGTATACAGTTGAGAAGTCAGTAATGAGTCATCTGAGAATCAGGCCAGGAAAGCAGATATCTTCATTTCAATTAAAGCTTAATGGGTTTATGGAATTTAATGGGTTATAGAATTTAAATTATGTCAGGAACTCTTAATACCAAATATAAAATATTTTGAATTCAGACGCAGTTGTTATTGTTCTAAATCACCCAGAGGACATGGTTGATGGGTGGTATACAAATGTCATAAATAAATCCAAAATTAGCATAAAAGAATATCCAGGAAAAGAAACTGGTAAATAAAAGGTGACGGAATCCCTTGATTTTAATGGTTTTGATTGCACCTAACACCTACTGCAATCATTTCCTCTGTCAAACTGTCTGAAAGTACTAAACCAATGGAATTCACTGTGGAAAGAAATGAAACCACAACAGATACTGTGTCTGAAAGACTATGAATGCTACCAGTTACCACACTTCAGTATTTTATTTTATTTATTAATTATTAGATTTATATCCCACCCTTCCTCCCAGTAGGAGGAACAGTACTGTTTATTGTTAACATACCATAAGTCAGGGTGGACTGGGAGCCCTATGACCCTGCAGACATAGTTGGATTAAAACTCCCATCACCTTTGTCCATTGGTCATAGGGTTGCCAGGTCAGAAGCATCCCAAAACCTGAGATTTGAGGGGCGGGTCCTAGTGATGTCATGGAGGCGGGCCCGAATGATGTCATGGTGCGGGCCCGAGCGATGTCATGAGGCGGGCCCGAGTGATGTCACGGGCGGGCCCGAGTGATGTCATTAAGCATGATACATTAAGCATCAAACACGGTTGCTTGGAGCATACAATTAAAAAAATCTGATTGGAAATTAAAATAGAAATCTTATCTAAAAGATGGAGCCTGGGTAGGGAACATTTAATCTAGCCTACTTGCTTTCAGCAAGAAGGGTTTAAGTGCCTTCAGGCCAGGCCAGTCACCAGAAGGCCACTGTAGGGACAAAGGAGCCTAGTGTAGTGATGTTAGATGGGAGCATTGGGGAGTAAAGATGGATGCTCCTGAAGGCTACAATTCTAAACACACTTACTAAGGGATTAAGCCCCATAGAACTCAACAGGACTGACTTCTGAGTAGTTATAGTTTGGATTGCGCTGTTGGTAAAGCTTGACTAGGGATCCTCTGCAAAGACATCCATCTCCAAGCAGGGTTGGCAACCCCCTGCCTGGAATGCCCTGCCCTTTTAACGTGGCTGCTCCAAACATCTTTACAAATTTGACCCTTCACTTCAGAATGCACATCATACCTAGGGCAGATCCACACCATTCATTTAAAGCACATTCAACACCCATTTGAAGCACATGTATCCCACCACAGAATCATGGGAACTGCAGTTTGTTAAGAGTGGTGAGAACTATAACTGTGAGAGGGAAATGACACTTCCCAGGATTCTTTAGGAGAAGCCACCATTTTCTGACATTGAAATTAAGCCTAGGCATGTCTTGATCAACAAGTCACAACCCTGGCTTCATTTATTGGCTACAATCCTGAAAGGGCGGGGTTAGAGCCGGAGCTTGGGAAAGTTACTTTTTTAAACTACAACTTCCATCAGCCCCAGCCAGCATGGCCACTGGATTGGGCTGATGGGAGTTGTAGTTACAGCTAGGAGCTGTTATAAAGATCTGTAAAACAGATTTAACAGTCGTGCAGGGGCGGTTGATGTTTTGGTGTATATCTTGGGAACCAGAGCACCTAGAAACTTACTTCTTTTTTAAAATTGAAGCTGAGAGTCTGAAGATTAAGGGATGCTAGCCAGAGAACTGGGGGGGACCCCAAAAAACCAGATACTCCGCCCAAAATCTGGAGACCTGGTAACCCTAATTGGTCATTGCCCATGTTGGCTAGGGCTGGTGGAACCTGGAGTTGACGCTTTCTGGAGGCCACAGGTTCTCTACCCAGGCTATAATATTCATCTTGGCTTTATCCTGCTATCTGAAATCTGACAAACTATTGCATATGTCTTTTAGAGCAGGGATAGGGAACCTGTGACCCTTCAGATGTTGTTGGTAGCATGGCCCATGGTCATGGATAGGGAAGGAGGAGAAATTTGATTCACTTCACTTTTAAAGACAAATTTACCTAAATCACACTTTCCAAAACAATATGTGAATCAAAATGCAGCCATTTTCAAAATTCATACTTCCAAATTTATCAATGCAGTTCTCCAGTCAAGTAATGTTTACAAAAAAGTCTATCCAGGAGTGAAGTATGCATATAAATCCATATATTAGTGAAAATAACATACAAATGTATTATATTAGGGGAAATTGCTTTGTAAAAATGTGTACATTAGGCAAAAGTGCATAAGGAAATGGGTATAGTAGGAGAAATTAGCACAAAAAATGCTGATGAACTTTCATGAGAACTTTCATGAGAAAAAAATCTCAAACTGATGTGGAAATGTGGGGAACTGAATTTAAGATTGGAAAAATGAGAAACTGAGAGAAACCAAAATTGACAAACTTGTCCATCCCTAGTCATGGATGATAGGGATATCATCCCTAGTCACGGATGATAGGTGATCCAGCAACATTAGAGGTCCACAGGTTCTCAACTCCTGCTCTAGAGAAACAAGGCGCAGTAGATATAAAATGCACAGTCTAACATGAAACATACTTCCTAAGGATGGTGCTGTGGTTCCATTCAATGGGAGCATCTGCCATTTTGAGCAGTATTATTCATTGGCATTTGCTAGTTCAGATGATAAGTGGCTTTGCTGCAACTTCTAAATAAGAGAAAAACTATACTCCAGCTGAAGTATCCAGAGTACAGATGCATTCAATTAATTTCATTAGACAAGGGATCTCCCCCAGGCTAAAAGGCTTCAAAGTGGCTGAGGAGATAAATTGTCCTTCCAATTCATTCTCATGGCCAACTGCCACTTGGGAGACTGCTTAGATTATTATTATTTTTTCTTCCTCGGTAACAGCAGAGGAGTTCTGCAAATAGATCAACAAACAGGGAGCACTTTCAGAATACAAATGCAAAACTTCCCTTGATTGCTTTCACACTTGACTTTTTGCAACATGCAGGCAAATATTTGTCATATTTATCACTGTGAGGGACTTGATTTAAAGGAATACCACACACTCCACAGCTTCATAATTGCCTTTGCTAGATGGATTGCTTTTGCAACAAGAGAAGTCTAGGGAAGAAGAGGTCGAGAAGAAGGATTTTCAGCAGCCTTAACAAAGGGGCAGATGTAAAAGTGTTGAAGGGAGAAACGTGAATGATGTTTCAGAGGATGACACCAAATGGATCCATAAAGTACAGATTCATTGGAAGTGAGAACAAGTAGGCAGTGCTGTGACATCCAAAAGAAGTGCAAAAAAAGTTACATTTTTCAAGACAAAGCCACTCCCATTCTTTTTTAGCTCAGACTATTTCCAGTTGTATTTTTTTTCCTGCAGATAATTTCAGGGGTTACAAAAGTTGGGATGATGGAGACTAAAGAAAAGACCCCTTAGGATATGTTTCTATAAGGTTGTTAGAAGGGTGTGATAAATTGATTCAGTGTATGCAATCCCTGCATAGAACTTGCAGGACTTTGACCAGGAACTGATGGAACAGCAGCACAGCTATAGTCTAGTAATCTATCATGGACTTCATGTGCTCAAATACAGAAGGGAATAGGAGTATACAGCATCAGATAAAGCCTCTGGTTTGGCCAGACCTAATATAAGAATTAGGAACATGGCTTTCTACATTTGCCTGGGTAATAGGACTGTAAGCATACGCTTATTGCACCTCAGGTGTCCAGGTTCAGCTTAAGCCCTCCAGGACTATATTTGGTCATAGATGTTCACAACCCCTATAAAATCTATAAGATTTCATAGATCTGTAGGGCAGGGCATAGCATTTTGGGTAAATTAAAATGACAGGCAGCTACTACAGATGGGAGCCAAGCTTTACTTCCGTTCAAAAGCAGCACCATCTCCTGCTCACCATTAAAATGCCATCTGGGGAGAGGGGGTAGCAGGGAGGGCAGGTATTGAGCGGTACTGCTGTTCTGGCAGCAGAAAGAAAAACATATTGTGCAGTCTCTGTCAAGGAAATTCAATACTAAGGCTATGGACACAGTTAAGCATCTGCTGAGGATTGGAATTTGCTAAAAGCTCTTTTGCAGACATTGTTCTGCAAGTGTCCATAGCTGCACACTAGGCAGTCAGCTGGAGCCATTAGTAAATCAGTGTCTATCTGTATACACAGTGGGTGTGGCCTTTGTAGCTAGTGTGCCTAAGTTTCTTTGCTCCCTCCCTTCAGGAAATTTTTTCAACACTTTCTTGGAATAAGCAACACCCTCTTAATAAAGGAGGAAGGACATCACCTCTTCTTGTGACAATGCACTAGGAATGGAAAGATCTGTTAGTTTCATTTCTCTCAGTTTCTCATGTTTCCAGTTGAAAGTCAGTTCTCCACATTTCTGCAGCAATTTTTTTTAAAAAAAATCATCCTGAAAATTCTCCAGCATTTTAGTGTGAATTTTTCCCAATAAACACATTTTTGTAGGCAGTTTTGACTAATGAATACATTTTTGCAAGCAATTTCCCATTATATAATGCATTTTTGTATGTTATTTTCACTAATATATTTTTTGTGCACTCTTTCCCCTAACATATGCATTTTTGTAAACATTGTTTGGCTAGTGAACTGCATTGCAAAATTTGGATAAGTGCAAATTTCGAATGATGACTTTGTTTCCCATTCTCATATTGTTTCAGAAAGTGCAGACTGGATAGATTCAGCTTGAAATGCGAACTGAATCGAATTTGTCACCCATCCCTACCACACACACACATTAAAAAAAATCCATGAGAGTTCATCAATATGCCAGACTTCCATGAGTGGAGGCTGCATACACACCTGTGGTATGTGAAACATTTGTGGTATGAAAACTTGTAAGATGTCAGCAGGAAGTTACAGGATACACACTGATTGGAAATGAAGCAGCATGTCCACCCCAGGCACAAACGGTATTGAAAAGAGGATCACATATCGCTGCCCCAATACCATCATAAGCACAAATCATAATGAATGCACAATAAAAAAGATGTCTTGAGGAGCCCTCTATCAGCAATCCAGCTACTACTATGGTTCATGGTTTGATGTTCTCAAAAGCCTGAACCCCATATTCCACATTTCTTTCAGTTATGGGCATCCATCATTTTTAGTGAATCTAAAACTAATAGAGTAGGTGTTGTCTTGTAAGCCCATAACATCACATGTTGAAAATGGGCTATTATTTTATTTTATGGTGTGGAAGAAGCAGCAAGCTTACTGAAAAGTTCAGGCTTCACTGAACTCATCTGGAATCCAGCAGATAAATCTACATTATATTATTTCTTCTGGCCATGGACCAACATAGAAGAAGGGATGGACAGAAATGATGCATTGGGCAGAACGGATAATGACAATAAATTTTCCTAATACAGTGAACCCTTGGAGACCTCTGCTGAGTGCTCCCTCAAAATGATAATTCATAAATAAAATCACCAAACCTGATGTTCTCAGTCTGCTTCTTCCTCCCTAAGCTGCTAATATGGTACACTGGAGAAAATCAATAGCCCAGAGCCTGACTCCACCCAGTTGTATCCCATGTCAAATGTCTTTTGCTGTTGGATATTAAGAAATACTGAATCCAGAGGCTATCATATTCCGCAAACACCAACACGTACTTTCGCCTCTTGTCCTACTTTCTCCAGACCCCAAAGCATTTGGACACATGCACACATCCTACTGTAATGATAAGCTACCAGGCATTAATAGCACTATTAGTAATATGTAATGGAATTGTCAAACCAGCCCATTGCTAGTGTAATAGGTAATTCTTCATCATTAACAGAAAGTGTCAGAGGAGCAGCCACCAGCGTCCACATGTTTAATTTTCAAACTGGAAGAATGCTGAAGTTTACCTCTGGAAGTTAAGCAGGGGTGAAGCCTCAGGCCTGGTACCTCCTAGAGACATTCACAGGGGTCATGGGTAAGGAGACTTAAAAAATGAGAAGGATTAAGCCTGAGCTGACCTCAGATCCATAGAAGATAGGAAAAAATGATCAAGGCTTTTTTCTGCTTTTGCTGAGTCCAGGTAGGGTTTTTAACTATGAAGCTAAGGACTCAGAATGTCTCTTCTCCTAACGGAGAAGGGATATAACTCAGAGGCAGGGCTTTGCATGCAGAAGGTCCCAGGTTTGACCCAGGCATCTTCCAGGTAGGTCTGGGAAATACTGCTTTCTGAGACCCTGGATTGCTACTTCTGGTCAGTGTTGACAATGCCCAAGCTAAATGGAGTAATGGTCTCACTTGGTACAAGGGTGCTTCCTCTCTCTCTCTCTCTCTCTCTCTGTGTCTACCTTCCATTGTTCTTTTTTTCTTTTCTTTTTGACTTTGAAAAAGAAAAAACTCGTGTGTGTGTGAGAAAGAGAGAGAGAGAGAGAGAGAGAGAGCTTAACAGAAAAGATAGAAATATGACCATAAGAATGGGATGCTATATAACCTAGGAAAAACATATGGTTCTACATTATCTTGAAATTCATTATTCCAATAATTAATAAACAAATATAATCTTCCTATGAGCCCACCTATTTGAAATCTGGAGTAGCTATTTATTAAAGTTTTTAAAAATCGACTCAACCTTATTCTACAAGGAAACTCAAGGCAACTAACAGATTAAATAATAATACCATATAAAACAAATAACATTCCAAACTAAACCCAATACTACAGAACACAGCTTAAGAAAGATTGCAGCCATTGAAATAAACACAATGTAAGCCAGCACAAAACACCATGTCTTCACTGAGCTCCTGAGAGAAAACAATGAAGGGTCATGACTCACCTTGCTTGGCAGCATGTTCCCACAGGATGGGTGCCACAACAGAAAAAGCCCTAGTTCACCCTAGTTCAGTAACAGAGAAGCTTTTTCAGACCAAGGGCCACATTCCCACCTGGGCAACCTTTTAGGGGCCACATGTCAATGGTGGGCGGGGCTAGAGGCAAAAGTGGGCAAAGTGTTGAAGAAGGATTCTTTAGGAGTAGCCATAAATAAGCAAGGAAGGGAAAGGGTCAAGCAAAGAAGTGTTAGATTGCACTTCAAATATTTTATCAATGCCCTATCTAGCTCCTATAGCTGAAATTCATCGAACAAGACTTGACTAGACAAAGTTCTGGATAAATCCGTAGACTGCCTTGCAGAACAAGGGTGTCTAAGTCACAAAGGGTGCAAGTGATGGCCTCAAAGTGTCTAGCAAATAAGTCACAGCAAGCCAGCAGATCTGCTGCTGCTGTTGCATGCTTGCAGCCGGTCATCTACTGTGCTTCATCTTGCCTGGGCCAGATTTCTGGGCCAACAAATCCCTCCCCAGATTTGGCATTGAAGCGGCTGTGGGTGGGTCTAGGTCAATCTTTGCTTGGTATGCTTTGTTTCAGACCTTCAGTGGCCCAGCAGGCAGGTGATGGGGCTACACTGGCAAGTGAGTTGGACTTCTAGTCCTCCTGCCCTGAACCTGCTTCCCACCACTGTCCTTAGCACTGAGCAGTTCGTGAATGAATGGAAGCATCTGCCTGCAGCAGGTCAGTCAGGGTCTACGGGAGAGAGACTGTGTCAGATGTGTGTGAGAAAGTGGGTTTCTCCATCTCTGTATGGAAGGGCATGTGGTTGGAATGAGTAAGTGTATTTCCATCAGGGAGGGAATTAGCTGTCAATTTCAGTTCTCTTGGTTTCTCATTTTTCTAATCTTAAATTTGGCTCTCTACATTTCTGCAACAATTTCTGCTGCCCTGGGCTCCTGCTGGGAGGAAGGGTGGGATATAAATCAAATAATAAATAAAAATAATAAAATAAAATAAATTTGTGATTGTTTAAAAAATCCTCATAAAAATTATTCAGCATTTTAGTTAAATATATCCCAATAAATATATCTTTGTATGTACATTTCACTAATTTACACATTTTTGCAAGCAATTTATTCTAATATATTGCATTTGTGTATGTTATTTTCTCCAATAAATTCATTTTGTGCATATTTTCCCCTAATATATGCATTTTTGTAAACATTGCTTGGTTGGAGAACTGCTTTGAAAAATTCAGATAAGTGCGAATTGCAAAGGATGGCTATGTTTCAGATCTAATATTGTTTTGGAAAGTGCAAATTTGATAAGCTTGGCTTTTAATTTTATAAATTCGCCTTTAAAAAGGGGAGTGGATTCCAAAGGGTAGGTGCCACAATACTAAAGGCCCGCTTCCTATGTTGTGCAGAACACGGTATCTACAGGAGTCCCTCACCTGCAGAGCGTAGAGATTGACTGGGTACATAAGGGATAAGATGATCTTTCAGGTATCCTGGCTTTGTACACCAAAACCAGCATCCTCAACTTGGCCCGGTAACTAACGGGGGAAGTGAGATGAGCAAACCGTCTTCTTCTTCTTCTCATTGCTACCACCAAATGGATATCTTCCCCTCCTTTCCATCTCTTATCTCTCATTTACCAATATAGCTCCCAACAGACATCAGGTCAAGTGTACAGACTTGCACTGTAAAGTATGCTGGCTTTAGTATTCCATCTCATCCCACCCCCAGCGAGGCAGGGCTTTCTCCTTCTCTGCTTAAAATTCTATCCCATCTCTGCACAAGGGCAGTGGGAGGTGGAAAAAAGGAAAGAGTTGTGCTCTACTTAACTGTGGTTCTCGGGCTTGGGTTTGGTTTTTGAAGAAAAGATGATTGCACACTTGGATCTACAGTGGGGACATTACTGAGCACTCACCAAAGATGGCAGACTTCATTTACTGAGTGCTGCCAACTGGAGGCAATCTTGTGTGTCAGGGGTTTTACAGACGTGATTTCAAGCACATAGAGCCTGATAAAGGGCCATACAGAAGATTCTGGAGAGCTCCTAGCCTCTCCAGAAGTCTCATCCAAGGCCTTCATCCAGTGCCAGTGCCTGTTTTTCAGCAGAGGGTAGGAAGAAGTAGTTTCTATAGGTTGCTCCCTTAGCAAAGAACACTGCAAAGAAACAGACAGTGGACAGTTTTAGCTGGAAACACAGACCCAAGTAACAGACCAATGTATGTTGGATCAGAGAACCCGAAAGCAACCTGTGGTGTGTACCTTCTCCGCTTCCTAACCCACCCCTGCCATCCTTACTTTGGTATAGCAACTAATGTTTTGGGGGCTTCTCATTACTATTTTCAGAAAAACATATTGTATGTTTTTTGGAGGGAGGGGTAATATTGTAGGCCTGCTAAGTCATGAGTAATAAGGCTAAGTGGGGAGCTTTTTTATGTCAAGGGCCACATTTCCATAGGGGTAATTTGCCTGTGGTTCATGCTAGCAGTTTTCCCTCTCTCTTTCTCATACCCTTCCCCCCTCTTTCTATGTCATCCTGACATCGCTTCTCTCTTTTTCCCTCTCTCTCTCTCATTCTGACACCCTCTTCTCTCCCCCCCCCACCCCATGCTCTCATTCACCATATTTAGGGTTGCCACCTTATTCAAACTGGGCTCCAATGCCTTTTAGCACAACTGAATGACAAATAAAAATGCATACAGTATCAAGCCAGTATGCAGAGATATTTATGCATGCAGTATCCCTTCCATTTTATCAGCATGGGCAAGGATGCAGAACTGCCTGTCAAGAGAACAGCTGCATGCTAAGCCAAATATGGTAGGTGAGGCAAACACATATCGCTGATACACCTGTCACTGGCTGTTACAGCAGACATTAAAACAAGTCCCCTACACTTTCCTTAGCCTGAGGTGCTGTATGTACCTAATACAGCTGCCCGTGTAATGGACAAACCAGAGACATTCCCAACATGCCTGCTGTCAATCAAAAGAAAAGCAGATGTTAGGATGCCACACAAATCTTCCTCTTAGCAGAAATCACAGTCTAGAGCTGAGACAAACTTCATCTGTGCCAACAGCTCATAGAAAATGGATGTTTAGTGTAGTGGCACCTACCCTTTGGAATTCCCTCCTCTTAAATATTAGACAGGCACCATCTCTGTTATCTTTTCGGCGCCTACTGAAGACCTTCCTCTTTCAACAAGCCTTTTAAGTAGAGACCTTATCCCAGTCTGCATCTGTGTTAGAATTGCTTTTTAATATGTTTTTAAACCTTAAAAAAAATAGATGTTTTTAAAGCTTTTAAAAATGTTTTTAAAGATGTATTGTGTTAATATGTCTTCAATGGTTGTTTTGTTCTAATATATTTTAAAGTCTGTTTTTATGATGTGTTAAAGTGTTTTTAGTGTTTTTGTTTGCCGCCCTGGGCTCCTACTGGGAGAAAGGGTGGGATATAATAATAGTAATAGTAATAGCTCAGCACTGATTTCAGTTAAAGATCATCAGTGTACATTAGTGCAGATAAATCTTTGCCACTGTTATGAATATATACAGCAGGTGTTGCCAACCTTTTTAGGCCAGTGAGTTTTAGGGGGCAATCTAATCCAACTCCAATCCATTTGCATAATGCAAGTTGGATGTGGTGGATATCTGGCCAAGCTGGCTGATTCCCATCTCAGATGGGCTATGCCAGTGTGAGTCCCTCAGCCCAGCTCAACCAAGATCAGCTAA
Source organism: Rhineura floridana (assembly GCF_030035675.1). Lineage (NCBI taxonomy): Eukaryota > Metazoa > Chordata > Lepidosauria > Squamata > Rhineuridae > Rhineura > Rhineura floridana. The sequence continues at coordinate 158,469,937 of NC_084483.1, forward strand.
AGGGGAGCTGGCAGAAGCCAGCAGAAGCCTTGAAAAAGGGGCATGGTAGGGAACGGGCTGAGGTGAGGGGACTTAGGCTACATCCAACTCCTGTTCAGAGCACTGCCCCAGGTACCAAGCCAGGCAAAAGTTGTGCTGGGAAATGCCCATCCAAGAAAAAACTCACAATAGGAGTCTATGTAGAGGGCCCATTCCTCTCAGATTGGGCCCAGGCACACTGGCCAGCCCACCCCCGTACCTGTCCGAAAGAGCATGCTGATCTGATGAAACTCCCAACCAATCAAGTGGCAGCAGCTACAAGGCTTAAACCAAGCATGCCCCAGCCTCACCTTAGTTCACTCGCTGACATGGAAGGCACAGAATGCTGCTGGTCGGTCACCCAATATTGGGACTTTGCGCTCAGGAGAGGGGCTCAGGGCACTCTGCTCTGGGGAAACACCCAACAGGTGTACAGCAGCAGCAGCTCAGCTCCAGAAAGCCAGCATCATCAGCAAACACACACAAGGGGAAAGCAGTGGAGCCTGGAAAGAAGGTCAGACTAGGAAGGTGCCACTCCTGGGAGAGGCCCCACAACACCCCATCCCCACCAGGGAGGGTTGGAGCATCCTTGTATACCCCACTCCCCTGCACAAGCCACCCCAGCCCTCCCAACAGCCCTCTAGTTTCAGTGGTGCAAGCCGGGGTACAGGTGAATGCCCTGGCCATCCCAAGGCAGAGGTGGGAGGGAGGAAAGATGGAGAAGTTGGAGAGGTGTGGCGGGACAGCAAACGCCCCATCTGGGTGTCAGGTGGGGGCAGAGCTTGGAAGTAACTCATTACAAATAATGAGTTACTTGTAATTTATTACTTTTTAAAGTAATGAGTGGGTAACTTCATTACATTTTGCTAGTAATAGAACGACTAGTAATTTCCTTACTTTTCAGCAGCAACGGTAACATTTCCAGCGTTGATTTGGGGCGTTACTTGGGGGAAGCAGTGGAAGTCTTCTGCTCCTCTGATTGGTGGATGAAAGACATGTGCCTTAAACTGGACTTCTGTGCAGAGTCGCTCTTCCGTCGTGCTCTGTGTTAGGAGGCATGAGGGAAGAGGTGAAGAGCATTTGGGGCTTTTTAGTTTAGAGAAAAGGCTGGTCAGAGGAGACATGATAGAAGTGTATAAAATTATGCATGGCATTGAGAAAGTGGATAGAGAAAAGTTCTTCTCCCTCTCTCATAATACTTCTCCCTCTCTCATAATACTAGAACTCGTGGACATTCAAAGAAGCTGAATGTTGGAAGATTCAGGACAGACAAAAGGAAGTACTTCTTTACTTAGCGCATAGTTAAACTATGGAATTGCTCCCACAAGATGCAGTAATGGCCACCAGCTTGGATGGCTTTAAAAGAAGATTAGACAAATTCATGGAGGACAGGGCTATCAATGGCTACTAGCCGTGATAGCTGTGCTCTGCCACCCTAGTCAGAGGCAGCATGCTTCTGAAAACCAGTTGCCGGAAGCCTCAGGAGGGGAGAGTGTTCTTGCACTCGGGTCCTGCTTGTGGGCTTCTCCCGGGCACCTGGTTGGCCACTGTGAGAACAGGATGCTGGACTAGATGGGCCACTGGCCTGATCCAGCAGGCTCTTCTTATGTTCTTATGTTCTTATAGAAGGTCGTGGAGTGGAGAGAGAGAAAATGGATGGTGAAGGAGAAAACCAGGGCAAGGATGAAAGAGGAGAAGGCAGCAGCAGAATGGAGGTGAAGAGCTATGGAGGTGAGTCACGATGATGTGTGTGTGTGTGTTATCTCCGCTCACCCTCCCTCGCCCCCACCTGCCTGCCTGCCCGCCCATTCGCTCACTCCCTTACTCATCCTACTACCCCTCCACCCCTGCTCACCCTGCCGCTTGCCCTGCCGCCCACTCGCTCTCCCTGCCACCCCCACCGTTCACCCTGCCGCCCCCTCCTCCACTGCGGCCCTTCTTGTCCTTGCCTGCTTGGCCTCCACCTCTCGCTGGAAACCACTGGCGGTGTCTGCATCTTGTGGGGCCTGCCCAAATCAGGCGCTTCTGCCTTCAGGCCATAGGCGTGTCAAGAGGCCGCCCCTGCAAGTGCCTCTGAGCATGGGCAGAGGGCCCTGCCTCTCTTGAACCCGCCCTCCTCCAAAAGCAGAACCTGAAGTATTTTCTCTCGTTTTTTGACTGCCCTGTGTAAGGACTAGGTGCTTCTCAGTGCTAACAGAGTGCCTCCCCTCCCCCATCTCCAAAGAAGAAACTGAAGTTACTTCTTTTGCTTTTGGGTCTGCACAGGGAGGGCTAGGTGCCTCTGAGCATGGGCAGAGTGCCCTCGCCCCTCACAAAAGCAGAATCTGAAGTAGTGTTTTCTCTCTCATTTTTGTCTGTGCAGAATGAAGACTAGGAGCTTCTGAGCATGGGCAGAGGGCCCTGCCTCTTCTCCCCCCAAAAAAGCCCAGAACCTGAAGCATTTCTTTCACTTTGGGGTGTGCAGAATGAGCACTAGGTTTCTCAGCATGAACAGAGTGACTCACCCCCTCCAAAAGTAATTTGACATGAAGAAATATTCTGCTAAAAAAATAACCTGAAATGCAAAATTTATCCTTGGAACTTGCGATAAATACCCTCCCAACACCACATACACGATTATTTTATTCTCATACTCATGTACACAAACAATTCTTAGTTTTATTTTTTTTAAAAAATGATTTACAAAAACTCAGATATACATAACCAGGCGAAGACTGGACATTAACAAATATACAGTCAGGCACAATGTGCAGTATGCTTATATGCACATATTCTAAACAAAAATACACATAGACTGAATTAGTCCAAAGCACTCTTTTCCAATACAGAGCAAGGCTGCAGTCCTATGTTCACTTGTTTGGGCTGGGTCAATTTTTGACTTTATTAAATGTGTAAAAATATACCCACAAACATTAATGCATGTGACAATTTGCACTGAGTGAGCTTCAGCATACAATTTTCTCTCTAACCGTTTATTATGGTTCTTTAAAAAATCTATTCAGAGGACACTCCTTTTGACATACATGAGACATTATTTTACATGGCTAAGGACCTATTTGCATGGCTCTCTAGGTTCCTGTGGCTCCAGGTAAAACCTATGCATCATGGCCACCAATCTATGCAAGCCACTCATGTGCACCCATTGCCATGTACAGGATGCATCATTTTGCTCATATTGGAAAGGGGTGTTTTTCAATAGGCATTTAAAGTACTTTAGCTGTGTCTACCATGCACCCAGATGGTCTTACAAATAAAGCACCAGCCATAAACTCAAAAGTAACATTAAGAATAGGTGGCTTGTGCTTGTACTGACAGAGCAAGCATTAAAGATGTACTGCAGCAACCCACCTAGTATGGACTGACTGACTTGGTTTTCCAAGCTTGGCGTGGAACGCTTCTCATACAGAATTAATTTGAAGTGCTGCATATTTATTATCATCATAATCATCATCTTCAAATCCTACCTCAATTCATTGTACATGGCTCTCCCCACCCCCACGCCTTCATTTTATTCTCACAACAACCCTGTGAGCTAGTAAGTTAGACTGGCCCAGGCAGGGTTATTCAGGGAGCAAAAATTATGCAAAGAGGATCTCTTTTAATTGTGCTATCGGCCTGCTTACTTCCACTCTGACTGGGGGGATCCTGTAGGATGGGGAAGAGATGGGGTTACACTTCACATGGCATCACAGCTGAAGTTCACCCATATAGGAGCATTTTCTCTTATTTATTACAGACAAACCTGTTACAGTTTTTGCTGCTGAGAGCAACAGTCAGTTGGTGCAGCCACTTGAGTCACAGCTTGTGGATCCTGAGGAGGCAAAACAAGAAAGTGAAGTTCAGAAAGGAGGCCTTGTGCATGAGGAGGAGGAGGGCATGAAGCAGTGCCAGTTGCCAACAGCTGCATCTGCAGAGCAAGGACCATGGTTTGTGTTTGAGAAAGCTTGTACATTTGTGAGCCAGAGTGGGAGAAATGTCATTGTACGATGCAATTACTTCCTTCCAAGGATCAAAACTCTGAGATCATCTGTTTCCTCCTCATCCAATGTGAATAAACATTTTGAGGTGAGCCTTTGTCATGCTGGTCCTCAAAGAGTGTCCATTGCATATTTATGTTTAAAATGTTAGGTGCCTCTTCCATTTTTTCTTGGATTCATGCTTTGTTCTTCTTCCTCAGAGGGCACACCCTGAGGAGCTGAGAGCAACTGAAGAAGGAATAAAGGCAAGGAGACATGGCCATCCTGAACCAATGCATGATGCCCCTCCTTCCAAAATGCTGAAGCAGCAGCAGACAACCCTTGAGAGGTGGGGATCCGGCGGGCAGGCTGTCACCCAGAGCAATCTCGACAGGAAAATCATTGATTTCATTGTAGAGGAGACATTACCACTTCAGACTTTGGACAAACCATCATTCATTAGTCTGGTTCACATTGGACTCCCCAAAGATCTCACCATCATATGTGCCAAGACTCTGAGAGACAGAATTGAGAACAGAGCATGCCACATGAGAGAAACTCTTGCAAACCGAATGGGTGCTATAGCATATATAGCAACCACTGCAGATTGTTGGACCAATGGCAAGAAGAGTTCCTTTGGGGTAACAGCCCACTGGATCAACCCAACTACCCTGAAACATGAGGTCGGGGCCTTGGCTTGTAAGCGTCTGAAGGGGAGCCATATATACGATGTCCTTGCAAAAGCACTGCATGATGTGCATCTGCAGTACAGGATTCACAACAAAGTTATGTGCACTACTACAGACAATGGCTCCAACTTTGTGAAAGCGTTCAGAGTTTTCATGGCCAAAGAACCAGTGGAAGCTGCAGGCACCAGTGCAAATGACGATGACGGTGATAACCAGGAGGAGGAGGAGGCTGAGGTGGAGTTTGTGCCTATCTGTGAGATCCTGGATACAGGCATATATAGATAGAAAGACCTGAGGCAGAGGAAGAAGCTGCAGACTCAGGAGAATATTTTGTTTTACCACCACACCAGAGATGTGCTAGCCACACCCTCAACCTGGTGGCAACACAAGACATAGAGGCCATGCTTTCTGACTCCTCCAAAAGTAGTCTTCTTGGTTCTTTCAAGAAACAGTTTCGTTCCTTGATGGGAAAGTGCACCAAGTTGTGGTCCAAGCAGAACCAGTCAGCACAGATTGCTGAGCATATCCATGCACAATGTGGTGTGTATCTGAAGGTACCGAATAAGACCAGGTGGAATTCCACCTTTGATGTGTTGGAGCAACTACATGAGCTCCTGTCAACTGTGCCCCTAAAAATGCATGCCATAATAGACCACTGCTCCTTGTCTAGGATCACAGCTGCTGAGATTGTAGTGGTACAGGAATACACAGAGATGATGGGGCCACTAGCCCAGTCCCGAGACATCCTGCAACGGGAGAATGGTATGTTCATGGGGTATTTGCTACCAACGCTCTACAAGTCACATTTGACTTCAAAAGAGGAAACTTCACAAAAATGAGGGGATTGGTAAAAAGAAAGCTGAAAAACAAAGTCCAGAGGGTCACATCACTCAAAAATGCTTGGAAGTTGTTTAAAAACACTATATTAGAAGCTCAACTGGAGTGCATACCGCAGATCAGAAAAGGTACCGCCAGGGCCAAGAAGATGCCAGCATGGTTAACGAGCAAAGCCAAGGAAGCTCTTAGAGGCAAAAAGTCTTCCTTCAGAAAATGGAAGTCTTGTCCGAATGAAGAAAATAAAAAAGAACACAAACTCTGGCAATATAAATGCAAGAAGACAATAAGGGATGCTAAAAAAGAATTTGAGGAGCACATTGCTAAGAACATAAAAACCAACAACAAAAAATTCTATAAATACATTCAAAGCAGGAGACCATCTAGGGAGACAATTGGACCCTTGGATGATAAGGGAGTCAAAGGTGTACTAAAGAACGATAAGGAGATTGCAGAGAAGCTAAATGAATTCTTTGCATCTGTCTTCACAGTGGAAGATATAGGGCAGATCCCTGAACCTGAACTAACATTTGCAGGAAGGGATTCTGAGGAACTGAGACAAATAGTGGTAACGAGAGAGGAAGTTCTAAGCTTAATGGACAATATAAAAACTAACAAATCACCGGGCCCGGATGGCATCCACCCGAGAGTTCTCAAAGAACTCAAAGGTGAAATTGCTGATCTGCTAACTAAAATATGTAACTTGTCCCTTGGGTCCTCCTCCGTGCCTGAGGACTGGAAAGTGACAAATGTAATGCCAATCTTCAAAAAGGGATCCAGAGGGGATCCCGGAAATTACAGGCCAGTTAGCTTAACTTCTGTCCCTGGAAAACTGGTAGAAACTATTATTAAAGCTAGATTAACTAAGCACATAGAAGAACAAGCCTTGCTGAAGCAGAGCCAGCATGGCTTCTGCAAGGGAAAGTCCTGTCTCAGTAACCTATTAGAATTCTTTGAGAGTGTCAACAAGCATATAGATAGAGGTGATCCAGTGGACATAGTGTACTTAGACTTTCAAAAAGCGTTTGACAAGGTACCTCACCAAAGGCTTCTGAGGAAGCTTAGCAGTCATGGAATAAGAGGAGAGGTCCTCTTGTGGATAAGGAATTGGTTAAGAAGCAGAAAGCAGAGAGTAGGAATAAATGGACAGTTCTCCCAATGGAGGGCTGTAGAAAGTGGAGTCCCTCAAGGATCAGTATTGGGACCGGTACTTTTCAACTTGTTCATTAATGACCTAGAATTAGGAGTGAGCAGTGAAGTGGCCAAGTTTGCTGACGACACTAAATTGTTCAGGGTTGTTAAAACAAAAAGGGATTGCGAAGAGCTCCAAAAAGACCTCTCCAAACTGAGTGAATGGGCGGAAAAATGGCAAATGCAATTCAATATAAACAAGTGTAAAATTATGCATATTGGAGCAAAAAATCTGAATTTCACATATACGCTCATGGGGTCTGAACTGGCGGTGACTGACCAGGAGAGAGACCTCGGGGTTGTAGTGGACAGCACGATGAAAATGTCGACCCAGTGTGCAGCAGCTGTGAAAAAGGCAAATTCCATGCTAGGGATAATTAGGAAAGGTATTGAAAATAAAACAGCCGATATCATAATGCCGTTGTATAAATCTATGGTGCGGCCGCATTTGGAATACTGTGTACAGTTCTGGTCGCCTCATCTCAAAAAGGATATTCTAGAGTTGGAAAAGGTTCAGAAGAGGGCAACCAGAATGATCAAGGGGATGGAGCGACTCCCTTACGAGGAAAGGTTGCAGCATTTGGGGCTTTTTAGTTTAGAGAAAAGGCGGGTCAGAGGAGACATGATAGAAGTGTATAAAATTATGCATGGCATTGAGAAAGTGGATAGAGAAAAGTTCTTCTCCCTCTCTCATAATACTAGAACTCGTGGACATTCAAAGAAGCTGAATGTTGGAAGATTCAGGACAGACAAAAGGAAGTACTTCTTTACTCAGCGCATAGTTAAACTATGGAATTTGCTCCCACAAGATGCAGTAATGGCCACCAGCTTGGATGGCTTTAAAAGAAGATTAGACAAATTCATGGAGGACAGGGCTATCAATGGCTACTAGCCATGATGGCTGTGCTGTGCCACCCTAGTCAGAGGCAGCATGCTTCTGAAAACCAGTTGCCGGAAGCCTCAGGAGGGGAGAGTGTTCTTTCACTCGGGTCCTACTTGCGGGCTTCCCCCAGGCACCTGGTTGGCCACTGTGAGAACAGGATGCTGGACTAGATGGGCCACTGGCCTGATCCAGCAGGCTCTTCTTATGTTCTTAATCTAGACTGCAAGTTAGAAGGGCTGGAAAACAAACCTGAGAGGTACACAGTGTTTTCAGCTGCTGAGAGGTGTGCGCAAAGCCCTAAGAAAGCTGTCTGCAGCTATCTGGGAGGACAAGAGGCTTCTTCCGGCAGCCTGCCTACACCCTCGCTTCAAACTATAGTGGCTGGAATCGTGCCAGGCAACCACCCATACCAACAAGTAAGAACATTAGGGAAGCCCTTTGGGTGGATTACTCCAAGGGAAATGTTGTCTCAAGGGAGGCATCAGAGGGCTTAAGGTGGTAGGCAGGGGCTGGGCCTTTTCTTCCTGGGGCTCCTCATCACAACCTTGGGTTGCTGCAGGTAATCCTTAAGGGCCTGCTGTGCTGCCCCACAGTGGTGACTTGGTCACCTTCCTACCTTCCTACCTTCCATGTCATCACCCACAGGCTCAGGCTGACAGTTGGACCCTGAACCAGGGGACATGGCAAGCATCAGGAAATCAAGAGCAGATGGTGGTTTCCTAACATATATGTGTTAACATATCCTCTCTCTTCCTTAGATAGACAATGGAAGCCTTGTTGAAAGCTGATATAAAGATGGATGCACTTAATGAGGACAGTGATCAGTCTTCAGACAAAGACCAGGAAGGAGATGACTTCTTTAACTTTCAGCCCCAGGTCAAGAAGTCAGCAGTGGACACTGCTGATGAGGAATTGTTGAGGTATCTGAGGTCTCCCAGCCGTGAACTGTCATCACTCCTTGGTTTTCCATGTGTGCTGCGTTGTTTTTTGCAGCACAACACAGGCATGCCTTCAAGCGCTGCAGTAGAACGCCTGTTCAGTACTGGTGGCAACATAATGATTGTAAAAAGACATTCCTTGTCTGATCTGGTTTTTGAGCATCTTGTTCTTTTGAGACATAACAGAAATGTATTATAAAAGCAGCATTTCAAGTGTAAAATTTGATTTCGAGTGTTGGGGTATCATCATTGCTTGGGAGGGATGGGGGATGTGAAATTCTGTTATGCCATTCTGTTAATCTTATGGATAACAAAATTTATTCTACTACCCCCGGTGTGTGTGTGTTTATTTTTAATATTGTTTTAAGCTACTTAGATGTGCAGCAGCCAAGGCACCTTGTAGGCGTTATTTTAAAAAGTAACTGAAATGTAATTATAGGGATTACTTTTGAGAAAAAGTAATCAGTTACTTACAGAGCAATTGTAATTGTAACGGTAATTACTACTTTGGGGGGCCAAGTAATTGTAACTGTAAGTTATTACTTTTTAAAAAATGATCTTCCAAGCTCTGTGTGGGGCCATGCAGGACGGAGACTGGCGGATAGGGAAATGAGCTGCCAGGCTGCCCACTGTGGACCTACAGAGTTGGTGAGGTGGGTGAGGATGTGCAGCAGGTAACAAGCAGTGGGGTTTCATGGCCCAAAGAACTGCGGTCACATGCAGCTGCTCCAAGCAGCTTGAGGCCATGGTGGGGAGGGAGCTCCACCTCAACCCCCTCCAAGCCCCCCTACTCAGGCCCCAGGTGCACCTGCATGCCAGGTTCCATGTCTAGGAGCAGCTGTCATGACACAGCTACGTTGTGCAAACTGGCACAGGCCAGCACCATGTGGGACACCTTCAGCGGGGAATTCATCATCTGCACACACACACCTCGTCAGATGTAGGCAAGGGAAGCACAATTTGAGCATCCCGAACACTCATTCAAAAGGCATCCTCATGGACTGATGTGCCTGTTTGTAGCAAGCAATGCGACCAGGCAGGTCTGCAGGATAGGGCATCTCCATGGCCTTAGGGGCAATGAGGCCTCTGCTTCCCTCTGGGACCCTGCATGTGGAAGGCATGGGATGGAGGCAAGACCTGCCAGATCTGGGCACATACATGTCAGACTACTGGACACAGGCATTCTGCCATGAGTGACCATTGTCTGGATGGCAGCCGCAATGACTCCCAAGTGCCATGGCTGATGCTGGGGAAACTCCGTTGGCTGTAGACCCTGATGAAAGACTACAGACAGCATGAACCCGACAGGCATGTCAAGGAGCAATCACTCCTGTACCAGCTGGTGGTGGCTGAGGCACCCACTGTGCTTTGCACCTGGCGAGGGGGCCTTGCCAAGGAGCACCAGTGCAAATAATTCGCATCTGCCATAGCCAAGATCAGCACTCTGGGCAGGGCTGTGTGGTCACCAGGGTCCTGCTGTAAGTGCTGGAATGGCATCTTCTCAAACATCTGCCACCATGCCAAGGAGCTCATGCAAGGCAGCATGCTCATCCAGGAGGCCATGGCTCAGGCACTCACTCCAGAGGAGGAGATCCTCAGCCTGATCCTGCCAACTGAAGCCATCTTTGGAACTGGGAAGGATTCCCTGACAGGTGGCATGGGCATAGTTGGGGGGTGAAGTGGGGCCTGCTTGCAGGGTGGCAGCCTACCGGGGGGGATAGCCACTGGCATGACTGTTCACACCCTCCCCCCTCCATCCTGCAGCTCCCAATGTCCAACGTGCCCCAGAGGTGAATGGTGATGGCGGCCAACAGCAGCATCCCAAGCCAATGCCACCCACAAAGCACAAGGGAGCTCCCAGTGACACTCAGAAGAGCATTCTGGGCAGGAAGCATGTCAAGCAGCATCAGGCTGTCCTTGAGGAGCAGCAGGACCCACCAACTGTCCCCTCCCGCTTCCCCAGATGGGTGGGAAGCCCTTCCCAGCAGGCTGGAGCCCATGAGGATGGTGGTAATGGGGGGGCAGACAGCAGTGGTGTTGACAGTATCAATGGCAAGGACAACAGCCATGCTGATGGGCTGCCCAGGCTGGACTGGACAAGGGGAAGAGGATCCGCCCACATGCTAGAGAACCTCAGCCTACACAGCCCTTCCTCAGATGGTGGCTACCCTGTAGGCTCATGTGGAGGGTGAGCACCTCAAGGCTGGGTACCTCTGGCAGGATGCCACCACCAACTCAGCACTTGTGGTGCACTCCATCCGCGGTGGCATTGGGGAGGCGGCAAGGCAGCTGCAGGTAATGGCAGTGTCTGTGCAGGGTGTTCAGGGTGTGGGCGATGGAAGAATGGCCCAGGGCTAGTCGGACGCCTTCTAATGGAGCAACCAGCAGATGTGGAACAACATAGCAATGGTGGTGATGAACGTGTCCATGATGACCCCCCATCCTCTGTGCCCCGCTGCAGGCTGTGCGGGGTGAAGGAGCTGCCCGCGTCCATGGGCGTGTGGTGTGGGTGTGGGGAAGTTGTGTGCAGGTGGGTGGGATGGGGGTGGTTGCGGGTGCGCTGCTGTGTGCTGCCAGCATGGGGAGGGGGGAAGAAGGGGGTGGTACGGGGTGCCTGTTCCAGTCTCAGATGTGCATGATGATGTTTGCTGGTGTCTCTGAGGTGGGCATGGTGTGAGGGTTTCATGCCCGGCTCCTGTCTGCGCTGTGGCTGTGCATATATGCTTAGCATCTTTCAATGAGCAGTCTTTCAGTATCTGCCAGTGTGTGGTGCATGTGTGGTGAGGATGCTGTCAGGATGTGCACAGAGTGTGATGGTGTGTGTGTGTGTCATGGTGGTCTCCATGTCTGTTTGTTTACCTGGTCATGGTGTCTGTGTATGCGTGTGAGTGACGGAGCTGGTGGTGTGTGTGTGTGATGTGTGTGTGGAGGGGTGTCATTCTGCTTGGCTGGCAGGATGGCTGCAGCTATGAACACCACACAGACACACCGGCTCCATAGTGTGCGCATGTGTGTGTTTGCAATCCATTGTTGCCAATCCCAGGCCGCTTCTCGGGGCTGTGCATGGGGATTCTCTGCCTAGCAGTGGCGGGATGCCTAGGAACTGTCCCCTGTGCTTCCCCCGGGTGGCTGCTGCTGCCATGGCAATGGGAGCTTCTCCCGGAGTTTGTGTTTCCCTGCTGTTCCAGCCACACACTCCTGTGTCTGTATCCTCAAGATGGGTGCACTTGCACTTTTTGGTTCTTACTCCCGAGTAGGGATGCTGTAGAATATTCGCAAAATTGGATTTGGTATCAAATTCTGGGATAGTCCGCAACTTTGCCTCATCACTGAACAGGCTGCCACTCTGCATGCATTCACGGCTGTTAGTGACGCTGTACTCCCCTACTTCCTGGTAGGGGTATTTGGGAAAGCAGACTTATACTTTCTGGTCCCTGCATGCAGCTCTGCCAGCTGAGCCAGGGTTCAGCTAGATCAGAAGCTCCTGGATGATAATTGGATGCTGCAGAACTTTACCCTAGCTTCCCTTCCGCAGGCACCACTTCTACTGGTTTCCCCTGAGTTGGATTCCTCTGCCCACTGAAGCTAAGCTATATACATTATGCAGCATGATTGTTGCCCCAAACCATATTGATGTAGTCTGTATTCCCTGCTGCAAGCAGGATTGTATGAACTACTTACCATGTCATTTTGCTCCCACAGCATGAAACATTCCCATGCCAGTGGCAGGTGCCCTGTAATATGTGACAAACATAAGGCGTTCCATTTGATCCAGGGGAGAAATGCAGTAAACCATTTATACATTTAGAGCATTATGTCAAAGCAGCTTTTGGTGGCAGTCACATCATCGCTGGTGCATGTGAATTGGACTTCCAAGTGATCCTTCAGAATGAAAAAACCAACAAAACCCTATTATGGTGAATGGCTACCCTTAAACGAATGTAGTACATTGCGGAAAGAAGGCATGCTCTGCAGAACAATATATTTTAAGCACCTATCATATGTATTGAGTACTTTTTGCTAGTGTCCAGTTGGAAGTGCACAATGTGAGTTCCAAATACCAATGCTTGAAGAAAAGAGGGGAAAGTACACTGGCACCAGCAACATTGCAGTGAAGGAAAGGGCTTAGAGAGGATTCTACATCTTGGGAGACTTGACAGCTGGGCTGAAAGCTCTGTTGCTGAAGCTCATGTTTTTTACATGCTGTCCCAAACCTTCACTGCTTTATCTCTGTCAATGCACTTTATCCCTAAGCTTGCAGGCTATCACACTGCTTATTCTTTATCTTTACCCGCTCATGTCTCCTGGGTGTCAAGGGCCAGCTAAAGATCACCCCACAGTGGGTGGCTCAGGGGTTACATGTGCAGCCATGGACAAGCTGCAGAGTCCCAAGGAGCCCAATTGCCCCCCAGATGGTAGTTGCAGACAAGGAAGGGGCTGGCTTGTGCAGCTGTGGCAAGCTGAGCAGGCCCTAGCCAGCTGGGGAGGTCTAGCCTCAGAGGGAGGCAACAGTAAACCCCCTCTGAATACCGCTTACCATGAACACCCTATTTATAGGGTCGCCATAAGTCGGGATCGACTTGAAGGCAGTCCGTTTCCATTTCATCCCCACCTGACTTTACAGGCACTCTTGGGAATCCAGTGAAACTGTGTTCCAACAAGTAGTGTATGCCATAGACAACACTTACTGGTTTCATCTTGTTAAACAAGGGTGGTGGAAGCACACATCGTAAAACCCAGTGGCAACAAGCAATATCTCTGGAGCCCCCCAGAAGGAAGGTGACTGCGGGGAGTTCCATAAGGAAAGTTCATAGAATCACAGAATAGTAGAGTTGGAAGGGGCCTATAAGGCCATCAAGTCCAACCCCCTGCTCAATCCAGGAATCCAAATCAAAGCATTCCCAACAGATGGCTGTCCAGCTGCCTGTTGAATGCCTCCAGTGCTGGAGAGCCCACTCCAGTGTCGGAGAGCTGGACTGAAGAAAGAATTAAGCATTAAGAATTAAACACCCTCACACATCCCCACCATTCCTCAGCTGTAAATTGCCCCTTCTAAGCCTGTTTGACTGAAGAAGTGGCCGTCAAGACTTCATTACGCTAGCAGTTGCACCTTGACCAGCAACTTATAGTGTGGAGTCCATTGCTCATTTGAACTTTTGGGTTATTACATGTTTATGCCAGCTAATTAGGGCTGGGATCCAAATAATTGCAAATTATTGGAAACAACTCCCACTGAAATCAGTGGAACTTACTTCTGTGTAAGCATGCTTCAGATTAGATTGTAAGTCTATTTTGTGGATGACTATATATGTGTGTGTGTTAAGCGGAATGTAAGTTGAGCGATTAATGTGCATAATAACCAACCATTGTGCACATTCTCCAGGCCTCATGGAGAATGTGCACATTTCCCAGAGAATGTACATAATCTCCAACAGGCTTTGGGGAATGTGCATATATTACCTGAATTCTGTACATTCTCCAGACGTTGTGCATAATCCCCAACAGGCTTTGGGGAATGTGCATATCTCGGCTACATTTTGTACATTCTCTGACCATTATGCATAATTCTTAACAGGCTTTGGAGAATGTGCATTGATAACTGAATTTGGTGCTGTCTCCAGCCATTATGAATAATCTCCAACAGGCCTTGGGGAATGTATATATCTTGACTGCATTTTGTACATTCTCCAGGCAATATGCACATTCTCCAGTCAGTATGTATAGTCTCCAAGAAACACTCCTTTTTCCAATCTCTTGTTCAGAAATGTGCAGTCTGTGCCTTCTAGGTTGCTTCTGGCCCACTACCCAATCTTGCATGTTCCACAACTTAACCTCCCAATGATCAGTAGAACAACAGGAAGCGTGGGGAGGGGACAGATAAAGATTAACATTTTCTGCACTCCAGCTGCCTTTTCACCGTTATCATCTGTTCCCCAGGCAGGTGAGCAGCACAACAGGAGTAGGGGGTGCATGGAGAAGAACAGTTTAACCCTCCCCTCTCACATTTCAGGTAGTAATTTGCCAGCAGTGTGTGAGGTGCTTCACACTCTTCCTCTCCTAATCCTCTTTTCTCTGCTGGGTCAACTTCAGATGGTTAAATCTTCCTTTCTTTGCGATTCCCATGATGATTGAACCCATGCAGCTATCAAGCCTTTTCCTTAGCTTAATAACGGGGGTGGGAGGTCTAAAACTATCCTCCCTTGTGCTGTTCAGCTGATTGGGGAAAGGTGAGAATAGTGAAGAGCTAAAAGATGGAAGCCTGAGACACTCAAATCCCTACTGTCTAAATCCTTGAGTTATCCTGGTCACATGTCACTGAAGAGCTGACAGGTCTGATGATTTTTAATAGTGGATAAAATATCTCACATGTCACACTAGGGGAAAAATACAAGAATAGAGAGCAACCCTTGACATGGCCTAATTTTAGCGCTAACACCAAACAAACCTGCATTAGATTGGAAAATTTCTTCACACAGTAAAGATCAATAAATGCAATTATTTGGCCTTAAACCTCATGAATTCTGAAGAGGCTCTTGGATTACTTAGAGAATAAATGCTGTTTTATTCTATGTCAAAGCTGATTGGAATAACAGTCACCTCAAGACCATATCAACGAGAATTAAACCTTTCACAATCACTTCAGGGCTTTGATTTCTTAAAGTGGAGCCTCAGAGACTGAAAAAAAAGTGTGGGCTGTATGACCTAACTAAAGCTGTGTGTGTAAGTCAAAAATGGATGAAGGGAACTGTATGCATGAAACACTAGTTTTTCTCTCTTTAAACACACATTGACTACATTCCAAAATAACATGGTTTGGAAGACTGAAAATGAGTCCTGCACTGCTTTGCTCCCTTTTCTTTACTCCCACTCCATGCTTGGCTTCATGAATAATCTCCTGGTTTGATCAAACTATAGTTTGATCTGAATTAGCAGACCTTGGAAGATTACTTTTAACAAATAATAAATTACAGTTACAATTACATGGCCCCCGAAAGTAGTAATTACTATTACAATTACAATTGCTCTGAAAGTAACTGATTACTTTTTCTCAAAAGTAATCACTACAATTACACTTCAGTTACTTTTTTTTAAAAAACGCCTACAAGGTGCTGGCCTTGGCTGCTGCACATCTAAGTAGCCCAAAACAACATTAAAAATAAACACACACATACAGAGGTAGTAGAATAATTCTTTTTATCCATAAGATAGAATGGTGGTCTCTCCACTGGTAAGGGAGGTGGGGAGGGAGGCAGAGGCCACTACTCAGATCTTTGCATGTCAAACCAAGTGCAACTGCCCCCCCTCAGCCAGCAAGCATAATCTCTCTCACTTAACCACCTCCCAGACCCTGCCCTGCCACCAACTAAGGGACACTCACCCAAGCCAACATTTTCCCCTGAGATGCAAAAAAAATACTGCAAATGCAGCACAGTACCCAGAGAGGGTGGTGGAAGCCACTTTGTGTGCCAAGTGCAAACACAGTATTCACACACACACACACACACACACACATCATCTTTCATCTCCACAGTTCTTCATCTCCATTCTGCTGTTGCCTCCTCCTCCTGTTTCCATGTTCTTGCCCTCTGGCTCCTTTTTATTTTATTTGTTTATTTATTTATTGTATTTATATATCGCCCCATAGCTGAAGCTCTCTGGGTGGTTTACAGTAACTAAAAACATTAAAAACAAATATACACATTTAAAAGATATCTTTTAAAAACAATTTAAAACACAATTTAAAAAATTTAAAACAATTTAATTTTTCCCTCCACTCAAGTCTTCACCACCACCATCCATTTTTTAAGCAATTGTTTTCTCCACTCGACCCTGTCTCACTGTGCGCCTCCTCCCTCGTTGCCTCCTACCCACCCACAGAGCATGAGGGAAGAGTGACACTGCACAGAAGCCCAGTTTGAGGCACATGACTTTTATCCACGAATCAGAGGAGCAGAAGACTTCCCCTGCTTCCCCCCCCCAAGTAATGCCCCAAAGTAATGCTGGAAACATTACAATTACTCCACAAAAGTAATAAAAGTACTCCTAGTTCTATTACAATCAAAATGTAAAGGAATTACCCACTCATTCCTCAAAAAAGTGATGAATTACAAGTAATTCGTTACTTGTAACAAATTACTTCCAAGCTCTGTGAATTAGTGAATGATGAGCTCTCTCAAGCAGGATGACAAAACCACAGTTTGATCCTGGTTTGAAATCTTTGTATGGGAGGGATCCTTGAAATAATAGTTGCTGGTTCTGCAAGTATAGTTTGATGAAACCTGGAAGTTATTCATTATGCTGGACATGCAAGGGAAGCAGACAGGAGAAAAGGGGAGATGGGAGGAATGGAGCATATGAGCTCTTTCCCAGTGCTTCAAATTATGATTTGGAGGCTTAGAAACATTACATCTGAATGTAGCCAAGAGAACCTGGCTTCTGCCTCCCTCTTGTGTAACAGACACCATATTCTGAAATGCGAGGAAAGTACAGAGAACAGGAGATATTCTATACACAGGATTGCTTTCAAAATAGGAAAAAATTGCAGGATGCTGTGTTACTGTGATAGGGTTGCCAACCAGCCAGAATTTTAATAGCCTAGCCAGAATGTGTCATAGAATCATAGAATGGTAGAGTTGGAAGGGGTCTATAAGGTCATCGAGTCCAAACCGCTGCTCAGTGCAGAAATCTAAGTTAAAGCATATCCAACAGGGGCCTCCAGTGTTGGAGAACCCACCACTTCCCTAGGTAATTGGTTCCATTGTTGTACTGCTCTAACACTTGGGAAGTTTTTCCTGATATTCAGCCAAATTCTGGCTTCCTGTAATTTGAGCCCATTATTCCATGTCCTGCACTCTGGGATGATCGAGTAGAGATCCTGGCCCTCCTCTGTATTATTACCTTTCAAATACTTGAAGAGTGATATCATATCTCCCCTCAGTCTTCTCTTCTCAAGGCTAAACATGCCCAGTTCTTTCAGTCTCTCCTCATACGGCTTTGTTTCCAGTCCCCTGAACATCCTCATTGCCCTCCTCTGAACCCATTCCAGTTTGTCTGCATCCTTCTTAAAGTGCAGTGTCCAGAACTGGGTGCAGTACTCAAGATGAGGCCTAACCAATGGCAAGCAGAGGGGAACTAGTACTTCGTGTGACTTGAAACTATACTTCTATTAATACAGCCTATAATAGGATTTGCCTTTTTTGCATCCACATCGCACTGTTGGCTCATACTCAGCTTGTGATCAACAACAATTCCAAGATCCTTCTTGCATGCAATATTGCTGAGCCAAGTATCCCCCACCTTATAACTGTGCATTTGGTTTCTTTTTCCTAGGTGTAGAACTTGCACTTATTCCTGTTAAATTTCATTCTGTTGTTTTCAGCCCAATGCTCCAGCCTATCAAGATCATTTTGAATTTTGTTTCTGTCTTCCATTTTATTAGCTATCCCTCCCAATTTTGTATTATCTGCAAATCTGATAAGCATTCCCTTCACCTCCTCACTCAAATCATTAATCAAAGTGTTGAAGAGCACTGGACCCAGGACCGAACCCTGCAATACCCCTCTCGTTACTTCACCCCCCCCAGTTTGAGAAGGATGCATTGATAAGCATTCTTTGAGTATGATCCTGTAGCCAACTGTAGATCCACCTGATAGTTGTTCCATCCAGCCCACATTTAGCTAGCTTGCTAATCAGAATTTATTTATTTATTGTATTTGTATACTGCCCCATAGCCGAAGCTCTCTGGGCGGTTTACAGTAACTAAAAACATTAAAAACAAATATACAAATTTAAAACACATCTTTTAAAAACAATTTAAAACACAATTTTAAAAAATTAAAACAATTTAAAAAACACATGCTAAAATGCCTGGGAGAAGAGGAAAGTCTTGACCTGGTGCTGAAAAGATAACAGTGATGGCGCCAGGTGCACCTCGTCATAGAAATCATTCAATAATTTGAGGGCTACCACTGAGAACGCCCCCTCCCTTGTTGCCACCCTCCAAGCTTCCCTCGGAGTAGGCACCCAGAGGAGGTCCTTAGATGTTGAGCATAGTGTACGGGTGGGTTCGTATCGGGAGATGCATTCCATCAGGTATTGTGGTCCCAAGCCGTGTAAGGCTTTATAGGTTAAAACCAGCACCTTGAATCGAGCTCGGAAACATACAGGCAGCCAATGCAAGCGGGCCAGAATTGGTTTTATATGTTCGGACCGTCTGGTCCCTGTTACCAATCTGGTCGCTGCATTTTGCACAAGCTGCAGTTTCCAAACTGTCTTCTAAGGCAGCCCCACGTAGACCTCATTGCAGTAATCTAATTTGGAGGTTACCAGAGCATGGACAACTGAAGCCAGTTATTTTAAAATGTGTTGTCCTGGAGTGCTCCAAGCACTAGAGGCCTAAACCCAAGTATGGAACACATCTCTTCTATTCTAGCACTGGAAAGCACACCAGGGCAGTTGCTCCACAGAGTCTACAAACCTATAATAATTATAGATGCCATGCATGAATTAGTGCATGGTGTGTGCACATCACCAGCAGCATCTTAAGGCAAAAGGAGGGGCCATGTACCTGAGCCTCAGTGTATGAGGTGCAGTCAATGAAGGGAGGGCATAAGGAGCTGCCTGCCACCAAGTCAAACCATTGGGTACATCTATCTCTGTACTGCCTACACTGACTGGCAGCAGCTCTCCTGTGTTTCGGGCAGGGAGTCTTCCCAAGCCCCACCTGGAGATGAACCTGGGACCTTCTACATGCGAAGCAGGTGCTCTGCCCACTCAGCCACAGTCCTTCCCCAGAGAATGTGGGGAGTTCCGGAAGGGGGAGAGGATGCCAGGGGTGGCTCAAGGCATGTTTGAGGGAGAAGGGAAACTGGGGGGCTCTTTTGGCAGGAGCCCAAAATGAAGTCAACCTGCAAGAAGGTGTGG
Source organism: Rhineura floridana (assembly GCF_030035675.1). Lineage (NCBI taxonomy): Eukaryota > Metazoa > Chordata > Lepidosauria > Squamata > Rhineuridae > Rhineura > Rhineura floridana. The sequence goes on from NC_084483.1 coordinate 158,489,369, forward strand.
CATGAGGGGGTGCCCACCTGCATTGACCCAAGTGTGCAAGGAGGGTTTGGTTCAGTTTTGTTTTTTGGAACAGGGGGGCAGGAGACTATTAGAGGGTGGTTAATCCAGGCAGCACCCTATCAGTCCTGGGGAGGGAGCAGCACCAGGGATCAAGGGTGGCTCTCTAGTCCTCATGAAAGATGGTAAGTTAAGAACCTAAGAAGAGCCCTGCAGTGCTGGATCAGGCCAACGTGGGCTCATCCAGTCTAGCACATCCTCTTCTCACAGTGGCTGACCAGCTGCGGGGCCTCTGCGCTCCCCTTCCGCAATCCACGGCAGGATAGCAGGGCAGAAGCTTCAGAGCCACCCACCATTCTCCCGCTTCACCTACCTTTCTGTCTGCTGTTTTTTGCAACGCGCGCAGGTTTGCTATCAATTAAGATGGCGGCCGAGGTTTCCGTAAGGGGCTGAAGCCTCTGCTGCCATCTTTTTTTTTTTTCAATTAATTTTTATTCTAATTTTCAAAACCAAAATAATACAAAAAGAAAACAACACAAATCAATAACAAATACAATACAAAAAAAATACATATATATAAAAATATTGACTTCCGATTTGTCATAGTTCAGCTATAAATCTATAATATATAACAAACCTATCTCTTAATAGATTATAAAATCACCTTCCTCCAGCGGTTATCTTAGTTGGTTTCAAATCTCATTAACATCATATCATTTTAATATTCCACAAAAAGTCAAAGAGAAGTTTCCAATCCTTGAGATATATATCAATCAATTTTTTTCTAAATAAACATGCCAATTAATCCAGCTCATCAAATCTACTAAATCCAGTAATTTCAAAACACTATAATTCAACTATAAATCTATAATATATAACAGACCTATCTCTTAATAGATTATAAAATCACCTTCCTCCAGCAGTTATCTTAGTTGGTTTCAAATCTCATTAACATCATATCATTTTAATCTTCCACAAAAAGTCAAAGAGAAGTTTCCAATCCTTGAGATATATATCAATCAATTTTTTTTCTAAATAAACATGCCAATTAATCCAGCTCATCAAATCTACTAAATCCAGTAATTTCAAAACACTATAATTCAACTATAAATCTATAATATATAACAGACCTATCTCTTAATAGATTATAAAATCACCTTCCTCCAGCAGTTATCTTAGTTGGTTTCAAATCTCATTAACATCATATCATTTTAATCTTCCACAAAAAGTCAAAGAGAAGTTTCCAATCCTTGAGATATATGTCAATCAATTTTTTTTCTAAATAAACATGTCAATTAATCCAACTCATCAAATCTACTGAGTCCAGTAGTTTCAAATCGCTCTTCTGTCATTATCCATATTGGGTCCATCTTCCATCTTTACGCACCCAAAAATCTTGCTGTCATAGTCATATAATAAAAGTCTGATAGGAATTTCCTCCATCACAGATATTTTCTTACCATCAAATCCAAACGTAACACTGAAGTATTGTTTCAAAGCCGCATCTCTGCTCCTCTTTTCCACATGATACACTAGTACATTTCTTGAAGGTTTTTCCATTGACACAAAACAGGGATTAATTCTATTAACTTTCTCCATTTCAAGTTCCATGAAATCCTTCCAGTCCAGGAATTTTTTTGAACCGATAATATCTTTATCTCCAATCTCTTCAATTCCTTCAGAGACAGCGCTGTATTCCAAACTGTAATATTTATCTCCAGGATCCGTCACAACCAGGAAATCCAAATCTCTTTTCATGTCCATATTTAAGCCAATCTCCATAGATTGAACCTTGCCTTTAATTTCTCTTTCATCCTTTTTTTGTTTTCCAGATCTATGTTTATTCTCCTTTCTCATAGAATCCTGAGTTTCTTTCAGCTCCTGTCTCATTTCATGAAATTCAGTTCTCCACGCTTGTCTATTATTTCTCAGTTCTTGTTTTATTGAGTTAATCCCATCCATTATTTTCTGAAGCATGTCTAGAAATAAAGTCCCTTCTTGTACCTCCATGATCTTCTTAATTGCCATTCTTAAAACCAAAAGAACAAAAATCCTTCAATTTTCAATGTCCCAAGCAAAGAGCAGTTTATTTCTTTATCCAGTTACAAAGGAGTTAATCTTTCCAACCAACTAACGTCACACGCTAGACAGTCCTTATCTCTTAAATGTCCAGAAGTGCAAAAACAGCTTTTAGTTCACAGCGTTCAAATAACTAGCAGCAGAGAGAATGTGCAGATTCGTCAACAACAACAACAAAAAAGTAGATCAGAAAAAATAGTCCCTTATATATATTACACAAAAGTCTTGTAAATCAAAAAGATTTCTTATCTCTCCCAATCAGAAAGCTCTCATCCGTTGTAATCTTTAAAACGCAATTTTCCATGTCAGCTTTTTGCAATAAAAAAAAAGATAAGCTATTTATATTTTCTTCCCCCTTAGTTCCGTAAATAAAGAAGGAAAGTCTTACCTCATCTAGGTTATCTTAATTGCTGTTACTTTGACAAATCTCTTTAGCTATATAGATAAGAAAATGATAAATGTAGACAGGAGGTTTGCCTGCTAGTCCGTTAAAAAAAAAAGGTCACTTATCCAGCTGAGCTAGCATAAAATCCTCACTCTGTCTGAACTGCTGGAAGACAGACAATTCTGACGAATTCCAGGCTCCAACAATCAAAACAAAACTATGTGGCAGATCTCACGCTTCTTCCTTATCTGGAAGAAATCATCCCCAGTCAGAAAAAACCCTTCTGACTGAATTTAAAACTGGATAAGTTTCATCCAAGACGGGAGCCCGTCTCAGAGGCAGCACAGGCGGAGGGTTCCTCCTGGGAAGTCCAAGCCTCTGCCGCCATCTTGGTTGATGGCAGCAATACGAGTGTGTAGCACACATGCATGCCATCAACCAAGATGGCGGCAGAGGCTTCAGCCCCTTAGGGAAACCTCGGCCGCCATCTTGATTGATGGCAAACCACAGCAAAGAGAAAGGTAACTAGAGCAGGGGAATGGCAGGGGGCTTGGGATCTCCTGCCCTGTGGCCAGCCCTGCTCGGTGGTCATGCCACACCATGCCAAAAACCGGAGACCCAGGGACAGGGGGTGTGGTCTGGTCGGGAAGCCAGAAAACACCCCTGAAGCCGGAGAGTCTGGCCGAAAACCGGAGATCTGGTAACTCTACTATTTGTCCATCATACAACATAAGTTGTTGTTTTGGTTCTGGATTTTTTTGAGCAGGCAGTTGGATGCACGACAAATATTCTAGTCCCAAAAATGTAATGTAATGTGAACAGGCAAGAAATCAATCCTCTGGAAAGCTGGTAAGAGGAAATCCATCTCACAAGAGTCTTATAGTAACATGTTTCTGGGCCACTTCACACATTATATTTTTAGGTGTACACCAAGGATGATATAAGGTTAACAACATATATACTATGGCAACGGTTGACTCCATAAGAACATAGGAAAAGTCCTGTTGGATCAGGCCAAAAGCCCATCTAATCAAGCATCCTGTTGTCGCAATGCCCAATGAGTCGCCTATAGGAAGCCTGCAAAAGCACTGCCCCGCCTGTGATTTCCAGCAATGGGTATAGGGAGGAATACTGCCTTCAATGCTGAAAGCAGAACATAGCCATCGTGGCTAGTTTTGTGGGAACCCTCAGCATGGGGTCTTCAGGTGGCCAATCCATGTCAGTGTCTCTCATAATGGTGGGCAGCCCCTCCCCTTCACCTCCTATCTATTTGTTCCAGATGTGGAAGCAGGTAGGTATTTATTTTATTTATTTATTTGTTTCATTTTTAAACCGCCCATAGCGAGTAGCTCTCTGGGCGGTGTACAAAAGATTAAAAATACAAAAATACAAAATATCACAATAAATAACAGTAAACAAAGAGATTTAAAATTGTAACATTAAACACATTAAAATGCCTGGGAGCATAGCCAGGTCTTAACCTGGCGCCGAAAAGATAGAAGCGTCGGCGCCAGGCGTACTTCTTCGGGGACGCTATTCCACAGTTTGGGGGCCACTACAGAAAAGGCCCTAGATCGAGTAACTGTCCTCCGGGCTTCCTGATGGGTTGGTACCCGGAGGAGGGCCTTAGATGCTGAGCAAAGTGACCGGGTCGGTTCATAGCGGGAGAGGCGTTCCACAAGATACTGCGGTCCCACGCCGTGTAAGGCTTTATAGGTCAAAACCAGCACCTTGAATCTGGCTCGGAAGCAAATGGGTAGCCAGTGCAAACGGGCCAGAACAGGTGTTATATGCGCTGACCGGCTGGTCCTCGTCAGCAGTCTGGCTGCTGCATTTTAGCACTAGCTGAAGCTTCCGAACTGTCTTCAAGGGCAGCCCTACGTAGAGCGCATTACAGTAATCCAACCTAGAAGTTACCAGAGTATGAACAACTGAGGCGAGGTCATCCCTGTCCAGATAGGGACGTAGCTGGGCTACCAACCGAAGGTGGTAGAATGCATTCCTTGCCACCGTGGCCACTTGCGCCTCAAGAGACAAGGAAGGATCAAAAAGAACCCCAAGACTACGAACCTGTTCCTTCAAGGGGAGTGTAACCCCATCTAGAACAGGGTAAACATCCACCATCTGGGCAGGGAAGGCATTCACCAACAGTGTCTCAGTCTTGTCTGGATTGAGTCTCAGTTTATTAGCTCTCATCCAGTCCATGATCGCGGTCAGGCAGTGATTCAGCACATCCACAGACTCACCTGTAGAAGATGAAAAGGAGAAATAGAGCTGCGTGTCATCAGCGTACTGGTGGCAACGCACTCCAAAACTCCTGATGACGGCACCCAGAGGCTGCATGTAGATGTTAAAAAGCATGGGGGTCAAAACCGACCCCTGAGGGACTCCACAATGGAGAGTCCAAGGTGTCGAGCAATGTTCCCCAAGTACTACCTTCTGGCGATGATCCGCCAAGTAGGAGAGGAACCACTGCCAAGCAGTGCCTCCAACTCCCAACTCTGCGAGTCTCCCCAGAAGGATACCATGGTCAATGGTATCAAACGCCGCTGAGAGATCAAGGAGAATCAACAGAGTCACACTCCCTCTGTCCCTCTCCCGACAAAGGTCATCATACAGGGCGACCAAGGCTGTTTCAGTGCCAAAACCAGACCTAAAACCGGATTGAAACGGATCCAGATAATCGGTCTCATCCAAGAGCACCTGGAGTTGACCGGTGACCACCCGCTCCAGAACCTTGCCCAAAAAGGGGACATTCGCCACCGGTCTATAATTGTTCAAGTTATCTGGGTCTAAGGAAGGTTTCTTTAAAAGAGGTCTCACTACTGCCTCCTTGAGACTACTAGGGACTACTCCCTCAAGCACCTTGTCCACTTCCTCAAGCTGCACCAACTGAAACTCATACAATAATGAAAGACAAGGCTGTGTTCTGGACACTTCAATGGATTCGTCCATTGAAGTGTCTACCATTGAGGTAGACTTAACAGAGGAGAAGTAGCAACATTTGTCTGAGGGGTGCCATGTGGCTGCCATTCTAACTGTCCAGAATACCTCAAAGCAACATAGGACTACTCCAATATATTGTGGGAATTCACAATGGCAAACACCAGGCAAACACTGTAGCAGCAGAAAGAGGTGTCCAGTGCACTGGCATCAGCAATGGTGGGCCTTCCTTTTCTTTTTAATTTGTGTGTAAACAGCATAAACTCACATCAACTGGTACGTTATAAGGTACAGGAAGGACATGATCAGCTATTCCTGGTTGATTTTTACACTTTACAAATTTACACTTTCCAAAACAATAGGAGAACCAAAACACAGCCATCCTTTGAAACTGACACTTATGCAAATTTTGGGCAGTTTTTTTTCTAACCAATGTTTGCAAAAATCAGAGCTTGGAAAAGTTACTTTTTTTGAACTACAACTCCCATCAGCCCAATCCAGTGGCCATGCTGGCTGGGCTGATGGAAGCTGTAGTTCAAAAAAGTAACTTTTCCAAGCTCTGACAAAAATGTATATATTAGGGGGGAAGTGTGCATAAAAATTAGTGTCAGTGAAAATAACATACAAAAATTGCTGTAAACCACCCAGAGAGCTTCGGCTATAAGGTGGTATATAAATGTAATAAATAAATTAAATAAATAAATAAAAATACATTATATTATGACAAATTGCTTGCAAAAATGTATACATTAGTCAAAACTTCATACAAACATGAGTTTATTAGGAGAAATTCATACTAAAATGCTAAAGAATTTTCATGAGGATTTTTAAAGAAAAAACACATAAATTTCTGCAGAAATATGGCAAACTGAATTTAAGAGTAGAAAAATAAGAAACTGAGAGAGCCGAAACTGACAGATCCTTCCATCCCTGGTCTTGATTCAAGTCTGCTTGCAGCAATGTGGTCATATGAATAGTCTGCCATAAACTTGTCCCTTGGAACAGAGGGACTGGCTAATAACAGCTAGTTCCTTCTATCTACATGGGCCAGAATAAGCACAGAACCATGCTGCTTGGAGGAGTGGCAGACGTGGGAAAGTGTTTAGCTTCTGTGGCAAGAATTGTACACTGAGACGTTAAGCTCTCAGTATAAGGATAAAAATGTAAGAAAAATTCATGGTAGAATCTGTACAAATTCTTCCTTTATATCAGGCATGTACACACATGAAGTCCATCACATGTTTAACTAATGCCTATGTGGGGAATGGGATTGCACCAATTTGCCACACCCTTCCAAGGATCCACATGAATTAGCCATGCTTTGCAGTGGCCGTGGGTTTCGTGCATAGGGCCTCCATCTGTAAGTGTTATGCATGGAGGGGGCTCAAGCCCCCTGTTGTGATCTCAGTTGCCCCTTGTGATTTTGGAAATTATTCAGTTTTATTTGCGAATGGAGACTGAAATCAGAATTCATTGCCTCTTCGGGACTACTCCTGCTAGAAAATGATTATATAAAAATCCTAAACTTTACAAGGTGTTTGGTTGTCTAAAGTTATCTGCACTAGGGAAGAATGGCATCCAACGATTTTTCTCTATTATTTTCTTTATTCTTTTCTTCCCCCCACCCTTCCAAAGACGTAAATTGAGTTTTCCAGCAAATAATGACAGAGCATCTTTTGGGGATAGATGTCAGATGCTTCTGTGTCTGCGTGCATCGTCCTGTCTTTTCTATTATTCCTCCTCTACATCTTCTATTTCAACCTGTCTGCATTACAGACAGATATTGCTTTCTGTTCTATGGAGGTCATTATATTTGTAATTGGAAACCTCACCATTTTTTCCCTCCTCCCATCCCCTCCAGATACAACCAACAATAGAAACTTCAGTGTCAGACTCAAACTTCAATGAAATAAAAGAAGTTATAGTTACACAGGGAAATGGATTTTTCCCTCCTTTCTTTAAATCTAAAATAAATTGAAATGCTGGTTAAAGGGGTTGAATTAGATGGCCTGGATGTTAAGACTAGTGTGAAAGGTTATAGAACTAAAAGGCAGTGCCTGTATGTATGTATGTGTGTGTGTGTGCTCTTTAACACACTGCACCTTTAAAATATAAAGAAGGTCTTCCTGGGAAAAGGGGAAACTACCATCTTGTATTTTTCTGCTATCTTTAAAATAAATTTAAATTCTGGTTTAAAATACTAAATTCTTTGGCCTGGACATAAAAATTCTGGTGTGAAGGTATGAAACTAAAATGCAGTGTCTATGTGTATACTTAACACAGCTGGTATAGCACAGTGAGGAGGAGAGCGTGGCTGGGAGTCCAGAGTCTGTAAGTTCAAATCCCAGCTCGTGTCTCCTGGGTGTCAAGGGCCAGCTAAAGATCACCCCACAGTGAGTGGCTCAGGGGTCATGTGCCCTGCCACCTATGCAGCCATGGGCAAGTTGCAGAGTCCCAAGGAGCCCAGTTGCCCCCCAGCTGGCTGTTGCGGACAAGGAAGGGGCTGGCTTGTGCAGCTGTGGCAAGCTGAGCAGGCCCTAGCCAGCTGGGGAGGACTAGCCTCAGAGGGAGACAACGGTAAACCCCCTCTGAATACTGCTTACCATGAACATCCTATTCATAGGGTCACCATAAGTCAGGATTGACTTGAAGGCAATCCATTTCCATGTGTATACTTGAATGTGCTGCACCTTAAAATTTAAACAGCTATCTTGATATAGCCTCTGATCAGGCTGCAGCTGCACAAAAGGATTTTGTATTCTGTGCAGAATACAAGGAATGCCAAATATGTCACATTTCCCACTTCCTGTATTGTGCAGCCAGGTATGCTGCTGCAGAGGCTTCATATGGCAGTGAAGGTGGAATGAAGAAGGTATCAAAGAGAGAACAGTAAAGTAACGTGTAAAGTCATCTGTATTTCCATAAGGACAGGGGTGAAGCAGATAGAGTAGTATGCTGTAAAAAGTAACTCTTTCCCCCTTTGTCCCCATTTCCTCTAGTCCCATACATGCCTGTAAAATTTCCAGGGAGCAGAACCATTCGTACCATTAGACAGATAGGTGGAACAAGCAAACAGGTAGGCGGCCTGGAAGCTCCCTTCCTGCGATCCGTGGCAGGGACCCTGCCATGGATCGCAGCAGGGGAGCACTACTCCCTCACTCTAACAAGGGGCCCTTTAGGGGCGTCTGTGGGCCTGACCTGGCCGCCCTTTGGCTCCGGCCCTGCATGGTAGGGAGGGGCTGGGACAGGACTAGCACAGATTAATCTAAATGCATAGAATGCCAAAGTTCACATGTTATGCTAAGCCATGCTTTATGTAAATCAAGGTTTATAAGCTGACAACAGACCATAGCTTACAAGCGTAGTTTGTTCAAGCCATAGTTGAACTTTTACAGGAAGAATAACTGAATGTAAAAGGGCCAGGGAGGAGGTATGAAACTGGTAAATGTGAGCGGGGTGGGGGGAGGAAATAAGGTGCAAACTGAGTGTGAAAGGAGAAAGGGAGAAGAAATTACAGGAGAAGAGTAAACATACTAAGAGAGGCATGAGGGGTGGGAAGGAGAAACTATGTGGGGTGGGAAGGAGAAAAGTCCTTCTCCACTTAGCACTTCTGGATCAACATTTTTTTCCTAAAATGAGGAGACTCACAATGCCTCTAGAGCAAATGTCTGTACTTAGCTTGAAGAAAGCTGAGTTATGGAACTCCTTGCCACAAGGAAAACACTGTGGAAAACAATTGAGCATTTTCCAAACATATCAGTAGAAAATGATGCTTGCTGATTATGCCAAACTCTGCCTCCATCTGCTGCCATTTGTGACTGACTGCCCCTGCACCACCATTTTGTGATTGCTGAAACTCAGCAATGTTTAAGCTGTGGGTAGAAAGTTGAGAAGCCCTGATTAAAACTATAGGCATTATATCTAAATTTGCATGTCTACATGCAAATTTTATATAAATCTGTGCCGTCTTTTGATCTCCTTTTGGCTTAAGTGGCTACCCTACTTTCTGCTCATTCTGATGATTTCTGAAATCATTGTGGCAATCTCCTTCTGTAAGAGGAAAAATGTCAGAAAAATGAATCCCAGTCCCGATAGACAGGAACATGTGATTCTTTTCATTACAAAGGTTTATTTGCCATAAAAGCAGGTGTTAGCTTGGGAAACAAATATACACACATAAAACTGCATTTCGCGTTGTTCCTTGTTAAGATGATCCAGGCCCTTGTGGGCATCTGTTTCCTTGACATCCTGGTGCTGAAAAGTGCCACATTTTCATAATATAAGCTCTTGTTGGAAAGCAATTCCAGCCCTAGATAAAGGAGAAGATTACACTTGCCATTCTAGTTACAGCATTAGAACAACTGATTTTATTTATTTTCATTTCATTTTCACTGTCAGCCACTGCTACACTTCTGCAAAATGTTCTTGGGAAACGTTAATTATATTTTGCATGCCTGGATCCCCCTAAGAAATGACAAGCCTTTTCACTCACAAATTAGATGTCTCTTTTCATTTAAACTCAAGAAAGGAAAACTATAATTTGGAAAAAAGTTGGGGGCTGCTGCTTTAGCAAGGGCCCCTTGCATGCAATGGGAACTGACAGATGGATTTAAGTGAAGTGGAGCTGTAACCTCTCTGTCAGTCTCTGAGATCTTCATTTAATTTGGCCCCCAGCTAATGAGCTTATTAAAATAGAAATCACAGCTCATTCCTGTGTGAAAAGCAATATAATAGAAAGAAGGGAATAACAATGGCTAAGCTTAATCATGGGACATGATCAGGGCCAGAATTTAAGGGACTTAGATTTATTAAAGAAACTACCTGGATTTTCTGTGAATGTTATGAATATGGGTGTTTTTCTAAAAGCTAATATTGTTTGCTTTTCTCTGTATGGTGACCCTTTCTGGAAGGACAACTGGTGTGATCCACTGGACTAGCTAACATGTTAGATAATCTAGAGGTAGGCCGAAGCCTGCTCCAAGAAGTTTTGCTACTTGAGGTGAAAGACAAAATGGCGCCTCTCCCACCATTCCATATATAGATGATGACCAAATTGGCCATTGAATCCAGGGGCGTCACTATGGGGGTGCGGGCGGTGCGGCCCGCACCCGGGTGACACCAAGAGAGGGGTGACACCCAGAGCCACCCCGCCCCGCCCCTGGGCACCGGGAAGCAGGTCAGCTGAACAGCCGATTCCTCTCCAACCGAGCCGCTTAACTCGTCGGCGCTCCAGCTCCGGGGGCCCAGGGGAGTCCGGGACTAAGGAGGAGCCTGCCCAGCCCGGCCTGGCCTGGCCTGGCCTCCACCTCCACCTCCACCGTCTCTTTGCGGCTCCTGCTGAGGCTGCCAGACTGCTTGGGTCCCGTCTCGGGAGCGGGCGGGGCCAGGTGCGGTTGCTAGGAGACGGCACCCGAGTGGCCTGGCAGCCTCAGCAGGAGCCACGAAGAGGCGGTGGCGGTGGAGGCCAGGCCAGGCTGGGCCGGGCTGGCTCCTCCTTAGCCCTGGAGCCAGTTTCCCTGCTCTGGAAAGGATGCCCCGCTTCACCCCTCATGCTGTGGGCGCCGCTGGACGGGAGCAGCCGCAACAGGGCCCCCCAGGTAGGGCCGCCGCCGCCACTGCTGAGCCAAGGGAGAGACAGGTGAGGAGGAGTGGGAATGCAGGGCTCTGGGCGGCAGAGCTGGTGGAGGGCATCCGAGGCCTGCCTGCCTGCCTGGGGGAAGAAAAGAAAGAGGGATGCTGCCTCCCCTTCCTTAACCTTCTCCACGGCAGGCCCAGGAAGGGTGTCGAGGTTCATCACGGCCTAGGAGAGCTTCCCACGGCAGGGGCAGTGTATCTTGCTGCCTGGGTGCCACATGTTGCTCTTGGGGATTTAGAATGGCATTTTTCCCCCTTTGAAGGGGCTGGGGACTCTTCTGCTCTCATTTGATTGTATTTCACAGTATTTTGCTGTTGTTATGTGCCTCCAAGTCAACTACGACTTATGGCGACCCTATGAATCAGTGACCTCCAACAGCATCTGTCATGAACCACCCTGTTCAGATCTTGTAAGTTCAGGTCTGTGGCTTCCTTTATGGAGTCAATCCATCTCTGGTTTGGCCTTCCTGTTTTTCTACTTCCTTCTGTTTGTGATATATACAAAAATGTGTTGCTTTTGCAGAATGCTTTTATATTATATGGCTTTATGTAGAATAGTTAAAGTTGCTAGAAACTCACTGAGGTAATGCAGACATAGAAAAATTAGACAGTTAGTAACGAAACTAAGGGACAAGTAAAAATAACTAAATAGCAGGAAACAGGTGCAATTTGGGCAGTTTGTGGTTAGATTCTGCTCCGCTTGACTAGCATAGAACATAGAAGGGGTTTTTTCTTTGACTGACGTAAGTAGGGGATTTTTTCTTTGGTTAACATAAGGGAGGAGGGAGATTAAGAGGGAGGAAATATACCAAATATGGTTTAAAATAAATATGAGGATGGGGGATCAAAATTATGAGTAGAGGGAGATGTAAACAGGGGCGGGACTTCATGTGACATGAATAGGCGGCATGGATAGGCTGTAAACCCTGAAGTACTCGACCAATGAGGAAACAGGGGAGGGAACCAAAGCGTCAGGTTTTAGGATAAAAGGACTGTACCAATGTCATTTGGGTGTGCCTACCTTGTGGTGGACACCCGTTCTTGCAAAACCGTATAATAACCATGTTAATGCTGCTTCACTAAAAATCTTGTTGTGAATCTCTCTAGAACCGTTGTTTCTTACATGTTTTTCCAAGCATTATTATCTTTTCTAATGAATCATGTCTTTTCATGATGTGTCCAAAGTATGATAAGCTCAGTTTCATTATTTTAGCTTCTAGTGATAGTTCTGGTTTATTTGTTCTAACACCCAATTATTTGTCTTTTTCGCAGTCCATGGTATGCGCAAAGCTCTCCAACACCACATTTCAAATGAGTTGATTTTTCTCTTACCCGCTTTTTTCACTGTTCAACTTTCACATCCATACATAGAGATCGGGAATACCATGGTCTGAATGATCCTGACTTTAGTGTTCAGTGATACATATTTGCATGTGAGTTCTCCAATAGCTGCCCTCCCCAGTCCTAGCCTAATTTCTTGACTGTTGTCTCCATTTTGGTTAATGACTGTGCCAAGGTCAGAGCTTGGAAAAGTTACTTTTTTGAACTACAACTCCCATCAGCCCTAGCCATCACGGCCACTGGACTGGGCTGATGGGAGTTGTAGTTCAAAAAAGTAACTTTTCCAAGCTCTGGCCAAGGTATTGATAATCCTTGACAAGTTCAGTGTCCTCATTGTCAACTTTAAAGTAGGGAAGGGCTAAGCTGGGGTTGAGGGAGGGGGGATTTGCTGCTCTCCCCCACCTTGCAATCCTGTGCATGTTTACTCAGAAGTAAATCCCACCCTGTTGAATGGGGCTTACCCACTAGGACTGGCGTCAGTTTTGCTGAGACAGCACCTCGGCATTGCACCTGCACTCTTTGCCCACTCACTTCTCCCTGCGTCCCATCACATCTGTGGTTCCCACTGGCCCTCAGAATTATCCCCAGGCCAGCAGAACAGTGAGTGCTTTTCTACCCTATATCTCAGTGATAGGCTGAGCATGTGCTTTGCATGCAGAAGGTCCTGGGTTCAATCTTTTGCATGTCCTTGTGAAAGGGAATAAATGTTCTAGGTTGTTTGTGTGACGATCCCACAGCTGGCTCTGTGTGTGTGTGCTGTTATATTCAGTGATATACGGGAATTACAATTTACGAGTAACATTAGTACAAAAAACATTACTAAGGATTCTGTATGGTCTGGTACGGGAGGAGGTCCATGGGGTGACACCATGAGTTACCGCACTGGGTGACACCAACCCTAGTGACGCCACTGATTGAATCTTACTTCAATGCTGGCCACAGGACAACATCCTCCACTGCAGCTGAGGCAGTGGGCTAGCTTAGAAGGCTCAGGACAGATCTCTGGGCACACATAGAGCTGTCCTCCAACATTTCACTGTTACTTCCATCACCCAAGTGTCCTGCCTAAAGTCAAACTCAAACTCAGCTTTGACTTTTTCTCTTTTTATTCAAGTAATAGGCACATTAAAAGCAGTTCGTCTCATTAACCTAACTCAGCCTTTCCCAACCAGTGTGCCTCCAGATGTTGTTGGACCACAACTCCCATCAGCCTCAGCCAGCATTGCCAATGGTCAGGAAAGATGGGAATTGTGGTCCAACAACATCTGGAGGCACACTGGTTGGGAAAGGCTGACCTAACTACTCTTTCTAGGAACTCAGCTCTGCTCTAGCTCTAACTGAGCATGACTTCACGACTCTGGTGTGCTAATTCATTAAAACTGAAATCCAAAAGCTAGATCTATTCATTCACAGCACATTCAGTGCACATTTAAAGCACATGGCTTCCCCCAAAGAATCCAGGGGACTCTAGTTTCTTCAGAGTGCTGGAAACTATAGCTCTTTGAGAAGTAAACTACAGTTCCCTGCATTCTTTGGGGAGAGGTCATATGCTTTAAATGTGTGTGTTGAATGTACTTTCAATGTATGATGTGGATGTGAGTCTCTGAGAAGATTACTGCTAGTCCAAACAGCAACCCAAACATTGGCAGAAACTGTGACTCAGTCCCAAACAGTGATTGTTGCATAACCCCCATCACACACACACTTCCAGTTTAGAACTATAGTCAAGAGCAAGGGTTCCCAAACTGATCAGTGGATCACCAGTAGTCCACAAGCTTCATTCGGGTGGTCTGCAGAATGTCTACAAAAATGCAATTAAGACCCATACAGCATCTTGCACATTGCATCACAATCACTTAAGTGGTCCACCAAGACCCTCAGCAATTTTCAAGTTGTCTGTGGGGGGGAAAGTTTGGAAACAACAGGTCTCAAGCACAAACCCCCTATAGGGGAAGCTGCTGCTTACAGTCCTTCCAGACCAATTCCCAAAACAGATGAGGTTGTTGTACTCAAGACAGCTTGATAATGTATCCATTGTGTGGATGTTTTCTGACTGGTTAGTCAGCAATGATGTGTTTTTTTAAAAGAATTGTAATCCTTTGGGTAAGGCATATGTGCATGTTTTTTCCACTCTCTCTTTATAATGTGCCTACAAATATACATGTAAGTCAATGCAAGACACGATTCTTCACTGAGATTCAGCTACTGTAGCCTCAGCGTACAGAAGAGACCTAAAATAAATTAAACCCCAGCCTAGACTGAAGGATAGGAGGGTCCTTGTGATGAACCATATTCCAAGGACTTGCCTCTGCAGTCCCTGTAAATAATTGCTGCTGCTCACCTGCTATCCTTCATACAAACCGCTCAGAGGTTTTTTACATTCAAGCGGTATATAAATTTTGTTAAATAAATGAAAGGTAAATACACAGTATGGCTCCCAGAAAATACAGACAGACATAAACAGACAGGGGCACACCCCAAATCTCACACCTACATGCAAATCCTTGTTTGCTTCCATCTCCTCATTTTTTCCTCCCTGTGCAAATATATAGCATTCTGCTACACATGCCGTCAGAGCTATTGACATGCTTATTGGCTGTATCATTCCAACCTTATTCTTATGTTCCAACCATACTAGTAAAGTTCTGTTAAAGCAAGTAAAACAAGGAATGATGGCAGAATCAGCCTTGAAAAGTCTAGCAAAAGAGTTAATTGGTTCCTATCTACATAAAAAATGCAAATATGTCAAAGAGGGAAGTAGCATATTTGAGCAAAAATGTAAGTAATCACCATTACTGTGAATACATTGTTATTATGTTTATTGTTGCTGAAGTACATTAGCATTATCTTTTTAAAGAAATTTACATATGCACAATAGAATCCTTCTGTATCTGCCAAACCATAAAGTAGCCCAATTTTAGAAGTGGATGTGAATTAGTTTTGTGAAGGAAATGATGAAATTTTAGCCTGCAAATGTAATTGTGCTTAAAGCTGCAAATCTATATATACTTACTTGGAACAAAGTCCCATTTAACTCAATGGGACTTATTCATTTTATTGTATTTAATATTGAATTATATCCCATCTTTCTCTCAAGGAACTCAAGGTGGCATACATGGCTCTCCCCCTGTGAAGTAGGCTGAGAATTGGTGATTGGCCCAAGGTCACCTAGTAAGCTTCATGGCCAAGTGGGGATTTGAACTCTGGTCCCCAAGATCCTACCTAGTCAACTACACTGGCTGAATAAGCATTGCACAAAAAATGTTAATCAGAGGTGACTATTGCCTTTAAAGGCAGCACCTATAGTATGCTTTATTTATCATGTATGTTAGAAGTAGAATTTTAAAATATGTTTCTAGATATATACTTAGCCCAGCACATGGTGCCAATGAGAATCCATCCTGGGGCTCATACAGGTGTGAATGGGGTTTTGTTGGGACTATGGAGGGGGAGCAAAGGGTTAAAAAACCCTCCTCACATACCACAGTCTTACTGATTATCGGGGGACGGGCTGTACATATTAACAAATAAAAAACAAACATTTCAACAATAAGTGGCACACTGAGTATCATGTTTAGTTTGGTCCTCAACCAGGCTTCAGGATTTGGTGTCTCTGGCAGATGATGAGTGACAGATAATTATTTATTTATTTTAAATATTTGAAGACCATCATAGGATCAAACCCTCCCAAGGTGGCTTCCAACATACATGCTCACAATAAAACATCGTAAAAATAGAATTGATAAAAAAGTAAACAATAACGCTAATCACAAGCAGCTTTCTGCCCAGAATAGTAAATCAAATAAATCATTATTTTTTTAAGATACAGTAGCATAATATTTCAGCAGGCTAAGAAGATCCCATTCAAGGCAGTTGCAAACAAAAAGGTATTTACAGCTTACTTGAATGTCTCTGCAGTGCTGAGGCAGCATTACACATTTCAGCTGCTGCCTGCTGCAGAGTTCCACAGAAGAGGGGCCACAGCTGAAAAGGTCTTCCCAGTTTGTTCTCTTAGCCTCCTCTCTTGACACCACAAACTATTCTATCAGACACTTTAGAACCAGCTTTGAGATTCAATGGAGCAGTGGTGGCTCATGAGGGAGGCAAGGAGGAACCAGTTACTTTGCATGTCAGGACAGGAAGGAAGTAGGTCAAAGCAGCAGCAGCAGCAAGATCAGGGGAGTGTGGGACAGTAGCAGCTGTGAATGTACACACACAAAGGCCCTCAAGGCGGCTTACAAAGAAAAATAAACACAGGTATAAAATACAATAAAAATACAATAAAAACAATATATAATTTACAAAAATTAAATAAAATAACAAATAACATTATCATAATATTGTTAATTAAAAGCAGGGAGAGCCCAGGGTTCCAATCTGAAGAAGTTATTAGTTAAATAAAAAGTACTGGGGAGCCCCAGGTTCAAGTCTACACTCAGTTCCCTAGATGACCTTGGGATCATCATCTTCCCTCCAGCTAACCGACACTGCAGGGCTGCTTTCTTGCGCGGCGCTTCATGCTGTGGAGGCTGGAGGCTTGAACGCTTGCAGGGGCGCCTGCCGCTGCAGCTGGGCCTTACCGGGGCTGCTGCCCTCGGCCAAGTACTGCTGGTGGTGTTGGTGGTGGTTGTAATAGTAGTGGTGGCGGTGCAGCGGCGACCGCAAATGCTGCTGCTGCAGGCCGGGCTGCTCCTCCATTGAAAAGCCACAGGGCCTCTGGATGGCAGCGGCGATGATAATGCCAGTGGCAGCCCACAGTCCTCTTGCCTCCCCCTCGGAGTCGCCCTGTTGCTGGCTCACTGCATTGTCTGGGGGGGGGAAGGAGGCAGCTCACTGGCTTCCTGGGCGTGCTTTCTTCCTCCTCCTGCTGCTGCTGCTGCTGTAGATCTCCTCCAGCAGTGGCAGTCAAGCGACTTGGCCAGGGCTCGTATTGAATGAGGTGATGAGCCTGGGCCAATTCTTGATGTTATTTTTTGATGTACTTTTTACCATGGGAAGTTTGCATAGTGAATATTTATCTCAAATGCATTCTTGTAATGTAAGATCTGGTTAAGAGTAATAGGTGAACTTCCTTCAGCTCAATATGGAACCAGCAAGTATTTAATTCACAATGTTTTCCAACAATACATAGCAACTGATCATTAAGACCCCCAGTGGGGTAAACAATGCAAGCCTCTAACAGCAGTTCGAGTTGAATACTTTATCTGGAAAAGAGTTTTACTGTTACCTCACAGCACATACTATGCACACACATACAAAAAAACTACCATGAAGTTGCATTTTGTAGATTATTATTATTATTGATTTATTTGTCAACTAATACAAAAAGACCAAAAATAGTTGCCTAATACAGAAACTAATAAATTGATTTATTATTCCCCACCCCACCCTGTCCCTAATATCAAAATGTTCAGAGGGTCAACAAAGTGTATTTTTGGAAAGACAGAGGCAGAAAGCTGAATTTTGGCTGGTGGATGGCACCTCTATGTGTAACTTTGGACGCCACATAAAGTGGCAATATAAATGCCTTGCTGTATACTGTATGAAGCAAAAACTGGCCAGGTTTTGCCCCCAGATATATGAAACTGATTTCTGTGTGGCAGAGAAGCAGTAGCCAATGTTTCATATGTAAGAAGTGCCACACATTTCCTCACTTTTTATTTATTTCGCCATGTGCATAGCAACTTGCAGATAATTGGGAGGCAGGTCCCTGCCCTGAAGCTTTTAGAAGGGAGACAACAGAGGAAAGAAATGGAAATAGAGGCAAGGTGAATAGGGGGAGAATATGTAACTCTCTTCAGTTCTATGTACTTAGGCTTAGTTCGGCTAGTCTATTAGGACTCTCTTGCCACATGATGTTGGAGAATGTGTAACTCTTTTCAGTTCTATGTACTTGTCATGGCCCCGTCAGAGGACTCATCAGATGAGGATGACTCGGGAGTAACAGCAGCAGACCCAGAAGCAGCAGACCCAGAAGGAGAAATGGAGGAAACTCCTGAGAACCCAGCTCCTTCTCCCCCTCAGCTGCAGAGCACCCCAGACACAGCTGAAGCCCTTCAGCCAGACGCAGCCAGTGAACAGGATACTCCCCCCTCACCTGCAGAACGTAGACAACAGAAGGTCAGGCAGAAGAGGGGCAGGCCTGTCCACTTAAGGCCAAAACGCTGAGGGCTCACACCTGCTCCTTAAAAGTCAAACCTTGGTTTCAGCTTGCTGACTACAACATCAGGCGTGACCACTGTGTGTCTTCCTATCCCCTGAACCTTGACTTGGACTGATCTCTCAGCAAACTAGACCCGGACCTTCACTGACGTCTCTTCTGGATTTCTGGCTTGGCACGTAAGCTTCGAATGGCCTCTGCCCTTATCTTGCTTCCTCCTTGCTAGCCTGGCAGATTTATAGCCAAGCTGCCGGCTGAGGACTTACGCCCTGGCAATTACCAAGGAATCTCCAGCCCTGCCTGCACCCCCACCGACACTGCTGTCTCAGTGAAGAGCTGACAGTACTTAGGCTTAGTTCCACTTCCACTAGGTGGGTCCTAGTGATATTATAGGGGGCAGCCCCTAGTGATGGCATGGGGCGGCCCCTAGTGATGTCATTAAGCATGATACATTAAGCATCAACCACAATTGCTTGGAGCATATCACTCAAACAAAAACAATTATCTGATTGTAAATTAAGATAGAAATATTAGCTAAATGAGGTGTTTCTAGGTTTAGCTGAAGTGAGGGGATCATTCCTTCTCACCTGCTTAGACAGCTTGGGTAAGAAACACTTAATCTAGCCTACTTGCTTCTGGCAAGAAGGTTTAAGTGCCCTCAGGCCAGGCCAGTCACCAGAAAGCCATTGTAGGAAGAGGGAGCCTAATGTTGTGGAGATGTTAGATGGGAGCACTCAGGAGTAACGATGGATGCCCCTGAAGCCTGCAAACACTTACTAAAGGACTAAGCCCCATAGAACTCAACAGGACTTACTTCTGTGTAGATATTGTTAGGATTGTGCTGTTGGTAAAGCTTGATTAGGAATCCTCTGCAACAATATCCATATCAAAGCAGGGTTGGCAAGCCCTTGCCTGGCATGCCCTGACTTCCTTTTAACATCGCTGCTCCAAACATCTTTACAGACTTCACCCTTCACTGCAGAGTGAGGTTTGAGAAATGAGTAAGAGTTAAGAAGATCTGTGACTCTTTCCTGCCTACTGTTTCCTGCCTACTCTTTGACAGCCAACCCAACCCATCATAAAAACAGATCCTAAAATACAAAAAAAACCCTTTAAAAACATTTTTTTAAAAAAGCTTTTAAAACTTCTTTTAAAAAGGGTTACACATAATGGTTTTTTTAAAAAAAATATTAAAAAGCAATTCCAAGACAGACGCAGACTGGGATAGGTCTCAACTTAAAAGGCTAGTTGAAAGAGGAAAGTCTTCAAAAGGCACAGAAAATAGAGATGACGCCTGCCTAATATTTAAGGGGAGGGAATTCCACAGGGTAGGTGCCGCCACAGTAAAGGTATGTTTCCCATATTGTGTGGAACGGACCTCCAGATAAGATGGTATCTGCAGGAGCCCCTCACCTGCAAGGCGCAGTGATCGACTGGGTATATAAGGGGTAAAACAGTCTTTCAGGTATCCTGGTCCCAAGCTGTGTAGGGCTTTGTACACCAAAACTAGAACCTTGAACTTGGCCCAGTAGCAAATGGGCAGCCAGTGCAATTATTTCAGTAGTGGGGTGACATGTTGGCGATACCCTGCCCCAGTGAGCAATCTTGCCGCCACATTTTGCACCAGCTGCAGCTTCCGGACCAACCTCAAGGGCAGCCCCACATAGAGCGCATTACAGTAATCCAACCTGGAGGTTACCAGTGTCTGTTAAAAATTATTTGGAAGATAAAAGCTATAATATACAAAAATTTTTGCAAGTAATTAAACAACCCCGCATTTACACTTTTATGCCTATCAAGATCCTTCTGTTGTAGTGCAATCCTATGCATGTTTACTCAGAAGCAAGTCCTAATCCTGTGCAGAGAAAGTACTCTTTATGCTGCTGAAAGCTATGTATTTACTGAATTCCTGATGTGAGACAAGCAGGAAAAGGAAACTGTTCTCAGAACCTGCAATGAGAACTATCTATTGCTATTGTCAATCACAACCCTGACTTCACTTATTGGCTAAAAACCTGAAAGGGCAGGGATTAGAGCAGCCGGTACTAACAGAAGTTGTGGTGGGGGGCTGCTGATATTTTGATTTATATCTTTTGAACCAGACCACCTATAAACTTTTTTTTTTAATTTCATTTTCATTTTATTAAATTTATATACCGCCCATAGCCGAAGCTCCCTGGGTGGTTCACAACAATCAGCAAAAATACAATAAACACATATTTGAAACAGTATTAAAAGCTTAAAAGTTAAATTTAAAAACATAAACATTTTTACACAATACTAAAATACAAAAATACTAAAATGCCTGGGAGAAGAGGAAAGTTTTAACCTGGCACCGAAAAGATAGTAATGTTGGCGCCAGGCGTACCTCATCCGGAAGACTATTCCATAGTTCAGGGGCCACCACTGAGAAGGCCCTTTTTCTTGTCGCCACCCTCCGAGCCTCCCTCTGAGTAGGCACTCGGAGGAGGATCTTCGATGCTGAGCGTAGTGTACGGGTAGGTTCATATCGGGAGAGGCGTTCCATCAGGTATCGTGGTCCCGCGCTGTGTAAGGCTTTATAGGTTAGAACCAGCACCTTGAATCGGGCCGGGAAACCTATAGGCAGCCAATGCAAGCGGGCCAGAATCGGTGTTATATGTTCGGACCGCTTGGTCCCCGTTATCAATCTGGCCGCTGCATTTTGCACGAGCTGCAGTTTCCGAACCGTCTTCAAAGGCAGCCCCACATACAGCGCATTGCAGTAATTAATGTAGAGGTTACCAGAGCATGGACAACTGAGGCGAGGTCATCCCTATCCAGATAGGGGTGAAGTTGGGCCACCAGACGGAGTTGGTAAAAAGCACTCCGTGCCACCGAGGCTACCTGATCCACAAGTGACAGGGATGGTTCTAAAAGAACTCCCAAACTTCAAACCTGATGAAAGCTAAGAGTCTGGAGATTAAGGTGAGTCACTCAGAAACCCGGAGAGGACCCCCAAAACCCAGAGTCTCTAGGCAAAAACCAGATACCAGACAACCCTAGGCCTGATCCAGCAGGACTGCTGTGTAATAGACAGGGCTGGGATCTGCCTTCCTCTGCCTTCAACCAATCAGAGTTAATGAAATGCTGACAAGGAAAATATTTTGAAAAATACTATTTGATCAGAGGAAGAGGGTTGTAAAGGTGGAGAGTTGGGTATGGGGGGTGATCTGAATTGATACTAAACTGTAAGCCTATGGCAAGGGTGAAAAAGAAAGTTCAGGCAAAGTTCAGTATTAGAAAAAAAAAGTATTTTTTATGGCTATCTAGGAGTTTTTGTAAAATAGGTTCAGAAATACAAGATTTCTTCTTCTGAGTTACCCCACCATCTGGATCACATTTATGACTGGGGGATAAAAGTAGAAGTCAGTATTGGAATCTAACTGGTACTGGTCACACGCCCAAGGAGATTCTGGGACATACTTTAATGTTCATTTTACTCAGGGCCAGAGCTAGAGGGCAGCCATATCGGGCCATGGCTAAGGGGCCCTCCTTAGGGTGGGAGGGTAGCGCTTCTGTTCTGTGATCCACGGCAGTGTCGACTCCCCACCTTGTTGCAGATTGCAGAGAGGGAGCTCCTGGGGACCCTCCCATACAGATGGCACAGGCTTCAATAAGCCTGCACGCACACCCCACCACCTCTCGCATTGGTGTGAATGCTCTGTGCATGCATGCATGCCAGCAACCAATATGCAGCAGAGGCTTCCCTAAGGGGCTGATGCCCCTGCTGCCATCTTGGTTGATGACAGGCATGTGCACGTGCTTAGCATAACGTGCATTCATGCCATCAACCAAGTTGGCAGTGGGGGCATTAGCCCCTTAAGGAGGCCCCCCACCATCTTGGTTGATGGCAGGCATGTGTGTGCAGCATGCATGGCATTCCCGTGAGGTGATGGGTGAGGTAGGCTGGGTGGGTGGGCATGGCAGGCCAGAGGCAGGCTGCTGCTCAAGGGTCCAGTCATGCCTGGCACTGGCCACTGATTTTACTGCTCTTTAGGCAGTCACTTCACCACCTTTCAACAGTCAGGTTGTGGGCCAGAGCGGGTTGAGGGTGAGGTGGGACAGCAGGCTGTGGTGAGGTTGAAAGAGAACGGAGAATAACCTGGTTCTACTCATAAGGAGCATTTGAGTTGCTGTCACATTCTGCTCTTCTCCTTCTGTTTCCACTTACCGAGGTTTAAGGAGCAGGGCTTTTGGAGAGGTGGCATGGCTTCCCATCAAGATTACATCTCGGGATCCGTTCTTAATTATTTCTTTTTATTAAGCACTGGTAGCACTACCCAGAGCATAATATTACCTCTGATACTGTAAGTTGCTTATTTTGAAAGGAAAACACTTAACAGTGCTCCACAATATGCATGCATTCATTGTGAACTCCACCCAGCCATCCTAGAAAACCCTTCCTTTAGTCAGAGAAAAATAAGGTGCGGGGGAGGGGAGTGGGTAAGGATGTGATGAACCATCTGAGACAATACTAAAGTACACATACATATACATGGTAATGTATCTTGCTTTTTTCCCCTATACACATTAATGAATACATTCCAAGTTGGTTCTGTTTAATGTTTCTGTACAGTATTTTATTAGAAATTAAGTAAATTTTAAACAAACTACAAAAAGCACACATTTCTGAGGTAAACAAAAATGCATTGTCGTCTCCCCATAAAAGGGGTGTGTGTGTCCCTTTTGCAGTCACAGTTAACAGCTTTTCTTCCAGGCATTTCTTTGATACCATAACAAAAACCAGCAAGTGACTCAGAAGGCATTTTTCCATGGCTAATGTAAGGAAGGCCAAAGCAAAGCAAATGAGGAGTTTTTTCTCCACAGGAAGGTTTTCTTGAAAGAAGCATTTAATAATCAGAGCAGCAGCAAATAAAAGTGTCCCGTCTCCTCTTCCCACCCCCCTCTGGGATTCTGTCTAACCTTGAGTTTATATGCACTGCCTGGGATGCTGCTTATCCAATTGAGAAGGCAATTTGTTTGTTTTCATCCATTACTGGTGCAAACAATGTCCTCAGGCCCAGGCAATGGAATTTCAAGGGCTGCAGTCATGACCTCTGCTTTCCTAAACGATCCACCAACAGGCTTCGTGCTGTGTGCCCAGCTGGAGTTGGGGAATCTGGACACACAGTAATGCAGAAAAACAATAGTCTAAGTCATTCTTGCTGCAGAGTACTTCTGCATTTCCTTTGTCTTTCTGGATTGTCATTTCCCATTATTTCTTTTGGCATCGTCTCTTGCTCCATCGGTCAACTTTTGTAAATCTGTGAATTCTACCCTCATTTCAGATGCCTTAATCATCTCTCATTTTTCTTGCATGCATTGTCCACTGTTTTGCTAACCTAGTGGCCTGCTTTGCAAATTGTCACTGAGAGGAATAATGATCTCAGTGGCAAGGACAGGATTTGCTGACAAGAAAGGAAGAGAACAAAAAGGTACTATGATATTATAAGAGAAGGGGGATTCAGACATTCAAAGAAGCACCCACAGAACACGTGAGTACTATGTGACTCCTCTATCTCATTTTATACTTCCAGTAGCATTTTCAAAATGCATCTTCTTTGTGGTGAGATGCATGAGTTCCAGCTACTAATAATATTGATTAGCCATTAGTTAATAATAATGCAATCCAAGTGTGCATGGAGCTGTGTCTTTTTGAATGAGAAGAGTGCCATTTTCTACTTTAGATGTTGGACTGGAATTGATAGTCACTCACACATCTTTCAGCACTTGTTTAAATGAAGCCCCTTCTCCCACCAACTTTCACCACCCCACCTACACTCTACCTCACACATACACACAAACATGGGAATATTTCAGGCATTGTGCTGGAAGATAATTCTCAAAGAGCTTCATCATCTTGTCCCACTTTTTCCAGTGCAGATATCAGGTGGGTACCAAAGAACACACAATTTGTTCCATATGCCCAAAGGGGCTTGTGTGTCAGGATTACTAATTCTCTGTGCCACATGGAACAGCCCTTTTGAAAATGAAAGTTTCAAAAACAGATTGTGCTACATCACAAACACCCACTGTTTAAAGTAACAAGTCCCATTAGGCATAATCAGGCTCTTGGGTACCTGTGACACAGGGTCTCTGGGATTACCACATCCTGATTCCCAAAGCCTGGATCAGGAAATCCCCAGGAAATCCTTCTCACCTCCGTCAGATATGCCCTCTCAACCACAAGCTTCAGCCCCACCACATAAAAACATAAGAAGAGCCTGCTGGATCAGGCCAGTGGCCCATCTAGTCCAGCATCCTGTTCTCACAGTGGCCAACCAGGTGCCTGGGGGAAGCCCGTAAGCGGGACCCGAGTGCAAGAACACTCTCCCCTCCTGAGGCTTCCGGCAACTGGTCTTCAGAAGCATGCTGCCTCTGACTAGGGTGGCACAGCACAGCCATCATGGCTAGTAGCCATTGATAGCCCTGTCCTCCATGAATTTGTCTAATCTTTTAAAGCCATCCAAGCTGGTGGCCATTACTGCATCTTGTGGGAGCAAATTCCATAGTTTAACTATGCGCTGAGTAAAGAAGTACTTCCTTTTGTCTGTCCTGAATCTTCCAACATTCAGCTTCTTTGAATGTCCATGAGTTCTAGTATTATGAGAGAGGGAGAAGAACTTTTCTCTATCCACTTTCTCAATGCCATGCATAATTTTATACACTTCTATCATGTCTCCTCTGACCCGCCTTTTCTCTAAACTAAAAAGCCCCAAATGCTGCAACCTTTCCTCGTAAGGGAGTCGCTCCATCCCCTTGATCATTCTGGTTGCCCTCTTCTGAACCTTTTCCAACTCTAGAATATCCTTTTTGAGATGAGGCGACCAGAACTGTACACAGTATTCCAAATGCGGCCACCCCATAGATTTATACAACGGCATTATGGTATCGGCTGTTTTATTTTCAATACCTTTCCTAATTATCCCTAGCATGGAATTTGCCTTTTTCACAGCTGCCGCACACTGGGTCGACATTTTCATCATGCTGTCCACTACAACCCCGAGGTCTCTCTCCTGGTTGGTCACCGCCAGTTCAGACCCCATGAGCGTATATGTGAAATTCAGATTTTTTGCTCCAATATGCATAATTTTACACTTGTTTATATTGAATTGCATTTGCCATTTTTCCGCCCATTCACTCAGTTTGGAGAGGTCTTTTTGGAGTTCTTCGCAATCCCTTTTTGTTTTAACAACCCTGAACAATTTAGTGTCATCAGCAAACTTGGCCACTTCACTGCTCGCTCCTAATTCTAGGTCATTAATGAACAAGTTGAAAAGTACCAGTCCTAATACCGATCCTTGAGGGACTCCACTTTCTACAATAGAGGGACTCCACTTTCTACTGTCTATCTATAAAATCTATAAAATCTGTCTATAAAATTAGTAAAGTGTTAGGTACAGAATGGGACCCTTAATATGGGAGCACTCTTGACCAAGCTGACACATGGAATTTTAAATCAAACAAATAAACTTTATTATATGTTGTTGTTGTTGTTGTTATGTGCCTTCAAGTCGATTACGACTTATGGCGACCCTATGAATCAGCGACCTCCAAGAGCATCTGTCATGAACCACCCTGTTCAGATCTTATAAGTTCAGGTCTGTGGCTTCCTTTATGGAATCAATCCATCACTTGTTTGGCCTTCTTCTACTCCCTGCTGTTTTCCCCAGCATTATTGTCTTTTCTAGTGAATCATGTCTTCTCATTATGTGTCCAAAGTATGATAACCTCAGTTTCATCATTTTAGCTTCTAGTGACAGTTCTGGTTTAATTTGTTCTAACACCCAATTATTTGTCTTTTTCACAGTCCATGGCACGCGCAAAGCTCTCCTCCAACACCACATTTCAAATGAGTTGATTTTTCTTTTATCCGCCTTTTTCACTGTCCAACTTTCACATCCATACCTAGAGCTCAGGAATACCATGGTCTGAATGATCCTGACTTTGGTGTTCAGTGATAAATCTTTGCATTTGAGGACCTTTTCTAGTTCTTTCACAGCTGCCCTCCCCAGTCCTAGCCTTCTTCTGATTTCTTGACTATCGTCTCCATTTTGGTTAATGATTGTGCCAAGGTATTGATAATCCTTGACAAGTTCAATGTCCTCATTGTCAACTGTAAATATACATAAATCTTCTGTTGTCATTGCTTTAGTCTTTTTGACTTTCAGCTGTAGTCCTGCTTTTGTGCTTTCCTCTTTAACTTTCATCAGCATTCGTTTCAAATCATTACCGGTTTCTGCTAAGAGTATGGTATCGTCTGCATATCTTAAATTATTGATGTTTCTCCCACCAATTTTCACACCTCCTTCATCTTGGTCCAATCCCGCTTTCCGTATGATATGTTCTGCATACAGATTACAAGATGTTAAATGTCATAATAAATGAATAAATTGTTATTGTCCCTATCCTACCCCACTAATTCCAATGAAATGCTTCTCCAAACCCCCAGCCCTTCCAACTAAATGTTCTCTTCTTGATCCCTAATCCAATCTGACTCCAACTGTCAAACTCCAATGGTTTTTTCTTTAAACTCCCCTCAGCATTCTCACTCACACACACCCTCCTACCTGTTAGCCATACATCATCTGCACCTACTAACATTCTATTAACACTTTCTTACCTGAACACAATTTCAAAACAGTTTTAAACATAATAATTCTGTTTTTATTATAGTACCGCTTTGGACCTCAGTTGTAATTATCTCAGTGCAATCTAAATAGACGTTCATTACATTATTCTGAAATGCTTGTTCTAATCACTGAACTTCGGAACTTTTTAATGAATAATATGAATCCAAGAACTTGTGGATCTCCTAAAGTTTCAAAGTATGTGTAATTTTGCAACACTGTACTAAGAAAGAAAGAAAAGAAAAAATTGAACACAATGGATTGAGCTAAATTTGTCTGGATGTTTTCTCATGGCCCTTTCACATGCTGCATTCTGCAACTTTGGCTGCACTCACGTGGGACTAAGTCCCAATGCACACTATGGGACTGACTACTTCTGAGTAGATATAAACAGGATTGTGCTGTTAGTTACATGTTTTACGGAGAAGTCACACAGTAGCCCAGTCCAGCATCTTTCAGTAAATGAATTGCATAGCATATGAATGATCTGCCACAGTTGGTAGGTTATGCTCTCATAGTCAAGACCAGGCTTTTCAGACACAAATTCTGGCTGTATTCCAGTAGACACTAAACTGTGAACATTTCACCCTGGAACACCAAGGCCATCAAAACCAAAACAAATTCCACCCTTCATCTGACCTAAGGCCTTCTGGAAAAGTTGGGCCTTACAGAGGCCAGTAAGGAGAAAAAATGTCCAAAAGTTTCAAAATTATGGTTTACAATATAATGAAAATGGTTTGCAATGCAGGTTGTGGCAGGCATTGGTGTGGCACACAAAACTGGACCAAGATACTCTGCTGCCTGACGTAAAGGACAACATGGCGCCCCCTTCCCCCCATTCCACATATAGAAACTGACCAAAACAACAGTTTAATCTTTATTCAACACTGGTGATGGGGCAGCGTCCTCCACAGCACCTAAGGGCAACAGGCCTTAAGGCATGGATGGGTAAATCTGTGGCCATGCAGATGTTGCTGAACTACAACTGTCATTATCCCTGACCACTGGCCTGGCTGGCTGGGGCTGATGGGAGTTGGGTCCAACATCATCTGGCGAGTCACAGGCTCCCCACCCCTGCTTTAGGTGATGCAGTACAGGCCACACAGCACACACACGACCCTCTGCTCCAACACCTTGGAACCACTTCTTGCCCCCCAGCATCTGCCATCTAAGGCAACTGCCTCACATTGCCTAATGGTAGGGGCATCCCTGGCGGCACAGTTTCACTGTTGATAAGATTGGTAATCAGACCATAAAGATCTTCTCATGGTGGCCTAATTGTACATCTACACTATGAACTAATCTTAAAATGATTCCTCCAACAGACTGCACTTTTTGCTCATCACTGGTAATGATAGCAATCCAGTGCTAAGTAGCTATTGAGGAAGCCTCACCAATATGAATAACAATAGGGCAGTTTTCTCATTCTGTAGGGTATTTCCATAGCAACAAATGGGACCGTTTCAAATCTCCATTTAAAAAAATAAAAAATGACTTCTTTTTTTGTAATTAAAATAGAATAAAGATACACATGCATACACAGAGAAAATAATGATTTCTGCTTTCCATTTGGTTAAATCTATGGAGCCAGCACCACAGTGTGGCCAAAGTGGATAATTTCACCCCAGCTTCAAGAATTCAAGTAAAATGTAAATGAACTGCCTTCAAGTCGATTCCGACTTATGGCAACCCTATGGATAGGGTTTTCATGAGGCTGAGAGGCAGTGACTGGCCCAAGGTCACCCAGTGAGCTTCATGGCTATGTGGGGATTCCAACCCTGGTCTCCCAGGTTGTAGTCAACACGCTAACCACCACACCACGCTGGCTCTCTAAGAATTCAAGAGCAGAATTCAAGAGTGGTTATAGACATTCCTCACATTTTAAAAAATTACTTAGGCACCCTGGGGCTAAGAGCAAGGTTCACCTTCAAGAAACTGAAGAGCTCAAAGACATGTCCAAATAACAATACACTCAATGGACATTTGTTACTTATTCATTTCAGGGGATGCAAACATCTTTCCTGACAGTGGCCTCATTTGCATATCACTTTACACCAGGGTTAGCGAAGCTTTTTCAGCTCAAGGCCACATTACCTTCTTGATAATCTGGGGGCCATATGCCAGTGGTGGGTGGAGCAAAGCATGTGACTCTTTGTACAGTATGCTACAGCCCAGCCATATGAAAGTCACAGATTTCTACACGAACACTTCTCCATACTGGCAAGCTAGAGGCATTATAATAATTAAATAAAAACTGGAGCAGGGCCAGTGAGAGATGTGGCCTGAGGAGGTATGGTATGGGGAGAGTCCTGAAGGCCTAGAGGGCGATATTTGGATCCCAGGCCTGAGGTTCCCCACCCTTGCTTTAAACTATAGCTTATGGTTTAAAAGTGAACGCAGCAGCACGCTAATGCATGCTGCTGAAATCATTGGCATTTTCTTCCTCCCCCACTCCTTATGCTGCCATGCTACCTGGAGCTAAGCTTACTGTGGCTTAGTGTTACATTCATAACCAGGCTTGCGGCTTGTTTCCCCCAACAAACCATGAGCAGTAAGCCAGGAACAAACTTTGGTTACATTTGATCTGTTGATGTATTAATCTGATTTACTAAGTTGTCACATATTTTGTATTTACTTTATGATTGTAAGTGACTGGATGCTCTTCACTGCCACAGTATTTTTTCTTGATGTTGGCAGTACAAAATGTTTTGCAAATAAAACATATAATAAAAATAAATTGCCTGGAAGCAGCCTTAAACAGGCCTTTGACCTTTCAAGCTGATCTGTTTTATCTGGAGCTGCCACTGGTGTTTTAAAATGGCTGTGTTATTGATTTGGTTTCCCTCCCATGCTTGTTTTGTAGACCGTTTTGTATTTTGTAGGATTGATTTATGCAGTACATGGTCTTGCATGTTGTTAGCTGCCTTTTGATTGTGTGGGAAGGTGGGATATAAATTTAAAGAATAAAGAATAACAAATCCAAATTATCAGGGAGCTTCAGCAGATCTCCCTGCATGGAAAGGTTATGTGTGTGGCTTTTTCATTTATAAAAAAAAAAGCAATTAAGGGTAACATGATAAAGGTGTATGAAATAAGGCATAGTGTGCAGAAAGTAGGTAGAAATAAGTTTGTCTCCCACTTTGATAAGGCTAGAATTCAATGACATTCAACTAAACTGATTGGCAGGAGATTCAAAATAGACAACAGGAAGTACTTCTTCACATAGCACATAATTCATGGAATTTGCTACCACAAGATGTGATTACATGATCACTCTATTTCCAGTCTGTGTCAATTTTTCATGTGCATATTCATAATTCCTTTCCATCCTGTATCTGCAATTTTAAAAATGTACAAAAAATCATATTAATGTACAGGCTTAAATACGTACTCAAATATGTATTTTTATCAGAAAATACTTCTAAATATACATTTTAGCTCAATTTATGCATTTCAATGTATTTTATCAGAAAATACACTGGGTTCTTTGCATGTTTTGGTGCATTATTTGAGCTGAAAATTCAGAGAAGTGTGAAATGTGAAGGATAATTATGTTCCAATCTGTGTACTCTGGGAGGTACAAATGTGGCCAGTTTGCTTTAAAATGCAGACTAGGCACATTTAGGTAGCTTTAAAAGAGGATTCAACAAATTTATGGACTAATCAGTGGCTGCTAATCACGGTATGCTTCTGAACACCAATTGCTGGAAAGTAATAATTGGAAAAGGCTGTTGGTTTCATTTCCTGCTTCTGCGCATCCCAGAGACATCTGGCTGGCCTCTGTGGGAAAACAGGATGCTAGACTAGATTGGCCTTTGGCCCGACTAAGCTGGGCTCTTCTTTTGTCCTTAGAGACTTACTGTAAGGGCACAGATATCCCTCTGCTACCTGTCAATCACCTGAAATCACAATGGTGTCAGATGGCCTGTTTTGGTGATTTGAAATCAAATCATGCAAGTAAAGGCACAGCCCTGTGTTTAGCAAATCCCAGTGATCAGCTGATCATCAGCACTTCCAGTGCACTGTGCAGAGATTTTGCAGATACCACAGGCACAGCTGATAGGCTTAGTGAAGGGTCCTGCAAACCTTCTTGTCCAGCCATGTCTTTCACCCAGCCATGTCTTATAGCATGTCAGGTGTAGAGCAGGTGGTAATGAGGCCCACAGGCTGGAGGTTTCCACTGCTGCCCTATGCTGATACAATTGACCACACAGCATGCAGAACCCATTCTCCAGTTCATTCCTGAGCCTGCAGCTCTTAACACAAGAACTGTAAGTGCATAAAACTATATTTTAAATTAAATATTCAAGCTGCCCTTCCTGTTTCCTAATGGATAGACTTCAACCTCTATGCTCAACTAAGTGAACTCTAGTTTGGTTTCCAGAATCATCCCTGTGACTTGCTAAATGAGACTTGGCATGCCACTTTTGCTCATGATAAATGTCATTGGAAATGTATGGAACATTACAAGGAATTTAAAAGCTTCCAGGTCCAAACACAAAAGTAACACAAAGTAGCAGCACTTAGCAGAGAGGGAGGGGGATTTGTACTTTACCATTATTTTAAACCAATATACATGCTTGGGTGATGCATTTCCAATCTTTCTGCATAAACAGCCCACTTACACTTCAGCTACATTGAAAAATCACTAGGGGTTGAATTTTCCACTTTAAATGTAAACTTTAACGTATTTTGATTTAGCTAGTTGCAAAGTGTGTGTTATACATTAAGTCTGGTGTGGAAAATACACACACACAAAGAACTGGACTTACATTATATCCACACACAGCCTTACACTTGTTTAACCATCATTCCCTAGTTCCTAGGGAAGTTTGGGAATTGTAGTTGTGTGAGCAGAGCATGGGGATAACTAAAAGAATTCTCAGCAAATTATATATTATTTATATTTATTTATTATTTATTTATTAGATTTATATACCGCCCGACTAGCAATAGCTCTCTGGGCGGTGAACATAAAATAGCATAAAAAATACAATAAATAACAAAATAATACTAAATAATACAATCAAAAATCCAATACAATAACATTTTTAAAAGTAAATCAATTTAACTTAAAATGCTTCAGAGAATAGGAAGGTTTTGACCTGGTGCCGAAAAGAGAGCAGATTCGGCGCCAGGCGTACTTCCTCGGGGAGTCTGTTCCATAGTTCAGGGGCCACCACTGAGAAGGCCCTAGATCTCATCACTACCCTCCGGGCCTCCCTGTGAGTTGGAACCCAGAGGAGGGCCTTCGTAGCAGAACATAGTGTACGGGCCGGTTCATATCGGAAGAGGCGTTCCGCACGGTATCGTGGTCCCGCACCGTATAAGGCTTTATAGGTCAATACCAACACTTTGAATCTGGCCCGGAAACATATTGGCAACCAGTGCAAGCGGGCCAGAACAGGTGTTATATGATATGTTATATCTTACAAAACTACAATTCCTAGGGTTCTTTGAAGGAAACAATAACATTTAAGCAGTATAAAACCAATCTAAGTTTGTAGTATGGATCATAGCAAGACTTGGATAAGACAAGCAAACATGTTTTGGTTCACAGTCCATTATTGTTGTTATATGCCTTCAAGTCAGTTGCGACTTATGGCAACCCTATGAATCTTTTTTGGATATATTCATAGGGTTTTCATGGTAAGAGGTATTCAGAGGTGGTTTACCACTGCCTTCCTCTAAGCCTACGGCACCCGGTATTCCCAGTCAGTCTCCCATCCAAGTACTAACCAGGCCTGACCTTGCTTAGCTTCTGAGATCAGACAAGATCAGGAGTGTTCAGGGTAGTATGGCCATCGCAGTCCATTACATGCCTTGAAATCATACATTCATTGACCATGACATTGCCTGTCCTTGTTGTAGTGCCTGGGACAGCAGTGCTTTATAATCCAGTCACATGGAGCCTCATGTAGCGGATGGAGCTAAGCCAGGCTGTTCCAGACATGGACAAGCAATAGATTGGGAGAAATTGGGGTGGTAAAGTTAGCAAGATCAAAGGCAAAGATAAAACTAAAAATGGTTTGGAAGT
Source organism: Rhineura floridana (assembly GCF_030035675.1). Classification (NCBI taxonomy): domain Eukaryota; kingdom Metazoa; phylum Chordata; class Lepidosauria; order Squamata; family Rhineuridae; genus Rhineura; species Rhineura floridana. The sequence goes on from NC_084483.1 coordinate 158,522,596, forward strand.
TTCAGCTAGTGCAAAATGCAACTGCCCACCTACTGACAGGTGTGGATGAGCCTTCTCATATTTCACTCCTCTGAAGTGTCTTTACTAGCTATAATGTGCTTCTTGGTCCAATTCAAACTTCTGTATTTTAAAAGCCTCAATGACTTGAATTTTGATTATCTCAGGGAATGTCTCTGGCCGTATGAAATACCATGAGAACCCAACCCTCACATTTATGATCTTCTGAAGCAGTTCTGCTCCATGTTCCATCTCATGTCAAGGCTAAATTAGCTTCTATTAGGAGCAGAGCCTGCTCTGTGGCACCTTGTGTCCAAAACTCTCTCCCACCACATAATTTTGTTCAGTCTCCCATCTACTGTCTTTTCAGGGCCAGCTGAAGACTGTTTTATTTCACAGAGCCTTTACTTTTATTGCTGCTAGCTTTGCTGTTTATTAAGCTGGTTCTGCTGCTGTTTATTGATATTGTTTTGTGATTTAATTTGTCTCTATCACTGAATGCCGTATTTATTCTTTTATTTTATAAACAGCACTATTAAAAACTCATTGTTAATAATAATAGTAAGGGTAAAAAACAGCTATGGAAACATTTAAGGCTGCAGTTCTATACACACTTCCATAGGTCTAACAACACTTGAATCTAGTAAGACTTAGTTCCAAATAAACACACACAGGATTGGGTTGGAAGGATAAACACAAAGAATTGTAGCCAATACTGTATTAATCCTACTCAGAGTAGACCCATTAAAATTAATGGACTAATCAGCTTAGGCCCATGAGTATAACATAAACACAGAGAAGCAACCTGACTCATAGACAGCAATGTAAACAAAATGTTAACTTTCCCAAGACAATCACATCAGTCTTTCATTCATATAAGTTTTTTAAAATTATTATTTAAAGACAAATGTATCAATTTTCATGGACACAAACCAACAACATTCAATGACAACTCAGACAATGGTGGATATGCTGTGGTTTAGGAATTCTGGGAATTACTAAGGGGAAAGTGGTGCAGCATCAGTACAATGTGCCCCCTATGCCTATACCTCCTCCTTTAGGATGCACACCTTAAGGTGGTGAGGGGGTTTCAGAGTGTTGAAGCTGACAGCAATGCCATCAGGAGTTTAGACCAAGAGGCTAGATTCCTAGCAAGGTCACCCAAGGCAGAATGGTCAAAGCTGAGACACCAGACTAAGATGCATGCAAACTCAGAGGAAGGCAATGGTAAACCACCTCTGAATACCTTTTACCACGAAAACCCTATGAACAGAGTATGCAAAATGCAAGACGAGATAGTCCTGGAAGATGAGTCCCCCAGGTCAGATGGCACTCAGCTAGCTACTGGGGAAGAACAACAGATAAGTACAAGTAGTGCTGTGACTGACACAGCTGGGTCAAAGCCGAAAGGAAGCCCAGAGACTGATGTGCACAGATCAAAAGGAGAGTCCGGAATTGTACAAATCACATAGTAGGAACATGGAATGTGAGAAGCATGAACCAGGGAAAGTTAGAAATTATCAAGCAAGAAATGGAACACATCAATATTACAATACTTGGCATGAGTGAATTAAAATGGATGGGAAAGTGACATTTTCAATCAGGCAACGACAAAATACTTTATGCAGAAAATGAGAAATCAAGAAGAAATGGGGTTGCTTTAATAGTGAGAAATGATGTAGCAAAAGCAAATAGGATCTATAACACAAGGTTTGAGTGAGTGATATCAATGAGATTAAATGGGAAACCTATTAACATAACCATCATCCAAGTCTATGCTCCAACAGCAAACACAGAGGAAGAGGAATTGGAGAGATTTTATGCAGAAGTACAGGAAGAAATTGATGTGCTGATAATCATGGGGGATTGGAATGCAAAAGTAGGGAACAGAGAAGAACTAGGAATTGTGGGGAAATGGGGCTTAGGAGACAGAAAAGAAGCAGGAGAAAGACTTATTGAATTCTGTGAAGCCAATAATTTGTTTCTTGCAAACATATTTTTTTGAGCAACCAAAAAGATGACTGTACGGGCGGACATCACCAAATGGTCAATATAGGAATCAAATAGATTATATTGGTAGCAGAAGATGCAGAAGTTCCATACTTTCTGTGAAAACAAGACCAAGGAGCAGACTGCAGTACAGGTCATGAAATGGTTGTATCGAAAATCAGAGTAAAGCTAAAGAAGAAGAACAAAGCAATCATAATGCCAAAATACAATTTAAATAACATCCCAGAATAATGTAAAGATCAAATAAGGAACAGATTTGAGGCTTTAAACTTAGTTGACAGAGAACCAGAAGAACTATGGAGTGAAGTCAGAGACATTATCAGGGAAGAATGCAAAAAGACAATACCTCTAGTTAGAAAGAGAGAAAGACCTCAATGGATGACTGAATAAACTCTTAACATGGTTAAAGAGAGAAGGAAAGCAAAAGCAAAAGGAGATAGAAACACAGAACCCTAAATGCAATAATACAGAGACTAGTACACAGGGACAAAGAGAACTATTACAATACTTATTGTACAGAAATAGAAGTGGACAACAAAAAAGCAGAACAAGAGCCCTATTCCAAAAGATTAGAGAAATGAAAGGGAAATTCAAACCAAGGGTAGGGATGTTGAATAATCAACAGGGGAACGCACTGACTGGCTGAGATGAAATAAAAGGAAGATGGAAGCAATACACTGAAGAACTATATAAAAGAGATGCAAGGATGACATATTCATTCACGGAGGAACCATATGATGAGGGACCAGAAATTTTAGAATGTGAGCTGCTATTAAACTACTTGGAAGAAAGAAATCACCAGGAACAGATGGCATACCAACAGAGTTGCTACAAGTTACTGAGACTGAATCTGTCTGAATTTTGACAAAAAATTGTCAACCAATATGAAAAACTAAACCATGGCCCACAGACTGGAAGCATTCAATATATATCTCAATTCCAAAGAAAGGGGATCCCAGGGAACGTAGTAATTATCAAACTATTGCCTTAATATCCCATGCAAGTAAAATAATGCTCAAGATTCTACAACAAAGCCTCTTACCATATATGGAGCAAGAAATGCCAGATGTCCAAGCTGGCTTTAGAAAAGGAAGAGATACCAGAGATTGTATCACAAACATACATTGGATAATGGAATGGACCAAGGAATTTCAGAAGAAAATCACCCTGTGCTTTATAGATTACAGCAAAGCTTTTGACTGTGTAGATTATGAAAAACTATGGAATGCTTTAAAAGAAATGGGGGTGCCACAGCATCTGATTGTCCTGATGCACATGCTATACTCTGGACAAGAGGCTACTGTAAGGACAGAATATGGAGAAACTGATTGGTTCCCCATTGGAAAGAGTGTGAGACAGGGGTGTATTTTATCACCCTATTTGTTTAATCTATATGCAGAACATATCATACGGACAGCAGGATTGGACCAAGATGAAGGAGGTGTGAAAACTGGTGGGAGAAATATCAAGATATGCAGACGATACCATACTACTAGCAGAAACCAGTAACGATTTGAAACAAATGCTGATGAAAGTTAAAGAGGAAAGCACAAAAGCAGGACTACAGCTGAACATCAAGAAGCCTAAAGTAATGACAACAGAAGATTTATGTAACTTTAAAGTTGACAATGAGGACATTGAACTTGTCAAGGATTATCAATACTTTGGTACAGTCATTAACTAAAATAGAGACAATAGTCACGAAATTAGAAGAAGGCTAGGACTAGGGAGGGCAGCTATGAGAGAACTAGAAAAGGTCCTCAAATGCAAAGATGTATCACTGAACACTAAAGTCATGATTATTCAGACTATGGTATTCCCGATCTCTAGGTATGGATGTGAAAGTTGGACAGTGAAAAAAGCAGATAAGAGAAAAATCAACTCATTTGAAATGTGGTGTTGGAGGAGAGCTTTGCGCATGCCATGGACTGTGAAAAAGGCAAATAATTGGGTGTTAGAACAAATTAAACCAGAATTACCATTAGAAGCTAGAATGATGAAACTGAGGTTATCATACTTGGGACACATAATGAGAAGACATGATTCACTAGAAAAGACAATAATACTGGGAAAAACAGAAGGCAGTAGAAAAAGATTTATGCTATTGGACGTTGCTGATTCATAGGGTCACCATAAGTAGCAATGGACTTGAAAGCACATAACAACACCTATAACTTACATTCTGCATATTCCACCAAGAGGGCCCCATGTTGTTTTTATCCAAATATTTCAAAAGTCATTAAGGATATTAACACTGTGCTCACAGCATTGCAGTAGAATATTTATTGTTTTTATAAACTGTGAGTTTTCCACTCAATACAAAATGACACAACTAGGAAACATATTTTTCAATTCTGTTTTTAACTAACCATATTTTAAAATGTTAGGTAAATGATAGGCCATATGAAATCTTCAAGGCTGCTTTCTGCAGTTCACAGGGAGTTCTCTAGAACCCTCAAATCACACCTTTTATTTAAAAGCAAATCTGACGGTAAAGGTTTAAAAGTTTCAGAGAAAGATCTGATTCAAGGGAAGGCAATTACATCTGAATATACATGCTCATTTCTGAAGTCTTTCAGGTTTTTTATCATACAAAGCTAGCTCTCAGCCATGAACAAGTTATTCATTATAACTTTTAAAATCTGCAGGGTTCTTTCTAAATTGGTATAAATAATGTTCCATTCAGTTCTAACAGAGATACTGTATATGCAGGACTGCGTGGATACTGCAATTCCATGGGAGCCAAGTAAGACTTCTGATGGGCTCCAGTTCCCTGCCCTGTTTTGTTGTTCTTCTACATGACTAGCAGAAGAAAATTAAGTATGGGGGAAAAGAGCACGAGAGGATGCAAAATCTGTACAAATAATAAAGGTCACAGAATTCAGCTTTTCTTGATGCAGAATTTAGGATACCTTTGTACCTTTTTTTTAAGAGGGAAGAGTATACAGAAGTTGGCACATATGTACATCTTATGTATCCAGCTTCAGCACAATGGAACTGAACCACAATTAGGAACAACAAAAATAGTAACAGTAACCTTATATAGGGAAACAGTGGAACTGTGTCTGGAGCTTGTTCTTCCAAAAAATAAACTTGCGTAGTACAAAGAACTCCATTAAGTTCTACTTCAGTTTTGTTACAGATGATTTCCAACACACATTCATACTGCACTCATGTCTTGTCCAATCAGTCTCACTGACGCAAGGTGTCAACTACTTGAAGCAAAACTAAAGAGCTGTTGTTGTCCTTATTCAGCTTATATCACAAATGAATGCAAGCATGAAATAGAAGTTGACTTGTTTTGTTTAAAAAAACAACAGAATTAACGTCTAACTGGAAACTCAGCTGGATCACAAATTTCCACGTGGAACTCCCAATGGAATGAGCCAAATGTTATTTTACTGCCACAGCTGGCTTTAGGAAAGAGCAAGTGCTCTTTTCTCAGCATCTGTTACCCAAACTTCTCCTTTAGCCAAACCATCCAGTGATATCCCTTTGTGTGTGTTGGCTGAGGTTGATCAGAGTCCTACGTGGCTCCCAGTTCTTGGCTAAATCAGTTTATACTGCCATCTCACACAGGCCAACATTCACATCTTTTTCATCTTCTTCTTGCTGCGTTGGTTGAAGACTGGTGACGATCCCATCAGGCTCTCAGGGGAATGAGAACCATAACTGCTTTCAGAACCATCCAGGCTCTGTGGCATGCCAGCTTCACTCATGCCTGACATGGGTTCCTCAAACACATCACTGCCCAGGACCCCGTGGTGCCCATGGACGTTGCCCTCCTCACTCTCTTGTGGTTCTGTTTTTACTGGAGCCAGGTTCCAGAGAGGAGAAGTGTTTACCTCACCACCTAAGAGGCAGATGGGGGAGGGAGCAGGGAGAGAGAAAGAGAACTTACTAATCAGATGAGCAAAAGATATGAAACAAATATGAAAAAAGCAATGGAACTAGTGAGCTGGCCAATTTGAATAAAGAATGTGTAAAGTAATAGAGAATGTCCATCTAAAAACTGTTAACATTCGGAGTATTTCCCACACAACCTTACTTTAATATCAGGGATAGGGTACCTATGGCCCTCCAACCGTTGCTGGAATACAGCTCCCATCCTCCATTGCTGGCTTGGACTGGTGGATTTGGAGCCCAACTGCATCTGGAGGGCCATAGGGTCCCCAACCCTGTTATATATGGAAGTTTTCAGAAGTTTGAATGAATTCTGAAGCGAGAGTGAACATGCAAGGTAATGACAAAAAGACTGAACTACACTGACCCAACATACTTGATGGTGGTTGGATTGCTAATAATGGACTGCTAAGATGGGAAAATATGAAACAACGAAAGGACAACCCTTTAAAAAGCCATTTTATGGCCCTCAGACACTTCTTCTCTTGCTGTGTAGCTTTAATACACACTACAAAAGTACCCACTGGATGCACAGTAGGACATTCTGCAGCAACCTGGGTGACAGACTTCAGAGATCCTTGCAATGACAACAAAGTTTGTCAAGGAAAGAATGGAATGTCTACATTCTAATTTAACAAACATAAATCCACTATTAAAAAATCATAAGGCATTTACTGTACTGCTAGCATGCTAACCTCTGTCTCAAGCAGTAAAACACTAACACTCAGCTTTTCAGAGGAATCACTCACTCGCTGCATCCTCTCCCCCAGAATAAGCGCATTTCATATTTCAGAGGTATTACAGAAGAGCAATGAGCCCCAACATAACAGATTGTGTTTTCAAAGCCCAAGCTTCTTATTCTTTAAAAAGTTAAAACAGAAGATGAGGTCTAGACTCCTGTCAATGCATATGCAGCCAAGATTAAAGTTAACAGAAAAGACCTTAAATGTTTGTGTGATTTTAAAACTGGGCTCCTAAGCGAAACACATTATTGCATGGGACAATGGAATCACACCACTGAAAATAAAATAGGTTTCACAACCAGGATATGGTCTGAAGGCACACAAGGCCACTGCTTTGCTGAACCTAACCAGACCTGGGTCTGGGTCAGCGCCTGGAAGGGAGACCACCTGGAAAGTACATGTATGCTGCCTTGGGTTTCTTGATGAAAAAAAGGTGGGATATAAATATAAGAAAATAAACAAACCATGGAACCTGAAAAATAATAAAGAACATTGCCTTTTGTTTGCTTAGTCTTTAAAATGGATTAGCATTCTATTTTCAAGCTTTATTTTAACTATTGCTAGAAACCTTACTCTATTTTTAAAAGCAGGTTTGAATTCAGAAGGGCCAGTTCACATAACACATCATCAACAATTCCCTTGATCACAGCAAGTATCTACCATGTAAGGACAACATGTACCGGAAGTCTGTGGAGATGCTTCTGCTTCCAGGTTGGCTGAAAAACGCTCACTCTGAGCTCCAAGCACTCCCACTGGCAATGACTGGTCCCCGGATGCTAGATCCCCCTCCAGCTCCTCACTCATGGGAAATGTGATGTCACTGACTGGCTCCTCCTTGATCTTCACAGGTTTTGTGTCTTCTGCTGCCTTCTCAGGGTTGACAAGCTTTTCATATTCGTCAGAGAGTTGCTTGCTTACCTGTTGGTAACCATTTGGCAGAGATAAAAGGGCATGCTATGTGAAAGAGGTGCATTGGATCCATCTCCTTCATGCCCTGCTCACCCTCACCACGGCAAGTTATGTATGAAGGAAAATGGAGCCTGAGCTCTATTGTAGTAGGGACAGAAGGCATTATCTTTCTTCCAGCCTGGCTCTCCCTCCATCTCCCTTTCTGCCTGGCTTGCTTGGATCTTGCAGAGTAATGTGTCTCTGTGTACAGGATCCCTGTCAGACAGGTTCCACTAAGCCACTGCTCTTGGGGGTGAACATCCCACTAATTCTAAAATATATCTGTTACTTTACCTGGGAATTTACTAATAAGGTAAGATAAACTTACTCAAATAAACTTTTGTTTCAATAGGATATAGACTGCACCTCTGAAGGGCAAAACCTATGAGGAACATATCCTGTGCCCATTCCACTGAAAGGAACAGGAACTGTGGAAAAGCATGGATGTAGGCATAATAAATTCACGTACAAGAACATGAATAGATTAAACGAATGGAGATGTAAGAGCGTCAACTTGCCAATACTCATGTGAAAAAACCTTGGTGAACCTAGAATTTTGTTTCCCAAGGCAGGATGCACCAAGATTACCAAGGAATTGTGAGGAACCCCAAAACTGAATCTTTCCATGTGACCTTCAGGTTGTCACAGTGAGAAAGGAACAGTGTGGAAAGGAGCAATATTGCAGTGGATCCTACATCCCTAGAACAACATAGGAAACAGCCAGTAAGCAGCTAGTATTTTCACTCTCCCATTGTTCATAAATCTATTACTCTATAGCAGAACTCTAGCATCAGGAATATGTGCAAGAAGATGTTCCAGTCTGTAGGAAAGTCTCCATTTGACATAAAGCAGTGGGAAGCCCCACCTGGCTAGTCATTTTCCCCCCAAAGGAGAGCAATTCTCTCAAATGTGCAATGTAATTTATCCCCAAGCTCACTGAGCAATGAACAGTTTTACCTATCCAGACAGAGAATACACACGCAAGATTTCCATGTGCTATGGGGACCATGGGAATTGGCTCTCTTCCCTTGGCTTAAGGACACGGCTTCATTCTCTCCTCACCTGTAGCATATAGCTATGATAATCCTTAATCCGGTGTTGCCAGAACTTCTGCAGTGAGAGCACACTGCCAATGCCCACTTCGTGGAAGACCTGCTCCATGACATCCGGGAAAGGGGTCTGCCCAAGCCGAGCTTCTCGGTCCACAGCAAAACGCAGGAGCTTGGTGAACTTCAAGCAGTACTCATGGGCAATGTCCGTCAGAGTCTCCAAGACACTCTCGTTGGCACACTCAAAGCCTGCATGAGCCAAAATGGTGGCGATGGACTGGTAGAGAAGCTGGCGGCAAGAGATCCAACTCAGCTCTGTCACTGGCTCTCCTTTGCCTCTGAAAGCGGACAAGACAGCACACAATAGCCTTGGTGAAAATGGACTATACTGCTAGTGTCACTAGGGATAAACATTTCAAGCATGCCTAATGTCCCAGCCAGCTTGATATAGCTAGTGTGAGACAAAGGCAACATTTCTACACTGAGGGAAAAAAGGTTTGGTGTAAATTCAAAGTTAGCTTCTTTGAAGTAAAAAATATATAGCAAAAAGAACAAATTTCTCAGAGTTCAAAGAAAAGTGTTTGCAACACATTCATATTAATTACAGGGAAGTTAAAAATAGTCTCCTTTTTAAGGGGATCTGCATGGGTTAGAAGTCTAAAGCTGAATTCTTTGTACTGTTTTAATCCATGGATGGATTTTTTTGGCCTGAGAACTGCATTCACCCTTGGGACTCCCCTCAGGAGTTCTATGCCACAAGTGGTGTGGACACCTCATACTCTCACATGTAACCATCACCATCACCAACCCATACACACACACACACACACACACACAGAGAGAGAGAGAGAGAGAGAATACCAATCACACATGCTCACCAATCATACCCAGGGCACACAGAGAACAAACACACACACATATATAATAGGACACAGCACACACAGAGAGAGAGAGAGATCATACAGGACACTGCTGAATTACACACAGGGCACTGAGGAAGAGATGGGTTAATTCTCACTCCCTATTCAACAAATGATCAAGGTGGTGACCAAGGATTGGGTGATTTGCATCCCCAGCAGGGGCTTCTACTGAACAGAGACATTTTAGCTGTGTCTACTTTATTATTTTATCATAACTATTTTGCTACTGCCACCAAAATCAGTATGGTCTTCGGCAGCCAGATAAATAATGCTTGGAGGGCTATATTAGGCCCTTGGGCCAGGGGTTAGGCACCCTAACTTAATCCAAAGTATTAACAGAGCAAACCCATTTTAAAATTTCAAAACCAAATATTTGTATATCCGTCCATGTTTCTAGACTGGTTTTGAAGTTTATAGTGACGTCTGGATACTTGACACTTACAGGATGGCAAAGGACGCCTTCCTATCTAGCTGAAGTTGGGTGGGGACTATTATCTATTCAAATTAAAAATTTGTACCAGGCAAGCTCATGACCTGAAATGACCTAGGCAATATCCAGGCCCGACCCGAGCATATGACATAGTGGGGTACGTCACAGGGCCCACTACCACTGCTGGTACTTGAGCCAAAGCCAGCCACTTGCCATTGTGCGGGACAGGGATGGAAGTGATTGGAGCTGCGTTCCCTGCTCCTGTACTGGCTAGCCATACCATCTTAATTAGCCCAGTGGAGCCAGTTAGTTTGGGCACACAGCCCGGAACTCCCAATCAGCACTGCTGCTAGACCATCCCTCCAAGACTTCAGACCAATATCTTCTTCAGCCCCACCTGGAGATACCAAGGATGAAACTTGGGACCTTTTAGATGCAAAGCATGTATTCTATCACTGAGCAGGTTTGGGGTAGTTGTGGTCATTACTGGACAGTGGAATTCTACCATCCCATTCCCGTTTGGCTCTGAAACAGAATACAGTGACATATCGTCAAGCCAGATAAATCAGAGTTGGGGCCAATGAAGGTTCAGACATCATAAACTAGGCCATTTGTTGTTTCAATCGCTTAAAATGACAGGCTGCTATCTGTCACATGCCCCCAGCTGAAGTGATGAGAAACATTATTTAGCCTTTCCCGTTCTAAGTAGGATAATCTTGTAGCCCATTTCCTGTTTAACCAGCATGTCAAGGTGAAAGAATCTGATGCGTCTGGAAGCAGCAGAGCTTCACTCAAAATAATGGGCTGAAATGATAGGCCTTTCCAAAACCAAGCAAAATACCGGAAGCAGGTTTAGGAAAGCAAAGATTGCCTTCTCACAATTGCTTCAATTTTATGAAACATTACGTTGCTCAGCTCTATTTTCTAACCACTCAAGTGCAGCAAAGTTTCATCATTTGATAGAAATGCCCCTCCAAATAAAATAAAGGAGGATGCTAGTGAATTAGAAACAAGGTTGAATTAGTTACAGATTCTGGTAGTGATGGGTAACATCCAATGATTCAAAAAGTAAGGATTTTTTTTTCTTTTCTTTCCCTTTTCTGACTTTGGTTCAGCTGTATCAACCTCCCTCCTAATAACCCTGAATACATCTTTGTATTTTTTTTCTTCCTTGGCCTGCCTATGGAAAACAGCAGCAGTTGTCAGCTGGACTGTAGTTTGTTAAGGGTGCTGAGAGCTGTTTAGGAGACCCCTTTTCCCCTCACAGAGCTACAGTTTCCAGAGTAGTTTAACAATCCCTCTTCTCAGGAAAATCTGGGAATTGTAGCTCTGTGAGGGGAAAGGGGGTCTCCTAAACAGCTCTCAGCACCCTTAACAAACTACAGTTCCCAAGATTCTTTGAGAGGAAGCCACGACTATTTAAAGTCATATAAAGCTCCTTTAAAAGTGAAGTGCATATGGGGCCTAAAACGGGGGGGGGGGGGAAAGCTCCTCCAGCCAGTTCCCGCCTGAGTCCTATCATCCAGCCCCCTCTTCCCTCACATGCAGTGTAGCACATCTGGAGTCCTGTTTGTTTATTTATTATTATTATTATTTAAATTTATTACTCAACCTTCACTCAAGGTTCCAGTGTGGGTTACAACAGTTTTAACATACGTTATCAAAAACAGTTAAAAACATCCTAAAATCACATCACACACAAAAAAATCATTTATATTCTGCTTTTCCCCCCTAAGGAGATCAGAGAAATGTACAATAAAGAAAGCAAACACAAAGAAGTAATCGAAAACAATAAAACTCACAAGAGACTAAACAATGTAGGGTTCAAAATGTCTTGATTCACGTCAGGCCAATTGGTCCATCCAGCTCAGTAACTGCTACACTGACTGTCAGCTCTCTCCAGGGTTTCAGATGGGTCTCTCTCAACCCTACCTGGAGATGCTAGGGACTGAATCAGGGACCTACTGCAAAGCAGATGCGCTACCATCTTCCTTCTGGGGGCCACCACAGAAAAGGCCCTCTTACACATAGTCACCTTATTAATAGTGGAAGGGATAGCAAGAAGGCCCTCTATGGAAGATCTCAATTCTCAGGCAGGATTATATAATGGAAGGCAGTCCTTCAGATAACCTGATCCTAAACTATTTAGGCATTACACCTCAAAACTACAGTGAACCATGTACTGGTAACCTCAAGATTGGATTACTACAATGTCCTCTACTTGGGGCTGCCTTTGAGGTTGGTTCAGAAGCTGCTGCTAATGCAGAATGCCATGGCTAGGCTGTTATTTGGGACTGCTTCCCATGAACATATCACATCAGTCTGGAGATAGTTCCCCTGACTGACTATACACTAATGAACCAAGTTCAAGGTGGTTGCACTGACATATAAAGCCCTCTGCAGTTTGGGACATGAATACCTAACAGAGCCCATGCACTAAGATCTATAGAGATGGCCCTTTTAATATCCCCACAGTTCACTGAACTTCATTACATGGCAATACAAGAGAGGGCCTTCTTGGTACCACACCCCATTTACAGAACTCCCTGCTTCTCAAATAAGGCTGGCACAAACTCTTTTGAATTTCCTGTGCTAGCTGAAGACTTGCTTATTTTCCCATGCTTTAAAGTTTAATATAAAGAGTACTCCATTGCATTAGTTGTCATTACTTCTTCCTGCCTGTAATGTACCCCACTCTTGGACTGCTTCAGCAATGAAGAACAGGTAAGAATATTAATTACATACATAACCCCCACCCAGCACTTTGAATTGTGTTTGGAAACAAATAGGCAGCCAGTGCAGTTGGTACAAATGGAGAATAACATGAGCTGTACATTCTGCCCCTATGCGAGGCCCGACTGCAGCATTCTGAACCAAGTGAAGTTTCAGAACAGTCTTCAAAGGCAGGCCCACATGGAGCACACTGAAGTAATCAATATGGGATTACTGTATGGGTCTGCCTTACTTGCTTACCAAACGAGACAGCGGGATGGATGGCAAAAACCAGAGAGGGAACAGACTGCAGCAGCTGAGGCTGCCTTGTCTCCAGATTCAACAGGAGATTCAAAGGTCCACTTAAGTGTCTGACGGGTGCCCTGATTAAGAGCCACAGAGGCCACAACAAAGATAATGTTGGTAATATGCAGTATATTCTCTACACCTAACAGTGACTGGCCTGGAGCTGTGAAAAATGTACTTCCTGAGACTGACTGGCAATCTTTTCCAATGCAGGCTGCTTCTCTGTTGGCTTGAAAGAACACAAAGGTATCTGAAGCACCTGAGATAGCTAGACAATTTTGTTTTCTGTCACGGAAGAAAAATTTTCTTATACCTGCATTTGATCTGATAACCGAGGCCTAGAACCCCAGATGGTTCTTGTTGCATTGGAAAAGAAACCCCAGAAGGCGCCAAGGCTGCTTCTTCAGTCTGTGAGTTAAAATCCCCACTTGTGTCTCCTGATTGTAAAGGGCCAGCTAAAGATCACCCCCACAGTGAGTGGCTCAGGGGTCACGTGCCCTGCCACCTATGCAGCCGTGGGCAAGCTGCAGAGTCCCAAGGAGCCCAATTGCCCCCCAGCTGGCTGTTGCAGACAAGGAAGGGGCTGGCTTGTGCAGCTGTGGCAAACTGAGCAGGCCCTAGCCAGCTGGGGAGGACTAGCCTCAGAGGGAGGCAATGGTAAACCCCCTCTGAATACCGCTTACCATGAAATCCCTATTCAAAGGGTCGCCTTAAGTCGGGATCGACTTGAAGGCAGTCCCTCTAGTTCTGCCCTCCATTGCCAAAACAGCCACAGGCCACATTCACACCATACATTTATTCTACTTTAAACAATCATGTCTTCCCCCAAAGAATCCTGGGAAGTGTAGTTTGTGAAAGGTGCTGAGATTTGTTAGGAAACCCCTATTCCCCTCGCAGTTCCCAGTGTGGTTTAACAGTCAGTCCCTCTTCCCCGAGAACTCTGAGAATTGGAACTCTATGAGGAGAATAGGGGTCTCTAAACAACACTCAGCACCCTTAACATACTATGGTTCACAGTAAGCCATGACTGTTTAAAGTGGAATAATAGTAGAATAAATGTATGGTGTTAATGTTGCCACGTTGAGGGTGAGTGAGCAAGAGCTTGATTTTGGAGTGGAGTATGGCTGCCACATTGCCCTGGAACCCAGATGTCTCACATGAGGCTGGGGAGCCACAGAATGTATGTACAGATTGCCACACTGGCTTTAAATTGTGGGAATTCAGGGTATAGTGGCAGAGAGCTATCATATGCAAAATGGGAGAGAAGGACACAGGATGAAACTAAGCCCCTCCATATCTGAGGCTCTGGAGCTCTAGGTAGGAATGGAACTCTAAGCTGGGGCTTGGCCCCACCCAACCTTTGATTCCCATGACAGAAAACAGTTAAGGCTAGCTATTTCTCGGTAAGCATCACAACTAATGTTACTTGTTTAAGTCAGGATGGGGATCCTGTGGCCTTCTAGATGTTGTCAGACTAGAACTCTTAATATCCTTGACTCTTGGCATGTGTGCTAGGGCAGATGGGCTCCAACAACATCTGAAGGGTCACAGGTTTGCCATTTCTGATTTAAAATGTAGAAACAATATTGAGGACCTATCCCTCTAACCAGAGAGCTTACCCAACAGTGAAGCATTATAAGGAATGAATTGTTTAAAAATGAAAAGTAACTGAAATATTAAGCAGAGTAGCAGGACAGAGTAGCAGCTCCAGGATTAGGACAGAAATTTCACATTTGTGTGGCTTAAGCCAAACGTCACATGGCCAATCACTAACGCCAAAAGACCTCAGCACATACCTGTAAAAGTCACTTTCTGGATCACTGTGCCGCAACTGAAACGGCATCTTGGGAACTTTTCTATCCAACGGAAGCAAGTCATCGGGGAGAGGTGGGGAGCCAGGACAGGTCGGCAAAGGCTCGCTTTCTTCTGCCTTGATGCCCTCTGCTTGCTGCTGGTTCTGGCTCTGAGCCAAGGCAATAAGGTTACGCAGCCGTCTGTTGTGCTGGATAAGTTGGATGGTGTGAATGGTGAGGCTACACGGCTCTGAGGGGATATCCAACATGGTTGTGGGCCTGGGCTTGTTAGCAGAAGGCTGATGCAACGGGGGGTCCTGGACCTCCACAGTACGAAACTCCCGCTGAAGCAAGTCAAAGGAGCTGCGGTTGGCCTGACTAGATGAGACTGGGATCTCACCCCAGTAGCGCAGCATGTTGTTTGTCTGTCAGCACTACAACTGTTCAGATTACTTAAGACACTCTCCCAGAAAGAGTAATGACTCTGTGGGTGATTTGCAGGAGGAGATGGACTTTTTGATCTGTTATGGAAGATAGGTAGAAAAATTCAAAGGTGTGTCATCAAACATTCTCATTCACAACTTGAACGCCTAACTGAGAAATTATGCAATCTTCATAAGACAACTGAGCAACATCTTCTTTAAGCAATTACATTGTCACTGCCCCTAGAAAAACAGAAATAGCTGAGAAAGTAAAATGAGTACCCGGCATATGCTGGGGGGTAAAGAAAAGGCCGGGGATGGAACTGGCAATCCCACCCCATATATACGGTCTGCCTTGTAAACGTCACAAGACGTCACCCTAAGAGTCGGAAACAACTTGCACTATAAAGTGCGGGGACACTTTTACCTTTTTATAGCCAACAGATATTTCCATCAAACTTTAAAAAGCAGGGAAATTGGGCAGCTATAGTGAATGCACCAGGGGAGCAGGAGACCTGACCTCCTCTCTGAGATATTGTACTGCCTTACAAATTTGTCAAAATGCAAACACCATTTGGGTTGGTCTTTCACAGTCCAATTCACTTTCTGTGTAGCTCAGTTCAGGACTATAAGTCGTGTAAGGTTTTGTTTTGAAATGAGCTTATGGGAAGCATCAGAATGGCATGGGGGTTATTTTCAATTTAACATTGCGGAATGTGAAAAATCCACGCTGGCTATAGTATACAGCCACTCTCGTGGCTGTATAATACAGGGTCTATGTATTTATATTAGTGCTGGAGGCAGATCTGAATAACCACTGCCTTTTATATTTTTAAGGGAAAGTAGCCATG
Source organism: Rhineura floridana (assembly GCF_030035675.1). NCBI lineage: Eukaryota > Metazoa > Chordata > Lepidosauria > Squamata > Rhineuridae > Rhineura > Rhineura floridana. The sequence goes on from NC_084483.1 coordinate 158,538,680, forward strand.
GTTTCTTTGTGCAAGTAGTCCGTGTGGTGGCCTCCAACTGTTGTTAGGCTACAATTCCTGTAATACGAGAACATTGGCTATGCTGGCTGCGGCAGATGGGAGTTGGAGTCCAACAATGTTTGGATGGCATCATGTTGGTTATCCCCTTTGGTGCAAAACAAATACCAGGTTCAGAAGGCATAGTTAGTAGTGTAATCCTACACGTCTCTACTAAGAAGACAGACCAGCTGAGTTCAATTTATTCATTTGCTTGCTATATTTGAAAGCTTTTCAGGCTGTCCTATAGGATTTCACAGCCAATGAGCAATGATTAAAGCAGTATACAGGAGGGCCCCACTTTTCAGTGGCCTGCTTTTCGGTGTTCCGCTAATATGGCGGCTTTCAAATAGAGAAAGGCCCCATTCATACGGCACTTGTTCCACTTTTACAGTGTTTTTCGGGCGTCAGGCACCATTTTATTGACGGAGTTCTGCTTTTCAGCAGGTTTCGCTTTTAGGCGGAGGTCTGGAACGTAACCCACCTACTGTAGAGAGGGGCCCTACTGTACAGCCCAGCATATAATAATCAAGCAGTCCAGCAAAATAAAACTCATATTCTAAAACAGCAGTGACCAAAAAATCATCTTAACTAAAGGCCAGTTACAGCACATGGTCTTCAAGGCTATTTTGAAGGCTGGTATTGATGGGCCAATTACACATTCCCAGGGAGAGAGCTTCATGAGTTAGGGGCCACCACAGAAAGGCCCTGTCTCTTGTCCCCACCATGAGTTCAGAATTTACTCCCAGGAATGTGTGTATAGGATTGCAGCCTCAGTCTGCATACCACTTCCACCATTCCGTTTTTAGATTGTAACCAATTGCAGATTTGGCATTTTCATCATGTCCAGCAACATCTCTTCTTCTCCATCTGTGTTTGTTTTGCTTAACATCCTGCCTGAAGATCTTCGGTAAACTAGAAAGCTTGCTCACCACTTTGTGGCTTTTTAGCTGGGTCATGCAACTCTTGGGTTTGAATCCCAAACAGAGACACATACCAACCACTATAACTTTATGCTTTCCAGAGGGATAGCTGTGTTAGTCTCTCGCAGCAAAATCAAGAAGTCTTCTGGCACCTTCAAGACCAACAGATTTATTATGACATAAGCTTTTGTGGACTATTATCTTGAGTTTTATATATGTGCTTGTTTAGCTTTTGTTGTTGGGCGGGGGGATTGTAAACAGAGAAGTCAGAGGAAAATGACACTTCTAATTTTTAATTTTGCATCATTTTTTACCATCTTTATTATGTTGACCTCACTGCAACCTTGTGAAGTAGGTCACCTTTGTTCCATTTTTTATAGTTGGGATCTTTACCCTATGAGATAGTGTCCTAAGTAACATAATGAGTTGATATCAAAGGTTGGAACGAACACAGATTCCCACATAAAAACACAATATCCTATCCTATGAGAACCAACCCATGACAGAGGAAACTATGCTTCTGGTTCACATTTAAAAAGGGGGACCCTAATGGAGTGCCAGCTTTTAACATCAAGCAACTTATAGAGGCAAGAAGCTAAGCCCTCCACCTTACCTCTCCACAAAGGAGAGGTAAGGATTCAGCTTCCCTTACCCACACCTCTATTTTGATAGTAAAAATATACTGCTGTCTGGTGTCTGACACAGGAACCAATGTGCTGACACATGACATTTGATTTGGCACTAAGGTGTAACAGCTGTCAAATTATTGCAAAGAAAACTGAGGTTCTGGCTTCATTCCATGGTGAGACAATGCAGTTTTTCCCTTCACTGAATTCCATATTGGGGACGCACCTGCTAAATGTTTGCACCTTGTGCAACTGTTAAAGGCAACAGGACTTCTGGGAGAGGTGGGGAATAGCAAGCCTATTATAGTCTAAAAACTGGGGAAGGGGATTTTTCTCCATTGTCAAAAATGCTCTGCTGAGTTTCCCCAACTGAGGTGCTTTCAGGATGGAGAGGAGGAGAAAAGAAAGAGGATTACAAGTCTAGCCGCTTCCAAACCTATTGTGCAAATTAAATGCTGCAAATCCTCAACTGCTTCCCAACAGAGTGCAAAGTGAATTAAGGGCACAACATGCATGGCTCACAGAGTAAAACAAATGATATGACAATACTCATACCCTATGTAATTTATTCCATTCAAAACATCACCCAGATAAATTCCCACAAACAGTTTGTGTTACCAAGGATAAGGCAGGAAGGCAGAGGAAGACTGTGACTATGTGTAAATCATTCCTTGGCGGCGACTGGCCATTCCCTTCTCCATTTGCCTTTAAAGTTTTGTGCCATATCCTGTGGTTTCTTGATCAAACACACTGCAAAACATCTTACAGTTCAATCCTGTGCACACTTCCCTGGGAGTAAGCCCCACTGAAACACAGTGAGACTTACATTCAAATAACAAAGCATAGGACTGCACTGTTCAGCTATTATACAGTAGTTGGTACCAAACTGCTCATGCAACACTGAAGCCTTCTGAGAATGAGGATTCTATTTAAATTTGCAAGTGCACTTTATGTATAACTGAAGGATTCTATTTGGTCAAAGCAAACTTTTAAAGTTACTGCACCACATTAACAACCTGTTGACTATTTAATTGAAGTGAACATTCATAAGAGTCTAGAGCAGCCTTTCCCAACTAGTGGGCCACCAGATGTTGCTGAACCACAACTCCCATCAGCCTCAGCCAGCATTGCCAATGGTCAGGAAAGATGGGAATTGTGGTCCAACAACATCTGATGGCCCACTAGTTGGGAAAGGCTGGTCTAGAATGATGCTGGCCCATGCAGCCACTGGCAAAGTTATGTTCCTATTTGCATGTTAAATTGCTATGATGACACCACCAACTCAATCTCATCTTATATAACATTATATTGTACTGGAGTTGGTGGCTACATGCCACCTCACCCTGCTCTTGCTCATCATTATGATCTAGTACAGCTAATCTTTAGGACAGCACTGGAAAATAGGAAATAAAAGGTTTAGATCTGGGGTTCCTGTGGGCACCATGGTGCCCTCAGATACCTCCCCCCCATGGCACCTATCAAGGCCCCCTCCTCCTCCAACTTTTTCTTTTTAATTTAGTTTTCTGGAACGTTTTTGTTTGATTGATTGCTCCAACTTTTTCTTTTTAATTTAGTTTTCTGGAACGTTTTTGTTTGATTGATTGATGGATTGCTGGGTGGGGTGAGTTGTCTGCAGGGTTTGTTTGTTGTCTGTGTGTGTGTTTGGGGTGTGCTTGTTGTTGTTTTAGGGTTGTATTTCTGAGCATTGCAAGGTTTTCTGTGAAATTGCTATTTTTGTGGTACTCGTGCCTGTTTCTTCTAAATGTGTCCAAGAAGGTTGGGGACCCCTGGTTTGGATGATCTGCTAAAGGAGTCCAGATTGAGGAGAAAGAGGGTGGAGGACACAGATTCTGTTCAAGGTCATATTTCAGTTCAGAAATTTTATTCAGCAACAGCAGGGTTCAAAGACAGAAGTGCTAAATACAAATAATCTTAGGAATTGCTTCACATATTATGAGAACCAGTAGATACCAAAATGATCAAGGGGATAGAGAGACTCTCTTATGAGGAAAGGTTGCAGCATTGGGGCAAATAAGAGGAGACATGATAGAGGTGTATAAAATTATGCATGGCATGGAGAAAGTGGACATCCAGTGGAGCTGAATATTGGAAGATGCTGAAGGACTCGGCTTCACTCAGGCCCTAACAGGGGTACTTTTTCACACTGCACATTGTTAAACTATGGAATTCGCTCCCAAAACAGGCGATGGCCACCACCTTAAACTGCTTTAAAAGAGAATTAGATCGGACATATAAACAATGTTGATAAGGAAGATGGAAACTGTAGCTCTGCATTTCCCAGGATTCTTTGGGGAAAGCAATGACTGATAACGTGGTATAAATGTGCTTTAAATGGATGGTGGGATGTGCCCTTGCTTTCCACTAAGCACCTACAGAATCGGGCTGCAAGAACACTGAAGAGTTCAACAACACGTGCAAAGTGAAAGCAACCTGCCCCGTGGTGGGAGTCATTCCAAGTTGAAATTGAGCTTTCCCGCCCCACAGCACTCGAGATCCGGCTTCTAATAACCACACACTCACCTGCGGTCCTTCAAAGCCTGCCAGAAAGGGCTTCCGCCCAAGCTCATTCGCGCGGTCTGTCCCCCTCTAAATCTTTGATCATGAGGCACACTCAGAGTCCTTCGTAATCGTAAAGTAAGAGCCCTGTTGGATCAAGCCAGTCGGCCGTTTAGTCCGGCATTCTGCTCTCATAGTGGCCGCCCAGGTGCCTATGGGAAGCCTACAAGCAGAACCCGAGCGCAACAGCTCTCTTCCCCCTTGTGATTCCCACCAACTAGCACCCACAGGCATACTGTCTACCTTTCCCTTTTCCTCACTGGAAAAAGAAAATACCACTGGTTCCCAGTCCTTAAGATATCATAGCACGCGCACACACAAACACATACCCGGACCCACTTACCCCGGTTAGGGCCTGAGCGAAGCCGAGTCCTTCAACACGTTGGCTCCCTTCCCGGAACCAAAGTATCAGGGAAGCGGTTTCCACGGGAGGATGTTGAGACACGGAAGTGGTAAGATGGCGGATCCTACGAAGGAGAACGAGGTGATGGAGGATTTCAAGAAGCCGACTCTACCACCTCCGCCTCCAACTGTAGGGGAAGAAGTCAAGGGGGCGGCTCCAAAGCTCCCACGAGGCCCCGCTCCGGGCCCTTGCCAGCTTGACCTTCCACGGTACCAGGAGCCGCCGTGGGGAGGATGCCCCTCAGAGGAGGGCTCCTCTGGGTACAGCCTAGAGATGGTGAAAGGCGGTTCGGTGCTGGACAGCGTCAGTTTGGGCGGCCGGAGCTGGCTGGTGGTGGGGCGCGCGCCGGGATGCGACCTCTCCCTGGCCCACCCGTGTGTGTCGCGGCATCACGCTGTACTCCAGCATCGCCCGCTTCCTCCGTCCGCAGGGGATGATGAGCAAGCTCAGATGGTGGAGAAAGAGGAGGGCCCGGAGCCCGGCCTTTATGTCTACGACCTGGACAGCGCGCACGGTACCTTCCTCAACAAAGTGCGGATCCCGCCGCGAACTTATTGCCGCGTTCGAGTCGGCCACGTCCTGCGCTTTGGGGGCAGCAGCCGCCTCTTCGTTCTGCAGGTGGGAGACTAACGCTGGCTATGGTGGAGGGGGAGGGCAGTTATTTGCAGCTCAACATCCGTTTGGATATTGATGGATTGCAAAGTCCTGTATTTATTTATTTATTTATTAAATTTATATACCGCCCGACTAGCAATAGCTCTCTGGGCGGTGAACATAGAAATACAATTAACATAGGAAATACAATATATGACACAATATAATACAAAATAATACAGTCTAAAATCAATACAATAACATTTTTAAAATTAAATCAATTTAATACTAGAAATACTACCAGCTGCACAGGTAGGCTGGCCACGATTAAGTTTTGGAGTGAAACACTGATTCAGCACGGGTGACTGACTTGTTAATACTTAGTCCTGCCTTCCCCAAACCGATGCCCTCTAGATGATGATGGACTCCAACTGCTGTCAGACCCAGCCAGCACTGTCAATGGTCAGGGATGATAAGAGTCGTACAGGATTTAGCTGTGGTTCCTGTATTGCCGCAGGGGTGGGGGTCGTTCACAGTGTAATTCTGTGCATGCCTACCTTATTTAGGATCAAGCCATTAAACTCACTTTTTGCTGGCATACAATTTTGAAGATTGTAACTTAATCTGCAGGGCCCAGAGGAGGATCAAGAACCAGAATCGGAGCTGACTGTAACTCAGTTGAAAGAACTGCGTAAGCAGCAGCAGGCCAAGTTAGAGAAAACCATGCTGGGTGATGATTCTGATGAAGATCAGAAGGAAAAAGATGAACATAGAAATGAAAACAGTCGGAGTAATGATTTAACTTGTTCCTGGGGCCTTGGTAAGATATAATGCTTTCTGCTAAACTCTTAACAGAAACTATCAACACTTCAGCCTCCACCACTGAGACTGTATAGTGTTAGTTTGTAGAGCTTGTTCTGTGTTTCTGCCTTGTATTTCACTGCAATAGAATTGCATGTGAATTCCATGTGTACTCAGGGCTGGGATTATTTCATACTAAAAAGGCTATCCAATGATGTGTTCATATGGCTTTCTTCCATCTATAAATATCTGTGCGAGGTTTGTCTCAGACATCTAGATCATATTCTATTTAATGTTTGTCATGCTCCCAACATTGTGAATCAGTGCTGTTGAACAAATTTATACCATGAATTTTTACAGCTGTGTGAGATCTTTCCCAGGTAGTGTTTAAACCTGGTACCTCTTGCTTTCAATGCATGTGCTCTCTCATGGAGCTGTGACGGCAGAGAGGCTACAACCCCTTATATACCGAGTCAGTCACTGTGCTCTGTAGGTGATGGCCCCCTGCAGATACCATCTCATCAGGAGGTCAGTTCCACACAACATAGGAAACAGGCCTTCCTATTAATGTATCGTTTACCCTTTGGAATTCCCCCCCTTAAATTTTAGACTGGTTCCATCCCTGTTGTGTCTTCCATTCCTACTGAAGACTTCCTCTTTCAACAGGCATTCAAGTAGAGTCAGTATGTATCGGTGTTGGAATTGTTTTTAAGATGTTTTATTGCTTGTTTGCTGACCTGGGCTCATTTGGGATGAAGGATGGGAAATATTAACAATAATAATAAATACACAGGCTGCTTTATCAATTCCAAGGTGTTTTCATTTTACCTTGGCTGTTAATTAAACTTCAGGATAGTGCTGACTTACAGCATAGCATGAAAACTGTCATTGCTATCATTTTTCTCAGTATTGTTTAAAATAAGAATCTCTAAAAAAAATTACCTATTAACAAATTAATTTGTTGTTGTTGTTATGCGCCTTCAAGTCGATTACGACTTACGGTGACCCTATAAATCAGTGACCTCCAAGAGCATCTGTCATGAACCACCCTGTTCAGATCTTGTAAGTTCAGGTCTGTGGCTTCCTTTATGGAATCATTCCATCTCTTCTTTGGCCTTCCTCTTTTTCTACTCCCTTCTGTTTTTCCCAGCATTATTGTCTTTTCTAGTGAATCATGTCTTCTCATTATGTGTCCAAAGTATGATAACCTCAGTTTCATCATTTTAGCTTCTAGTGACAGTTCTGGTTTAATTTGTTTTAACTCCCAATTATTTGTCTTTTTCACAGTCCATGGTATCCGCAAAGCTCTCCTCCAACACCACATTTCAAATTAGTTGATTTTTCTCTTACCTGCTTTTTTTCCACTGTCCAGCTTTCACATCTATACATAGAGCTCGGGAATACCATGGTCTGAATGATCCTGACTTTAGTGTTCAGTGATACATCTTTGCATTTGAGGACCTTTTCTAGTTCTCGTTGCTGCCCTCTCCAGTCCTAGCCTCCTTCTAATTTCTTGACTATTGTCTCCATTTTGGTTAATGACTGTGCAAAGGTATTGATAATACTTGAGAAGTTCAATGTCCTCATTGTCAACTGTAAAGTTACATAAATCTTCTGTTGTCATTACTTTAGTCTTCTTGACATTCAGCTGTAGTCCTGCTTTTGTGCTTTCCTCTTTAACTTTCATCAACATTCGTTTCAAATCATTACTGGTTTCTGCTAGTAGTATGGTATCATCTGCAGATCTTAAATTATTGATGTTTCTCCCACCAATTTTCACACCTCCTTCATCTTGGTCCAATCCCGCTTTCCGTATAATATGTTCTGCGTACAGGTTAGACTAATAGGGTGATAAAATACACCACTGTCTCACACCCTTTCCGATGGGGAACCAATCAATTTCTCCATATTCTGTCCTTACAGTAGTCTCTTGTCCAGAGTATAGGCTGCGCATCAGGACAATCAGATGCTGTGGGACCCCCATTTCTTTTAAAGCATTCCATAGTTTTTCATGATCTACACAGTCAAAGGCTTTGCTGTTATCTATAAAGCACAGGGTGATTTTCTTCTGAAATTCCTTGGTCCGTTCCATTATCAAATGTATGTTTGCGATATGATCTCTGGTGCCTCTTCCCTTTCTAAATCCAGCTTGGAAGTCTGGTATTTCTCGCTCCGTATGGTAAGAGCCTTTGTTGTAGAATCTTTAGCATTACTTTACTTGCATGGGATATAAAGGCAATAGAATCAGAAAATAGTAGAGTTGGAAGGTCCAACCTCCTGCTCAATGCAGGAATCCAAATCAAAGCATTCCCGACAGATGGCTGTCCAGCTGCCTCTTGAATGCCTCCAGTGTCAGAGAGCCCACTACCTCTCTAGGTAATTGATTCCATTGTCGTATGGCTCTAACAGTTAGGTCGTTTTTCCTGATGTTCAGTTGAAATCTGGCTTCCTGCAACTTGAGCCCATTATTCCATGTCCTGCACTCTGGGACGATCAAGAAGAGATCCCGGCCCTCCTCTGTGCAACCTGTCATGTACTTATTTTATTTATTTATTATTTAATTTGTATCCCGCCCTTCCTCCCAGCAAGAGCCCAGGGCAGCAAACAAAGCACTAAAAACACTTTAAAACATCATTAGAACAGATCTTAAAATACATTAAAACAGTGTTAAAAACATTTTAAAAAACAACTTTAAAAAAGGGTTAAAAACATTATTAAAAAACATATTAAGCAATTCTGACACAGACACAGACTGGGATAGGTCTCAACCTAAAAGGCCTGTTGAAAGAGGAAAGTTGAAGAGTGCTATCATATCTCCCATCAGTCTTCTCCAGGCTAAACATGTCCAGTTCTTTCAGTCTCTCCTCATAGGGTTTGGTTTTCAGTCCCCTGATCATCCTTGTTGCCCTCCTCTGAACCTGTTCCGGTTTGTCTGCATCCATCTTGAAGTGCGGAGACCAGAAGTGGATGCAGTACTCATGATGAGGCCTAACCAGTGCTGAATAGAGGGGAACTAATACTTCATGCGATTTGGAAACTATACTTCTGTTAATGCAGCCTAATATAGCATTTGCCTTTTTTGCAGCCATCCTTCTCACATGTATTGCTGAGCCAAATATCCCCATCTTATAACTGTGCATTTGGTTTCTTTTTCCTAAGTGTAGAACTTTGCATTTATCTCTGTTGAATTGCTTTCTGTTGTTTTCAGCCCAATGCTCCAGCCTATCAAGGTCCCTTTCAATTTTGTTTCTGTCTTCCATGGTATTAGCTATGCCCCCCAATTTTGTATCATCTGCAAATTGGTAAGCATGCTCTGTACCTCCTCATCCAAGTCGCTAATAAAAATGTTGAAGAGTACTGGGCCCAGGACCGAGCCCTGTAGTACCCCACTTGTTACTTCTGCCCAGTTTGAGAACGAACCATTGATAAGCACTCTTTGAGTACGATTCTGGAGCCAGCTGTGGATCCACCTGATAGTTGTTCCATCCAGCCCACATTTAGCTAGCTTGCTAATCAGAATATCATGGGACACTTTGTCAAAAGCTTTGCTGAAGCCAAGGTATATTACCACAGTCTACAAGGGAGGTTACCCAGTCAAAAAACGAGATAAGATTAGTTTGGCAGGATATGTTCTTCATAAATCCATGTTGGCTCCTAGTAATCACTGCATTGTTTTCAAGCTGCTTACAGATTGACTGCTTTATAATCTGCTCCAGAGTTTTTCCAGGGATTGATGTTAGGCTGACTGGTCTGTAGTTCCCCGGTTCCTCCTTTTTCCCTTTTTTGAAGATAGGGACAACATTAGCTCTCCTCCAGTCATCCGGCACTTCACCAGTCCTCCATGATTTTGCAAAGATAATAGACAGCGGTTCTGAGAGTTCTTTAGCCAGTTCCTTCAATACTCTAGGATGCAGTTTGTCGGGCCCTGCTGATTTGAACTCATTCAAAGTGATAAGGTATTCCTTGACCACTTATCTATCAATCTCAGGCTCCAATCCTGCCCCTTCTACTTCATGTTTCCCGGGGGGGGGGGGTCACAGATCCTTTTTTGGCAGAAGGCTCAGCCAAAGTAGGAATTGAGCACTTCTGCGTTTTCTTTGTCATCTGTTTTCAGTTTGCCATCCTCATTGAGTAGCTGTGCCACCATTTCTTTTCTCTGTCTTTTACTATGGACATACCTGAAGAAAGCTTTTTTGTTGCTTTTAGCATCCGTCGCGAACCTCAGCTCATTCTCAGCTTTAGCCTTCCTGACACTGTCCTGGCAATTCCGTGATACCTGCCTGTACTCTTCTTTTGTGGCCTGGCCTTCTTTCCACTTACTGTATGTGTCCTTTTTTGTTTTCAAGTCCTCTCTAAGCTTTTTGTGTAGCCACATTGGCTTCTTCTGTTGTTTCCCCCCTTTTTTCCTTGTTGGAATTGCTTGCCATTGCACTTTTAGAATTTGGTTTTTTAGCAACTTCCACCCATCTTGGATTCCTTTTCTCATTAGGGTGGCTTGCCATGGAACCATGCTTACAATTGTTCTGTGTTAAAATCGGCTTTCCTGAAGTCCAGGGTACGCGTATGGCTGCTCTCAGCTTTTGCTTCTGTTAAAATTAAGAATTCAAGTTTGGTATGGTCACTTTCCCCCAGAGTTCCCGTAACTGCCACTTCATCCACCAAATCATCTCTATTGGTTAGAATCAAGTCCAAGATACCTGATCCTCTGGTTGCTTTCTCCGCTTTCTGTAGGAGAAAGTTATCTCCAACGCAAGTCAGAAATTTCTTGGAGGGGCCGTGTTTGGCAGAATTTGTCTCCCAACAGATATCGGGATAATTGAAATCCCCTATTACTACTACATCATGCCTCCTCGAAACATTGGCAATTTGCTTTTAAAAAGTTACATTCTTGTCTTCTCCTTGATAGGGTGGCCAGTAATAGACTCCAAGCACCACATTCTTTTTATTACTTGCCCCATTAATTTTAATCCAGATACTCTCGGTGGAACTATCAAGCTCATCTTCCTGTAATTCTGTGCAGGAATATATATTTTTAGTTCAATAATTACTGCATTCCCTGGGATCCCTTTTCTTTGGAATCGGGATATATATTGAATGCTTCCAGTCTGTGGGCCATTGTTTAGTTTTCCATATTATGCCGCCTGACAAGATCAGCCTCACAAGACCTTCTCTCGGTCCCACCGGTTAAAATAGCTAGGCTGGTGCGGACCAGAGAGAGGGCTTTCTCGATTGTGGCCCCCACCCTCTGGAACTCCCTTCCTCTTGATCTTCGACATACTCCCTCCCTGACAGGTTTTCGCCGAGCCTTAAAAACCTGGCTATTCAGGCAGGCCTATGGGATTGGGGAGGGTTAGTTTTATGTTGTTTTAATTGGAAACTGATTTTAAATTGACTATGACTGTGTTTTATTTTGTATATTGTATATGATGTATTGTTTTTTATTGTAAGTCGTCTAGAGTGTCCATTAACCTGGACAGATAGGCGACCAATAAATAAAATTATTACTATTATTATTATTATATTTCTTGACAGATTTTTGTCAAAATTTGGACAGATTCAGTCTCAGTGGCTTGTAGCAACTCTATTGGTATGCCATCTGTTCCTGGTGATTTCTTTCTTCCAAGTAGTTTAATAGCAGCTTTTACCTCACATTCTAGAATTTTTGGTTCTTCATCATATGGTTCCTCTGTAAATGAATCTGTCATCCTTGCATCTATTTTATATAGTTCTTCAGTGTATTGCTTCCATCTTCCTTTTATTTTATCTCGGGCAGTCAGTGTGTTCCCTGTTGATTATTCAACATCCCTACTTGTGGTTTAAATTTCCCTTTAATTTCTCTAATTTTTTGGAATAGGGCTCTTGTTCTTCCCTTTTGGTTGTCCTCTTCTATTTCTATGCAATAACTATTGTAATAGTTATCTTTGTCCCTATGTACTAGTCTCTGTATTGTTGCATTTACAGTTCTGACCATGTTTCTATCTTCTTTTGCTTTTGCTTTCCTTCTCTCTTTAACCATGTTAAGAGTTTCTTCAGTCATCCATTGAGGTCTTTCTCTCTTTTTAACTAGAGGTATTGTCTTTTTGCATTCTTCCCTGATAATGTCTCTGACTTCACTCCGTAGTTCTTCTGGTTCTCTGTCAACTAAGTTTAAAGCCTCAAATCTGTTCCTTATTTGATCTTTACATTATTCTGGGATGTTATTTAAATTGTATTTTGGCATTATGATTGCTTTGTTCTTCTTCTTTAGCTTTACTCTGATTTTCGATACGACCATTTCATGACCTGTACTGCAGTCTGCTCCTTGGTCTTGTTTTCACAGAAAGTATGGAACTTCTCCATCTTCTGCTACCAATATAATCTATTTGATTCCTATATTGACCATTTGGTGATGTCCGCCTGTACAGTCATCTTTTTGGTTGCTCAAAAAAATATGTTTGCAAGAAACAAATTATTGGCTTCACAGAATTCAATAAGTCTTTCTCCTGCTTCTTTTCTGTCTCCTAAGCCCCATTTCCCCACAATTCCTAGTTCTTCTCTGTTCCCTACTTTTGCATTCCAATCCCCCATGATTATCAGCACATCTTGTTTTGGTGTGTGATCAATTTCTTCCTGTACTTCTGCATAAAATCTCTCCAATTCCTCTTCCTCTGTGTTTGCTGTTGGAGCATAGACTTGGATGATGGTTATGTTAATAGGTTTCCCGTTTAATCTCATTGATATCACTCACTCAAACCTTGCATTGTAGCTCCTAATTGCTTTTGCTCCATCACTTCTCACTATTAAAGCAACCCCATTTCTTCTTAATTTCTCATTTCCTGCATAAAGTATTTTGTAGTTGCCTGATTGAAAACATCCCATTTCCCTCCATTTTAATTCATACGCCAAGTATTGTAATGTTAATACGTTCCATTTCTTGCTTGACAATTTCTGACTTTCCCTGGTTCATGCTTCTCACATTCCATGTTCCTATCGTGTGCGTCATACAACTCTGCACTCTTCTTTCGCGTCTGTGCGCATCAGCCTCTGGGCTTCCTTTCGGCTTTGACCCAGCTGCATCATTAGTTGCAGCACTACTCGTACTTGTCCTTTGTTCTTCCCCAGTAGCTCGGTGAGTGCCTTCTGACCTGGGGGTCTCATCTTCCAGCACTATCTTGAGTTGCATTTTGGATACTCTGTTCATAGGGTTTTCGTGGTAAGAGGTATTCAGAGGTTGTTTACCATTGCCTTCCTCTGAGTCTGGATGCATCTTAGTCTGGTGTCTCAGCTTTGACCAGTCTCCCTTGGGTGCCCCTGCTAGAAGTCTAGCCTCTTGGTCTAGACTCCTGCCAGCATTGCTCTCAGCTTCTTCAACACTCTCAAATCCCCTCACCATGTTAAGGTGTGCATCCTAAAGGGGGAACAAATTAATTACTCCAAGTTATTTGTACATTATAAACATTTTAAAATAAAACTTATTTGAAAGAAACAGTCTACAAAATACTGATTTTAAATTTCAAGACTTTTGATTCTTAATTCTTAAATAGAAACTTAGTTATGATTTTACAGATCTTAATATCTTATATTTTGCAGATGTTGTTTTTAATATGCACAATTACTTTTTAAAAATGCCACCATTTTCACCACAGGAAATCTAAGACTTCTGTTTTATAATAGTTCATAAACTTTTGACTTTTTTATTTGAAAATTAATGAGATTATTGTTGCACTTTGCTACCTACTGAAGAACTGAAATGTGGGACTCTAATAATGCTGTTCTGTCCTGCTTGTGGGCTTCCCATAAGCATCTGTTTTGCCACTGTGAGACTGGAATGCTGGACTAGATATGCATTTGGTCTGATGGAGCAAGACTACACTTGTGCCCTTATATTGATGTTAAACATTTGAGAGTCGCCTGTACTTATAGCTTTGATGGCATGATAAATGTGGGCCTAGTTGTGTGCTGACAGCAGAAAGGTTGCCATGAAACTGTAGTCTTGCATACCCAATCTAGCCATCCTTCTCATCTCCAAAGTTGCATGGGGATGGATCATGCTCTTGATGTGTAACTCTAGATCTTCAGTGAAGTTCTGTTTGGTTTTTAAATTCAAATGTTATCATAGAGAAATATTTTTCTCATAATAAAATGAGGTTGTATCTTACTGTTTTCTACATCTGCTCTTATTTCTAATTTTATTTGCATTTGTCTTTCAGGGGAAGATGCAGAGGAAGAGGAGGGTGAAGAAAACCCAATTGCCATTGAATTTCAGGAGGAGCAAGAAGCCTTTTATTTGAAAGATCCAAGGAAGGCATTGCAAGGTTTTTTTGACAGAGAAGGTATCTGTGTGTTAACTATCATGCTTGTCTACTGGCGGTAGTGGTGCTGCTTAAGTTAATTTATTAAAAGAAAAAATATATATGCTGCTTTTAGCATAAAAGCTCCAAAAGCAGGTCAGAGTTCTCAGTAAAAAAGCATGAAAAGCACAACACATAGAAGAGCAGCAAAAATGTTCTTGGTAACTGTTCTTCAGACAAAGAAGAGATGTGGGAGCCGTACATTCCTGACTGCTCTTGAGGGATAAGCAGGAGCAGGCGGCCCTTTAAATATTCATTTAGGGTTTGAAAGGTGATGACCAGCAGTTTGGATTGGGCCCCAAAACAAATCAGAAGCCAGTGTAGTTAGGCCAGCTGTGGAGTAACATGCTTCAAATAAGATGCCCTAGTCAGCAGCCTAGTCACAACATTCTGCTGCAGCTGCAGTTTCCAAGCACCATTTAAAGGTAGGTCACATTGAGCATGTTGCGATAGTCTAGTTGAAATGTGACAAAGGCATTTGACAGTAGCCAGATTTATGCTTTTCCATAAAGGTAACAGTTCAAAGTTTTGAAAAGATGCCCCTAACCATAGCTGCCACCTGACCATCTAGGAGCAAGACTGGGAGTGTGCCTGGACCAAAAACTGTAAACTTAATTCTTCAGAGGGAGTACTGTACTCCCTGGTACAGCAGCCACACCATCCAAAAGTACTTTTGTCTCAGTTTGTTTGCCTAGGCAATTACAGACCCTTGACTTTTGATCAGGTGCTCCACTGCCTCCTTCGAATCAGATAGAAGGAGAGATAAGCCCCTTCACATGCTCATCACATGAAGGGGCAAAGCAGGTACAAACAGACCGCGGGGCCAAGTCTCTGACCCTGTCTTTGCCAGTGTGACGCTCCTGCCATCCACACATTAGTGGAAACCCTTGAAGCAGGGAAACCTTTTTTGTCATAGTCCTCTGTGCATGCAGCAACTATGCATAATCTAAATCCCAGGATTCAGGGAAACCTGCACACTAAGAGGTCTACAGCTGAAGACTTCCTTGTCTCAAACATCTTCACTAACAAATGTGTGTGAGGGCACAGGCAGAGCCCTGCAATCTGTTATGTGTAAAGTTCAGGAGTAGAGGGTAGGGCTAACACACACACTCCTGCCCTATCTACACAATTTGTACCTGAACAGGGTTTTAGTATGCATCGAGATCTTTTAGCCCCTTCTGTGTTGCCTGGAGTCATCCTCCAAACCGCTTTCTGCAGGAGGACTAAGAAAGGGAACAGCATGGACAGATCCTGTGTAGCTATGTCTTGACTTGGCTTGAAAGTATTAGTCCTCAGAAAGGTCTTTTTATTGGCCAGTGGCAGTTCTGCTTCCCACTTGGCTTTTTCCATGCATACATTCTCATGGCCAGAGTGGAGCTAGAAATGAATTAAAGTGATCAACCTATTATGTAGCTAGAATACATTTCTAAATAAAAATGCATAGGATTGTGCTGGCTGTTTGCTTTTAGAGCATGAGATTTAATACTGTATTGAAATTCTGCTTGTTCTATAAACTGCTACAAATCCATACAAAATATGAGTGGCAATTCTTCTTAAGCATTTGTGAAGAGGCCACTAATTTTCAAAATTTAAAGTACGTTGTACCCTTAAGCTCCATTATGGAAATAATAATAATAATAATAATAATATTTTATTTATTGGTCGCCTATCTGTCCAGGTTAGTGGACACTCTAGGCGACTTACAATAACAAAAAGCTATACATAATATACATATACAAAAACAAACCACAGTCCTAAACAATTTAAAACCAATTTCCAATTAAAACATCATAAAATTAATCCTCCTTATTCCCACAAAAAAAAAAAAAGCAGCACACAACAAACGAACAAAAAAACAAACAAACACCCAGGCCACCCCAGCCAGCCGGCTTATGTATCCCTCCAAAGAGGGACAAGTGGTAGCAATCAGTCCCAGCTGGCTGGGTACCTGGGGCCTGGTCCTGCAGGATGCAGGTCTGCCAGGCAGAAGTCCCACAGGGAAGGGTGGTGGAGGTGGTGATCCCATAGCAGCAGCAGCAGACTCTCCTTCCCTGGGCGGCGATGTTCTCTTCCTGCAGGCCCTGGGTCTCCCAGGCCACCCCAGCCAGCCGGCTTATGTATCCCTCCAAAGAGGGACAGGTGGTAGCAATCAGTCCCAGCTGGCTGGGTACCTGGGGCCTGGTCCTGCAGGATGCAGGTCTGCCAGGCAGAAGTCCCACAGGGAAGGGTGGTGGAGGTGGTGATCCCATAGCAGCAGCAGCAGACTCTCCTTCCCTGGGCGGCGATGTTCTCTTCCTGCAGGCCCTGGGTCTCCCAGGCCACCCCAGCCAGCCGGCTTATGTATCCCTCCAAAGAGGGACAGGTGGTAGCAATCAGTCCCAGTTGGCTGGGTACCTGGGGCCTGGGCCTGCAGGATGCAGGTCTGTCAGGCAGAAGTCCCACAGGGAAGGGTGGTGGAGGTGGTGATCCCACAGCAGCAGCAGCAGACTCTCCTTCCCTGGGCGGCAATGTTCTCTTCCTGCAGGCTTAAACTTAAATTAAGTTTAACTGCTGCATTATCTTTGATCTGTACAAAGAAATATTTGAGAAGTTTGCGAATCTTTCATAAATCTGTGATCTACCAGTGATGTATTCACCAATCTAGATTTCTCTGAATGGGTCTGAACGCAGATATCTATCTGAATCACAGATAAGATGCAAAAATGTCTAGGTATTAGGGTGATGAATGATTTCAAGACCTTACTGCTAATCACTTAATGAATCAATATCGAATTTGTTTGGGATAGAATTTTATGAAAAGTTAACAGTATTTAACTGTTTAGTTAAATATTTGAAATAATTGATTCAGCCATTAGGGAAGCTTTAAGCATGCAGTTAAACTTTAATCCATGTAATTAAATTCTTGGCTAAGGAGTAAAGAATGAGATTAATTTGGTCAATGTTATTGAGGCTATCTATTTCGCTAAAGAAACAAAACTTCTGATAATGTATGTGAGCAAGCTCCCCTCCCCTTCTTTCTTTTCTTCCTAGGTGAAGAGTTAGAGTATGAATTTGATGCTCATGGAACTGGCACCTGGCTATGTAGGGTGAAGTATGTATGTATACTATGCAATCATTGTTTATAGTTTTGTCTTCCTGTAAGTTACAGAGGCTGAGGAAGCTGTTCTGATCTTAATAGGTCTATTCTGTGACTTAGTTGATTATCACCAAATTATTGAATGTAATAGCTGTTAATTTTTCCCTGCAGTGAATGTGTCTATAACAGAAAAAAATAGAAATAAGTGAGCAATTTGTCTTTCATATAAGAACAGAAGGCACTTGGCATACCACTTCACTAAGATGTTTGGTTATAATAATAGAACTCAGCTAAAATGTCTTTTTTCAGAGGTTCACTTGTATTGGTGAAAGAAAGTCTGTGTCTGTGTCAGAATTGCTTAATATGTTTTTTAATAATGTTTTTAACCCTTTTAAAAAGTTTTTTAAATGTTTTTAACACAGTTTTGTCTTAATGTATTTTAAGATTTGTTTTATGATGTTTTAAAGTGTTTTTAGTGTTTTGTTTGCCGCCCTGGGCTCCTGCTAGGAGGAAGGGCGGGATACAAATTAAATGAATACTAATAATGATGATGAATAAAGATAGCAATAGCCATATAGGGGGTGGCTATAATCAGAGCTGGTGCCAACAGGCCCCTCTTTAGGGTGTGGGGGTAGTGCTCCGCTATCATGATCCTAGGCTGGGTTGATTCCCGATCCTGCCGCAGTTTGCAGAGAGGGATCCTGCCGCAGCCCCCTCTAAAGACTGTGCAGGCCCACAGTGCCTGCCCACTCCACCTAACTCTCCTCCCTTTCTGTGAATGCCCTGCATGCTGTGCATGCAGCTGCCATCAACCAAGATGGTGGCAGAGGCTTCTTTAAGGGGTTGATGCCCCTACTGCCATCTTGGCTGATGGCAGGCATGCGTGCATACACAGCATAGGGCAGCACGCAGGGCATTTGCAGAAAGAGAAGAGGTAGATGGAGCAGGCCGGTGCCACAGGCCCTCATGGTCTGTAGGGGGGACACCCGGGCTTGGGGCAGGCTGGCGTTCAAGGGCCCAGACATACCTGGTGCCCATGGGCCCAGACGTGCCTGATGCCAGCCCTGGCTGTAAAGTTCAGTGGAGTACTGTGTCCAGTTCTGGGTACCATACTTTGGAAGGGATGTAGACAAATTGGAAAAAGTTCAGACAGGAACATTGGTATGGAAAATGCATCCTATTAGGAAAAGTTAACGAACTGGGTGTTGTTATCCTGGAAAAGAGAAGATTGAAGAGGGACATGATAGCACTTTTCATATACCCAAAGGGCTGCCACAAAAGAACTTTTAAAAAAAATGTTTCTAAAGATGTTTTGCTTTAGTGTATTTTAAAGTCTGTTTTTGTGATGTTTTAAAGTGTTTTTAGTGCTTTTGTTTGCCACCCTGGGCTCCTGCTGGGAGGAAGGGCGAGATATAAATGAAATAATAAAAAAGAGGCCAAAGGCTTGTTCTGCTGCCCCAGAGAGCAGGACTGAATTTAATGGACAAGTCCCCAGAGGGTAAATTTCAGTTAAACACTAAGAGGATTCTTAATAGTAAGAGCAAGTCAACCAGTTACCTTGAGGTGTGTTCGGCTCTTCCTGCAGATCTTCGAGTTATAGAAGATTCCAAGGTGAACATTAAAAGAAACTTCTTAACAGAAAGAGCAAATAGGTGATGGAAGCAATTTCTTAGAGGAATGGTGGATTTTATCTCACTGGATGTCTTCAAGCAGAGGCTGGATAGCCATTTGTTGATAAGATGTTCTAGCTCTGGATTTCCTGCACTAAGCAGTGAGTTGGACTAGAAGGCCTACAAGGCTCCTTCTATGATTCTGTATATGGGAGCTGCAAAGGCCTTCAGCTTATGAAAGCAGCATGCTTCAAATAGCTGGAAAGTTGGGGTTTCTTTTAGAGCACTGGTTAAAGGGTGGAATTGATGGGGAAATGGCTGAGCCAATGAATTGTGAGACTTCAATAGTAGACTTGAGTAGAGACTTAATAGTAACTGTTACCCGATATCTTCCAGTGGGAGCACAGGTGGCTGCATTAATAAAGCTGTTGTATGGTCTGTATCTTGTGTTACTTTGTGATGGTCTTCACTGGAACCTGTATGCTTGGCTTTCTCAAGCAGAAAGCTCAAGGATTAATCCACTGAAATGGAGTGCTTCCTACTTTCAGAAGTTTTCCCTCTAGATTGGGATGTAATAGTGGATGTGAGTGGAGATTTGTTGGCCTAAGGCTCCCTCCATCCGTATTATTCTAAATCTTATTTAATTAATGTTGAAGTACTTTATAGCCAAGGAGACCAAAGTTATTTAGAAGAACAGTTCTGAGTAGTACACAAACTGATTCTAAGCAGAAAATTCAGACTATTCCTTGATTTGAACACCTTCTGAATTGAATAGGCTACCTATAGATGATGCTTCAGGGAAACAACTTGTGGCAGAGGCTGTTCATACAGGGAAGAAAAAAGAAGCAATGATTCAATGTGCATTGGAAGCCTGCAGGATACTGGATGCTAGGGGAGTGCTACGGCAAGAGGCAGGTAGGTGGACTGCGTAAATGCTCTGGTTATGCAGAATTCCTTTAGGAAGTAATCTTATTGCCAAGAGTCTTTGGGAATTTAAATCTGTAATATGTGGTATAATCCTAAGCATTGTTTGTTCTCTCTTATTACCACATTTGTATCTTGCTTATCTACAAAGATCACAGGCATGCCACTCTCCCACATTGTTTTTACAACAATTGTGTGTTGTAACTTCACATTGTGTGTTCACTTGCTTATTTTAGAAATGATATGCATTGGCTGTTGCTAAATCAGAAGTACAGATAAGTTATTGGCTTCAAGCTCTTCCATTTTCCATGCCTTTTTGTTTTCATTCTTCTTAGTATCTCGAAAAAGAAAAGCAAAGAACTGGGAAGAGGAAGACTTTTACGATAGTGATGACGACATATTCCTTGATCGGACAGGAGTTATTGAACAGAAACGTCTGAACAGAATGAAGAAAGCCGGAAAGATAGATGAGAAACCAGAAACTTATGATTCATTGGTAAGAACAACTTCAGCCTGGCTTCAGTAGTTAGTCAAATTTGTCCTTGCCGCTGTCCCTCCAAGGGGGAGGGGTGGGGTACCGATTATAATACTACTCTGTGTTTTAGAGGTGCTCCTGAATATCTCCAGGGCTTAGAAAAACTACAGGAGCAAGCTCCCTGCTGTCCACCTCCGTTCTGAGGTGGCAGAGGAGGGTAGAGATCAGAAAGCAATGAGTCATCTTACGGTTTGTCAGACATCTCTGAGGCTAAGTGCAAGGCCAGATCGGTTCTCTACCTGAGTTGGGAAAAGGGGGAGGTAAACGCCCAGACCTCATGCTGAGGCTCTAATCCCTTCCAAAGTCAGTGCTAGGTCTGAAAAGGGGTTGTATCCAACTATATCATTGTGTGATATAGTGGTATAGCTGAACAATTTTCATGAGCGAAACAGAATTTGCCCTCCTCCCCCCACTATGTGCCCTGTACTGCCCCCTAATCTGCACCAGAGGGTTAGAGCAGATTTGGAGGGCAGAAGAGGGAGGGAAAGTTCCCCTGCACTCACAGAAGTTGTTTTATGTTGCAGTGATTTAGGTGAATCCAGACCAAGATATCTTGCTATAATTTTTAAAATGCCATCATCTGACCTCAGCTATTGTAAATTATCATTCAGATGAGTGCTGCTGTAGAGAGAAATTGGACCTCTTTCTGCTGACATGTTACCTGCAGAGTAACAAATTTCTTCAGGGTAGCCTTGTTGGCATGTTGTAGACAAAAGAACAAATCATCTTTTGGTATCCTCAAGTCTAAAACCTATATAGTAAATACAAAAACTAACAAATAAGCTTCTGCGGGATAGAGCCTGGTTTGTTAGTTTCATAAAGTGGTCCTCTAAACTGAAGCGGTACACAACAAATACATGACCAAAAATCCCAAGCAACTTTATTTTAAATACAGCCAAAAGATTTTTAGTAATTTTACATAAGTTAAAATGCAAAAAAATAAGAACAATTCAAACACAAAGGTGATGGGGGGGGAAGCACAGTTAAAAGACAGTTAAAATTATCAAGATATGTCAAATGCCTGGTTAAATTTAAAAAAAGGTTTACCTGCCTTCTAAAAGATGACAAAGCAAACCTCCTTAGCGAGGGCATTTGACAAGTGGGGTACCACTTCACTTCTTAGTATTTCTACACTCTGCACTTCAACATTTGGAGACAAACAAGTTGCTACATTGTTATTCTAAGGGTTTTGTAAAACTATTATAGATGCACTTTTTCAGCTGTCTTTCTCTTTCTGTAGAGTGCAAAATTAGCTGCAAATGAAAAGGAGCTCTCTGATATAGCAGAGAAGCTGAAATCTTCAAAGACAAGTAAGATCACATTTTTTTAATTCAGATTTTGGGAATGGTAGCATAATATACATGTTTTATAGATCCTTGATCAGTTAAACTTCAGTGAAATCCAGATGAGGCCAGGCTTATAGGCCATGCAGGGGTAGTACTGTGAATTCATTCCACAAGTAGAGTGCTTATGCAGTCTACAGTGTCAGACTCAGAGCTTGGAAAAGTTACTTTTTTGAACTACAACTCCCATCAGCCCAATCCAGTGGCCATGCTGGCTGGGGCTGATGGAAGTTGTAATTTTAAAAAAGTAACTTTTCCAAGCTCTGGTCAGACTATAGGTACCAGAGATGTACTTGATGGATGTACCTTGGCTAGGGCCAGGTATATCTGAGAGACCCAAATAATTAGCTGACATGAATACAACAGTAGCAATGGACTTTCTTAGACTTAGTATCAGCAGTGAGTTGGAAATCAAAAATTGCTAGTGTACTCTGCCATCTTGTATTTCATGTGACTATAGAATGCTAAAGGTGGTATGCTGAAAATCTGCTCTCAGGATGCTTTAGGCTATTGTATGTTACACTAAAATTAATGGTAGGGTTTGATCCTGGCACAATCCCATTATTTTATCTGCCTTTAAGAGGCTTTCGTGTTAAATTCACAACTACTTTTTCATATTATTCTCTATTGGCTTTTTGAATTATTATGTTCATTATTTAAAAGCCAGCTGGCTTTGTACAGTATAATGTAAGTTTTACAATAGTTAAACCTATTTTTGAACAGAAAATAAAACAATTAAAGGAACCACCCAGTCACCTATGCCATCTCTACCAAGTTCTCAGAGGTGGTAAGGAAGGCACATTATATTTAGAAAGTTTACTGCCTTTCCATTATTGTTAGTTTACAGTGCAACTTTAGAGCTTGATGATGCCTTGCTTAGAGGGGTGGTGCCTCAGTCTGCTCCTCTCTTCCATATAACAGAAGTAAGGTGGCAGGAAAATATTCTCATGGATTTTTTTAAAAAAATGCATTTTCAATGTTGTTGAAAAGCAATACTTCAGGGCATATCCACATAGACACTGCTGTAGAGATCCTAACCTTTCCTCTGGCATTTAAGTTAACTTGTTTATTGTATTTGCAGCAAGGGGTGGTTGTGGTGCTGTTATTTTCTAGATAAACTTTGCAGTTAGCATGATGATCACCCAGTCAGCTTCTTCTTTTCCCTTCGGTACTTTCTATTCTAAATAAGCAACTCCCTTTCATTGGAAGAAAAAACCAGATGTAATTGATGGACAGCTGAGAGAAGAAATGTAACTTTTCAAGTAGCAAAGCATAGGAATCTTTGACCAACATTGGCCACTTAATTTTCTTCTGTTAAATTGGTATGTCATGATCATCATGCTGGCAGGTAGGGGATTATAGAAACAGATATGCTGATAGTAACTACTGTTGTCATTGCATTTCGGGGTCTTTGCTGTTACATTATAAGCCTCTGTTGTGAAGCTCTGACTTTCTTAGTAGGACAGCTGTGCTGAAGGATGGCTGAGTAAATGCCAGGCTGAACTGCTCTTCTCTCTCTGTGTACTTTTAGAAATTGAATGGATGTGGGAAAGACATTTAGGCAGCTTTCTGAAACCTTTCTAAATGAGATTCTGATGGCTAAGCATTCTGATGGATCAGTTGATATCTAGCTGCAGCTGAATAAAAAATGAAACAGGTTCTCCCAGTTCCCAATTTTCTTTTTTGTTGACAGTTTAGCTGGTGTGATGTAACTTAACATGCAATGTGCGTGCCAAAGAAGTAAGCCCCCTGGGTGTGGTAATGTATCTGTATTTCTGCAGGCAATGACTCTTGAGAGCTAGGGGCACATGTCTGCCTAAAAGCTTTCCTCAGCAAGGCAGGAGAAGAACTGCAAAGTGGGGCTTGTTTGAGACAAGGTTGTCATTTGCAGCTTCCACCTGTCACAGACCTTCAGTACATAGTACTTTTGTTGTTCAAAGTCCCAGTTAGTCCTCTCTTCAATCTGCTGCACCTGTGGATGTGCAGTGCCTGTGGGCCCAAGCTACTATGTGGATAGTTATAAGAGATAACACCTGCCATTAGGCATTTGTTGCATTCTTTTTGTGCATGCATCAGGAAAAAGTGTACGGCTTGCTTGTCTGACCTCTGGAAAGCATCCTATTTCCACATGAGGATTGCATTCTCTGGACCAGAGCAAATATTGGTCCCCTTTGTATAGGGGGGAAAAGGAAAGTTCTTCCAAAGATACAATGTCCACTCAGCTAGAATTTTGACAGCAAGTTTTTAAGAGCACAAACAATTTTGTCAGCTTTAGCTGCAGTAGGACAAACAATAGTTATGCCAGGAGATCTATTCTTGGGGAAATTGCCTGTGCCCTATTTGCTATGGAAGCCCCTGCTGTTAGATGCAAGACTGCATGGTTCCAGATTCTGTGGGATGCTGCCCAAGGAGGTCATTGTCTGACACCTCTTGTACAGGGCAGAAGTTGATAACATCTGTTTGATTGGGGGTAGCCAAAACAGGCTAATTAAGCCACCATAAAAATTGGCTTGTCTTAATTTATTGCAGAAATTGCAATATTAAAGGTATTTTATATGTGTCTTTCTCCCACAAATGAAAGACTAAGCCAAGTGTAGCAACATGATTAAAATTATTTAAAATGTAAAATACTTGCTTTTCTAAAGGAGCAAGTAACATTCACAAATTCAGTTCCACAGGAAAGCATGAGCGCTCAGATTACATTTAGCAGGAGAGAAATTTTATGCAGGGATAAGAATTTCAATACGATCAAGTGTAACACTTTGGGCATAACCTCCAATTTCCATACTCTATTCTGCATGTGAAAGTTTCCTGCTGTCAAGTCCTGCCTCCATCAGAAGCCCTTTGCAAAAGAGACAGCTGTACGTACCTAGCAGAATGCTGAAGGAACTCACTCGACCAGGCCTTTTGGTTTCTTTGACTTAGTATTTCTTTTCTTTTACTTTCCTTTTTTGCTATAATTTACCCTACATATCACCAAATCCGGTTATTAGATTAAAGAAGTCAAGCATTTCTGTAGTCTTGATTGTATCCATCTCAGAAGGTTGTCTTGGGCATCTGTCAATATCTTCTCTTTCCTCTTGGTTACTAAAATTTGGATCATTTTTATCCATAAATATTTTGGGGTGGCATGACTGTTTCTATATTTTTAATTCCTTTAGCACAATCCCAGTCTGCAGCTCAAGATTCGTTAGATGAATTCATGACAGAAATGAAATCAGGGTGTGCCTTAGACAGTGTGGCACGTAGAAAGCTTCATTTGCGGACCTTTGAACTGAGGAAGGAACAGCAGCGATTGAAAGGACTGATTAAGATTGTTACACCTGCATCAGTGCCAGAGCTGAAATCCCAGTGAGTCTTAATTGTATGGAGCGGTAGTCATTTTGTGTTGTCCTTCTTGAGATGTAGTTTCCTGCCACTTTGAATGTGTGGAGATGACAGCAGACATGTTGTGGCACTGGAACATTCCAAAGAACTGGTTTCCAATTCTACTTAAGGTGCCACCCTGGTTAGCATTAATCATGGTTAATGTGATTGGCAGTGCCAACATAACCCCTTAACCCTGTGAACAATGGCAGGGGAGAAAGGAATATTTGCCCAAGCGGGAAGTGTGCAATCCTGTGATCGATCCTTCATGGATTGCATTTCCTCTGCATCAGCCTTGAGAGGCATGGCTTACCTAAGGTGATCTCTGCATCTGAGCAGGAACTTTAATGTGAAATTCTCACATGAGAGATAGAGCATGGTGGTAGTAGGGGTTGCCATCAAGATTTGATAATGTAATTTTGTGTGTGCTTCTTTTCTTCTCTACCCCCATTCCCAAAATCTTCTGTAGGCTTGGGAGTCAAGACCTGGAAACACAAAACAAGCCGAAAAAGCTGACTTTACCCCTGTTTGGTGCCATGAAAGGGGGAAGCAAGTTCAAACTGAAAACTGGGACTGTAGGGGTAAGTTAGAAGAAGTAAAAGCTATGAGTTGTATCCAGAGATGTCACTCAGCTGATGCTAAAGCTTCTTTTACCAGAAAAGGGAGAAAAACCATTTCTGGAGATTCACTGTCACCCCTGCTGTCTCCCACACTCCCTCTAAATCTCCTCTGGAGTGTTGAACAGGTTTGGGAGGGGAAATAGCTAAATATTGCTTCCCTCCACATTTCACTGACAGAAGCTATGCGTGCAGCTAGCAGTATCATTGGGTACAATCATATGGGATTGAATCTTGCATTGTTTCTGGGATGCTTGACTGTATTTAGAAGTTGGATCCATTGGTCTGGGCATTCAAAAATAGCTGGACCACATCACTCCTGAAGTCACTAGAGGAAATGTGTAGTTCCATGCAGGAACAGTGCAGCCTTTCACTTGCTTATTGTGCTTGTTTATGTTTCTACAAGTTTTTAGAAGCTGAACAATAACTGCAGTCCAAAAGCGCAATGCCTCATACCATGGAATATTCTGTTCCGTATGTCAGTGGCAATTGATATACTACAGCTTTCTTTGCAATTTCTGTTTGCCACACAGAAGTTGCCTGTGAAGCGTCCAGATATACCTGTAAACCTATTAAAGATGAAAGATGAGGGGCTGGAGGAGGAGGAGGAGGAAGAAGAAGAAGAAGAAGAAACGAAGGCTGCAAATCGAGGAATCCAAAACCCAATGATGCAAACTTCAGCACAAGAAACAGTTAAACAGCATAATCTGCCTACCAGTTCTTATCCTTGCAGCAGCCAGGACATGGAATTCATTCATGATGGTTAATGACACTTTCACTTTTTCAGTTCCCCTGCATTTTACCTGTTTAAAGTAGTAGTTCAGGCTTTAGAATGTTTGACTTGTAATACCCCACCCCACCACCAACCATTGCATTCAGTTCTGCTCATTTTCCTTTAAATACTTTTGAAAATCCTAGACAGATTTTTTTAAAACAAAAAAAGCTGTGCAGAATTCAGAGGCTTGATATAGAGATGCGCATAGATGTGGAAAATTTCTATCTTCCGGCTAAATAGTCTTACGTTTGGGGGGAACAAATTAGTCCAGAAAGGCTGCTGGACACTGGTGTCTTAGAAGTAGGGAGCAGGTCTTCCAGCCCAACTCGACCAACTCCCTTCCTCCCCAGCTGGCCAGTAGCTAACATATGTATATGCTAACCTCTGCTGCTGGGAGTGTCACCTGTGGCTTGTGCACATGTGCTAACTGTGACACCAGTTGCAGAAATGGCTGCCCAACAGTTCAGACAGCTTCAGAGGTCTTGAGCGATGATAGAAACCCTAGGCTGGTCTATTCAATCCTTCAAGTAACTAGTGGTGTGTGTAGGCTATGAAGCAACATTACTGTTTTATAATTATTAATGTTCACTTTGAATAGGATTATTTTTCTTGAAAGTGTCTCTTTTTAAATTAATTCAAAATACCACATTTCATGGATATTTACATAAAACAGTGATGCTGCAGTAATCTGTTGCATAAATTTCAAGGCACATTTTCTTAAAATAACAGAAATCACATTTAGGTTCAGTCTAGTGAGCACAGCACCTTCACACCCAAAGATTGCCATGGGGCCCTCATCCTCCCACCCCAACCCCTCACCCTTTGGTGCATGTACAGATGCTGCATTTGTCTGTTTGGGTGGGGAAGGGATAAGAAGCATGGGCAGATCTTCCGTATCTTAATGGTCTGATATGGTGCCTTGTGCTAAGAAGGTAACTGGGCCCTCTGGTGATCCCTCCAGGTGCGGGTACTGTGTTTTCATTCATCTGGCTCAGACTCCCCGTATCTGTGTGTAGTATGGGTTTTGCTCCCTGCTTTGCTGACTCGAAGCAAGTGAAGTAGCAGGGCTTTGAACAATTCTAATTCTCTGTGATGTTTTGTAGCATCATTGCTGTGTAATCCTACTATTAAAAAAAAGTTTTGAAAGCATTTCATTGGGTAAAAGCTATTGTATAGAATTCCTCTGCTTTTAAAAAGAAAGAAAAGCAGCATAATTGTAAGTTGTCAGAACTTGTCATGTACTCATTAAGAGATCTGGTTGGCTAACTCTCTGGGGTTCTACTCCTTTTTTACAGGAACTAGGCCTCAGTCTGAGCCTTTGAGCGTAGATGCAGTAACCCCAGAGTGCAGCTCCCCATTGAATAAATTGCAGAAGAAGCCACAAGGTGAGCAGTGTTGTGGAACACCTTATCTGTCGAACAGCGTGATCCTAAGATGTTGGCTCAGTAAGCGCAGCAGGCGCGTCTGTTTTCTGAGCACTAGAGAAAAGTGGATGACCGCACTAGTAGTTAAAATCAAATTCTGTTAGTTTGTACAATTGGAATGGGAAAATAGCTTCTGACTCTCTCAACATAATAAAGCAGTTCCTTCAGTTTTTTTCTGTGCATCTAAACTGTTGTGGTGAGTAAAACCCAGTGCTTAAATAAAAAATTAATCCTGATGTGATACTCTCCTTTTGGTAAAAATGCATCAGTAAATACTTTAAAAGATAGTTATGCAAAGTTTTTCGCATATTCAAAAAGTGAAAAGTTTTTGATGATTATATCTTTGAAGTATTCAAAAACATGACTGCAAAAGTTAAAAGGAGAATAGAGGAAAAACTGGTTTTGAATGGCTCACTTGTAACTCTAGGCACTTAACTATAAAAATTAAAGCTTTTTCTGGATTGGAAAAAAACAGCAGTGCTTGGTTTAATATTGCACTGCTACAAGTATCAAGTTTGCTAACTTTTTTGGAATATTTTCCCTGAGAATAATACCCAAAAGTCAGTGCGGCAATCCTGTGTCCTGCTAAATTTCTGGTTTGTATGCACTCTGTAATCAAAGACTAAGGAACAGCAGGGCTTAATTTTTAACAGCTCCCTGGCCTGTTTTCTTTCATAGAGGATTTATTTGTCTGAAATAGTTTTTCCAAAGAACGGAATTGGCAGTATTAACTTAGTTTTCCTAACTTTTTTCTTAGCATCTGAAATGCCTGAAGACAAGCCCAAGAATAAAAAAACAAACACTGCAAGTAGGGTGAGTTGGGGCAGCTAAAGCACATAAATGAGAAGTGCTCTGTACCTTACTGTTTTTCCTACCTGGAGTATTAAGAGAATTGTTTGATACTGGCGTGTATGGGCAATTGTCTTTAGAGTCCGGCCAATATCTTAATGTGCTAGTACTGATGCCAGAGGAGACACAGTTATGAAAGGGTATTTGTGCTGGTTATTTGGGAATGATAGAACTGCTCATGAAGTTGTAAGAAGCTATACCACTTAATTATCATCCAAGATACCTTGGTTTTTAATACAAGCATGGCAATGCTTTAACTTTCTCATCTAACAGAAATCACTGACCGGGCATTGCAGTCAACAATAGAGAAAGTACATGCAGTAGACCAACCATCTGGTGGGATGAACAGGCTTGTCCGCCCCTATATGCGAGGCTGCAGTAAACCTTTTTCTCTAGTAGCTTATACCTCCCAATACTTTATGTGCCAATGGATACAGTATCTCTTTTTTTTTTGTAAATAACATTTTAAATGCAAGTAGAAGGATTCTCCACTAGAGCATCAAATATAACCATATGCTTTGTGTTTATTAAATTCTTATTTTTCTCTAGCCACAAAGTATCCTTTTTAGGAAGTCTGAGATAACTGTGCCCCAAAGGGACCTCTTTGCAGAAAGAGAGTGGGGGGGATTGTTTTATTTTCAACCTTACCCCTCCCCCCCATACACACACACCCCTCCCTTACAAAATATTAGACTGTTTAAAACAATTGGAATTTATGTTCTGAAGATACCCATACTAAACTTTGGATAGAGAAATCTCCCCAGGTCAGATGGGTGTTAACAGAAACTTAATATTACAAAGGCTAACGAATTGAATTTTGTAGCGGAATCTTGCACCAGTAACCCCTCCCCCTCAATCTTTGAAGATGCTTTTTTGCATGAGGCTGCAAGGGGAAGAAGGGAGGGGAAATGTTAGGATTACTGCGCAACTTTTTTCCCCTGCTCTGCAGGTTCAACATACTCTGTCCTCAGAATATCCTGAAGATGACCCAGATTACTGTGTATGGATGCCACCAGAAGGTAATGTCTAGTCTTCATTATCAAATTTGACCTGAACTGTTTTAAGACTATGTGAAATAGGAGACCTGGATTGCTGACAAAAGGAAATTGTTTTGCATGAACAGAAATAAACTTTGAAATTGCTACTTAAAGCATTTTATCTATGGTACACTATAGCCTAAACAGTGTTGCACCATAAAATCTCTGATTCTGCTCACCTTGGTCTCAGTAAGGCATAGAGCAAACAAGATGTCAACAGGGATAGTACTCCTGTAGTGGACACTACAATTTCCCTGCTACTTTGCATAATGCAGGGGTGGGAAGATCTAGCACAAGCAGAGTGAAGATCTAAGCTTGCTCTGTCTGAATAAAGCCTGGCTTCAGTTATCCAGATCTCAGAATGTTTCCTACTACTTCATTGCTGTCTCTTCCTGTCTTCACCCACTATTCTGCTCAGGTCATGCTTTATCTCTGGCCAAGGACAAAAGGCAGCAGCAGTGGCATCTGTGGCAAACTGTCTTCTATGTAATGAATGGGCTGTATTACTGCATTTCCTCATCCACATATGTCACTCTGCAAGTGGATCATAAATTCTTCAGGTCTTCATGTCAGTCACAGAATACCAGAGGACAAACTACATTTGGTAGTAACCAAGTAGTAACTGGGTGTGTCAATTGTGGAGGGAGCTATTTGGGGCTCAAGTTGCATAGGGCTCTATAGCAAATTGGCAACCAGTGCAGATCTATCAAGACTGGTGTAATGTGTGTCCTTTGCAGGAAAGCAGTACAAGTACCTGCACTAAAACTCAAGAGGGAAGGGGAGAGATAGAAACAGAAGCACAGCTTCAGAGTAAAAGCTGTTATGGAAGACTAAGGGTAGGCTGATCCTCAGTAGGTTTCCCTGAGCTGCAAATATGATGAAGGGAAATGGGCATGTTTGTTCCTTTCCTGGAGCCCTAACTAATCCAAACAGAAAGATAATGCAGATGGAAGGGATGTGGGGAGCACTCAGGAAGTAAGTAGGAAAGTAGGAGAAATCCCCCGAAGACTGAGGTTTAGGGAGGAGATCTAGTAGGATACAGGTTTTCCACCGCAGATGAGTGCAAAGAGATGCAGTGTGGAGATAATTACTGGAAAGTTCTAACCTTAAGTCACATTGAAAAAATGGATATGGATTGCCTTCAAGTCGATTCCTACTTATGGCGATCCTATGAATAGGGATTTCATGGTAAGCAGTATTCAGAGAGGGGATTTACCATTGCCTCTCTCTGAGGCTAATCCTCCCCAGCTGGCCAGGACCTGCTCAGCTTGCCACAGCTGCACAAGCCAGACCCTTCCTTGTCTGCAACTGCTAGCTGGGGGGCAACTGGGCTCCTTGGGACTCTGCAGCTTGCCCACGGCTGCACAGGTGGCAGGGCACGTAACCCCTGAGCCACTCACTGTGGGGGCTGATCTGTAGCTGGCCCTTGACACCCAGGAGACATGAGCGGGAATTGGAACTCACAGGCTGTGGACTCCCAGCCACGCTCTCCTCCCCACTGTGCTATACCAGCTGTCTAAAGTCACGTTAATGAGTGTTAATATGCCTACTGGTGGTGGCTGTTCCTCAGGTGTAGAGCTTCCTCCATCAAGACTGTTAAGTCAGGATGTATTTGGGATGACTAAATTAGGTAAAAGGTCAGGTAGAAAGAGAGAGGCATTTGCATGTTCCAGCAGTCTCATGTTCGTATGCATAGTTAAAGAGAGTCCCTCATTGATTGCTCGAGATCAGCAAATTCAAATCACAACCTTCTTGCCCAGGGTGCCTTTGCTTGATATACCACTTACAGGTAACATAGAGATTTCTAGGTGGTAGAGGCTTATGCTTAAAATGACAGTGATGCTGAGCTGCTCTGTAACTTAATATTGAATTTTGAGCACCCTCCACTGTTAAGAGTTATTGTTGGAATTTCTGCCTTTTATAAAAAGATCAAAGGCCAGCTTTATGAATAGGTTGGAACATTTTATAAGCCCTACTTCCCAAATGTTGTCGCATGCCCTGCAGTTCCCTGCCCTTCTGCCACACATCCAACCTATTATTTTCTAGTCACTTCTTTTTACCACTTCGCAAAAAGCCCTTTCAGTTCTCATGTGCTTGTTCAGTGCCCCCACATGGACATTCCTGTACCTTTAGTTACTTCCAGTCTCTGTAGAATAATGGCTGGCAAGTAACACTGTAAAAATATCTTCATCTACCACAAAATTGGTCATACCTGAATGATGTCTAGTACACTTCTCCAGCTCTCTCTGCTAGAACCCCGCATCAGGAAACCTTTTACACCGTGCTCATGATTCACTTCCACAAAATATCTAGGTGATTATGACTTGACTATTTCCCTCTAGATTGTTTTTACTCCTTGGCATAAGCAGGGGTAAAGAAAAGAAACAGCCTAATTTTTTTCCTTTTGTTGCAGGTCAAAGTGGTGATGGCAGAACTCATCTGAATGCAAAATATGGCTATTAAACAACAGGTATTGGCTTTGGAAAGTAAAGGACTATGGCACAGCAATTGGTGCAGGATACAAGACTCCACTGAAATGGCTAGCAAGAAACTTCTGTTCATTGTTCTTAAACTCCTTTTCATGATTCCTTAGCTTTGTGTGCTTCTTTCCCCACTAGACGTGAGCTTGTGTATATTGTGCATTAAGATGTATATAACAGTGAAAGTTAATGTATTTACAAAGCAAACTTAGGTCCAACAAGGCTGTTGGGTTTTTTTACAATAAAAACTAAGAAGCCTGATGCTTTTGTTTCTGTTACTGATAGTGGGGTGGGAGAGTGTAAATCATACATTGAAGAGATCCAAGCTGAAACTTCTGTTTAGCCAAGAAGCTCACTGAGGTCTGCTTCATACATTATCAAACCTACACACAAGGAAGTTAAGTGACACTTCATGTTGATTGTCCTGTTTGGCAGTCTTACATATGTCCAATTTGCTAGCTGATTTCAGGAGAGTTTCCCTGTATGCATTCCAACATCTATCACTGCTCTGCTTCCATATTTCCTCAAAAACACAATTGCAGACATCAGCCTCCAGATGGAGCTACTCAAAATCAAGTCAAGTTTATTTTTATTCTCCCTTTTTATAACCTTTTATGTCAGGCTTCTGTGAAGGTTTCTTCTTTCCTTCTTTTTGCCTCTTATCACCAAGTGAAGTGCTAACACATCCATATAATATCACTTTAGCCAGTTGTACAGTAGGGCTCCGCTTATACGGTGGGTTCCGTTCCAGACCCCCGCCGTAAAGCGTAAATCGCTGTAAAGCGGAACCCCATTGACTTTAATGGGGCGCGTTGTGTCAAAATGCTGCAAAATGCCGCAAAAGCGGCTTTAAAAGAGAGGAGGAAATCCGCTGCATTAGCGGAATGCTGGGAAGTGGAGCGCTGGGAAGTGGGGCCCTACTGTATTATATTAAGTTCATACCCTACAGAGAAAAAATGCCTTCAACATTAGGAGTTCAGGCAATTACAAACTTATACTTTACTATTTATAAAATGTTCTGCCTTGTCCAATAGTATATAATTTGGTTATAGTGTACTTTACACATATGCATCACCATTTTTTTTCTTTTTTAACTTCCAGTTTTGCAGTTGTCTAGAAAATGCATTTCCCCTAGCAACAAAAGAGCAGAGGCAATATCTTAGAATATGTAACCGGAGAGACTATAACTTGGCACGTGCTTTGGATGTATAATTCCCCAGTTTCAGTCTTCAGCATGTCCAGTAAAATGTATATCTTGGGTTGGAAAGTTGGGAAAGATGTCTCCTTGAGGGCTCAAGAGAGCTACTGCCAGATACAGGAAACTGTCCTGAGCCAGATAGATTAATAGTTTGATTCTGCATCTTTACACACTCTTATATGCTTATTCTATGTTATTATAAAACTTTGTCATGTCCACTCCTTTTAATATAAAAAATAAACCCTATTCCTCCTTTAGGGAAGTATGTGAGTGGTAGTGAGAGCAGCTTTAATTCTTCAAATTGGGATTAGCATTTCTCATTGTCTGTTCAGGTTTCTAGTCCCTAGGTGTAGGGTTAGTGAGAGCAGACTAGTCTTTTAATCTAGCTCTGGAAGGCTTTCTTTTGGCCCTTCTATGTTGTGATTTTGCTACCTTTATTTTGTTTTGTACTTGCCGATTGATTTACTGCATTTTACTGTTTTGTTTTAATACACTATCACTTTGGGGGCCTTCGGACCAAAAAGCAGTATGTGAATTATTGCTTATGATGTGAATTCAGTAGCAGAGCTATCTGGCGATCACTTAGTCTGTAGTAGGTTATACTTCAGAATTTCTGTTTAAAATGATCATAAATGAACAGAACTGATTACAATTTTACATAAGAGCTGGCTGGATCAGGCCTATGGTCCACCCTGTTCTCACAGTGGCCAACCAGATTCCTCTGGGAAATCCACAAGAGTACTCTCCCCTCCTTTGGTTTCTAGCAACGGGAAAGGATTCAAATTCCATTCAATGGAGAAAGCAATCTAAAGCTGGATAGAGAAGCCCATAGTTCTTCAGTAACTAAAGCAGCATTTCCCAACCTTTTGGTCCCCAGATGTTGCTGGGCTACGGTTCCCATAATTTCTGACCATTGGCCATGCTGGCTGGGGCCAATGGGAGTTGTAGCTAGCAACAACTGGGAATCCAGAGGATGGAAAAGGCTGCAGTACAAGATGTGTGCATGTATGGACATAGCAGCCTCTAAGTACTATACTGTACTATAGAGTAAACTGAACCAATCTGGAATAGAAGTCCATTGTATTAAAGCAGCTATAATTTGCCTGTTTGATTTGGTTGAAGGAGTGAAAGGAAATCTGCTTCAGAGGAAGCATTTCCTCTGAACCCAATTCCTTCAAATAAGAGTGAGACACCTGTAGCTTTCCAGATGTTGTTGGATTCCAGCCCCCATCAGCCTCAGCCAGCATGGCCAAGTGTCAGGGATGACAGGCGTTGTAGTCCAGCAGCGCATGCAAGGTCACAGCTTTCCTACTCCTGCCCTAAATGATCTCTGTGTTTGGAAGTGAACTTTGTGGAAGGGTTGGGAGTGAACTCATGTAACATGCATTGGAAGTTGCCATTCTCTGAGCCAAATTCTTTATCCCCTCACCACCACCTCCTTAGGACCTTGCTGGTTATCATCCTCAACAGGATTTTCCAGCCAGCACGTCCACAATTGGCACACCCACTTCACTAATAGTGTGCTTTTACCTGAGCATTTGTCCTTGGCTGATTAAGCCATTGTATTCTGCACAAGCTTCACTTCCCCTATTGCTTTCAAAGCAGTAACATTTCAAAGCTCCTATTGCTTTCAAAGCAGTAAATGAGCAAACAGTTGCTAGTTCCAGACCTGAGGAATTATTACAACTTACAAGTCTCCCACCCTCTGCTATAAACTGAAAATCCAGTTGCAACAACTGATCCTATAGTGCATGTTTGGGGAATCTTTGACCTTCCAGATATCGCTCCGCTACAGCTCACATGTGCTCCAGCAAGCATGGTCAACGGCCATGAATGATGCGAGTTGTAGGTCAGCAACATCTGGAGGGCAAAAAGTTCCCCACCCCTGCTGTAGAGTCTAAGCCTGTGATCCTTCTTGACCAAAGGAACTCAAACCCAAGCTTTTACTAAAAATATGTGTATCCTGCCTTTTCTGTCCTAAAAAGCCCCCCAAGCGCTTTGAGAGTACAAGCTTAGCAATAATCTATTAAAACATGTTTTTTTAAAAATACAGCACATCAGAACGCTCAAACGCAGCAGAATCCAGTGCTGCCATTCTGCCTGCAACTCTATTGTTTGAAGACAAGAGGAGGCCATTTTCTGCAGTTTCCCCTTCTCCCCTCACACCATTTTTCATACTGTTTTGCATCCCAACCCTCTGGAACATTTTCAGGGGGCTGCAGCTGGAAGGGAGAATTGGCAAAAATCGCCTCCACATCTTAGCAGAGGTGTCTGCTGGATCAAAATCTGTCACACAAGCAGAATTGAATTCCACCCAATAACTGAATATACAGATTCATTGTCAAATGGGGCCCTCCAAATGATCCTCCACAGAGCCATTATTATTATTTGTCTTTCACACGTCTCAAGGCAATATACACGATACAATAAAACCAGCTAAAAATGGTTAAAAACACAGGAAAGAGCAGGTGTTTTTTTTAAAAAAAGAGTCGATACCCATTGCAGAGACCTATTCATCCAGCTAGGAAGGCTTTTTGGAGGAGAGGGAGCCTGTCTTATCCCAACAGGAACACTATTCCACAGAATGGGCAGCCACACTGAAAGCCCTGCTCCGAGTTACTGTGGAGCGGGCTTTTGATATCTTTGGAACTTGCAGGAGTTCTTTTATAATTAGGGTGCCACGGCTGAGAGAGCCCTGTGCTGTTTCCCTGTCTTCAGCACCCTGCTGCCTACCCCACTGCACCTCACATGCCAGGAGAGACAAGGACCTCCAATGTATCTGAAGTGTTCAAGTAGGTCAGGGATAGGGAACCTGTGGATCTCCAGATGTTGTTGGACTCCACCTCCCATCAGCCTCAAGTAGCATGCCCAAAGATCAGGTATGATGGCAACTGTAATACAGCAACATCTGGAGGGCCACAGGCTCCCCATCCCTTAGGGAGGTATGGATGGGTGGATACAAGTCCTAGGTGGTTTAGCATTCTGTTACATTCCTGCTTCTACAGAACAGGGACTGCCAATTATCTTTTATCTTTTAGTCTTCTGTGAGTTCAACTTTAACTACTCCCCCCCCTTCCAGGCCACAACTGTGGCCAGACACTGTGTAATGAGATCACAGAGTTCAATGAAAAGGAGATGATGCTCCTGATCACCTATAGCTCAACTCTGCACAATTTTACGCAGCAACCTCATCCATCAGGAAGGAAATGGAAGCCAGCTGGAGCCCTGCAGTAAATAACTGAGCAGGAGAAAATGGTAGAGCACAATGATTGGACATTAACGTGGTAAGAGGACCAGATCTGAGATTAGTCCAGACAGCAGTGACATGGGGTCAAAGCATACTCAATGATTATCCACTCCAGACTTTATAAATATTTAAGTAAGTAAACTACTATGTAGTAGGAAAGATGATAGAACAGAACTATGCTTTGGGAAGAGTTCTTGTTTAAATGGGTATTAGGGCAATACATCTGTAGAAAATAAGATACTTGTTAAGAGCTGGAAGGATTGGAACATTAAAAGCGAGTGAGCAGGAATGGATAGGCGAACAAATTTAACAGAGCCATTCACTTCTAAAGGTACTTAAGTCTGGTAGCGGTAAATTACCATTCAGTCATTTTGCAGGCCTGTTGATACTCAGCTTTAAGTAAAATGCTAGGTTGCTGTTAGTATTAACTGCTACCTGTTAAACTTGTGATTTCATTATCCTTTCGTCCTTTTGCACACAAACTTTGGAAATTCTCTGAAGTTTAAAAGTGTGCATCTGTTCGTTTGTGTGTTCTTTCATAGCTCTGCTTTTTCCTCCATGTGAGTGGGTGGGAAGCTGTTATTTCAGAATCTTTTAAATATCCAGTGTGAATTTCACCCTCATAAATTTTCATCTCCCTCTGTTAATAAAATAAGCATATATTTTTCTTTAAAACAATTTGGCTTTACTGGTTTGACCTTTCCACAAACCATGAAAGATTTATCATTGACTCAAAACACATTTCCCCAACCCAGAAAGAAACTAAACTTCTAAAATGCTGTTTTTGTACGACTAGGTTTGGAAATGTCAAGCGGGCAACCAAATAGCATGAATCATAGGAACCAATTCAGCAGGCGGAGAGCAATGTGTGTGCAATTAACACTAAAAAAGATAGAATTTCATTGTATACCAAACAAATCCTTTTATCAGATGGCATCTGATTTTCAGTTTAATGTTATTAGGTTTTTGTCTTGAGTTTAATTCTGCCCTTCCTCTTAAATCTCGGCTGTTCAAGAGTATGAAGTATATTTCCTATGGCACTCTGAAGAGCTGCTAGGGACAGCATGAGCTCATCGGTGATGAGCAATCCTGCTGTCCCCAAGCTCATGTTTTGGTGTAAGTCTTGATAGGGTAGTTCTGCCCTCTCTTGCATGCATTTCTATCTGTACCAACTGATGGTGCTGGGGGAAAGCTGAACAATTCCCCCCCCTTTTTAAATAAAATGTTGAAATTTTCACAGTACATAAATAATAAAGGGGAACAAACGTAAGGTATTCAATAATCAAATAACAAAACAATTCAAGAACATTCACTCTTGTAACAAACCAAGAAAGGATAAAAAAGGAAAAGGGAGATACTGGTAGCATATGAATTTGAGGTCCCACTTGTGAAACCATGAAGCTCCCTAATTAGCCCAGATGGCTGTTCTTTTTGAGAAATGCAGCCACTTATCCAACAACAAGAAAAATGACAGTAGAAGGGTACAGAAGGAAGACTGCGGCCTGACACACACACAGCTCCTGTGCTTGAAGCAACAGCTCATAGGAACAAATGTATGGATCCCAAGTTGTCCTCTTGTGCAGGCTCTGAGATCTGACTCCACTCCAAAACAGCCATTGGTGCTACTCCATTGATACTATTCCAACTCCGATCTGGTTCTGCTGAACTGCACAAAGAATTTTCCCAGCGCAGAGCTAACAGTGGCACGTCTCTATGGCATCCTGTTGGTTCATCCTGGGGCCAGGAATGCCAGTGCAACTGTGTGCTGGTGCAGAGGGAATATATGACGCTAAACTCTCTGCCTCCATTCTGTAAAACAGAATTGCCTGCTTTAGTTACTATAGCACAAGCTAAACTGTTTGTCCCTGCCGCAGATAAAGTCAGATGGCAAGAACCAGGTTCCTCAATTGTGGGCTGAATGATGAGATGGTAGGAACTATAGGAGTAACCAAGCGTGGGCAGAAAACTTGTTTGTTAATCATTGTAGCCAAACCATGTGGCTTGCTTTTCTTGCGGAGAATGTGCTCCTGCTACCTCCAGATCATCTGCACTGTGTACGAATGCTGCCACAAATAACCATGTCAATGCGACATGACAAAAAAATTTCAAAAGATTGAAAAAAAGACATGAAATTCATGGCCAAGGACTAACACAGGATATTTATGTCTGAATCCTAAACAGGTTTCATTTTAATAAGTTTCATTGATTTCAGTAGAAGCTAGGAGCCATATACCAGAGATAGACTGTGTTCCCCTAGTTTGGTTAAAATGTCTTCATGAGGCAGTGAAATATCAGTGTGAGTAAAGAAAGGAATTTAGAGAGTGTTTGTCAAAGGAGAGTGAGAGGTAGCAGCTGGACTGACGAGGAGGAATGACATAGTAGAAAGGAAAACCTGATGAGCCAGGAATATGGGGATTTGCCATGTAAATGAATTTAATAAGAGATGGATAATGGATTTAAATAACTGATTAATGGAAAGGATGCAAGTTATATCTCCCAAGAATAACTGGATGACCATGTGGTGGGAAAGACTAGTGGAAAACGTCCTGTCCAGTTGTGGACATAAATTTCATCTGCCTGCTAATTTGGGGGGCTTTGAGACCTTTGATAGAAAATACCCCAACGAGAAACTCAAACCTATAATGTCTATATAATATTGGACTGTGGAAGACTTTGCTGTAAACTTACAAGGTAACACTACAGGATCTGTATCCCTCAATGTATATATCTGTATCTTCAAATTCCACCGTAAAAATGGCAGAATTTGCAACATGTGTAAAGTATGCATATCTGGCACATTTGTATCTATAGGAATATATTTAACCCTCAGATTAAACCCTGCATAGAGTCCTCATACTGGGCCACAGGGCCCTCAAGGTTAGGACAGTCTACTAGCTCTCCTAAGCTGAGATTCCTTTCACTAGAGATGGCAGGGACTGAACCTGGTACTTTTGGCTGCATGTAACATGAGCTCTGGCTTGACCACTACCACTGAGCCCTTCCCCATACGTTTGTTTTCATCATTTGCTCTGTTGCTGCTATCCAATGAGAAGGGGACAAGTACCACAGCAGGGCACAGAAGTTCTCTACCCCTTGACTACAACCCTCACGAAGGGAATTCCTAGGCTTTCTTTCCTACATTGAGATTTATTTTTTCACAGCTCACTAGCCATTTTCTAATGGTGCACAGTTTGGGAATCCCTGACTTGGCAAGGAGCTTATTTTGACAGAGACAGGGTAAAGGCAGAAAGAGAGTTACAAATACTTTCTTCTAAGTAAGGGACTACTGAAGCAACCCTAGATCCTCCATGTGTACTCAACACTGAGCTCAAAATATGCTAGGCAAAATTCAGTGGGTTTGCACAACAAGCAGCTGTTTAGGCTGTAGAGCAGTTAGTATTTTGCAAGGTAAGTCCAATAATAGAGTAGCATATTACCATCTTGTTACTTCTGCAACATTACGCTCACAGACAAGATAAACGTGGTCTTTTCTAGTGGGCCTGTAAATTCACACCAGACATTTATTCCACTATTATTCCACTGTAAACTGTCATGGCTTCCCTCAAAGAATCCTGGGAAGTGTAGTTTGCAACGGGTGCTGAAAGCTGTTAGAAGACTCCTATTCCCCTCTCAGAGCTACAATTCTCAAGAATTTCCTGGAAAGAGGAAAACCACGAAGTGTAGCTTTGTGAGGAGAATCGGGGACTTTTAACAGCTCTCAGCACCTTTCACAAACTACCCTTCCCAGGATTCTTTAGGGGAAGCCATGACTATTTAAAGTGGAATAATAGTGGAATGAATGTCTGGTGTGAATGTGGCCTATGTCAAATGTCTATGTTGATTGTATTCAGGCAAAAAATGTTCCTTTCATAGTATGTTTGTCTAAACTCCTTGCCAGAATCACAGATTGAAAGCTCAAACCTTTTTAACCTCTAATCTCTCCTTGAGAGTGTAAGCAAATTCAGAGGTTGGAGTGAGGTCAGAGGTTGTTACGAACCCAGAAAGAGAACCAAATAAAAACCTACTTATCAAGGAACAAAAATAGCGACAATCAAGCTAGTAACAGGAGTGTATGGCTCAAAGCATATATTGTTTCCTAACTTGTTCCTCTTCCCCCCCCCCTTAGCACAGGTTAAGGTGATACAGGTGTATTGGAAGAAGACAGTGATGGGGGGTGGAGGAGTGAACTTTATACAATCAAAGGTCAGGCAGAATAGAAGAGAGTTTGGGGGGGGAAACAGATAAAGGCAAAGCAGCAATAATGGGTCCCCCTTTAGATGTGGGGGAGATGGGACAAGAGGGTTTTGCTGATTAAGAAACCATAACAGTTTGTAACAATCTCCAGCTGTAGGAATGAAAAGGCTGCTCTGGGATTCATTACTATGAAGAAAGGCCTCTAGTCCTTTCATGGAGAACTCAGATAAAGGTTGAGATCAATTAAAAACTGGGGAGAGGGCACAAGCAAAGAAGATTATTTTAACATCTGGCCTGTGTGAAATACATTCTTATGAATAATGGCTGGCCCCATCAGACAGCACACACCATCTGAGCCATCTCCCCACCCTAGTAGTTATTTCAGAGGCTTAGTTCTTACTGAGGTAGCAAACTTGTGACTGGGCCAAACCACTTCAAACGGAGCAGGAGAGCTTACATAATGGAACAACAACAAAATTACCACACACAGGGTCCCGCCAGGCTGCCAGCATTTTGCAGGAGGGATTCAAGTGCATACTGGAAATGTTAGTTTGCACAATGGCAGTAAATTAAAGGTCAATTGCCCTATTGCAACAAATCCACTTTTTTTGAAGGAAAAAAGACTGAAATGCACTGAAAATTTGGCATAAACGAATGATTGACAGGAAGTAATGTAAACATCCTGCAAACAGCTCAGGATGAATGTTCAGTGTCATATAACTGCCCTGAAAACAAATCAGAACAAGTGCTCAGTAAAGACTGGGCACAGGTCATATCTACACCATACATTTAAAGTCTTTGTTTTCCAGCAGAGAGTTGTTAGAAGATCCCTCAAGAGCTAACTTCGCAGCACCCTTTACAAGCTACAGCTCCCAGGATTCTTTTGGGACAACAAAACAGTGACTGTTAAAATAGTATAAGAATGCTTTAAATATATGTTGTGGATGTGACCATAATCTAAGCATCACATCACCTTTGTGCAAGCAAAGCAGGCGGAATGCTGAAAAAAAGGTCATTTGGAGGAGCTAGGCCGTTAGGAAGAAGTCTAGCCTTCGACAATTGCCCTTGGCTCAATCTTTGTAGTTTTCTGTTTGCAGGGAATTGTTGATAAGTTAAGAAAATTCATTCCTCTAAACCCTGCCCTCTGAAGTCTGATAGATACGGTTTAGTCCAGAAGCAGGCTTTGCCACCTCAGCAAGAGTCGCTTGTTTCCACATTGTCCAGGTCATGAATGAAGATCCATGTCAGAGGCTTTGCTGTTAGTGTCAACTTGGGAGATTTGCCCAACGCATGACAGAGAACAGGCCTTCTCTTTTTGCAGCACTACAGTTCTGGAATGCGCTCTCAAATGAGGTTTGTCAGACTTCGTCTTCAATATGTCTTTTACCAGAAACAGAAGAAACATTTATTTTGATGGAGCTTTAGCACAGGAACATAGGAAGCTGCCTTATGAAGTTAGACCATCGATTGGTCCATCTAGCTCAGCAATGTCTCTAGAGTCTATACTGATAATACTACAGTTGCTAGAAATCACAGGAGGGGAGTGCTCTTGCGCTCAGGTCCTGCTTTTGGGTTTCCCACAGGCATCTGGTTGGCTACTGTGAGAACAAGATGCTGGAACAGATGGGCCACTGGACTGATCCAGCAGGCTGTTATAGCTGGCAGCAGCTCTCTTGGGTTTCAGGCAGGACTCTGTTTCCTCTCAGTTATGGCCCTTCCCCATGTAATACCTAGTTTTATGGTTGCACATTTTAATGCATAACAACTTTTAATCGTACTACTGCTAAGTCTGCCTTTTGCTTTTAAGACTCAAAATATTATTGTTACTGTTGTTGGTGTTATGTATCTTCAGGGGGTTACCATGTGGGGGGGGGCATGAGAGCAGTATGAGTTGAACTGCTGTGACATCAGATTGGCATCTTTTGAATCCATTGTATTTATTTTGGTGGTATCCAGCAAAATAGTTCCGTTAGCACAAGAACTTCTGGCTGCACAAAGGAACTTCCCTTCCCTCCCCCGTCCCCATGCCCCTCTACATCTGTTCTGGGGTTTTCCCCAAACCTCCAGGACAGATTTAGGGAGGTCATGCAGGAGAGGGGGGGGAGTTTTGTTGCACAAGTGGAAACCCTTGCACTAACAAAACTTCATTGGATTAACCCCCCTTTATTTATTATTTTCTTTTATGGATTTATATCCCCACCTTTTAAAATTGAGCCTGGTTTATGGCAAAATGTATCATAAATATAATGAAATGATGGGGGACTGGAGGAGTTTAAGTAAATGAATCAAAATACCTTTGCTGAATGCTATGTCCTCAATAGAATAAAACAAAAGCTGAAGATAACTGATGGCAAAAAGCCAAGGCCTCGTCCTCCATGTTAGCTAACCCTAATCCATGCTGAAATTTGCCCTTTTATAGCACAGCACTTCTAGGAGAAGCAATTTGCTCACCATGTACTTATCATGATTTGTAAGGATCTGAAGAGTAATACTAAAAGTAGGGCACATATGGGCAGGTTTAAGTTTGAGAAGAGTTGTCAACTAGTCATTATTTTACTGGCCAAACCAGCAAAACCATTTTCTGACCAGTATCAGGTATTATTATTATTACTATTATTTATTATATGTATATCCTGTCCTTCCTCCCAAAGAGAGTCTTAAATTTTCAGATGGCATATGGTGACTGCAGCATGTGAACCATCCTGAATAAACTTACTTAGATTTAGAAAGGTGCCCCCCTCATTAAAGCATGTAATTTAGGTTGCAGGTTGATCTATTCAGAAGTGCCATTCTAAAATGTCTTTCTTTCCTACACACAACTTTGTCATGGGGACCAGTAAGTGTAGTCTAATGCAAGGGTTTGCAGACTGAGATAGACTTTGTGTCAGTTGGTTTGCTTGTTTTTATCAGAACCCCAAGATCTACCATCTGGAGCCAGGTGCAGTTAGACTTAAAAACATTCTGAGCCCAGGAATTTGTTTTGAGAAGCAGAACTGAAGAGAGCTCACAATCCTTCCATACAAAATCCACTCCGAGTTATCCTGCCTGCCCCCCCCCAAGTTTTCTTTATTTCAGCAGTGTAATTGGGTGAATTGGGAGCACGGCCAATTCCAGGTTTCTGGGGGCCCTGGGGCACAGGCTATCAGTGGGGCCCTTGGCCTCACCCTTTCCTCCTCAAACTACATTCCTCCCCCTTGGCCCCTCCCCTTTCAACCAAAACACATTTTGATCAATATGGCAACCTATCATCAAGGAAAAATGCAAACTTCAGTACTTCACTAGCTGCCTTTGTGATTTTTTTTTTTGTCAACAGTAACTTAAGTAACTTAGTCCTGTACATTAAGGAGCTCAGGGAGGCAATCAAGACAAAATGGGGGGGGATGCACAAGTAATAAGATGTCTGACAGACAGAATGTTAACAGGTGAAGCTTTCCTCATAATTGTATTTCCATACTAGAAAGGCTATTTCCCATTTAATTTCTGCCTGCCCCACAGCTGTTGAAGGCAAAAGAGCCTTGCTCTCCTGTAATGCCAACCCTAAACCATGCAAAAAATCATGTTAAAAGAAAAAGAACCACAGAATTTGAGCAATTTGAAAATATATTTTAATTTTTTTAAAAAAAACATTTGTAACTATGTAAAATATGACA
Source organism: Rhineura floridana (assembly GCF_030035675.1). Classification (NCBI taxonomy): domain Eukaryota; kingdom Metazoa; phylum Chordata; class Lepidosauria; order Squamata; family Rhineuridae; genus Rhineura; species Rhineura floridana. Next base: position 158,583,295 of record NC_084483.1, read on the forward strand.
TTCTCAGGCAAAAGTGATGAGACACTAGACAAAAAGCACACACAAAGCCTTGACAAACAGCAAATACTCTGTGCATGAGCATTTTTATATTTTAATTTTTTTACTCATCATTGTTTTTGCTTATTTACTGCCTTGGGGCAGTCCCTAACTCTCAACCTAATCTACTTTACATAGCTGTTGTGAAGATACAGAAGGCAGAATTAAAATGGCTGCAAAAGGAGACTAAGGCTGTAAGCCAATACACACTTACCTGGGAGTAAGTTCCATTGAACCCAATGGAGGTTAGTACTTGTTTTAAAGGCATCAAATTTTACTTGCCTTAACCAGAATGATTCATCTTCGCACTATAAGGGGCCATATTTTTCTCTCTCCTCCCTGCAAATTAGTACAGCTTCAAGCCTTCAACAAGTTCTTATCTGGCCAAATTAGTGCGATCCTGTACCCAATTGGATTTACCTGGGAGTAAGGTCCAGTAAACATAAAGAGACGTACATTTGAGTAGACATGTATATATTGTACTGTAAGTTGACTATACAATGATTTTATCATGTGCCTGGACAAGTATCTGCAACTCTTTGCATTTGCCATGGGATAGGGATTCTTTAACATGTACCACACCCTGGGCAGTAGTATTTGCACAAAATAACTTCCAGAGAATATCTGCCACAGATGCAGATGCAACCTGGTTGTTGAAAAGAAAGGAAGGGCAGGAAAGAAAACTGGAAGGAGTAAGTCTTGAGGGTCCTGGCTAGGGTTGCCAGGTTCAAGGCCTGAGACTGATCCTGTATCTTTAGAAGAAGGGAAAGTCAGCCAAGTGCAGGTGTTCTTGCAACTCTGTAATGGGAAAAACCACAAGGTGGAATTCTCCCCTTCCCCTTCACAACTTTTAAAGATACAGAAGACCTCTGGGTAGCCTCCACTTGCACTTGGCTGACTTTCTCTTCTCCTAAAGATACAGGGTCAGGGTCAGACCAGAAACCTGGCAACGCCAGTCCTGGCTGCTTGCTGCCACAGCTTCTGCCTGCATGCGTGGTGTGCACCTGCCCCTTGTTCAGGAGACCTCATCCTCTAGGGTTCTGCCGGAGAACCCCTTCCTTGTAAGCAGAATGCAGCCATGGGGAGAGGAGGAAGATAAGGGTGTGTGTGGGGGTTATCTTCATTCCTCCTTTCATCTCCTGTCAGCATCTGGAGCTTTTGACTCTCTTCCTTGCTCTCTCAGCAGCCCTGCTCCTTCTGGGTGGCTAGTGAGCATCGGTGGCAGCAGCAATGTTGAGTGCGAGGCACTATGGGCCTCTGTAGTCCTGGGCCCACAGCCAGTGCCCCATCTGACCACACACTAACGCCGGGCCTGGAGTCTCTTTGTTGCTGATGTTGTTAAACAGTTTGGAGTAGAAATTCTTGCTGATCTACTGCAAAACACTCAGAGATCTACCTTTTGCCTATCCCTGCCATGAGGAGATTGGATTAGAAGCCCAATCTCAGCCATGAAGCTCACTGGGTGGTCATCAGTATGTTATTTTCAGTCTAATTTACCTTGCAAGGTGTCGTGATAATAAAATGAAATTGCTCCACATATGCCAAAGAGCTTCTTTGAGGAACTGTGGATACAAATGTGATGACCTTTTGTGATCTCAGCTTGTGACTTACTATGTTGCAGATAGTGTAAATCAAAGTGTTAATTATTGTGTCTCCATGCCCGTAAAATTTGCACTGGTATGTTTCAATAAAGGCCCCAAACAGTTTGAAAGGCAGGTCCCAATAAGAACACAGGGAAGCCTTATCAATAAAAGATGTCGGCACTTCAAAAAGGGCCACAAAATTCTCTGGAAACACTTTTGTTGTCATTTGTATATTCAAATGTTCATCCGAAATCTTCCTGGAGTCTTGTGGTTGGGTTCAGAACCTCCCCTTTCTGGAATCCTGGCAGGTATCAAGATAGCCCGAAGAAGGGAATGTTAATGCAGCATTAACTGAAATATTTCAGAGGGGAGTTGGTTAAAGACACATGTCTCCACTGGGTTGCTTGGATTTATCTTTTGCATTTCTCATATCTCTGTCAAGAGAGGAAGTTTGCTTTCTTTTATTTTCTTCAGAAACACATATCATGGTGTCCAGTCGTCATGCAATTACAAGGCCCCGCACAAACTAAACTCTATAGCTTATGGGCTGGTTTGTCCTTCTGTGAGTGGAAGGGCTCCTTCAGTTGGTAGAATTGACTGAGATCCTGCAGAGGCTCCCAAAGGAGGAAGGGGGAGGGTTTTTTAAAAAACTGATTCTCCTTGCACCACCTCCCATGTTGCTTGAGAGTGTCCCCCAGCTGTCTGGAGAAGCTTTTCAGGGAGCTTCAGGAGGAAGCAGCAATAGGCAAAATGCATCTCCTTATCCCACCCCTTTCTTCCAGTAGGAACCTCCCAAGAGCAAAAATCTAGGCATGGAATGATGAGATTTTTTCTCTATTATAGAAAAGCAAAGGGTTGTATCCAATGATGTCCCTCTGCTGATGGAAAGCTAATTGATCTGCCTTTCCTCTGCAGCCCTGCTGCAGGGGATTGTGGGATTCTTCAGAGCAGCACGGCAAGTGATCCCGATAGTATAATGTTTAAACTGAGCCAAAGATACATGGAGTCTCAAAGGCTTTGGTGAAAGAATCAAAGCATAGTTGATGGTACATCTAAATTGCAGCCACCTTCAAGACAAGCTAAGGAGACAAAGCTTGGCACATCTTTTACTTATATACAGGTACGCTACTAATGGGATTGGTGGGTAGGAGATGGAGAATCCAAAAGCCCTGAGTTTCTAATGCTGGAAAAGGAAGAAAAATCCCTGCTATAATAACAAAATGAACCCTTCTGGTTCAGACCAAAGACCCCCCCTAGTCCAGCATCATCTTCTCACAGTGGCCAATCAGATGCCTATAGGAAGAAGCCCACAAGGCGGACCTGAGTGCAACCACACTCTCCCCACTTGTGATACCCAGCAACTGGTATTTGGACACATACTGCCTCTGAAGCTGCATGTAGTACCTAGCCATCATTGCTGTTTAAAGCAGAGATGCTAAACCACTGGCAGCAATACCGTGTGTTTTAAACTGATTTTGTTACGTATAATTTTAATATGCTATATGTTCACATTGATGGCTGATGTATTTTCTTTTCTGTTTCTTGTACATTGCTCTGAGCAACTGTGGAGGAAGTGTGATCCATAACTATCCTAAATAAATCATGGCAGTAGCTGTTGATAGCCTTCTCCTCCATAAATGCCTCCTCAGCATGCATCTCCAAAAAATCCAGACCAGAACTTCTTCCAAAGAGCCCAACATTCAAGGAGATGTTTTTTCAACACCAGATCATTTCCGATATTGAAGGTCAAGAAGACTACTGTTTTGAATTAAGAATCAGTGAATCTCTCAAAGCAGAAGCTAGAGAAGGGCCGTAGCGCAGTGACAGAGCATCTGGTTTGCATGCAGTAGGTCCCAGGTTCAATCCCCGGCATCTCTAGGTAGGGCTGGGAGAGAATCCTATCTGAAACCCTGGAGAGTTTCTCCCAGTCAGTGTAGACAATACTGAGCTAGATAGACCAATAGTCTGACTTGGTATATGGCAGCTTCCTATGTTCCTGATGTACACCATGCCACAAGGGAAAAAGGAAATGATCCCAGAGTAATGGATTGCTGTTGAGCCAAGGCCTCTACATGGTCCATCAACAATATTGAGCTAGATGTACCAATGGTCTGTCTCAGTATAAGGCAGTTTCCTATATTCCATTGCGTACTGTTGCCTGCCAGGTCTTGTTAAAAGCGATTGCATGGTGTGCCAGCTACAGATTCCGAACACTTTTAAAAGGCAGCTCCACTTAGACTAATCCAGTGTAGAGGTCACCAAAGCATGTACTGTGGTGGCCAGTTGTTAAGACACGCCACCTTGATATCAAGGAGCTGGAGCTTCTTGCTTCACATGTTCCTGAGGTGATCCTAGGCTAAGCTCTGAAGTGTCACGGGATTCAAACTTAAACCCTGGGTGGAGTCCTTTTCAGCTGCAAAGAAATAAACTGCTTGGTGTACTTTTCAAAACTTGATCTTACTAGTCTTCAGTCTTGGCTCTGGGTTTCAGCAGTTGTTACTCCCCAAGCATTAAAAAATACCAGCACTTTATTAAAAACATATTTGCCAAGGTTTTGCTGCAATTGGACGCACATGCCTCCCCCACGTGGGAGCTCAGCCTTGGTGAATATGGTTTCAATAAACGAGTGGCATTTCGTTTACAAGCCATTACTGTGTTGTTAAATCTAAGGTGAAAAACGGTCATTCCACTTGAAGTGGTTACCTTGAAAGAAATAGGTAGCTTGAAACAGAGCAAGAAAGAGCAGCTGCAATGGAAGACATCCAGTGGTTGGTGCACTTTTCTCCATCTAAAAAACTCCTTTTTGTTTTGTTGAAGATCATTTTGACCTATACAGGGACTGGAGGAAGAAGAAGCAGAGTTAGAAGCTCTCTATCAGACTTAACAGTCTGTTATTCAAGGACTTCCAAAAGTGTTTATAGGGAGAGGTAGAGAAGACCCACGACATTCTCCAGAATTAAATTAAAAATGAAATTCAAAAGTGATCCCAACTACACTGGAAAGACAGAAATATTATACAATGGTAAAACTGTTTCAGGGCTCAGCCTCTTCACTCTCAACCTCAACTTGTTTACTCTCCCTCTCAGACACAGTAGAACTGTGGAGGAAGCTGGAAGGTCACAGGTGGGAGAACTTTAGCCCATTTACTGGCAGAGTCCTGCAGAAACTCCATGAGAGGCATCACATTCTGAAGAATCTAGCGAATTCTGCAAAGATATATACTACCTGTGATTGTTCTTTTCCTGGTGTATTGATCCCTGCATGCTTTTCATATTTAGCCTTAAGCAGGAACATAGGCAGCTTCCTTTCCAAGTCAGACCATTGGTCCCTCCAGCTCAGCACTGTCTACACTGCAGCAACTCTCATCTCCCAGCCCTACCTGAAGATATCTGGGATTGAACCTGGAACCATCTGCATACAAAGCAGATGATGTATCACTGAGCTACGGCTGTTCCCATACATTTGGTGTCTGATAAATTAAGGCACTGGAGTTCAATGTTTCAGTTTCCACAAACACCCAGCCAAACCCACACATTTGTTGTAATGGCTTTGTTATTTCCAGCCCACTGGCGTAACTATATTACATAGGACATAAGAAATATAGGAAGCTGCCTTATAATGAGTCAGATCATTGGTCCATCTAGCTCAGGATTTCAGGCAGGGGTCATTCTCAGGCAACCCTACCTGGAGATGCCAGGGATTGAACCTGGGGTCTTCTGCATGCAAAGAAGATGCTCTATCACTCAGTTGCAGCCCTTCCATAATGGGCCTTGCCCTCAAGCAGAACCAGAATATACATGGAAGATTAATATTGTCATATTTTTCCTTCTTTACTTTCTTCTGGTCATGGCATCCTATTCAGACACTGGATTTCCATGTGCACCTCATATCCAAGATGAGAATATGAAGCTTCCTGTTTGACAGGCATTTTACAGCAAGAAGGAAAGGAATCAGCTAAGTGCTGCACAAGTATCAATGGTTGGGACTTTGTTCATCAAATGAAAGGACTCAACTGTTATATATGAACGCCCAAAAACCATTCAATGAACATAAAATTTCTCTGGTCTCATCATCACTACAACCTCTACAAGGGGCAGGATCCATATAAATCAGTCTTCCTCAACCTGGTGCCCTCCAGATGTTTTAGGACTACAACTCTCAGTTGCCCATTCTGGCTGGAGCTGATAGGAGTTGAAGTCCAAAACATCTGAAGAGTACCAGGCTGGGGAAACCTGCTATAAATGAACACACATAACCCTTGATGATTGTGTCAGAAGCAGAGAACAGGTATGAATGAGGTATGTCACTCTAATAGTGCCTGAAGAATTGAATGACTCCAAGAAGTGAAACAAGCCACAGATTTTGGGACTTCTGTCAACCCACAAACAGCACCCTTGCATCACTACCATCTGTACACTTCCTTGTGGTACACATTCCTCATTTTCCTTTTGTAGGAGAAACATACTCAGGATGCCTAAAGACAGTATTTGTGGGAATGAATCAATCGCATACCCAACCCTTTTGTGTATTTCAGGGACTGCATTGCCCTGGTGCAACAAAACCAACAGGCGTTTTGAAAAGACCAACAGACTTTTTTCAGCTTGGAAAGTGATGGTGGAAAGCACTGAAAAGTGTGGGATGAATGAGTGACTAATGAGAAGGCATGTAAACACCCCACAAGCAAATCAGGATGAATGTAGAATAAATGTCATTCTCATATAATAAGTGCCCCAGCCCCACGAACAAATCAGAACAAATCAGAACAAATGTTAATTAAAGACTAGATATAATCTAACCTCTGTGTATGTTCTGTGCATCCGAAATCAGAATGAATGCGCAATAAATTGGTCATCTAGAGGGGCCCTCAGTGAAGCTCCAAGCAGATATGCCAGAGTTGTCTTCTTTGTTTTATACAAGGAAACAGTCATCTTTCTGATATAAATAGTGGCACTGGTACCAAGTGAAAAGATGCTGTTCTGCTAGTGATTGTTTATTGTTAACGGTCAGTGACCAGCGAAACTAGGGGTAGAAACACACACTCACAGTTCTGCCGGTTCCAGAGCGTCTCCACCTCTCTCTTCTGAAAATGGGCACATGATCATAGTCAAACCCCACCTCTTTTTACTGTAAAACCTGGTGGGATGACTTCCGGGAAGGGTGACTTCGCTTGTGCCTGCTTTTGAGACGGGCTCCCGCCTCAAAAGAAGCTTATTCAGATATAAATCAGTCAGAACATTTTTTTTTTGACTGATGAAATTTCTCCCGGGCAGGGAGAAACGTAGAGATCAACCTCAAAAGCCTGTTTTTGTTGGGAGGACTGGATTTCATTAATTTATGAGAAAAGGTCCAGACAGCAATGCCGGACGGACTTCCGAACAAGCTCTATCTGATTAATGCAATACGTTTATCTTTTCTTCAAAGAGAAAACGGACTAACAGGCAAGCACCCTTCTTTCTATTATTTTTTTTACTTGGTTTAAATTGTTGCAGCAAAAAGAGATTTGTCAAATGAATCAGCTTTAAAGAACTTCTGGGTGAGCTATAACTCTTCTCTGTTATTCACGAAATTAACAGCTTATCTCTGTTTCTATTGCAAAAAGCTGTCCTGGAAGTGCATTCTAAAGATATAAACAGAAGAGGGATTTCTATTCCGAGGAACATTATATTGTCTGGGACTATTCTCTTTTTGGTCTATTTTATTTTGACGAATCTGCTTCTTCACAACGCCACTAACTGTTTTGATGCTGGGAACTAAATTTGTTTTGTGTTCTTGAACATAAAGAGATAAGGCAGGCTGCTCTGTTTATACTGTGATGTCATCAAGCCTGGAATATTAACCCAATTGTTGCTGAAATAAGAAGTGGTTCTTCTTTATTTTTGTTTTGTTTTGTTTTCGTGGTTTTAAAAATGGCAATCAAGAAAGTGGCTGAGAATCTGGAAGTAATTATGTTTCAGAAAATAATGGATGAGATTGAGATAACGAAACAAACCCTGCGACAGGGCAGTAAGGAGCTGCAAATTGAACTGAGCAAAATGACGCAGGAGCTTAAAGAAATAGGGGATCCTGTGAGAGAGGAGAATGAGATCAAAGATGAGAAAAGAAAAAATAAAGGGAAGATACAAGCCCTGGAGATTGGAACAAATGTGAAATTGGAAAAAGATCTGGAGTTTATGGATATTAGAAATAAAATCTACTGTTTGGAATTTAACGTTATCTCTGAAGAAATTAATGAAGATATTAGAGATAAAGTTATCAATGGCTTGGATAATCTTCTGGACTGGAATGACGTGATGGAGCTTGATATAGAGAAAATCTATGGAATTAACTGCAGCCATGTGACAATGGAAAAACTCTCAAGAGATGAGCCAGTGCATTTTGTAAAAAAGAACACAGATATGACTTTACAACAATATTTCAGCAACTTATTCAGAATTGATGGCAAGAAAATATTTGGGATAGAGGAAATTCCCATCAGACTCTTATTATATGACTATGGCTATGACAGCAAGATTATTATGGAATACTGATAATGGAAGATTGGACACTGAAATTACTGGACTTAACAGGACTATTGAAGATGGAAGATGGAATTAATATGGATAATGGAATAATGGCTATTGAAATTATTGGACCTAACAGATTTTGATGAGATGGATTAATCGATATGTTTATTTGGACTATGGTTATGACAATAAGATTATTATTATTATTAACGAGATGGATTAATCGACATGTTTATTTGGAGAAAAATTGATAGATATATTTCTTAAAGAATTGAAACCTCTCTTTGACTTTTTGTGGAAAGAATAAAGTAATGTTTATGAGATTTGATGATTAATTAAGATAACTACTGGAGGAAAGTGATTTTATAATATAATTTAAGAGACAGGATTGTTATATATTGTAGACCTACAACTGATTTGATCTGCGACAAATGGGAAGTCAACATTTTATTTTTTTGTTTAATTATTTTTGTTTTGTTTTGTTTTTTGTCTTTGAATGTTTTATGATTTTGTTTTGTATGTTTTATGAAAATTTGAATAAAAATTATTGTAAAAAAAAAATAAAACCTGGTGGGATCAGCTTGAGTGCATTTTTTAAAAAAATTCAGTTTCAAAGAGATTTTGCAACTGGTCGACAGGTCAACCTGTTCCCCCTCTAGGTGTAGCTAATGGAAATGCTTTGCTCTGGTGACTAGTGTGTTCACAGCCTATTCTGATGAGCCAGTTTAAAAAGATGTGAATCCTCATAGTCTAAGGGCAGAAACACACTCACTATTCTGCAGGTTCCAGTGCATCTCCACCTGTCTCTTCTGAAAATGGGGGCACACAACGCTAATCAAACCCCACCCCTTTTTACTGTAAAACCTGATGGGAGCCACTTGAGTGCATGTTTTTTGTAATTCAGCTTCAAAGAGATGTTGTGACTGATCAGCAGATCAACTCATTCCTCCTGCCAAGTGTGGCTAATGGAAACACTTTGATCTGGTGACTAGTGTGTTTGCAGCCTAATTCTAGTTCATGAGAACAAATCAGTTATTAAAGTTACAGATTTCTTACCCTGAAGCAACTATACATATGAACATCATCTATTTGTGTACAATGTAGTATAGTGAGGGTGAGTGGCCACAGATATTTGTTCTTATGTGACAAGTAATGTTGAACATTAACTTATTCCATGTAGGAAAGTTCAGAACACACTGGGATTTGTTTCTTTTGTTCAAAAACCTTTTGTGTAGTTTAATTATTTTAAAAAAAGCTAACTATTTTGAGGTGTCATTCTCTTCAAAGACCATCTTGTTGTGAAGTCAATCGAAATAACACTATTACAAGTCTGTTTCCTTGCCACATTTTGAGCTAAGAATCTTCTTTACAATGTATGTCAGGGATGGGGAACCTGTGGCCCTCCAGATGTTGTTGGACTTCCATTCCTGTCAGCCCCAGCCAGTATGGCCAATGATCAAGGGTGATAAGAGTTGTAGTCCAGCAACATCTGAACACTTACTGGTTCTGCACCCTTGATCTATGTAGCATAGCTTCTAGGAACACAGGAGGCTGCCTTATACTGAATCAGACTATAGGCCGATCTAGCTCAGTATTGTCTTCATTGACTGGCAGCAGGTCTTCAAGGTTTCAGGCGAGGGTCTCTCCCAGCCCTACATAGAGATACCAGGGATTGAACCTGGGACCTTCTGTATGCAAGGCCAATGTTCTTCCACTGAGCTACAGCCCTTCCCCAGTTCTTCAGGCACTATTATTATGGACAAGAGCAAGACAGAGGTTGTGATTAAACTGTAACACTGCTTCAGCAAATAAAAATGCAAACAAAAGTGTTTGCACTGAGTTATTCAAAGGTTGCAAACCCAAAGATGTGTACTGTGCACTAAGCCGCATTGAACTAAGCAAGATTTAGTTCCAAATAAACATGCACAGAATGCATTAGCTTAACATTCACATCCTGGACAATTTCAGCTTCTCCAAAAGAAGGTAATGCAGGTGTTGCATTTCACCTAAGATATCGGAGAGGCAAGGAAAGAAGACATAGTTTTTCTGAACTGGGGAAAAGGAAAATGCTACAAATATACCCAGTCACTGAATGCATCTTTATATATTTCGTCCACAGTGTGGAGTTCTGCCTTTCTTAATTTATCCATTGTTAATCTACTAGACAATAAGTCTGAGGTCCTTTGAAGAAACTGGGCTCTATCGCAGCAAGCAATATGTTTTCTAAAATAAACAGATCAAAGCTTTATTCTGCCTTTCATATGTGACATGACCCCTTTTCCCTAGAACTTCTTCCTTCATGCCCCCCTCCAAACCACCTCCACCATCACACACTTTAATGAACACATTACAGTCTGCTGACACATGGAGTTCATACAGTAGAGTTCTGGTATGGCACAGGTAAACATATTGTTACACCCCAAATGTTAGCCCTCAAAACAATTATTTCACTTGGAACATTAAGGACTTGGGAGTTGGGAAATGCCCAGATTAATACAATGTTTAATCGTCTTCCCTGATGCATCATCCTCCCTGTCCGCTCAGTGAAGAAATTCTTGCATAAATACAATGATTCAGTAATTAAATCCCAGAAGAGTTGCTTCGTCAGGGGTGCTTTTTCCTGATCTCGTATGCAGAAGCATGATTGGAAAAAGGGATGCACCATTGCCCCTCTTTTGCATGCACACCTTGTTGTGTGGAGGGAAACACCAAACACAGAGAACCTCCCCAAAGACAAAGGAGTTTGTGAAACTGATACCTGGTGCTTCTTGTGGTTGTGAATTTTCACAGGCCAGAGTTTAATTGCTTAGAGGTGGTGAAAGGGCTGCCCATGAGCTTGGTGGAAAATGGAGGGGGGGTGGGAAAGAGGTGGCATGGAAAGGTCTCTACAAGGCAGAGTCCACTTTTGGGGAAAAGGCTGTAGACCTTTGTGGTGCAAAATCCTTGGCATCACTAGATCAGGCTGGGAAAGGCTCATGCACAAAACCTTGATGAACCACTGCCATTCAATGCAGACAATACTGGGTGAAATGGACCAAATATTTGACAAGGCATTCAGGACCTTCCTAAGGGTAGGCAGGGCTTCATCTGAGCTGTGGCTCCCCAGGAGTGACATTTTCATAGTTTCATGAAGGAGTGGTTAGCAAAATCAAGCCAAGAACATAAGAGCCTACTGGATCAGGCCAGTGGCCCATCTAGTCCAGCATCCTGTTCTCACAGTGGCCAACCAGATGCCTAACTTGAGCGCAAAAGCACTGTCCCCTCTTGCTATTTCCAGCAACTGGTATTCAGAAGTCTACTGCCTCCAACAGTGGAGGCAGCACATACCCATCATACCTAGTAGTGGTGACATGAGGAAAAAGGAGGGAGGAGCTACTATGGCAGCTGGATGGTGACAATTCCTCAGCTTCTATGTTCTCTCCCCTCAGGGCAATTACATCTTCCATCTAACTGGGAATGGCCAAATTTCTTCTGAGAGGAAGTTCCATAAACAGGATGCTGACACTGTTTATATGGGCAGCTCCAGGCACCCTCAAGTCTAGTTCTAAGTGAGGTGTTGGCAGCAGGTTGAGGAGAGTTGGAGGAAGGACCACACACTACCATAATAAGGTTGCCAGGCGTCTGTTTTTTGCCTGGAGACTCCAGTTTTTGGGAGTCCTCTCTGGGTCTCCAGGTGAGTCGCCTTAATCTCCAGACGTTTAGCTTTCATTTTTTTAAAAAACTTAAGTTTCTAGGTGGTCTGGTTCAAAATATATAAACCAAAATGTCAGCTGCCGCTGCCACCCCCCACAACTCTGTTAGTACTAGCTGCTCTAATCCCTGCCCTTTCAGGTTTTTAGCCAATAAATGAAGTCAGGGTTGTGACTGACAAGATTTGTTGACACCCAAGCAATACCAAAAAACCCCATTTCAAGTTCTGAAACAGTTTCCTTTCCCTGCCTGTCTCACATCAGGAATTCAGTAAATATATAGCTTTCAGCAGCATCAAGTATTCTCTGTACAGGACTTGCTTCTGAGTGAACATGCATAGGATTGTACTACAACAGAAGATTACAGCAGGATCTTGGTGGTCAATTAGGGTTGCCAGGCTCAGAGCCTGAGAATGATTCTGTATCTTTAAGAGAAGAGAAAATTCAGCCAAGTGCAGGTTTTCTTGCAACACTGTAATGAGAAAAACCACAAGGTGAAATTCTCCCTTCCCCCTGCAGAACTTTTAAAGATACAGAAGACCTCTTGGAGGCTACCCAGAGGTCTTCTGTATCTTTAAAAGTTGTGAAGGGGGAAGGGAGAATTTCACCTTGTGGTTTTTCCCATTACAGTGTTGCAAGAAAACCTGCACTTGGCTGAATTTTCTCTTGTCTTAAAGATACAGAATCATTCTCAGGCCCTGCACCTGACAACCCTAGTGGGCGTACACAGTAAACAATTTTGGTTACAATTATAATTAAAAGTGTACATGCAGGTTTTTTTAATTACTTGCAAAAATGGCATATTATACATTTTATCTTTCAAATAATTTTTGAACACATGTTTTTAAAAATGTACATGCTGCAATGTTATACTTTTCTAATTAAGGAGTGAAACAAGCTTAAATTTTACTGGACTGTTGAAGAGGGCAGTTTATTTGTCTTATTCAAAACCTGTTTTGAAAACCTTCCCAATATGCAGCTTCTCTGGGAGTAAAGCTGCAATGCTAATTCCACATAACTGGGAGTTAACCCCACTGAATTTAGTAGGACTTACTTTTGAGTAGACATAGTTAGGATTGTGCTGAAAATCAAAGGGACTTTTGAGTGAATATAGGAAAGAACTGTGCTGTAAATCTTTCCTCCTCTGATCCTTTTTTATTTAAGCAGTTAGGCAGGGCTTACTTAGGTGTCACTGCTTTTATTTGGCGTAAAACTAATACTTTAAAAAAAGAAAAGTTCTGAAATGTCCAACTGGTTTTGACAATTAGGGTTGCCAGTTTCCTGGCCTGAGTCTGATCCTGTATCTTTAGGAGAAGAGAAAGTCAGCCAAGTGCAGGTGTTCTTGCAACACTGTAATGGGAAAAACCACAAGGTGGAATTCTCCCTTCCCCCTGCACACCTTTAAAAGATACAGAAGACCTCTTGGTTATATGGGATGTATGTGTTTTGACATCTCCAGTGTATTTGTATATGGAATATTTCCAATGACTCTGTGAGGTAGGGTTGGAAACCAAGGCAGCTAACAACAAGAAATAAAGCCCTTTAAAATCCAATAACTATAAAATAGTTGCAAAACAGTTTAAAGTGGCACGATTCTGAATTTTGAATTGGGTGAGTGAAGTTCCTTATCACTGAACTGCAGTCCTGTGCATGCTTCCCTGTCTGACTAAGCCCCATTGAATACATTGGGACTTGCTTCTGAGTAAACATGTATAGGATTGTACTATAAATATCTTTACAGGTTGTGTAAATAATAAACATCTTTGACATTCATGCTTATATAAATATTTCTTCATACTATGTCTTGATATGTATCTGATTTCACACTATGGTTGTAACTTATTATTTACAAATGATTATTTTCTCTACATTGTAAGTGTGCCCTTCTTCCTTGGGGTGGTCATGGTTCCCCTCTGTTGTTTTCACCCTGAGGGGCAAATTAGGCTGAAAAATGGTGAGTAGCCCATCGTCACCCAGTAAACTTTGTAGCTTATTTCCATTTTAAATTTTAATTAAAATAATTTATATGCAGGCAACTTTTATGAAGTAATGCAGATCCACATAGCACATTGAAAGCACATGCAACTCACATTTAAAGTCCATGACTTGCCCCAAAGAATCCTGGGAAGTGTAGTTTCCCTCTCACAGTTATAGTTCCCACCACCCTTAACAAACTACAGTTCCAGGATTCTGTGGTAGGACTCCTGTGCTTCAAATGTATGTTGAAAGTGCTTTAAATGCATGGTGTGGATCTGCCCTAGTATGCTGTGCATTCATTTGTGAATTGAAAAGAACAATTTTTAAAGATTTTTTTTAAAACAGAGGAAGTGCTGTAGCTCAGTGGAAGGGCACATGCTTTGCATGCAAAGGTCCAAAATTCAATTTCTGGAAAAGACTATTACCTGGAATCCTGGAGAGCCAATGCCAATCCATGTCATCAGTACTGAGCTAGATGGTACCAAATGGTCTGTGTCGGTATAAGGCAAATTCCTTTGTGCCTAAAAGAGGAAAGAGACACAAGGGCCACAGTGACTCCAAAATTTATTTATGTATTTTATTTACAATAATTGTATACTGCTTTATTGTGAAAAACCTCAGAATGAAGGAATTAAAACAGTAAAATTATTGGCAAAAACAGTTAAAGACAGGTATTTAAAAACATTCAAAATAATAAAACCAACAATGAGTTCAAAACAGCTAAAAATAGCTTCTACATGCCTGGGTAGACTAAACAAACATGTTTTTAGCAGGTGCCAAAACAAGTGTAATGAAGCGTCTGCCTCATGTAAATAGCCAGGGAAATCCAAAGTGTAGGTACCTCCACACTAAAGGATTGATTTGTTAGAACAGCAGAACAGGTACTGTGTGGAACCCGTAACATGGAGAGCACGCCTTGAACTTGGCCTGGTAGCAAATCGGCAATCAGTGCAGATTTCAGAGCAGAGGTATTATCTGCTGATAGGATCTCACTCATGTGAGCAATCATGCTGCAGTATTCTGCACTAACTGCAGCCCCTGGGTCAGGTTATTATTTATTATTATTATTATTTATTAGCTTTATATCGCACGCTTCCTCCCAATAGGAGCCCAGGGTGGCAAACAGAAGCACTAAAAACACTCTAAAACATCATAAAAACAAACTTTATTTATTTATTTATTTATTTTATTTCATTTTTAAACCGCCCATAGCGAATAGCTCTCTGGGCGGTGTACAAAAGATTAAAAGTACAGAAATACAAAATATCACAATAAATAAACTGAAACAAAGAGATTTAAAATTGTAACATTAAATGCATTAAAATGCCTGGGAGCATAGCCACGTCTTAACCTGGCGCCGAAAAGATAGAAGCGTCGGCGCCAGGCGTATTTCTTCGGGGAGGCTATTCCACAATTCGGGGGCCACTACAGAAAAGGCCCTAGATCGAGTAACTGTCCTCCGGGCTTCCCGATGGGTTGGTACCCGGAGGAGGGCCTTAGACGCTGAGCGAAGTGACCGGGTCGGTTCATAGCGGGAGAGGCGTTCCACAAGATACTGCGGTCCCACGCCGTGTAAGGCTTTATAGGTCAAAACCAGCACCTTGAATCTGGCTCGGAAGCAAATAGGTAGCCAGTGCAAACGGGCCAGAACAGGTGTTATATGCGCTGACCGGCTGGTCCTCGTCAGCAGTCTGGCTGCTGCGTTTTGCACTAGCTGAAGCTTCCGAACTGTCTTCAAGGGCAGCCCTATGTAGAGCGCATTACAGTAATCCAACCTAGAAGTTACCAGAGCATGAACAACTGAGGCGAGGTCATCCCTGTCCAGATAGGGGCGTAGCTGGGCTACCAACCGAAGGTGGTAGAATGCATTCCTTGCCACCGTGGCCACTTGCGCCTCCAGAGACAAGGAAGGATCGAAAAGAACCCCAAGACTACGAACCTGTTCCTTCAAGGGGAGTGTAACCCCATCTAGAACAGGGTAAGCATCCACCATCTGGGCAGGGAAGGCATTCACCATCAGTGTCTCAGTCTTGTCTGGATTGAGTCTCAGTTTATTAGCTCTCATCCAGTCCATTATCGCGGTCAGGCAGTGATTCAGCACATCCACAGACTCACCTGTAGAAGACGAAAAGGAGAAATAGAGCTGCGTGTCATCAGCGTACTGGTGGCAACGCACTCCAAAACTCTTGATGACGGCACCCAGAGGCTGCATGTAGATGTTAAAAAGCATGGGGGACAAAACCGACCCCTGAGGGACTCCACAATGGAGAGTCCAAGGTGTCGAGCAATGTTCCCCAAGTACTACCTTCTGGTGACGATCCGCCAAGTAGGAGCGGAACCACTGCCAAGCAGTGCCTCCAACTCCCAACTCCGCGAGTCTCCCCAGAAGGATACCATGGTCGATGGTATCAAATGCCGCTGAGAGATCAAGGAGAATCAACAGAGTCACACTCCCTCTGTCCCTCTCCCGACAAAGGTCATCATACAGGGCGACCAAGGCTGTTTCAGTGCCAAAACCAGGCCTAAAACCGGATTGAAACGGATCCAGATAATCGGTCTCATCCAAGAGCACCTGGAGCTGACCGGCAACCACCCGCTCCAGAACCTTGCCCAAAAAGGGGACATTCGCCACCGGTCTATAGTTGTTCAGGTCATCTGGGTCTAAGGAAGGTTTCTTTAAGAGAGGTCTTACTACTGCCTCCTTGAGGCTACTGGGGACTACTCCCTCACTCAAGGAGGCATTTATCACTTCCTTGGCCCAGCCGGTGGTTTATTTAAAATATATTAAAGCAAAACATCCTTAAAAACATATCAAAACAAAACAACTTTAGAACATATTTTTTTTAAAAAAGCTTTAAAACATATTAAAAAGCAATTCCAACACAGATGTAGACTGGGATGTGCTGCATGGGGATTTTTGTGACCTTGGCTCACTGGCTGCCAGAATTTTTTTAGTTTTGGTTAAGAACCCTGACTGGTGTGGGATGCTGAGTTTTCTGTCTTACTCATAGGAATCTTCTTGTAGTTGGTATGGTATTGCATTTAGGAAATCATCACTGTCTTTTGCTTTTGTTTTTCTATTTGCATTTCACCTACCTCTGACCTTACTCCCTTACATCCATAGAAGCAACAACAGTGGTTCCATGTACAGGCATACCCCGCTTTAATGTTCGCAATGGGACCGGAGAGTATACTTTAAGTGAAAATCTACTTTAAGTGAAGCAATTGTCTTCACTTGTACTGCACGCAATCACCACTAGATGGCAGCAGCGTCATGCCAATAAAATGTATGTTATTGTGAAGCGCGAGAAACGTTATGCGGGGTATGGGGACGTATGGAGCATATACGTTATAGTGAGGCAACATTAAGTGAAGCAACATTAAGCGGGGTATGCCTGTAGTCAGCTCAGCCCTCTTGAACCCACTGATGATGCACCTTGTTATTTGCATGATGGTTTGTTTCTTGCCCAATAGTGGTAAAAGAGAATTTACATCCTGGGAAGTGTGGCTTCAGTTGCTGTTGTTCCCAATCTACTGCCTGTGAAGGTAGACCAAACCATGTGTGTTTTTCTCTGTCAATTATTACTCACTGGAATTGGGTTTGCTGTCAAAGTGAGTTTTTAGCAGCCCACAGAGTAGGCAGGAAAGAGAATCTTCTTAACTCTTACTCATTTCTCAAACTTCTCTCTGCAGTGAAGGGTCAAATTTGTAAAGAAGTTTGGAGGAGCAACGTTAAAAGTCAGGAAGGCCATTCCAGGCAGGGGGTTGCCAACCCTGCTTTGATATGGAAATCGTTGCAGAGTATCCCTAGTCAAGCCTTACCAACAGCACAATCCTAACCATATCTACTCAGAAGTAAGTCCTGTTGAGTTCTTACTTAGTCCCTTAGTAAGTGTATTTAGAACTGCAACCTTCAGGGGCATCCATATTTACTCCTGAGTGCTGTCATCTAACATCTCCACAACACTAGGCTTTCTTCCTACAATGGCCTTCTGGTGCTGTGCCTGGCCTGGCCTGGCCTGAGGGTAAACCCTCTTGCCAGAAGCAAGTAGGCTAGATTAAATGTTTATTACCCAGGCTCTCTAAGAAGGTGAGAAGGAATGATCCTGTCACTTCTGCTGGGCCTGGGAGTATTCTAAAATTTCTATTTTATGCTCTGATCAGAGAATTGTTTTTGAGTGCTATGCTCCAAGCAACTGTGGTTGATGCTTAATGTATCATGTTTAATGACATCAGCAGGGCCTGCCCCATATGACATCACTAGGTCCCACCCCATGACATCACCAAGGCCTGCCCCTGAAATCTCAGGGTTTGCGATACTTTGACCATAATCAACTCCCAGTCTCCATAATTGTCCTCCCCTCCCTCCTTAGAAAGTGGTGCGATACTAATGAAAGGCCTGAGCCCATCACTGCCAGAACCTATGCTATATTGTTGTCATTCCTCACACCCACACCTACCATGCACTCTGTTGGACACCAAGAA
Source organism: Rhineura floridana (assembly GCF_030035675.1). Classification (NCBI taxonomy): domain Eukaryota; kingdom Metazoa; phylum Chordata; class Lepidosauria; order Squamata; family Rhineuridae; genus Rhineura; species Rhineura floridana. The sequence goes on from NC_084483.1 coordinate 158,601,568, forward strand.
CAGTGTTCTCCTCTTGGCTTGTTTTGCTTCCCTTCCTGAAATCCTGCCCTAAGCAAATACCTAAGTTTACCTACAGAGCAGGCAATGCCTGTTACTCAAATGATCCATATGATCTCATATTTTCATGCCAGATCTTATATTGACATCTTGCCCTGAACTGACATTTTGTGAACTGACAGGGAGATGATAAGGCAACAAGCTTGCTGTTAGAACTGTAAGGCGGGGTAGCCAACATGGTGCCTTTCATATGTTTTGGGCTACAGCTCCCATCATCCCCGACCCTTACGCATGTTGGCTGGGGCTGATGAGAGTTGTAGGAGGAGGTCAACATCTCAGCTGTTATATGCTCAGCTGCGTCAATAAAAGGGGTGTATGAATAATGTCATTACATAGTTTGGTAGGTAGGTGGCACTGGACTTTCATCCAAATACTAGCTTCCCTCTTGGCTTTCATATAGGGGGAGAACAAGGTATTGCAGTACAAAAGAACAAAACAAGTGGAATAGTGCCTCCAGCAATGTGTGATGATGGCTGAGTGGGTTTCAATAGTGTGATACCTGGTGTAAGAGCAGGGAGACTGGAAAAAAAAGTTGGAGGGTATGGGGCTGCTTCTGAAGCCAGCATTTTGCATTCATGAGCTAGCCTTTGAAAGGAGTATAGTGATTTGAGTGTTGGGCTACGACCTGGGACACCAGGGTTTGAATCCCCACACAGCCCTGAAGCTCACTGGGTGACCTTGGGCCAGTCACTGCCACTCAGCCTCAGGGACGGCAATGGTAAACTCCCTCTGAACACCGCTTACCATGAAAACCCTATTCATAGGGTCGCCATAAGTCGGGATTGACTCGAAGGCAGTTCATTTCATTCATTTTCACAGGGATCACACACATAATGCCCACCCCAGGCCGGTGTTTATTTACAAGTGAATTTTATGCAACATGTCATTGATGCAATAGTAGTCCATTAGTGCTGGATTTATACTGGACTATTCACACTTCATTCACTTTATTAGTTGTTCTGAGATTCTTCCCCAATGTTACCGCATTATTGCTGTCTGGAGGGGCACTCCTGAGCTACAAAAATGGAACAAATAAAAACCCAGAACATTTGTGGTATGAAAAGTTACAAGATTTCAGCAGGAAGTTACAGGTAGGGATGGAGGAGAAATTTGATTCAGTTCACATTTAAAGCAGAATTTATCAAATTTGCACTTTCTGAAACAATATGAGAACTGAAACACAGCTATCCAAAATTCACACTTATTTGAATTTTGCAATGCAGTTCTCCAACCAAACAACGTTTACAAAAATGTACATATTAGGGGAAATGTGCATAAAAATGAATATATTAGTGGCAATGAATATATTAGTAACAATAACATACAAAATGCTTTTTATTAGGAGAAATTGCTTGCAAAAATATCTACATTAGTTGAAACTTCATACAAAAATGTGTTTGTTGTTGTTGTTATGTGCCTTCAAGTCGACTACGACTTATGGCGACCCTATGTATCTGCGACCTCCAATAGCATCTGTCGTGACCCACCCTGCTCAGATCTTGTAAGTTCAGGTCTGTGGCTTCCTTTATGGAATCAATCCATCTCTTGTTTGGCCTTCCTCTTTTTCTACTCCCTTCTGTTTTTCCCAGCATTATTTTCTTTTCTAGTGAATCATGTCTCCTCATGATGTGTCCAAAGTATGATAACCTCAGTTTCATCATTTTAGCTTCTAGTGACAGTCCTGGTTTAATTTGTTCTAACACCCAATTATTTGTTTTTTTCACAGTCGGTGGTATGTGCAAAGCTCTCCTCCAACACCACAAAGCTCTCCCCCCCCCCAAATTGCAAATTGCTGTAAAAATATGGAGAACTGAATTTAAGATTGGAAAAATGAGAAACTGAGAGAACTGAAATTGATAGATTTCCCCATCCCTAGTTAGAGGACATCCACTGATTGGAATTAAAGCAGTATGTCCGCTCCAAAATTTTGGCAAGCACAAACAGTATTGAAAGTGGGATTGCGTATAACCAGCCTGATACCATCATTTGCACAAATCATCATGAATGTGCAAAAAAAAAAAAGTGTGTGGAGGGACTCTAACTCTTCCATAGACAATCCATAAATACCAGAAAGCAAGGTCCATGAAACTATTCCAGGTCTAGGTGCTTGCATGATCCCTTTATGCTCATTCATTCATTCAAAACTCAAATCAGAATAAGCATACTCGGGGACCCAATGAGCTCCATACCCAGGCAGGAAACCCAGCACCAAGTGCATTCAGGTTCTGATGCTTGTCCCAATTAACTTGGGTCTTTTGTCAATGATGTCAAGGCAGTCTACATATTAAAAACAATAGAGAAAACTAACAGGAAATAAAATTGTAGTTTGGTATGGATACCAAGACTTTTCGTAACTATCTCTATTTCCTTCATAGAACTATTGCTCCCAGGATTCCCGGGGGGGGGGAAGAATGACTATTGGACCAGTTTAAATCATAGGAAAGAATGTACAAAGAAGCCTTATACTGAGTGAGACCAACAGTCCATCTAGCTCAGCATTGCGTACACTGATCGGCAGTGGCTCTCCAGGACTTCATATAGGAATCTCTCCTAACCCTACCTGGAGTGCTGGGTACTGAACTAGAGATCTTCTGCATGCAAAGCAGATGTTCTGTCACTGAGCTACAGCCCTTGCCCCAAGTCTATGAGACAGAGATCCCTACCTGTCATTCCTTTCCTCCCAGTTTCCCCTTCTCAGTTTACTGGCTCCAAAAAACAAAGAAACCATATTAACACAAGTTGATTCCATATGAATATTGCTGAGGGAGTTTTTAAAACAAACCATGAAATCCAACACAGGCCAAGCCCTAGCGAGACAGTCTGACAAGTGGGATCCGGAGTGTTCTAATCTGTAGGCCTCAGTGTGAGCTGGAAACAATCATTGCTGAGCTGTTGTTGATTCATCTCAGGCAAGCAACGGAAGGGGGTCCATGTTTGGACAGATGTAGGCTGTATATCACAGACAGAAGACCTAAACAGTGTGCTGAATCCCCAGCTGTCTATTATGGATTGTTTTTCCTCCTCACCCCACCCACCCCCCGCACCTACTCTATGACAGTTTTTTAAGGCTTCTTTTAATAATCTCCAAAACACTTTTATTCCAATTGATGTTCAACTGAACACTTTGACTCACTGAAAGCTGCATTGATTTGACAATTGTGGATATGTCTGTGCCAGTAAGCAGAAGTTTCCAAATCTTATCTACAACCTTTCCATTCAGAGTCACACCAAAACAGATTTTTAAATGCAGCTTGACGATGACATACTTGATGCCATGTTCAAATAACGGTGGGTATAAAGATACTGAAGGTATTGTTGGATGTTGTATCTGGCGCAAGCAGATGCCCAGGATGCAGAACAGTATAGTGACAGGCTAGATGCCAGTTGTAGCAATGAGCCGGACAAGCAATAAGTTTTAAGAGTCACTTTACTGACAATATATCACAAGCTCTCTCTGTACAAACTCCTCGACCCCCACACTCACAAGTGTCTGCTGGCCCTCTATATAGATAAGGCCAGCTGCCCGAGCCTAGGTTGCTTAGCAACATGTCCTTGAAGATGGCTCGAGCTCTGCCAACTTTCGCTTCCAAGTCATGTAGCTCACTTGTGGAAATTTAACCTCTGCTTTCTTGGTTTAATAGCCAACAGGTATCACCCTCAAGATGGTATCATGGAGAGACACATTAGGTTAGAACCTAATGCAGAGCTCAAATCAGGATGAGTATTCTTGGGTACCAAATTAACTCCACACCCAGACAAGGGACCCAGCACCAAGAACCCTCAGGTTCTGCTGCTCCTCCCAATTAACTTGGGTTTGCAGCCTTGGAGTCATCCAGGTGAGGCTGCCCACCTGTCAAACACCTGACATCACCATGATATCAGGTGACCCAACTTCAGAAGAAAGAATCCAGAGCTTATTGTAAGTGTGCTTTTTTGAAGGGTTCCTGATTGCAGCTGTGGCATTTGTAGCCTGATTTCATACATTGCTGCAAAGGAAATTTCCTACGAAAAGATCCTTGCTGAAAGCAGGGCTTGCAGTTAGCATCATTCAGCTGAACAGTATCCCCTGCAAGCCCTCCTTTTGGCTGGGATTAGCTGCATTCTGGAGCTCCCAATCAGAAACTCCCAAATGTAGCTGATCCCAGTGGAGCTTGCAGTCAGCACCAAACAGCTAAATGGTGCTGATTGCAAACCCTACTTGGCTTGGAAAAAACAGCCTCATGGGCCAAATTAGGATCCCTGCTGGGTCTCATTTGGATTGCAGGCCAGAGGTTCCCCATTGCATCAGTTGAATCCCATGCTGTTCACATGAAGCTACTTGAGGATATATTTGGCACTGCAAAGAATATAAATGTTAAAAACTAGCTGCATGTTGATGACCAACAAAAGAGGCATAACGTTTGTGGTGGGAAATGGCAGGATGGATTAAGTCAGGAAAGAAATGTTTGGATACTGGGAGATTATGGGGCAAGGAAGCCAAAGAGGGAGCTCAATTTAATACCAGTTTAAACTAACATTTTGTCTCTGATCTTTCACATTTATTTCTGAAGAAGCTCCCAGTCAGTTCTCCTGGCCACTAGGACTGAGTATTACTATTTAGCATTTTAGACAGCTCTAACACAGAAGTCTTGTTTATGAGACATAGCATGTACAGTGCACACATAGGAGGTGTTCGGGGGAGTCATGTCTACTGGTCCCACACCTGACCTATGAGTATATAAATTGTAGGTATGTCCATGCAGATAGACACTCTGCTTGTTGAAGGGTTTCTGATTGCAAATGTGGCATTTATGTGCATACAGTTTGTATGTATGAATGAAAGTCTGTTCACAAGGTCTATTGAATGCAGGCAGATCAGGGATGGGACCAGAAAGCCTGATCCTGAGTTCCACCTCCATGTGTTCAGTGACAATGCTTCAACAGGACTATCACCCGTGCCTCTTGGAAGCTTCTCAAGAGTTTCAATCCACCTCCAGAGATGAGCCATCTTAAGGGGTCCCCCTCCTCTGCAGGGAGGCATAGCCATAGTAAGTCCAGATCTCAATTTAAAACAATCTGACCATGGCAATGGGGTTAAAACAGACAAACGCTATTGGGCCACTATCCTCCTACCATGTTATGAACATCAACTGCTTGGGTAGGCCATTGGTATATTGGGACAGTCCCATGATTCCTGATAAGGCAGTCCTGGCATGGAGGTTGAAGTCACCCAGGACTTCCTTGGGGTACTAAACACCACAACCAGGTGCAGGGTACAGGGTCCCTTCATAAGAGTTATGTCATGCCCCCTCACAGCTACACTCCTCGCTTGCCTGCTCTCCATTTTTATGTCCACACACCTCAGTCCTCCCCACACATGCTTTCTCCCACAATTGCAGATGTACCTAGGACCCAATCAGTATGAAAGGGAAGTGTGTTAGGTACTGAGAAGAGTCTTCTTAGTGGCTGACTCATCTCCTTTCACTCTGATTGGCTCCCATCAGCAGGACAAGGCAAGGAAGCATGTAGAAGGTTCTTCTCAGTGGCTAACACATTCCCCTTCCATGCTGATTGGCTCATAGGATGCTGAAGACATAGGGACCTGGCTGGGACCCTGCTCCCAAAAAAGTAAGACGTCTAAGATCCTCTGAGAACTCAGATGACTACACCCCTGGTCACAACACCATCAGAATCCCCAAGCTGTCCCTAGGGTCCATTACAATTTCCAGAGGGGTATCGATAATAACCTGTTGTAGCAAAAGCAACAAAGAGTCCTGTGGCACCATAAAGACTAACAGATTTATGATTAGAATAAAAGGAGAAAAATGAAAAGTGGGAGCTGAATAGCAACGTGATGCAAAAAGTACAACCACTGACCATTCAGTTAGCACTTACATGGGTGCAGTAATTCTTTACACCATCAGATAGATTTTTTCCCCCTCACCATTGGTAAAGTGATTGTGTCAGCAGCTGCTCAATGGAAGAGGAAACTGTGGTCTCCATTCAGACCCCAATGAATGGTTTTGAATATCTTCATGAGTTGCAATTCAATGGTTTCACTCTGGAGTCTCCCTCTGAAGTTCCTTTGTTCGAGTATGGCTACTTCAGCTCAGTAACAGAGTAACCTCTTACTTTGAAATATGCAAACACTCAAATCCATATCATGACTTGATGGGTCTCCTTGCCAGCAAGCAAGACAGGATCACTATAGAGCACAGTGAATCCTGATCCTCAACCCTGTGTTGGTGCTGTACAAAGAACCCAGGCAGAAGAGATCAGCTCTGGTAATGAAAACCATATCAGCTTCCTCCTCCTCCAGATTCAAATAGTAAATTGATGACTTATCGGAGACTGACCTGGCATTCAGCAGCAGCACCATATGGTCTGAGGGCAAGTTGGCAGAGCCACTCAGTTTACCAAGGTAGGAGGGAGACCAGACATAACACAATTCAGAGCCAGGCAGGGAAAAGCTCCTGACATTTTTTATTCATTAAACACAAATGACTATATTCTGGCATGTTGCCCATGACTTAAAACTTCTAGAAGATTTTTGCCATCTTGGTACTACCGTGGGAATCTGGTATGGAATCTGGTATGGCTCACAGGTCTTTATCTCGATGCACAAAGATGACAAAAAATGAAATGAAATGAATGAATGCGGTGCTGCATAGATGCAAAATTCTAAGCCAAAGGAGCAGTGAAACAACAACAAAAGAATGTGCAGAGGGTCCCTCCTACTTGCCTCCTCCCATGACCAGCTGTAAATATTTATCTGACAGGCTCTAATGAAAGACATTGGCTGAAACAATGATCGTTTCAACATGGCTGCCCTCCAGGGCTCTGAAGTGTTCTTCACTGCAGCTTTCTCAGCTGGTGGTGCTGTGGGTCCTTGGGCAATCCCCTGAATGCTTTTCCAAGGGGGTGGGGAAGAGAGAGAGAGACGTATAAAATCACCAGCTCTGAAAGCCAAAAGCCAAACTTGTGTGAGGATGCAATCTAAGCCCAGCTGCCCTGCAGTTTAATGAGCTGGTGCTGTTGTGAAGCAGACGAAATCTTCATGGAAGAAATGCATGGGTGGGGAAAAGAGCTTGTTTGGTGACGGGGATTTAGGATTCTTTCCCCGCAGCAAGAGATTTAATGGTAAATAGTTTGCATTCTTTTCCTTCTGAAATGTTTTAATATATACTGTACATATAAGTTGTCACCTCTCTAGGGCAGCATGTTCTCTCATTTGAACCGCGTGCTATATAAACTGATGAGCTCATAAAGAACACTTTCTTAACACTTTCAGAGGCAATTATTAATGAATTTTTCCACTGGAAGCCTGGAAAGCTGTCTTATACTGAATCAGCTCAGTGTTGCTTGCATCTACTGTAGCTCAGGTTTGGCCACCCTGATTGGCAGCTCTCCGGGATTTCAGAATGGGGTCTCTCCCAGCCCAACCTGGAGATACCAGGGATTGAAACTGGAACCTTTAGTATGCAATGCAGAGGCTCTGCCACTGATCCATGACCCTTTCTGAATACTGGTCTTTAAAGCCACAGTTGCCTACAGCCATACTACCTTGAACACACCTGATCCCATCTGATCTCGGAAGCTAAGCAGGGTCAGGTCTGGTTAGTACTTGGATGGGACACCGCCTGGGAATACTGGGTGCCGTAGGCTTAGAGGAAGGCAATGGTAAACCACCTTTGAATACCTCTTACCATGAAAACCCTATGAATATATCCAAAAAAGATTCATAGGGTTACCATAAGTCATAATCGACTTTAAGGCATATAACAGCAACAAAAGCCGCAGTTGGGAAGCCAAGAACTACCCCCAAACACTTCTTCATTACATAATATCCCACGTTTCCTCTGGGGGACTCATGATGTCATAGAAGGCTTAGACGACATGCCTGTCGGGAAGCTATATAAGAACTTTTATCTCTCTTAAACAAGAGCAGAACAGCAACAGGAAACTGACTCCACACAGACATAACAAAGTCTACTGCCACCCAGTGACTAAATGATGTAATAACCTTATCCACCTGCGAGAGCCTCATCATTCCCACCTCACAACAATGGAGTTTCATAGCTGAGTGGGGACTATTGTTTGTCTAATAGCAGGATGTTGCCTTGCATTTTGTTTGGCAATGATTCACCAGGGAATAATTTCTGTGGGACTGTAGCAGGTCAGAAAATGAGGGTCCTTCACATTCTGTCAGAAAACCAGGGAGACATCTAATTCTACAATCTGGGTGCAGTCACTGGGAATGCCCTCTCTCTTGTCTTGACCAATCGTGCCTCAGCTGTAGCACTCAGATCCTGCTTGCAGGTGTCTCATAGGCATCTGGTTGGCCACTGTGAGAACAGGCTGCTAGACCAGATAGGCCACTAGCCTGATCCAGCAGGGCTCTTCTTATGCTCTTAATGGACATGGAGAAAGGCATCTCAGATAGGAAGAGGAAACAGTGGTACAAAAGGAAACCCTTCCTTAGATTATGCTGGATCCAAGCCATTTATGCTTAAACTTTTCTTCAGATTCTGTCAGAAAATTAGGGAGAAATCTGGAGTAATTTCTTGCCCTTTGGTAGACTCGACACACATCACTGCTGCTATGCACCCAGGGCCAGCCCATCATTAGGCAGACTGAGGAATTCACCTTGGGTGGCAGATGGTTGTGAGGTGCTAGAGGACAGAGGTCTGGGAGTCACATGGACCACCCTGTTCCTCTGTGCTAGCATCCTGACTTCAGCTGCAGTGGATGACATTGTCTCATCTCTAGAGTTGAAGTAAGATTCAGCTGCCAATCCAGTTGGCTTCTGTATGTGGAGTGAAGGGGTGCCATCTTGTCCCTTCATGCAGGCAGCAGCATTTCCAAGCCAGTCCTGTATACAACTCACATGATTTGAAACAGTAGGAACTCCAGATATTTAGCATTGCTTTTTAAAGTCTGGCCCAGTTTTCCTCTAACTCAGGGGTGGAGCACCTGTGGCCCTCCGGACTCCAACTGTCACCAGCCTCAGCTAGTGTGGCCAATGGTAAGGGATGATGGGAGTTGGAGTCCAGAAACATCTGATGGGTCACAGATTCTCCATCCTTGCTCTAACTGCTGTTTTTCTACAGTGTCCCCTGCCCCCAGACATGTTCCTTTCTCCCATCCACAAAGGAGAGTTTCATGCCACTATTTCCAGAGAAGGCCACAGAAATGCAATGGGTTCTAGTCACACAGATTATGCTTGGGAGGCTTTTCAGGAACAAAAGTCTAAACATCTCCAGCAAGTGCACTTAATGGATCTCTGCCTGCCAAATGCTGCTCCTTCTGTCTTTGGTCATGGTCAGGAGAAATCTTTCTAATTCAAATCAAGAGATCTACTAAGCACTTTTCCTTATTCTTCACATCCCCTTCTCTTCTTTTGAATACATACTCTGTGGGATGGATGGCACACAATTTCAAGCTCTTGGATGTTTAATTGCAAAGCTCCCTTGGTTTTCAGGGGTTTTCTTAAAGCCAATACATGCAAAAGTAATGAAACTATGCTGAGCTTGTTTCTTTTCTTTAAAAAAAACTTTAAAAATAACTTTATTTTCAGCATTTCTATGTGCTGTTCCAAATATATAAATGAACAATGCTGTATTGATAAAGGCTTGATAAATGACAACAAATATGACAAAACATATACTGTATTAAGGTTCCAATCCAATTACCCAGGAGCAGGTCCTATTGAATTCAATGGGACTTAATTTTGAGTAGACTGTATAGAATTGCATAAACGTGGCATAAACGGAGGCCAAATGCTGCAGCCACTTCACTGAAGGTGCCCCAGTGGGAGATCACTTAAAGTAGGGGCAGGGAACTGTTTTCAGTCTGGGGACCGCATTCTCTTCACTTTCAGGGGCCACATGCCAGTGGTAGGTGGAGCTAAAGGCAAAGTGGGTGGAGCAATGAATGCAAATATTACCTTTGTACCATAAACTAGTTTCCAGACATACTTACACACCCCTGTTAATCTTCCATCCAGGCGAGAGACATTACCAGAGTTATTCCAGACATGCAAAAGTACTCGAGGAATGTGGAAAGCACGGTCAGTGAGGATGTGACCTTGGGAGAGCAGGTGTGGCCAGGAAGGAGGTGTAGCTGGGAGAAAGTCCCATGGGCCATATAGAGAAGCCTCAGGGCTGTGTTTAGCCCATGGACCTGAGATGGCCCATCTTTCCTTGTATTTTTCCTTGACTTCTATGACAGACGAAAGGTAGGATATAAATGTTCTAAAAATAGTTTTTGCTTTCAGAAAACATGAATGTTTCTTGTTTGAAGAGAATCCCCCACCCTATCAATATGATTCTGCTTGAAGTGCTGTTTTTTAAAGAAAAGAAAAGAGAAATGTACTAGGTCTCTGATTTATGTGATGGGCCTGGTTCTTCTCTTCATGGGCATAGCACCTGCTGGCAGACGGATCCCCACGGGACGCATCAGAGCAGTCTTTCTCCCCTTCTGCTTCCACCCCCACATATGCATCGGCACCAGTGGAGTGTTATGGGAAATGGGGAGGTCTGTGTGCCCCTCACATATCTTTATCCAGCACCCATTCTCTGCTCAGTCAGGTTGCTCACTTTCTGGTAGGGATGAGGGAGAAATTCAATTTTGTTTGTATTTTAATGAGGAAACTACCTAACTTGCACTTCTTGAACCAATCCACAAACCAAAACGCAGCTATAATTCAACATTATAAACTCTACAAATTTTGCAATGTGGCCCTCCAACCAAACCATGTGTACAAAAAGGCATGTATTAGAGGAAAGAATGCGCAAAATTGCATATATTCGCAAAAGTAACATACAAAAGGGCATTATAGTCAGGAAAATTGCTTGCAAAAATGTGCACAGTAGTCAAAACTGCATACCAGAATGTGTTTATTTGGTGAAATTAACACAAAAATGCTAACAAATTTTCACAAATTTCTGTGGCAATGTGGAGAGCTGAATTTAATATTGGAAAAATGAGAAATAGGGAGAAACAGGAATGGTTGGATTCATCCATCCTTTCCCTCTGGAGCTTTCCAAAGGGGATATAGAGCACACACATACAGGCCTCCTGTCTTACCAGTAACTGCCTGTGTACACACATCAAGTGTTGGAGGGGAAAACACCACTCTTTTGCCCCCAAGGATTATACTCCATAATGCAAGTATCATGATCTCATGAGCCTGATTCATTGTTTTTGAGCTTTGGGGATTGGAAGCCCCTGATGGCAGGATTCATCAAAGAGGAATATGCAAAGATACATTGAAACTGCTTTTTGACATCTTGGTAGCAGGGGATACCTGGGGATGAGGAGGCCATAGAGATGGAAATTTTAAGGCTCCAATCCTATACCTTGTCACCTAGGAGTAAACGTCATTGAACTTCATGGGACTTTCTCCTGAACAGATATGGATATGGAATGCACTGTAAGATACTGAAAATAGATACATCAGATACCGAGAAAATATTTCGGGTTAGAAGTTCCTGATCAGGCAAGATTTTACAACAAAGGCTGTTACCATATATGGAGCGAGAAATGCCTGACGTCCAAGCTGGATTTAGAAAGAGAAGAGGCACCAGAGATTGTATTGCAAACGTATGTTGGATAATGAAACGGACCAAGGAATTTCAGAAGAAAATTACCCTGTGCTTTATAGCTTACAGCAAAGCCTTTGACTGTGTAGATCATGAAAAACTATGGAATGCTTTAAAAGAAATGGAGGTGCCACAGCATCTGATTGTCCTGATGCGCAACCTATACTCTGGGCAAGAGGCTGCTGTAAGGACAGAATATGGAGAAACTGATTGGTTCCCCATTGGAAAGGGTGTGAGACGGGTATATTTTATCACCCTATTTGTTTAATCTGTACGCAGAACATATCATACGGAAAGCGGGATTGGACCAAGATGAAGGAGGTGTGAAAATTGGAGGGAGAAAGATCAATAATTTAAGATATGCAGATGATACCATACTCTTAGCAGAAACCAGTAATGATTTGAAACAAATGTTGATGAAAGTTAAAGAGGAAAGCACAAAAGCAGGACTACAGCTGAAAGTCAAAAAGACTAAAGTAATGACAACAGAAGATTTATGTAACTTTGAAGTTGACAATGAGGACATTGAACTTTTCAAGGATTATCAATACCTTGGCACAGTTATTAACCAAAATGGAGACAATAGTCAAGAAATCAGAAGAAGGCTGGGATTGGGGAGTGCAACTATGAGAGTACTAGAAAAGGTCCTCAAATGCAAAGATGTATCACTAAACACTAAAGTCAAGATCATTCAGACCATGGTATTCCCAATCTCTATGTATGGATGTGAAAGCTGGACAGTGAAAAAAGCAGATAAGAGAAAAATCAACTCATTTGAAATGTGGTGTTGGAGGAGAGCTTTGCACATACCATGGACTGTGAAAAAGACAAATAATTGGGTGTTAGAACAAATTAAACCAGAACTATCACTAGAAGCTAAAATGATGAAACTGAGGTTATCATACTTCGGACACATAATGAGAAGACATGATTCACTAGAAAAGACAACAATGCTGGGAAAAACAGAAGGGGGTAGAAAAAGAGGAAGGCCAAACAAGAAATGGATTTGATTCTATAAAGGAAGCCACAGACCTGAACTTACAAGATCTGAACATGGTGGCTCATGACAGATGCTATTGGAGGTCACTGATTCATAGAGTCGCCATAAGTTGTAATCGACTTGAAGGCACGTAACAAAAAGTTCCTGAAAGCAGTGAATGTTACAGAGCACCTGAATCATTATTACATACAGAGCAAAGGTAGCATTATGGGTAGATATCTATTTAGTTTATTTTTTAGCAAAATTTATGCACCACTTGAATGTAAAGTCCTCTCAGCACTTTCACACCAGAGGTCTTAACGTTGCTAAGGCATTGCTTTTCTGTAAATAGATGGAATTGACATTCAAACAGATATTCCACACAACAATTGAAGGGCTGCCACTCAGTGGCAAAGCATCTGTCTTGGAGGCAGAAAGTCCCAGGCTCTGTCCCTGGCAACTCCAGGTACAGCTAGGAGAAAACCCTGCCTGAAACCCTGGGGAGTTTCTGCCAGCCAGTGCGGAAAATACTGAGCTAGATGGACCAATGGTCTGACTCTATGTAAGGGAGCTTCCTGTTTGTTTATTTATTTATTTATAACCCACCCTTCCTCCCAGCAGGAACCAATATATAGAACCTTATTATTCAGCAGTGCCATTCCCCATGGTCAATATCCTTGTTACTGTGTCTTATGCACTGGGATGCATTTGCTTGTAGTAGTAATGGAGGATTTCAATTATCCCGATATCTGTTGGGAGACAAACTCTGCCAAACATGGCCCCTCCAAGAAATTTCTGGCTTGTGTTGGAGATAACTTTCTCCTACAGAAAGTGGAGGAAGCAACCAGAGGATCAGCTATCTTGGACTTGATTCTAACCAATAGATATGATTTGGTGGATGAAGTGGCAGTTATGGGAACTCTGGGGGAAAGTAACCCTACCAAACTTGAATTCTTGATTTTAACAGAAGCAAAAGCTGAGAGTAGCCATACGCGCACCCTGGACTTCAGGAAAGCTGATTTTAATAAACTCAGAACAATTGTAAGTACGGTTCCATGGCAAGCCACCCTAATGAGAAAAGGAGTCCATGATGGGTGGGAGTTTCTAAAAAAGGAAATTCTAAAAGTGCAATGGCAAGAAATCCCAACAAGGAAAAAAGGGGGGAAACAACAGAAGAAGCCAATGTGGCTTCACAAAAAGCTTAGAGAGGACTTGAAAACAAAAAAGGACACATACAGGAAGTGGAAAGAAGGCCAGGCCACAAAGGAAGAGTACAGGCAGCTATCACGGAATTGCCGGGATGGTATCAGGAAGGCTAAAGCTGAGAATGAGCTGAGGCTAGCGAGGGATGCTAAAAGCAACAAAAAAGCTTTCTTCAAGTACGTCCATAGTAAAAGACAGAGAAAAGAAATGGTGGCACAGCTACTCAATGAAGATGGCAAAATGATAACAGATGACAAAGAAAAGGCAGAAGTGCTCAAGGGTGGTTTCAGTCAGGTGTTTTTTTGGGGGACAGGTGCTGCTTGGGCATACAAGTTTTTCTATAAGCCCATACCATGTTATCGGCATCAAAATGCCAGCCTATATGGGAGAAATCTGATAAGTTTGTTAAAATTCTGGGCTGTATTCAAGTAAGTCCTACTCAGAGCAGACCCATTTAAATTAGTGAAGTTAAGTTAGAATCATAGAATTGTAGAGTTGGAAGGGGCCTATAAGGCCATCAAGTCCAACCCCCTGCTCAATGCAGGAATCCAAATCAAAGCATTCCCGACAGATGGCTGTCCAGCTGCCTCTTGAATGCCTCCAGTGTCGGACAGCCCACTACCTTTCTAGGTAATTGGTTCCATTGTTGTATGACTCTAACAGTTAGGAAGTTTTCCCTGATGTTCAGTCGAAATCTGGCTTCCTGCAACTTGAGCCCATTATTCCGTGTCCTGCACTCTGGGATGATCGAGAAGTGATCCCGGCCCTCCTCTGTGTGACAACTTTTCATGTCCTTGAAGAGTGCTATCATATGTCCCCTCAGTCTTCTCCAGGCTAAACATGCCCAGTTCTTTCAGTCTCTCCTCATAGGGCTTTGTTTCCAGTCCCCTGATCATCCTTGTTGCCCTCCTCTGAACCTGTTCCAGTTTGTCTGCATCCTTATTGAAGTGTGGAGACCAGAACTGGACTCACTACTCAAGATGAGGCCTAAACAGTGCTGAATAGAGGGGAACTAATACTTCAAATTAGTCATGTCTATTAATTTCAATAGGTGTACCCTGAGTGGGATTAGCATTGCATGCCACCCCATGTTGCCAACAACTGTTTGCGATATCTGTATGGCTTATTTGTAATATTAAGTCCTAATCTGGAAGCACCTCACATCTATATCTCACAGATGCTTATGTACTCAGGTTCAAAAGCAAAAGAACTAAAGTGTTGATTCTCAAAGCCCTCTGCAACTTTGAAACATTAGAATTTCCAGAGATGGAAGACACTCTGTTCTTATGCAGAGGCACCCTCCCCTTTGTTTTTGGAGCAAAAGGTGGCAATGGCATTGCATTCTAAAGTAGGGGAAAGAAAAGCAGCATATCTCATGGCACTGACACATGACATGAAGGATTTTCCCACATCATAGTGTCAGAAAGGTGTATAGCAGAAATATGTATTGGGGTTATACATACTATGATAACCGAAGGACTGGATTTTTTTTTACTCTTGTCTGCTAGGAATGCACCCTGCCCACACCCTGTGGAGTCAAGGCTTGTTCAGCTGTAATTTTTGAATCATCCATTTTGTAATCAGCCCCCACATCTAGCAGGCAAGTTGGCCCATCTATCATTCTCATGTCCTTCAGGGCTTACTGTTACCACAGCAATCTCAAAGACAAGGCAGGATGCAGTTAGTCTGGCTGTTGTTCTTTCACTACAATGCGAGAAACTGCTGCCGATCTGACAGCAGCCAGTTGGAAGCTGATTTTTCCCATGATCCCTTCACCTCTCCCTGAGCGAAGTGGGTGAAATGCCAGCTTGGGCTATCACTACTCACTTGCCACTGTTCAAGGGCAGGATGCAAGAGTAGACACTTCCATTGCTTTCTGAAGCCAGGCACAGTGTATGATGCCAGCTAAATGATGCGCTTTATCCTACAACCTCATGGAACAAACTGCATATTTAAACAAAGAGGCTGGCTTTTTTTAAAAAAACCAATACTTCTCCAAAGCATCAAGCCAAGTGGGCCTGCAAGAGAAACAAACCAGATATTGTTATGCACATATTTCCAGAACATAGACACAGCTAAATGATGAAAAGTCCTGTGACACTTGAAAGGTTGCACATATCTGTCCACATAAGTTATCACCTTACCTGCTTTTACTTACTTTTAGAACTGAAGGCTGTGCATTCCTCCTCTTCAGCCAGCAACAGATAGGTCATATCACATTCTTCACTCTTTGCCTACCATTTGAAAACTTGTCATTTTTGGATTACAGTTCTTAGAGTAACAACCCTTTAGGTTGAACTCAAATGCCTAAGTGCATGTAGAACAATCACAATGAACAGGAATAACACGTTCCTGAAATGAAGAAAAAAACTGAGACAAAAGGGATCCATCCATGAGTAATTTTCCAATTTGTGGCTGAAGCAAGAAACAAAATATAATCCTGGAGATTTTATCAGTTATATTATTTGGAGAACTGCATTGTTTTTTGTATAGTAGCTGTAGCTTGGATAACTTGTGTATAAAATTATGCGTGGTGTGGAGACAGTGGAGACAGAAAAGTTTTTCTCCCTCTCATAACACTAGAACTCGGGGACATCCAATGAAGCTGAATGTTGGGAGATTCAGGAGAGACAAAAGAAAGTACTTCTTCAGGTGGTACATAGATGGAATTTGTTTCCGCAAGAGACAGTGATGGCCGCCAGATTGGATGGCTTTAAAAGAGGATTAGACAACATTCATGGAGGATAAGGCTATCAATGGCTACGAGCCATAATGGCTATGCTCTGCCTCCACTGTTGGAAGGCTGCATGCCTCTGAATACCAGTTGTTGGAAACCACAGGAGGGGAAAGTGTTCTTGTGCTCTTGTCCTGCTTTTGGACTTCCCACAGGCATCTGGTTGGCCACTGTGAGAACAGGATGCTGAATTAGTTGGGTGATGATGGGAGTTGGAGTCCAGAACATCTGGAGGACTGCAGGCTCCACAACACTGATTGACACCATCAATTTATCTGTAGAGGGATGAATGGCACCTCCTAGGCATAGTAACCTTACAGAGTGAACATAGCATTGGACAGAACAGGACAGAGGTAGTCATGCAACTCATTAGTGTGCATATATTTGAATCCCAATACTCCTTGTGGTTGTTAAGAGGCTTCTGGAATTTCTGTCGGCAGTTAATAAAGACAACTGGCTCCACCATGTCTGTCTATTCTATGGATCTGGGCAAGCATGGAATTCTCTGTCAGAGACAAAATTCTGCATGCTAGGAATGTCAGCTTTTGCTCTTTCACGCAAGTTTGTATTCCTGCAAATATAAGCTTGAAGATATGTGGTCAGAGGCCAGTGATATCTCAGAAGCCAGTCATGGATGATGAGCAGGACTTCCCGTGGATGAGTGGCAAGGCTTCAATGTTCTATATTACTATCAATAGTGTGCATTATGCACACTGAATATTTTCACAGATTTCAGCTCTTTATTCAGATTGTAGAGGTTGGCTTTTCTGGATGAAGATTTCAGTGCAGAAGGTAGCATATTCACCACTTCGGCTATATGGGGAATCTATACTTTACACTTAAGTGTTGTACATCAAATATAAACTCCAAAATGTCACTTTCAACTGTCTGTGTTGACAAATACATGGTTGATGAGCTACGTTTGGAGCCATCATAGTAAGAAAGCCTAATGAGCTGAAGCTGGCCCATTCTTATTCCTACACAACCAGCAACATAGATTTTAAAGCAGATGTAAACCTGAAGAGGAAACAGATAGGTCAACAATAATTCAGTTGCAAAATTGACTAAACTGTTGTTGTGAAACTTTGGGGCATTGAAAATAAAAAAAGAGAGCCTCAAATAATCCAAATCAAGGCTTGGAATCTTTCTTTGGCCTGAAAATCCACTGTTGTAATATTGTAAGTTCCCTAGGCCTGATTCATTTGATTTGTTTTCATAACACTAGGGGTATTTTTTAAATTTCCCAATGGCTCTTTCAGAATTTCCATTGTTACAGTATCTAAATGCCACAGTTGGCCCACCCACTGGGCAAGTGGAACATTTGCCTCCAAGTGGTGGCCCTTGAGCAGTACAATGAAGGCGGCAAATGATAACTGCATCCAGCAAGCACCTGGTAACTGAAAGATACTCATCTGAACTCACCCCTTTGTCAGATCAAGAGGAAAGATAATAAATGATGGTTGCAGCAGAGGGAGAATGAGAGGGCGAGAAGAGTGCAGAGCTTGGTGATGAAGACTTGAGAGCCAATGACAGAACAGAGCTCAATTCAGGGCATCTCAAAGGCTTCTGCTGGCCCTAACTGAGCTTTAAGATATACAGCTTCACCCTCTCTTGTACTCCTCAGAAAGTCTCACCTGGCACCAACATTGTCATCCTTCCAGTGCCTGGCAAAGCCATGCCTACAATCTCAGGCACTTTGAAAACGCTAAAAGTGTGGCTTTTGGTTGCTTATTTTTGGTGTTCATCCTTATGTAGGTATGGTGGCTATTTTATGTCATCAGCTGATTTTATAGACAAATCCTTTTTATATATTTGTTACACTTTAATGGATTGTTAATGTGTATTTTGCACATTGACCCAATAAATTGCTTCAGGGCTTCATTTGGTAATGTGAAACAATGCATAAATTGAATGGAAGCAATTCCCTAACATGGCCAAGGTGCCATCAAGTAGGCCCCTAAAGTAAGATTGACTTCCCCAAACACCAAGATGGCATTCTGTTGCTCCACGCACATTCTGGCAACCCTTATGGGTCTGTTCCTCAGTAGGCAGGCCCTTTGGTCATAGTAGTCTTAGTCAGTGAGAGTCAGTTGATTTCCACAATGTATTTATGTTCAAAATGATTCCCAGCTTGCCAAGGCTGGGGCAGGGCACGTTCTGAAATGTGTTCTCTTTCCTTTTGGGCACCTGATTCACCTTCTGCTGCTCTGTAGGATTCAGAATGTCACGTGGCTGCTACTGTTATAATATAAGCAATTGCCTAATAAGGAAGGTGCCCTCTATATTCTACAAAGAGATCTCAAGAAGTAGGGTCACCATGTGTTCTGCTTTACAGAGGACAGTCCTCTCTCTGAAGGGTTGTCAGAGAACAGTCCTCTGTTTGAAGAGTCCTCTGTCTGAAGGGCTGCCTGGTCCAAGGAGGTTTACCTGGCACCAACATTGTCAGCTTTTGGATGCCAGACAAAGACATTCTTGTTTGCCCAAACATTTGGATCCTGATGTGGTTTGATTTTTGGCCTGTTCTTCATGGTCTTTTTGGGGTGGGAAGGATATTTTCCTTGTTATTGATTGCTAGTGGATGAACACTTTTAGTACTATGTATAGTCTTATTGCTTTTATGGTATTTTTTGCATTTTTAAGTCCATCAGAAGGGACAGCAGGAGCCCTGAAATTGTCTATCAACAGGTAGACAGTTCATGGAGGATAAGGCTATCAAGGGCTATTAACCCTGATGGCTATGTTCTACCTCAGAGGCAGTTTATTTGTTACATTTATATCCTGCCCTTCCTCCCAGAAGGAGCCCAGGGCAGCAAACAAAAACACTAAAAGCACTTTAAAACATCTTAAATACAAAATACTTTAAAACATATTAAAACAAAACCTCTTTAAAAACATATTAAAACAAAACATCTTAAAAAGAACTTTAAAAACAATTTAAAAAAACATCTTCAACAGCAATTCCAGCTCAGATGCAGCCTGGGATAAGGCCTCTACTTAAAAGGCTTGTTCAAAGAGAGAGGTCTTCAGTAGGCGCTGAAAAGATAACAGAGATGGCGCCTGTCTAATATTTAGACGGTGCCACGATATTAAAGATCTGCTTCCTATGTTCTTCTATGCTTTGGTTAGCAATATGCTTCAGAATACCAAATGAGGTTTGTCAGGCTCCCTCTTCAATATGTCTTTCACCAGAAATAGAAGAATCATTTATTTTGATGGAGCTTTAGCATAGAAACATAGTAAGCTGCCTTACAAACCATCGATTGGTCCATCTAGCTCAGTATTGTTTACACATTGGCCTGATCCAGTAGGCTCTTCTTATGTTCTTCTGTTAGCACCTGGATAGCAGATTGTGCAGACATGTAGGTCACCTGATCACAGTCCTCTCTACTAAAGTGAGATGCATTATATTTCTGTTCATATTATAGTAATTGTTTCTAAATGTGCATGTACACATATACATGAGCATTGGCAAATTGTATGCAAATCTGGGCCCTTTTGAGGAGGAAATCCTCCTTTTTGGCAGTGAAAAGGTAGTCACCCTATCAAGAAGATGGAGGTGATTTGACCAACCTGAGCCAAGAAGAAAAGTCCAGAGCTCTTGAAATTAGCAGCAGCCATCCTTTCTTGATTTGTTGACAACACTCCTAAGGTTCATTTCATAACAGAGACTAAGTGGGCCTTCAGTATTCCCTACCACAACAAGAGCCTCATGCTCGAAATGGGGTTGCAAAGAACCTCACGTAGCAGACAGATGGCTACCCAGCCAATTCAGTCATTAGAAACCTAAATTAGGTAAATCACAGGCGAAACAGCAACTCCCCAAGTAGCAGGAGCGGATTGGAGGGCTCCAATTGAAAATTAACAGTGTCTCTGAGGAGGGAGAGGCCATTGTGGCTGGGAAGCTGGCACAGCTGGGAAACACCATTGCACTGGGTAGTGCATTTGGACTGGGCTATTACTGCACATCAAAGCATGAGAACACAATGTCTGGGACATGCTAATGACACCAGGAAAAACAGTTGCTTTTTTATTGTTCTTGGGTTGTAATTGCTGAAATGATTTGCTGTCGAGCGCAGGAACATAAGTGGCTTGATTAGCAGCATTGGATGCAAGAAAGAAAAGAGTGGCCGCAAGGAGCTGTTGAGTTATTCAGCAAGTGCAGGAGGGAGCTCGTTAAGAGAGGGCACGGCAACAACAACACAATATAAATACACTCTCCCCTTTGCAACTATCACAAAATAATTTTGATTCAACAAAACACTATAGGTTGCTTCCAATGCTAGGCCTACACAGAGTAGACCCACTGAGATTCATGGACCTAAGTTATTCCTGTCTATTCATTTCAAAGGGCCTATTCTGAGCAGGACCAGCACTGGATGTAACAACCCCAATTCAGAACCATTCAAGGCATTGTTTAAGCCAGGGCTCAGTGCGGCTTATCCCCACGCCTGGAAAGGGTCACATGTACCTGAGTTCAAACCCGTTCTCCAGTTTCTCAAATGTTTCCTTCTTCTGCAAAGGAGACTTCAATTTTTCTGCCTCTTTCTCGGGCTGCTTTAGACTTTCTTCGCAATCTCGGTGGTGGATGAATTGTTGAACTTATCTTGTCACTGTGTGGCCTTGGATGGAATGTAGTTTTTTCTCTTTCCATTACGCACTCTCCAGCAATTTGCAGCCTCCCCAGCTGTCTGAATTCCTAATCTGCAAAAGCACCATGGGAGGACTTGCCCCGTGACATCTTCCCCTGAGCTTCAATTGAAGCACAGGGCACCAGGAAGGCTGGGAAGGACATATGCGATTTTCAGGAAACTCGCTCAGTAAGGCTGCAGAGTGCAGACTGCTGGAGACATTGGTAGAATGAAAGAAAGGACACTCACAAGCATCCCATTGAAACAAAAATCCTGCATCCCTTCCATGAGGATTTCACTGAAATCTTCTCTCCCCTTTCACAATTTTCAAACGCAGTTTCTTTTCTCATAGATTGGTGGGGAATGGTAGGGGGAAATGCAGAAGAAACGTTCAGCACAGCACTAGCATAGACATAATAGAACATCTTTGAATATATGTAGAACAGCCTCCCCTGACCTGTTGCCCTCCAGATGTTTGAGACTATAACTCCCATCAGCCCCAGGCAGCACAGCCATGCTGATTGGCATTGTATTCCAAAACATCTGGAAGGCACCACCTCAGGGACGGCTGATGTAGAATGATTCTTCCTTTACCGCTGTGTAACCACAACCAGCCCTTCCAGTCAAAGAACTTTGGGATTATATGGAAGGGCTTCTAAATTTAAATGTCTAGGCAAGTTTCAGCTCCATCAATGCTTATATTAGAAAGTGAAGCAATGTAGCCCCAATTTACAGGCTAGATTAAGGACTAGCCCATGCACCAAGGCTCCTGGCTCAACAGTTTTCCAAATCCTCATTTTTTGTGCCTTATACTTGAAGCCCACTTTGTCCTGTACAGACATGTGCTGTATGTGCTTACAAATGGTCAGGAGTATATACACATTCATGTCCAAAGTGTGCATGCATGGAAGAACCTGAACAGATCAGATGCTGTGAACAAACAGGAAACGGCCTGCATCTTCAGGCCCTAGTGTGTAACAGCCCAGAGCTTAAGTCAGTCTTAAATGGCTTGGGATCCAGTTACCTGAAGGATCACCTTCTGCGGTATATATGGGCCTAGTTCTTGAAATCCTAATCAGAAGACCTTCTCCAGGTTCTCCTGCCTAATGAAATGAAGTGGTTGGTTACTATGGAGAAGGCCTTTTTGGTGGTGGCACCCGGTTTATGAAATGCCTGCCCCAGAGAGGCTCATCTGGCACCCATGCTAGGATTTTTTAGACACCAGCTGATTCCATTTTTTGTTCTCCTAGGACTTTTAATTACAGTAGGTGTAATCACCTGGTGCTTTCAACTTCTTGCACCGAACAAAATGTAGGCCGTGCAAGCCCTGGACCAGGGCCTGGACTTGGTGGTGAGTTGGATGAGGGCCAATAAACTAGCAAGACAGAGACGCTGTGTTTTGGTGGTTCCCAAGTTCGGATAATTGGTCAGTTGCCTGCTTTGGATGGGGTCATACTCCCTCTGAAGGAGAAGGTCCGTAGCCTGGGGGTGCTCCTGGATCCATCTTTGTCACTAGAGGCCCAGGTGACCTCAGTGGCTAGGAGTGCCTTTTACCAGCTTTGGCTGGTAAGACAGATGCAGCCATTTCTGGACCAGGATAGCCTGACCATTGTTGTCCCTGCACTGGTAACCTCCAGGCTGGATTACTGTAATGCGCTCTATGTGGGGCTGCCCTTGAGGTTGGTCCAGAAGCTACTGCTGGTGCAAAATGCAGCAGTGAGACTGCTCACTGGGGCAGGGTATATCACCAACATGTTACCCCGCTGCTGAAGGAATTGCATTGGCTGCCCATTTGCTACCGGGCCAAGTTCAAGGTTCTAGTTTTGGTGTACAAAGCCCTATACAGCTTGGGACCAGGATACCTGAAAGATTGTCTTATCCCTTATATACCCAGTTGATCATTGTGCTCTGCAGGTGAGGGCCTCCTGCAGATGCCATCTTATCAGGAGGTCCGTTCTGCACAACATAGGAAACAGATCTTTAGTGCTGCGGCACCTATCCTTTGGAATTCCCTTCCCTTAAACATTAGACAGGCACCATCTCTGTTATCTTTTCGGCACCTACTGAAGACTTTCCTCTTTCAACAAGCCTTTTAAATTGAGATCTTATCCCAGTCTGTGTTTGTGTTGGAACTGCTTTTTAAAATGTTTTTAAACCTTTTTTAAAAAGTATATTTTTAAACTTTTTTTAAAAAGATGTTTTTAAAGCTTTTTAAAAAAATGTTTTTAAAAATGTTTTAATATATTTTAAAGTCTGTTTTTATTATGTTTTAAAGTGTTGTAGTGCTTTTGTTTGCCACCCTGGATTTGTACTGGGAGGAAGGGGGGGATAATCAATCAATCAATCAATCAATCAATCATTTTTAATATGCTTATGCTGGCTTTCAGATGTGTTTTTTTTACTGAATGCGTTGATTAAACATTGGATTTATTGATTTTACTGTTTAATATCTAGTTTCTTTTATACATTTGATGGGTTATTATACTTTGAACAGCATCTGTTTTTATGATGTTTTAAAGTGTTTTTAGTGCTTTTGTTTGCTGCCCTGAGCTCCTACTGGGAGGAAGAGAGGGATATAAATAAAATAATAAAATAAAATAAATATAGAGAGAGCTAAGCTGTTTGGAAGGGATATAAACTTAACAAATAGATAAATAAAATAAAATTAGTGACTGGCAATTGAGCACACATATTTCATACAGCACTCTGTGTGTTTGTGTGTGTGTAGGTGGGTGGGTGGGTGGGTGTACCACAGGAGATCCCAAACTGTGGTCCAATGGTCTGTGAGTTTCATTCAGGTAGTCCACAGTGTATCTTTGGATTTGTGGTTGCAGAAAGGAGATGGCACATCCATCGCACTGAATATTCATATCTATTTTTAATTGCATTTTATTGCTTTTTATTCCTTATATTGTATTTTATTGTATTACAATTTGAATTCTATGGAACGTCAGGTGCTACAACAGGCAGAAACATAATTAAGTGATCTACAAAAACCCTCTGCAATTTTCAAGTGATCCATGGGGGGGAAAAGGTTTGGAACCACTGGTGTACAATATATACTCCTAATGGAATTGCATTTTCCCAAGCACAAAATTTGGAGTTGTAAAGAATGGAAAAGTGCAACACTGTCACAACAGACATAGTTTCTTCCTTGAGGGATCGTGTCTGGATCCTGCTGCACATCCTTCTGAGAAGAGGCTTTAACATCTGGGAATGTCCCAGTACACCAGACCATCAAGCTTTATAAGCATACTTTCATTTAGTATCTCTCCCCTTTTCAGAATCTAAACAATCTGCTTTCACCTTTGAGCGGAAACACCTGCATGAGTCTAGTCAAGAGGCAACAGGATAAGGGATAGCACTCAAAAAGTTACTGGGACTGCGCTGGCTGATAACCACAAGCTCAACCGCCAACCAGTTGTGCCAAGTTTACATCACAAAGCAACCTCTGAACAGAAAGCATTTAAAACAACTGTCATCCTTCTGCACACAAAGCAAAATTCATACTTATGAACAGCTGCACGAACTAGCTGAACTGCAGCTCTTGCATTAGCACTACACATACAGTACTTCACTGATCCTCTAGCTGCAGTTCACGTAACAGTTGACTTGCTTAGGCCAAAGGTACGGTCCAAACTTGGAATATGAAGTAGCAACCATCCACACCATACATTTATTTATTGTATTTATATACCGCCACATAGCTGATGCTCTCTGGGTGGTTTACAATAACTAAAGCACATTCAACACACATTTAAAGCACATGACTTCTCCCAAAGAATCCTGGCAACTGTAGTTTCACCCTCTCAGAGCTACAATTCCCAGCAACCTTAAACGACAGTTCCTAGGATTCTTTGGGAGAAGTCATGTGCTTTAAACGTGTTGAATGTGCTTGAAATGTACAGGGTGGATCTACCCTAAGCAGGGCTCAGTCTAGGCAATGCCTGAATGGGAGACCTTGAGTTCCATCATAGATGGAAGTCAGGATATAAACAAAATAATGAGTAACATCATAGGACATCATGGTAGGAAGCAGAAACCAAAATAATTCCAGCAAGCAAAACTAACCTTTCAAAAATACTTTTATTCCCCTCTTCCAAAATCGTACTGTATTATTTATTAACCCTAAAAGGAGGGGGCATTAAAATGTTCATGTACAATCAGACCAAATGTCTATCTAGTCCAGCATTCTCTCCAATATAGCCATTCAGATGTACCTGGCCTAGTCAGGACAAAAGTATAATTAATGCTTTTTAAAAAGCAAACTTAAGTTGGAATAGGTGAGGCTTCACATGTCTCAGGGTCAGTCCAAAGTATGCGTGCTTGTTTGTGAATGTGAATCAATGGGTGTGGGGTTTGTACATGGGTGGTTTGTGTGTGAAAGACATAAAAAGAGAGCAAATGGATGATCAAGGGGAGAAAGGGGGAGAGGGAAAGAGAGGAAAGGGGTGTCCTTACTTTTGGCTTTGGTCCCACTCACCATCAGATCTGCTCCTGCCCAGCACCAGCGTATGGTCCCCAACCTCTTTCCCCCAAGAAGGTGCAGCCCTTGACTTCAAAAAGATCGCCCACCCGATCTATACACTTCTATCCTGTTCTCAAAGCGAGCCTCTTCTTACTTTCAACAGCATACTGCTGGCAGACATCAAATCTATTCTATTCAGTTGCATGGATTCGCATTCTTAATGTGTGAATCAGTCCTTGCATCCCCAATATCTTTCACCACAGGGTAGTGACCATTAACTTAAGGGTCTTGCTTCATGTACGTTGGTTGTGTAACCCAGTTGCTCACAGTGATCTCACAATTCCAATGGAGTTGCATATAGGGGTGCTGACTCTCTCTGAAGGGGGGGGGCAAGAATGAGGGCATGGAATTGTTGCTCATTAAGGCTGACTGGGAAAAGACATAATGTGGAAAAAGCAGCCTTTTTATTGCAGTCAAAACTGCAAATGTCATGCCTGCGTAATTTCCTTGAACTTGCAAGACAGATTCCAGTCCAGATGCTTGGATTTCCTTGTTGTGGGACAAGGAATATTTTAAATGCGGATTCCCAGGGTTCCTGTCCATTATAAAATAGTAAACTAAAATGTCGCCTTTCATGTCCTTAGGGCCTCAGAACTCAGAGAAAGCAAAACAGCCATGAATATAGCAGCAGTTAAAATGTAACTTTATTGTTCTGATTGAAAAACCACAGAGAGAAATGTTACAAAAGTACTAAAGAAAGGCAAGATTAACAGAGGTCGTCTCCCTTCCATTCCTTCATCTTGGAGCATCATATGGGACGGCTTCTCTAGGCCAATCACAAAAAGTCATTCTGTTTAGAAAGAAAAAAAAGGATTCTACTGTGTCTGTGGGACAAGCTGATGGCTCTAGGCATGAGGAGAACAACCCCAAACCTTTCCTGGCCATGATACACACTGGCTATTTGTGGGCTGAACTCAATTCGCAGAAACAGCAAACTAGAGTACATTTGCCCTTGTCATAGGGAGGCTAAGCCCGTAAGAAATACAGATCCCATCATGTACTGTTGACAATAAGGCCTGCAAGAATAATATTTAGGTTTAAAAGACAGGGAAACAAATTTCCGTGCCTTTAACTGGAGGAACAACAGAAATATTTCAAAAAAAGATCTGCCTTCGTTCATTCATCATTCATTTTGTTCTTATCAGAACAACCCAGTGGACAAAAAAGAATTCTGCTTTTTATTTCATTAATGCTGGTGAAAAGAAGGTTGTGCACATCCCTGAATTCTTCTTGCATGGAATGGAGTAGTAAAAATACAAAGCATGGGTTCCTTTATCCCAGACATTCTGGCCACTGCCTCTTATGTGGCCAGTATCTTTACATGGGAGACTATGTAAAAGCAGCTGATTCAACTCATACTCAGCTTAGAAAGCTTCAGGATTCAGCATTCCAGTGGCGACATAACTGAGGTTGGCTTTTTCTACATGGAAATCTACTGACGAGATTAAGATCTAAATTTCTAATTATGGATGGCATCAGAGTAGTTGTCCAAACTATGGCAGATGCATGTTTTCTGAAGTTTTTTTTATATATATATGTTTAAAAAAATTAAAAATGGAGATTACGTATCAGAAGTGCTCACTCAATTGTATGCCGTATTATTAGTACATAGATAAGGCAGACATTGAGTATACATAGAGAGAACAGTGTACCATACTGTTAATTTCTTAAGGCTCAATAGACACTATAGATTTCATTGGGCTTGCAGGGGACCCTTTAAACAGAAGTGGTGAATCTGTGGCCCTGCATATTTTGGTGGACTACAACTCCCATAGTCTCTGACCATTGGCCACACTTGCTGGGGCTGATTGCAGTTGGAGTCCAACAATATCTGGAGGGCCACAAACTCCCTGCCCCTGCTGTAGAATCTGGGCCATTTAACAGGAGAAATAATCTCTCTCTCTCTCTCTCTCTTATGTCAGTGTAGACAAACAAGAAGAAAAGATTCAGTGTGGAACAGAGGACGCTGCAGCCGTGTTAAATCACTATTCCTGCCACCATAAAGATGCTATTACTATAACATGTTTCATCTTTCCCCTTCTCTGTCACTCATACCTGCAAAAGAGTCAATTATACATCTCAGGATGAGAGCTAACATTTGCTCCCAGTGCTTGTGGTATAACATCCACTTAAACTAGTGTGGTTACATATAAATCGAAGGCAACCCAGCCACACATAATTCTACCTCCTGCAATACTATCCCATACTATCCCATGTAGCTGCAGGGTATGAATAGTGTGATCACAC
Source organism: Rhineura floridana (assembly GCF_030035675.1). Taxonomy (NCBI): domain Eukaryota; kingdom Metazoa; phylum Chordata; class Lepidosauria; order Squamata; family Rhineuridae; genus Rhineura; species Rhineura floridana. Next base: position 158,629,526 of record NC_084483.1, read on the forward strand.
GGGTGGTGCTAAACACATGGTTTGGAATCTGACCTTGCGGTTTTTATACATATTCCACAGCCCATGGGGATACCAACACAAAGAAGTGATGCTCATGTGGCTCAAAATAAGGTGTGTGTGAAGGGAGTCAAAGTGAGAGGAAACTGTGTCTCTTCCCTCCCTCCACAAGTTCTCTCCTGCGTACCTTCTAGCTAACATCTGCCCAGACACAGCATACCCTGAGGCTCCATGGCATATTCCAGAACGCACAGGACAAAAACATGTGACATTAGTTGAACCTTCATAAGGGAGAATCCTTTGGGGCATACTCTAGATTGGTGCATTTGTACCATGTCTCAAGGTAACCCTGAAGTTGCACAACCTCAGTGTGCTTCTTGGTTTAGCCTTGTAATATGGTTACACAAAGATTAGGTTCACCCTCTATGGGCAGCTAAAGCCAGATCTATCTTGACCTTTACAGTCATGATGAGACCAGAGATCTTCCACTTCTTGGCAAGGAACTAGTCCTCCGGGATACACTTGTGTAGAGAGAACAACTCCACTAGATAGAGGGAAAGAATAGAAACCCACTTATTCCTCACATTCCACCACACAGGTAGCTGCTCATTCACTAGGGAAATATACCCACCTTTTTCCCCCTAAGAAACCAGCTTTGTGTTATCAGATACCATCTTGATAATTGCACTATGGCTTATGAGCTGAGCTTGCTCAACGCACATACATTCCCTTTCTACCAATCTTCAGACGTTATGATGGCATGAAAAACAAGCAAGAGAAAAGTCACCCATCTCCTGCGACCAAAGATCTCGGAGGCTATTTCCAATACATGCCCTCCCACACCCAGTTCCTGCTGGGAAATTGGTTGGTATGATTATTCCTGAGAGTTTTGATTATCTCCTTCAGTAGGCACATGAGGGTTCTTCAACCGGAGCTATTGGGCTCAGAGGCTTCAAGGTGCTCAGGGACTGGAAGGCAAAGGTTGACGAGTCATACACGAAGTGAGGTGCTGGTCGGCTTCCATTGATATGCTGCATGGAAATAATAAGGGGGAAAAGGGTAGGGGTCAGAGCCCATGAGATGAATCAACGAGTGTGCACAGGGGGAACCTGACAATGAGCAACCTATTTATTCATTAAAATAAAAAACATCTTTATAATAAAAAAATCAATAAAGCAACATTCATAAAAAGAGTAAAAAACAAAAAGCAAAAAAGCACTGAAGATCAGTAATAAAACAAGCAGGTATTCGGGCTGCAACACTGAAAAATATCTCTAAACAAAGCAGCTTTGAATAAAACATCAAAAGGTACAGAGAAAAGGATTTAGATGGATCTCCTGTTGCAGGGAGGCCCATAATCTGAATGCCACCACCAAGAAGGCATTGTCCCTTGTACCCACTAACACCTCCTCCTTCATGTTCCATGTTGACGGAACACCGAGCAGAGCCTCTTTTGAATGTTCAAGTGAGTGGGCAAATTCATACAGGCAGGGGGAGATCTTCCATTAACAAGTTCTATGGCCTAGTCCTTAGGACCTCATTTGTAGTTCTTCTCTTTCCAAACTGTTTCCCACCCTACTCTAAAGATCCCTGCAATTCCTGCTCCCTAGACAGTCCTGGTCCTATTTTGGCAACCCCTCAGCCTCCATTGTGCTCCCTCTCTCCATTGCCTTGACTCTGCTGAGTGTCAACCTTCCCTCCCTCAGTTTTCTTCACTAAAGATGTCCAGATAAACTTACAGCACCACTTTTGGCTACATCTTTTTTTAAAAATGGGTGAAAAGTGACAAGCCTCCCTTCAACACAGGCCTGGTGCCAGTGGTCAACCAGGTTAGACATGGGCCAAGAGATCCAGGGGCTCAGAAGCGGCCTCACTCAGCCATGCTGCCACTGTCCACCCTCCCACTCTGCCCCTGGATGGCTGTTATAGTGGTAGGCGGGTGGTGCCACTGCTTCTGAACAACAGAATCAGGTCTTCTATGAATTAATTACCACTGAGTTCCCCACAAGTATGCAGTGCACTATGGGCAAGAGGTGGCCCCCTTTTGGCCATGCTCCATTCCCGAGACAAAGCTTGACTCTCATTTGCCCAAATTTACCCAAAATGTCCCAACTTATAGATCTATATTAAAATCTATAAAATTCAACCTATAGAGCTATGAAATCTAAGCTAGAAACTGTCTGCTAGTCTGTCTGACTGCTAGAAACTGTCTTAGTGTGCTTCCAGATGTTTATTGAGCATTCATTCTGATTTGTTTGCAGGGAAGTTAGATGACACTGCCTCAAGCAAGTGTTATCCCACACTTTCCAGTGCATTCTCCCATCATTTTCTTTACTGCAAAAAGTCTGATCTTTTACAGAAGCAGGTTGGTGATGCAAGATCAACAAATGAACTTTAATTGTGCAACCTGAGTTCACCTCCAGATGAGGTCACCTCCACACAGTACATTTAAAGCACATGGCTTCCCCCAAAGAATCCCTCACAGAGCAACAATTTCCAGCACCTTTAACTAACCACAGTTCCCAGGATTCTTTTGAGGGAAGCCATGAGCTTTAAATACATGGCGAGGATGTGACCTGAATCACACTCCAAAATAGTGACAGACTGGAAGTGCCTGTAATAAACTGGTTTCAGTAGCTGCTTTTACTATCCATGTTTTTATTCTCCTTTTCCATAGCAGTTAATTTTTGTCATTATACTGTTGATTTCATTTCATTTTATTAGCCATCTTGAGCTCTGCTTAGAAAAAGCGGGTTACACGTATTTAAAATATAAAATGAAAAATGAATGAATAAAAAGGGTACTGAAAACGATCAGTATGGCTATACACTGGATATAGGGAGACAGACTTTAGAGACTCTGCTGTTTCTTTTCCTCTTTCTTCCTTCCCTCCCACACCATCAGTATTCCCAAATAAGCTTGAAGGGATGGCCCTTTTGCTAAGTATTGGGATTTTTTATCAACAATTAGCAGGTATTTTATTCTGGAGTGACCTCTGACACCTCATGGTCATGTCTGTTATTAGGTGGTCACTATATGGAGGACTTCAGTCTTTGATCCATGCATCTTCCCTAATAGATTCTGACTTACAATCAAATAGTTAAAAGGTCAGGAACAGAAAAGTCTTCTGTGTTGTTGACCCAGCCAATAAGGTCAAAATCCCTTTGTCAGAAGGAAAAGGGTCCATTAGATTATCTGTTTCATTCCCTGAGCAATGCATTTTGCTTCCTAACGTTTCAATGGAAGACTAAGATTCACCCTTCTAAAAGCACTGCCTATTATGCCTCACCCATCTAGACAGATTTCTAGATTTCATGCCAAGTGGTTATCAGCTAAATTAAAGTTATGAGTCTAGCTCCTGCTACATATGCCTCTGTCATGATGACCTTTTAGGACAAAATATTGGGTGATATCCAATGCGAATCATTCTCACAGTAGACTCAACGGATTTAAGCTACTTCAGTGGGTCCACTATCAGAACGACTCCAGTTGGGTATTACACATATGAGGTTTTAATTTTTCACTTTTATGAATTACATTAACAAACAACAAAAAGGTAATATCTGGGCACAGTTACTATTATTACTGCTACTGCTACTGCTACTACCATCAGTATGTTTACTGAATTTATATCCTGCCCTTCCTCCTTAAGAAGTCCAGGGTGGCAAACGTAAACAAAACAATTTAACAAGAAAAAGAAAAACATACTAAAAACATTCCAAAACACAATTACAATTAAAAACATTCTAAAACACAGGTTAAACTATTCTAAAGTATAGTTAAAAACCTTATTTTATCAGTGATCATCAGGGTACCAGGAACAGTGCCCTTCAAATGCCTGGGTAAACAGGAATGTTTTTAAATTCCTCCTAAAAGTCAGTGATGATAGTGAGAGATGCACCTCACTGGGGAGAGCATTCCACAGATAGAGAACCACCACTGAAAAGGCCTTGTCATGGGTCAGCACCAATTGGGTAGTGCTCTTGTAGGGTCTGTGATGGTTGACACTGGGAAAGGCACTCTTTTAGATACTTGGGCCCCAAGCCAGTTAGGGCTTTATAAGCTAGTACTTTGAATTGGGCCTAGTAGCTCACTGACAGCCAGCGCAGCACTTTCAGGATCAGTGGTACATGGTCCCATTGGGCTGTCCCACTTACCAGTCTAGCAGCCACATGCTGCTCTAGCTGCAGCCTCTGGACCATCTTGAAGGGTGGCTCCACCCTTGCAACATTACAACAGTCCACACAGGAAGTCACCAGAGCATGGACAACTGATGCCAGGCTATTCTCGTCTAGGAATGGCTGTAGCTGGCAAAGCCTCAGCTGGGCATAAGCACTCCTAGCCACAGAAGCCACTTAGGACTCTAGTGACAAATGAGAATCCAGGAGTACTCTCAGATTATGAACCTGTTCCTTCAGAAGGAGTACAGCCCAACCCCGAACAGGTTGTACACCTAATTCCCGGATGCAGGAACCACCCACCCACCACGCTTCTTTCTTATGAGGATTCAGCCTCAGTTTGTTGCCCCCATCCAGCCCATCCCTGCCTCCAGACACCTGTCCAACGCTTCTCCCGATTCAGATGGAATGGAGAGACAGAGTTGTGTGTCATCAGCATACTGGTGACACCATGCTCCAAATCCCAGGATGACAGTTCCCAACGGTTTCATAAAAATAAAAGTGATCAATCAGGACCAAGTTTCTTTCTGTGCCAAAATCGAGCCAGAAACCAGATAGAATAGATCTAGATCATCTGCTTTCTCCAGACACACCTTCAACTGGCCGGCCACCACCCCTCGATCACCTTGCTGAGGAAGGGAATATTAGAGACTGGATGGTAGTTTTCTACAACCTCTGGATCCAGTTTTCAGTTAGTGTGAGTGACCAGGGCTGACTAAAAATAAATACAAGAAGCAGTGCCTATGTATACAATGATAATAGTCTACATACCTATATTTTGATATAGGATAACCAGTTTTGAAACACAGGGATTTGTTATTTGTTTAGTTAGTTTATATCCTGCCCTTCCTCCCTGAAGGAACCCAGGGCAGCAAACAACAAGTGATAAAACAATTAAAACATCTTAAAAACAATTCCAATACAGATGCAGTCTGGGATTAAGGTCTCTCATTAAAAGGCTTGTTAAAAGAGGAAGGTCTTCAGTAGGCACCAAAAAGACAACAGAGATGACACTGGTCTAATATTTAAGGGGAGGAATTTTGACTTGGATTTATATGGTGTTGGTGCATTCTCTAGCTCAGGTCCTTGCAGGGGTTCAGAAAATTATGCTGCTCAACGTGATGCAATGAGACAACTTTGGAATCTGTACCACATTTATATAAAAACTTAAATCCCAATTAAATCTCATGCTATGGGGCACTCCCACAAAGTCCTATTTGCCTACACTCTCCATGGCATTTTCAGGTTATGTTGTTTGTGAATTCTATCTAACATAATAGGGTTTGTACAACAATTATTAATTTCTATTGTGTTTCATGCATGTTTATGTGGACAGTTGGGTTAAAGCAGCAGTGGGAAGCATTTGGCTCTCCAGATGCTGCTGAACTACAATTCCCATCAGTCCTAGCAAGCATGTCCAATGGCCATGGATGATGGGAGTTGTAGATCAGCTACATCTGGAGGGCCAAAGATTCCCCATACCTGGCATATTGCCAAATTTTCCTTCACTGATTCTCCTCCAGTTGTTCTCCCAAATCTGCATCCTTTGGTGCATGTGAAAATAATGCACACATTTAGAGGAGTAAACCACTGGAGTTTATAGTTTTTCAGTGGACAATAAATCCGAAGTAATATGGGGTTGTTTATGAAACTTCTAGTGTTGTGACATAGGTCTCTAGAATTCACTTCCTCTAGAAGTGAAGCAAGCCCCCAACATTGTTAAATTGTTAATGTTTGTTGAAAACTTTTGTGTGTGTGTGTGTCCCCAAGTCTTCCTGAAGGAGCCCATTTTATTTTGGAAGTTTTTAATTCTTATTGGCTTCATATTTTTAATAGTTTTATGGTTTATATTATGTCTAATATTCTATTTTTGTACACTCCTCAAGTATTTTGTTAAAATGTTCAGTGATTTATAAATTGTGAAATAAATAAATAAATGGAAGACACTGATAAAAACTAAAGGTCTCTGTTTCTCTCTGTTAGGGCTTGGGGGGAAAATAATCTGTCCCTCTTCTAAGAGTCCAGGAAGTGTTACTTTTTCCATTTTCTCATTAACTGAAACTGAGGACTACTATGAAGTCTACATTTTCAATCTATGTATTCCATTGGGAGCTAATAAGGAGAGTCTAGGAATTAGTTTATTTCTCCAGTCCAGAAGTAGCCAACATGACACCCTTCAGATATTATGAACTACAATTCCCATCATTCCTGCCTGCCGGCTGGGGTTGAAAGAATTTGTAGTACAAAACATCTGGAGGGAATTATATTGGCTACCCCTGCTTCAGCCATCTGAAACCCGAATAGTTTAGGCAGTCACAAGAAAGCCCAAAGACATCTTAAATCTTTGTCTCATTCTGTCCTGTACCATTCAAGAGCATCCAGTGGGAGGATGGGTGTTAATTGCCTTTTCTGTTTATCCCCAGTGTGGCTGTTCAAACATTTGCAGCCAATCAACTATTATTTTAAATTTAGGAAGCTGCAAAATAACCTAATATGATGGAACAGCCATCCCACCGTTTGACAGAGACCTTTGTAATGTTTTTCTTTCCATTCTAGCCATTGTGATATCCTGCAGACACTATAGGACTTCAGCTCCCACCTTTGACCATTGGCCATGTTTGCTGGGGCTGATGGTTGGTGGTGTCCAATAATATCTGGAAGTCACCACATTAGTTACCTGTTGCATCCAATTTATTTGCCCATATAAAGGTGCACAACAAATCTTCCCATGAGTATTTTAAGTTCTAGTTGGATGGGTAGGTCAGCAATGCATGAAACAAAAATATGGTCCTCTTGTCACAGCTGTATGACTCAGAAGGAAATATTCTAGTGACTAGTCTTTCGAATACTTCTCTACAGTGAAGGCAGCCAGCAGTTTCATTTATTAAGATCTTCTAACTTAACTTTGAGGAAATTTGACCCTAGGTGTCTCTATGCTCTATCAGGAAAAGGACAGGAAGATTCACTGAGGAAAGGGTATCATGAATTATACTAGCAAAATGGGCTTTGTTATCCAAAATCTTTTCCAATATTGGGAGGGCACTTATTGAATTAACAATCTGTAATACCATGTCACCTCTGATCTTGCATACTTTGGATCCATATCATCAACTTCCAGGCCTCTAAAGTTAGATTTCTTAGAGAACTATAAACAAAGACTCTTTAGACTAGCCAATGGTCAGGGACGATGGGAATGTCTGGAGGGCCACAGGCTCCCCATCCCTGCCCATATATGTACAATATCTTGCTTCAACCATTCTGAAAAAACTGTCCAAACACCAAATTAAAACAGTAATTTCAAGTACCATCATTCAACCCCACAAAAGACTCTCTTAGCATCCACTGAAACAATGGGTGCACCTCTTCACTCTGGCCTTTGGCACTTGTGATGTATGTTTTCAGGACCCACCCTATTCTTGTGAATGTTGTGTGTTTTAACTGCTTTTAATACTGTATTTGAAATTTCTGTAACCTGCCATGAGACCTACTGGTGAAGGGTGGGCAGATACTACTACTACTACTACTACTACTACTATTATTATTATTATTATTATTATTAATAATAATAATAACAACAGCAGCAGCAGCAGCAGATGGTGAAAGTCAGGACTCCTTGGCCTGATGGATCATGTCTTTTGCCCTCCTCTAGTATTCCCTACAAAATGGCAACAGGGCATGAATCCACATTTATACTAAACCTGATTAATTAGAAACTGTAAAAATTTGACTGCCTTGAAATCATGCTGGCAGATGTTTTCTAATCCTGATTGATAGGGGAATTTGGTTTGTAAGATGATGGAAGCATGGAAATCTTTGTCCAGCTTTAGAATCACCAATGGTCTACAGTGCCTCCCTGAACTCTTTTAGGAGGAAGGGCAAGATAGAAATTTAATAAACAAATGAATGTACAGCAGAATGAAATGACAGAATGAATATAGCTCTTCAGGTTGCATGTGTGTGGGAGATGCTATTTTTTGAGTGCTCCTTCATGCACACACAATTCTAACATAGCAGAAAAAAAGCTTCTGTCTCAGCTAGTTCCCTACTGTGCAAGTTTTTCCACGTTCAAGAAGTGTTTTTGTTTGTTCTGTTTTTATTAATTTACAGATTTTTTAAGGTTCTTCCATTCTGCAGTATGAAGAAATATCATCCATTCTACTGTCTAAGGATTGTCACCTCATTCCACTGCATGCATAGATCAAGTCCATTATTTCAGACCATGAGAGGGAAGCTTTCCCCTATTACATTTTCCTATTCTTTAAAATAGGAGTGGCAAGCTGTGGCCCTCCAGATGTTCTTGGACTCCAACTCCCATCAGCCCCAGCCACCACAGCCAACGGTCAGAGATGATGGGAACTGGAAGGTCACAGATACTTGCTTTCAGAGATGAGCAACATCAACAAGGGAGGACATCTGGTCTGCTCTTGTCCGATATGAGCACTGTCAGGCAAACACTTTTCATTATAAAAAGGATTCTAATATGAAGCATGTTCCTAGCAAGAGCACCCCGATTCTCAAGGCGGCATTTTGTGAAGAAAATTCTAGTGCTGCTACGTCTGGAACTTGACTATCCCCAGCTCTGCCCAGAAAAATCATGCCCAACACCCGAGCACACACACACACCCACTGGAACCTTGGCTAACAGCAAGAACTCAGCAGGAGAGGCACATTTTAAGAGCACTCACCAGCTGCCTGCTGTGGTATTATGGATGGTGTATGCTCTGGCAGGCCTCAGAGTGGGAGGGTAACATAGCAACCTTTATTCAGAGCTGAAGGGGCAGAATTAATCAGACAGATTTGTCCCCTCTTCTGAGCAAAGAAGCTGCTTGCCAGTACTGAAACAGACAGAAAGTGGACAAAGAACCTGGCACTGCCCTCCATTCTGAAATGCCAGCCAATCAGGATTGGTGAACAAGCAGCAGCTGGATATGTGTGTTTGTCAGTTTGTTTTTTGCTGCAGGTGGATAATGTAGCTGACAGGTTGGGGAAGGCTGAGAATCCTGTGTTAACTACTCAAGGTTTAATGGCAGAGTAAGGCCTGTTGGGATTCCTCATGGAATCCCAACAGTGGAACACACAAATCTTCGTTGTTAAGAAATCTAATTTGGCAAAAGATACAGGGTTCAGAGGCAGTTAGGGATAGAGGAGAAATCTGATTCAGTTTGCATTTAAAGCTAAATATATGAAATTCACATTTTCCAAAACAATGGACTGCCGTCAAGTCAATCCCAACTTATGGTGACCCTATGAATAGGGTTTTCACGGTAAGCAGTATTCAGAGGGGGTTTACCATTGCCTTCCTCTGAGGCTGAGAGGCAGTGAGTGGCCCAAGGTCACTCAGTGAGCTTCATGGCTGTGTAGGGATTCGAACCCTGGTCTCCCAGGTCATAGTCCAACACCTTAACCACTACGCCACACTGGCTCTCTTCCAAAATAATACAAGAACTGAAAGACAGCTATCCTTCAAAATTCACGTGGAGAACTGCATCACAAAATTCAGACAACCAAATGATGTTTACAAAAATACATGCATAAGGGAAAAGTGAGCAAAAAGATGAATATAGCAGTGAAAATACAAAAATGCATTATATTAGGAGAAATTGCTTGCAAACCTGTGTACATTAGTTTACATACAAAAGTGTATTTATTAGGACAAATTCACATTAAAATGCTGAAGAATTGTCATGAGGATTTAAGAAAATGCTACAGAAATGTGGAGAATGGAGTGTCCTTTAAGACATCACAGTTCCACAGAACTTAGGTTCTCCAAAGCATTTTCTGCAGAGTTCATAAGAAGATGGAAATTGGCAGACCCAGTCACAGCCAGTGAGGCTGCCATAGACTTTTGTTACTACAGGCTGCTCTAATCCCTGCCCTTTCAGGTTTTTAGCCAATAAGTGAAATCAGGCTTGTGATTGACAAGATTTGTGGACCCCAGGCAATAGCTAAACTTACAGTTTCCTTTTCCTGCTTGTCTCACATCAGGAATTCAGTAAATATATAGCTTTCAGCAGCATAAAGAGTACTTTCTCTGTACAGGATTGGGACTTGCTTCTGAGTAAACATGCATAGGATTGCACTACAACATGGTGGGTAATCCCCCTCCCGATGAACCATAATCCCCCTGATGCCAAGCTTTCATCTTGAGAAAAAAAAAAGAGTAAGCTATTAACATTTGTAGAACTCGAGGTAAAATGCGCAGGCACTATCCTCATTTTGGGGGAGAAACTAGCCTGCTCCCACCCACCTACCCAGCCTTTTCAGTGTTTCACATTGGCACCCCCTACTCTGGAAGCATTCCGGCAGATGCCCATGAAGGCTATTGATCTCCTAAGGCTGCTTTTCTTTGGTGCCTTATGGGATGTTGCTTTAAGGCTTTAACACAGGGGAATAAACAAGACGGCCCTGTGATACTTGGTTGTTGCAAGTACACTTGCCTCAGGTGATGACAGCAGTTCAGGGTTAGGGAAAGGGACAGCCTATTTCTGACAGATCCCTCAGTGGAAGATCCCTCAGTGGAAACAGAAAATGGAAGGCCTTTCTTTCAGACACAACTCCCAGGGCTCGCCCAAAAAACTTTGGTGCAGGAAGCAAAGGGCATAACATCCCATTCCAAGCACAGAATCCAGCTGGATTGGCAGCTGAATCTTATTTAAGTGCTGGTGATGGGACACACACACAGCTAAGGATGGGGGAGAAATACACTTCAGTTCACATTTAAGAAGGCAGTTCTACTTAATTTGCACTTTCCAAAACAATACATGAACCAAAGCAGTCATCCTTCAGAATTCCCACTTTTACAAATGTTGAAATGCAGTTTTCCAACCAAGTAATATGCAGAAAAACGCATTTTACTAAGGTAAAGTGTTCCAAAAAAAAAAAAAAGAGTGTTCCCCAAAAAAGCATTATGGTATGGAACACTACTTCATAGACGTGTGTATATTAGGCAAAACTGCATAGAAGTAGCAAATAGAAGAAATTTGCACTAAAATGCTGATGAATTTTCATGAGGACTTAAAAAAAAGTGGAAATGTGAAGAGCTGAAGTTGATAGCAAAAATTAGAAACTGAAACATCCATCCCTACACACAGCTCTGTCCTCCAACATCTCTCTACTCCTGCCTGTCACCAGCATCTGCTTCCCAAGACAACCACCTCACTCCACCTAATGGCTGAGCAGGCCCTGACAACTGCAGAGAGCCCATGGCAACTACAGCCACAACCAAGTACAAAAACGGGCATCATGGTGGTATTTCAAGGAGGGATTTGAAGTAGGGTTGCCAGTTCAGAAGCATCCCAAACCCTGAGATTTCAGAGGTGGATCCTAGTGATGCCATACGGGGTGTGCCCTGGTGATGTCACAGGGGTGTGTGCTCTAGAGATTCCATGGGGTGAGCCCTAGTGATGTCATGGGGTGGGCCCTAGTGATGTCATTAAGCATGATACATTAAGCATCAACCACAGTTGCTTGGAGCATACCACCCAAACAAAAACAATTCTCTGACTGGAAATTAAGATAGAAATCTTAGCTAAATGAGGGTGTTTTGAGGTCCAGCTGAAGTGACGGGATCATTCCTTCCTAACTGCTTAGAGATCCTGGGTACGGAACATTTAATCTAACTTACTTGCTTTTGGCAAGAACGATGTAAGTGCCCTCAGGCCAGGCTAGTCATCAGAAGGCCATTGTAGGAAGAAAGCCTAGTGTTGTGGAGATGTTAGATGGGATTACTCAGGAGTAAAGATGGATACCCCTGAAGGCTGCAATTCTAAACACACTTACTAAGGGACTAAGTAAGAACTTAACAGGACTTACTTCAGTGTAGATATTGTTAGGATTGTGCTGTTAGTAAGGCTTGATTAGGAATCCTCTGCAACAATATCCATATCAAAGGAGAGTTGGCAACCCCTTGCCTGGCATGCCCTGCCTGCCTTTTAACATGGCTGCTCCAAACTTCTTTACAGACTTGGCCCTTCTCTGCAGAGAGAGGTTTGAGCAATGAGTAAGAGTTGAGAAGATTCGTGACTCTTTCCTGCCTACTCTTTGACAGCCAACCCAATTCCAGTGAGTAATAATTGACAGAGAGAAAACACACATGGTTTGGTCTACCTTCACAGGCAGTAGATTGAGAACAGCAGCAATTGAAGCCACACTTTCCAGGATGTGAATTCTCTTCTACCACTATTGGGCAAAAAACAAACCATCATACAAATAACAAGGTGCATCATCAGTGGCTTTAAGGGGGTTGAGCTGACTACATGGAACCACTGTTGTTGATTCTATGGATATAAGGGACTAAGGTCAGAGGTAAATGAAATGCAAATAGAAAAAGAAAATCCAGTGATGATTTCCTAAATATAATACCATACCAACCACATCAAGATTCCTATGAGTAAGACAGAAACCTCAGCATCCCACAACCAGTCAGGGTTCCTAACCAAAACTAAAAAAATTCTGGCAGCCAGTCAGCCAAGGTCACAGAAATCCCCATGCAGCACAACCTGACCCAGGGGCTGCAGTTAGTGCAGAATGCTGCGGCACAATTGCTGACATGAGTGAGACTGTATCAGCACATAATATCTCTGCTCTGAAATCAGCACTAGTTGCTGATTTGCTACCAGGCCAAGTTCAAGGTGTGCTTTCTATGTTACAAGTTCCACATAGTACTTGTTCTGCTCTTATAAGAAATCAGTCCTTTAGTGTGGCAGCACCTATGCTTTGGAACTTCCTGCCTATTTCCAGGCGCTTTCATTGTACTCAAATTGGCAGGTGCCTTCATTGTACTCAATTTTGGCACCTGCTAAAAACATTTTTGTATAGGCAAGCCTACCCAGGCATGTAGAAGCTAATAACGTTTTTTCCTGTTTTTAACTCACTGTTGGTTTTATTATTTTGAATGTTTTTAAATATGTCTTTACTGTTTTTGCCAATAATTGCTTTAATTCCTTCTATAAACCACTTTGAGGTTTTTTACAATAAAGCAGTGTATAAATGTTCAAAATTTATTTATATATTTTATTTACGAGTCACTGTGGCCTTTTGGGTCCCTTTTCTCTTTTATACTGAGTCAGGCCATTTGGTACCATCTAGCTCAGGACTGCTGACATGGACTAGGATTGGCTCTCCAGGATTCCAGGCAATAGCCTGTTCCAGAGATTGAATTTTGGACCTTGGCATGCAAAGCATGTGCCCTACCACTGAGCTACAGTCCTTCCCGTTTAATTTTTTTTAAAAAAATTCCCATTTAAAATTGTTCTTTCTGTTTCACTAACGAATGCACAGCATACTAAGGCAGATCCACATAATACATTTAAAGCACATGAATCCCACCACAGAATCATGGAAACCGTAGTTTGTTAAGGGTGGTTGGAACTGGAACTGTAAGGGGGAACTACACTTCCCAGGATTCTCTGGGGGGAGTCATGTGCTTTATATGTGGGTTGGATGTCCTTTAAATGTATTATGTGGATCTGCATTACTTCATAAACTTTGCCTGCATATAGATCATTTCTATCATAGCCCTGGGCTCCTGCTGGGAAGAAGGGAGGCATATAAATAAATAAATAAATAAAAATTTAAAATGGAAATAAGATAAGTTTACTGGGTGACCGTAGGCTACAAACCATATCTCAGCCTCATCAGCCCCTTAGGGTGAAAACAACAGAGGGGGACCATGACTACCCCAAAGTGCAATCCTATGCATGTTTATTCAGAAGCAAGTCCCAATGTATTCAATGGGGCTTACTCAGACAGGGAAGCATGCACAGGACTGCAATTCAGTGATAAGTAACTTCACTCACCCAATCCAAAATTCAGAATCATGCCATGTTAAGCTGTTTTGCAACTGTTTTATACTTGTTTTATTATTATTGGATTTACTTCTTGTTGTGAGCTACCTTGGTTTCCAACCTTACCTCACAGGGTTGCTGGAAAGACTCCAACACACACACACACACACACACACGAGATGTCAAAATACATACATCCCATATAATAGTTTATTGTCAAAGCCAATTGGCCATTGCAGAACATTTTTTTTTAAAGTATTAGTTTCCGGCCAAATAAAAGTAGTGACACCTAAGTAAGCCCTGCCCAACTGCTTTAAAAAAAGGATCAGAGGGGGACAGAAAGATTTACAACACAATCCTTTTCTATATTCACTCAAAAGTCCCATTGATTTTCAGCACAATCCTGACAACATCTACTCAAAAGTAAGTCCTACTGAATTCATTGGGGTTAGCTCCCAGGTATGTGGAATTAGCATTGTAGCTTTACTCCCAGAAAAGCTTCATATTGGGAATGTTTTCAAAACAGGTTATGAATAAGACAAATAAACTGCTCTCTTCCAGTAAAATTTAAATTGGTTTGACTCCATAATTAGAAAAGTATAACACTGCAGCATGTACACTTTTTAAAACTTGTGTTCAAAAATTATTTGAAAGATAAAATGTATAATATGCCATTTTTGCAAGTAATTAAAAAAACCCTGCATGTACACTTTGATGCCTACCAAGATCCTGCTGTGATCTTCTGTTGTAGTGCAATCCTATGCATGTTTACTCAGAAGCAAGTCCCAATCCTGTACAGAGAAAGTACTCTTTATGCTGCTGAAAGCTATATATTTACTGAATTCCTGATGTGGGACAAGCAGGAAAAGGAAACTGTAAGTTTAGCTATTGCCTGGGGTCCACAAATCTTGTCAATCACAAGCCTGATTTCACTTATTGGCTAAAAACTTGAAAGGGCAGGGATTAGAGCAGCCTGTAGTAACAGATGTTGCAGGAGGGGCAGCTGACATTTTGGTTTATATCTTTTGAACCAGACCACCTAGAAACTTAATTTTTTAAAAAATAACAGCTAAGAGTCCAGAAATTAAGGTGAGTCACTGGGAGAGGACCACCAGAAACCGCAGTCTCCAGGTGAAAACCAGACACCTGGCAACCCTAATTTGAAGAGATGTGGTACCAGGTAGGCATTTTGGAAAGGAATTCCAAACCCAGCAGACAGTGAAGGAGAAAAAGTAGGGTCATTTTATTATTATTGTTGTTGTTGTTGTTATTGTTATTATTATTATCATCATCATCTTTATTATCTTTATTTATACTCCGCCCTTTTTCCAAACTGGAACTCAAGGCGGCTTCCAGATAAAAATAAGTACACATCACTAAGAACATATAAACATATAAAACATATAAACATATAAAATCAGCATTAAAACAGGATTAAACTATTATGATGTTAAAACCAAATAGATATACAATTAAAATATTACAACCCAATTTAGGAGCATACAATTAAAACAATAATATACAGCACCCTCTTCAATCACTACCCTTAAAGCTTTCAGTTCCAAAGGCCTGCCGGAAGAAAAAAGTCTTTAGCTGTCGGCGGAAGGACTACACAGAGGAGGCCATTCTTGCCTCCCTAGGGAGGGAGTTCCAGAACCTAGGGGCAGCCACCGAAAAGGCCCTGTCTCAAGGCCCTGTCTCGTGTCCCCACCAGTCGCACTTGTGAAGGTATTGGGATCGTGAGAAGGGACTCTGCTAAAGATCTCAGGGCCCGGGCAGGTTCATATAGGGAGATATGGTCTTACAAACAGCCTGGACCTAAGCCGTATAGGGCTTTATAGGTCATAACCAGCACTTTGAATTGTGTCCGGAAACAGACTGGCAGCCAGTGGAGCTGTTGCAGTAGGGGAGTTGTATGATCCCTGTAACCAGCCCCAGTTAACATTCTGACTGCAGCTCGTTGCACCAACTGAAGTTTCCGAACAGTCTTCAGAGGCAGCCCCAAGTAGAGCGCGTTACAGTAGTAGCATTTGGGTAGCATAGCCCTCTAGTCCTGTAATTATGCATTATCTTTCCTAGTTTAATCCTGATTCCCCTTCCTCTATTAGGAACACAGGACACTACCAAGTCAGACTAATGGCCCATCTAGCTCTGCACTGACTTGCAGTGGTCTCCAGGGTTTCAGGTAGGGGACACTCCCAGCCCTACCTGGAGATGCCGAGGATTCAACATGGAACTTTCTACATGCAAGGCAAATGCTCTACCATTGAGCTATGCGTAATCTCTGATTGTATTGTAAGCCCGCTTTACAGAGGATTGCCCTCTCATAATGCAAAGTGCCATACACACTGAAGGTATATTATAATAATTATTAACTAAATAGGAGTTTGAACAATGAAGGCAATTGGTAGGGCTATAAATAAGAAAGTAAAGACAATGTGGAGCAAGACCATGGGCTTGAAATGGAAGAACCGGTAGGCATTTGTGCTAAATGCAGAAGGGAACAGGAATCCCAGTTACAGTGAACTGGGAAGAGCCCATAGTCTGAGCAACAATCAACCTCGTGAGAGTTTTAATTATTTTATTTTTTACAAGTTTTTACAAAGTCAGTATTTCAGAGCAACACCATGCAAAACTAACAGCTGTTTATTTACATATACATGCTGCTTTAAAAGTTAGCAGAAATGTAAACCAAGACCAATTTTCTCCCAGCTCAAGCTCTTCCCGATTAAGAAGTCTCTGTACTAAATGTTCCACATTTTTATTCAACCTTTCAAAACCATGCTTGGAAAGTTTTGTATGCTGTTAACTCTACCACTTGTAGTACCTCCCAGACCTTTGGTAGCCCATTCAGTTTTTAAGAGGGCTTAGTTGCCTTTTCCCAATGCCTTGCAAATGCTATTCTTACTGAGACTATTAAAATCAAGACCACAACTTGGTAATTACCAAGGGGACATTGTCTTGCTTGAAAGTCCCATTGAACTCAAGACTTATTTCCAAGGTAACATGAATGAATAGGATTGTGCTTCACATTAAGTCTGCGTAAGATTGTGGCCTTGGAAAATGAACCAGTGGCACATGCAGTAGTAGAATCCTTAACATTTCTTCACCACATTGAGAGTATTGGGAAAGTAGTACGCAATCACTCTGGCAATTCCAGCAAAGAGGGAAGAAATTCCCTTTCTTTTTATGACAATGCTAACATGAATCATTGTTGGACTAGAATATCTTATGCAGAATCTGAAGATTTGGGTGTCATTATGTGGCCGTGCTAATGTTTTCTTAGATTTAAATATATAGAATCTCCTCTCCTTATTAAAGAAATGCCAAACCGCTACAGATTCTTTCCTGCTTTCTTCTCTCCTTTACATCTATATTTTTATTAACTAATAGAGCTAAACACAGCTTCCTTTTTTTCTTCTTTTTTAAAAACTCAAAATATGTGCCTTAAAATTGTCCCAGATTGCTTAAATAGTAAAAAGAATAGTGAACATATTGGTGAAGCCGCAGAAAAAATAAGGTAGGGCAGGGACAAGGAACCTGTGGCCTTTCTGCTGTTGTGGCCTCCAACTCCCATCAGGCCTAACCAGCATACCCAATGGAGAGCTGTAGTCCTGCAACAAGGGCCATAGGTTCCCTGTGCCTGAAATAGGGTAAAACTATCGTGAAACACTTTGAAGGACAGGTTGAGACGTTTGTCCTGGATATAGAATGGGATGGAAGCCTATACAAAGACTTCACTTGTTCTGAGGGGTAATCACTGCACAAAAGGGAGTCATTAGGAGGGAGTTTTTATTTTGTTATTTTTTAATGCCTCATCACCTTCAGTTCCAGTAGGATAGACAATTAATTATTCTTGATGTGTATGTACTTGTCAATTTAAATCAGTCATTTAAAGCAGTTAATTTTAGCAGACTTAATTTATTTAAAAAGCCCTCATATTTGCATGAGGAAGTGGTTTGAAAGAAAGCATTGCTTACAGATGATGCATACTTGCATAGCAGCAAATATCATCTTAGAAGAGACATCCCCCCCAAACACAGGAAGGAATGTTCTTAAGATGGTGTCTGCGCTTTTAGAAGTACTACAAATATATTTTTAAAAAAATTAGAGGCTGCTGACTTTAAGGTCACTTTAGTTGATCAAAACAATCAGCTCATCTAAAAAAAGACAAAAATGTTGCAGCTCTATCCAATATGGTACAAATTAACAAAGTTGTGCTGAGGCTTGTTATGTTTTATGCTAAGTTACTTTCTGTATTTCAAACTCCAAATGCATTTTAAAAAGAGATAGCAAGAAGGAGAGAACACACACTGAAAAATAAGGGTGAGGTGAGGGAGACAAACCTGACCATTTAATTTAAGTAACTTGGGAGTTATTGAGGTTACACCAGATGCTATTCAAGGAAGTGCTCTGAAGAGGTAGCCTTCCCCAAACAAGCTCATAACATATCAACAAGAGAGGGTTGGGGCGGGGGGAGCCTAAAGAGATTGTTTGCTTCTATCTGCTAGTTAGTCATGTCCATTAACTTCAGTGAGTTTACTCTGAGTAGGACTAGCACTGAACACCACCCTAAATGTATGGTGCAGATGTGATCCTAGTCTATAGAGACTAGGGTCACATTTAGAACGTACATTTAAAACACTCATATATCACTTTAAGAGTCATGGCTTGTCCCAAAGAATCCTGGGAAAATGAACTATGTAAACTTCCCAGGATTCTTTGGGGAAAGCCATGACTGTTAAAGTGATATATGAGTGCTTCGCATGAATGGTGCAGATGTTGTTTCCAATTACAACTGGAACTAGTTGTATACTGAGGACACTATTAGATTTGGGGGCAGAGGGGGTAGGGAGAGAAGCCAGCCAAGTTTTAAAAAAATGGTGTTTACACACTTCAGTCCCACTGAGGAACATGGAAAGTCACTGTTCCATAGGGGGCTGAATCCAAAAGGTTTCCTTCCACCAAAGGAAGGGAATCCTTGAATGCAACTCCATCTGTTCTCTGGTGTGTGTGTGCATGTGTGCGCTCATGCATGTGTGCACATGCATGCATGCACACACACATGCACATGCTAGGGGAAATATTTTACACACCAATCCTGTAAGGTTTATTGCTAGAAATGCTGCCTTTGGGAAGATATATAAAACTGAGATCCTTCGGAAACATTTCAGAAAGAGCTGAGAGTGAACCTAAAACCTTCCACGTCTAAAGCTTGGGCTCCTATTTGTTGACTCATTTGCAAAGTAATTGTGCAGGAAAAAACCCATGCTAGGTAAAATAAGAATTGAAGGCTCTACTAACTGGGGTTGGAGGGAGAAAAATAAGCTTATGGTGGTATCCTGTGGTTAAGGAAAACATGCAGATGGTTCCCTGTGCTACTGAGTTCATGGCTGGGCACATAAGACACTTTGCTCATTTTACTTCTGACCTGATGGAGACAAAACTTGTTACAGCCCGAAAGGCACTGCAAGAGGTATGCAGCAATTTGCTTCTTTTTAAATTCTTAAACTTTCAGTTTTCAAGGAAACAGCACAACTTTCTGACAAAGACCTCAGGAATGTTCCAAGAAACACGGGATGCATGGAGGATGCTTTCCTATCAGTCCTCATTAAGGCCCCACATGATCTCAGAGAATGCCCTAGAAATGCCTAACCTTCCCCCAAATCTGTGCTTACCGCATCCCAGACTGGAAGACTGTTGAGCAGGTAAGTCAGTTTTGCAAAGAAGCTTTTCCACCATTACTGATTTTCTGAGGAAGGCTTGATGAACTACTCAAGCTCTTACCTACCTGGTGCCCTCCAGAAGTTGTTGGACTCCCGGCTTGGCCAACCGTCAGGGATGATGAATTATAGCTGAAAATATCTGGAGTACACCAGGTTGGCGAAGCCTGAAATATTCCAAGAAACCCCCAGAATACAGGTTGTAAACCACTCTACTACATCAGGTCCTGGCAGAAGATGGATCAGAATCCCCTGCTAAATTGTTGGATGATTGGCAATACATCAGCAAGGGTTTTTCACCTCCCAATTGTTTAACAACAGCACACACAAAAATATTTGGGCTAGAAACCTCCTTCTCAGGCTCTTTCCAGAATCGGGCCGTCCCAAAGCTTTTCTACTTCCACACTCCCAAATCAAGGTAGCTTTGCATTTAACCATTAACCTGCTCTCCAGAGACAACTCGGAATTCCATGCAAGCAAGTGAGCAGCCTAGCAGAGAAGCAACAGATTGCTCCATCCCTCTTCCACTAGCCTGCTTGGCTTCTGTGCTAGCTGCAGAGGAAGGAAGGTCTCTTTAACCACAACCAGCACAGAAATGAAGGGAGCTGGCACAGGGGAACAGATCACTCTATGCCTTTTCTCCAAATCCACTTGGCAGAGGGCAACTGTTTTTTCATTCTTTTTTTTTTTTTTACACTAGCCGAGTGTAAAAAGGCAAGTAGCATGAGTTTCATGGAGGCTACAAAAAGGGGGACTTGCTCTCCTGTGACTAGTGTGGAAAACACAGGATCTTAGACTAGTACAAGAATTTGTAGGCTTGTGACTTTTATGGAATTACTTACTAAGCTAAATTAATAGTTTAGAACTCTTGATATGTAGTTACATGTTAGAACCTTCAGTATGTACTAACCCTGATGTAGATCTGTAGTTGTGCATGCAGGCCATGCCACTGTGAGGCTTTATGAAATGCAGTAAGCCAGTGGTGGTGAACTACTAGCCCTCCAGATGTTGGTGGGCTTCAACTCCCATCAGCCCCAGCCAGCACGGCCAATGGTAAGGGACAGAAATGTGAAGGCCCAGGAAAAAATGGGGGGAAACTCCCCCCCCCATTTTCCCAGTTTTTTTCTGAGCCTTCACATCTCCAATCAGGAATTTATTTATTTATTAGATTTTTATACCGCCCGACTAGCATAGCTCTCTGGGCGGTGTACAACAAAGTGCAAAAATATACAAAAATTCCATAGTAAAATACAACAACAATGTAAAAGAATAAGAAAACTAAAAGCAATTACAACACATATTAAAACTAAATTAAGTTAGATTAAAATGCCTTAGAAAAGAGGAAGGTTTTGACTTGGCACCGGAAAGACAGTAACGTCGGCACCAAGCGCATCTCATCAGGGAGACTGTTCCAGAGTTCGGGGGCCACCACTGAGAAGGCCCTAGTTCTAGTTATCACCCTCCGAGCTTCTCTATGAGTCGGAACTCAGAGGAGGGCCTTCGATGTAGAACGTAGTGTACGGGCAGGTTCATATCGGGAGAGGCGTTCCAGCAGGTATTGTGGTCCCGCGCCGTATAAGACTTTATAGGTTAAAACCAGCACTTTGAATCTGGCCCGGAAGCATATTGGAAACCAGTGCAAGCGGGCCAGAACAGGTGTTATGTGTTCGGACCGCTTGGTCCACGTTATCAGTCTGGCCGCCGCGTTTTGCACAAGCTGTAGCTTCCGGACTGTCTTCAGAGGCAGCCCTACGTAGAGTGCATTGCAGTAATCCAATCGCGAGGTTACCAGAGCATGTACCACTGATGTGAGGTCCTCCCTGCTCAGGTAGGGACGTAGTTGGGCTACCAACCGAAGTTGGTAGAACGCATTCCGTGCCACCGAGGCTACTTGGGATGATGAAAGTTGTAGACCAGGAACACCTGGAGGGCCACAGGTCCCCTCCCCTTCAGCAAGCAATTAGCTCCATCCTATGAGCTATCATTTTACATCTGGACCCACGCCACTGTTTTACTCAGACTGGTGGACCCTGGGGTTCTAGTAAAAAAACAACAACTCAGTAGAATGATTGCTGAAGTGAATTTTAATGCTTGAGGCTGTCTGGTCAAGTTATTTTTCATGGCTACTTGCACGTTTCATTCCGTTTTATTGTTTTATAGGTATTCTTACTGGATTATTGCTGTTAATATTTTCTTTAACTTGTTAAAGTTATTGTTTTCACTTTCATGCAGAGCTCACCGGAAGAAAGGCAAGGTATAAAAGTTTTAATAAAGAAAGTAGATCCAGCAAGCCTGATGTTGTTCCATGCCTGAACTACACAGTTGTCTTGTTCTACATCACACACAGTGCTTTGTTTCCTCTTCGCGGAGCCAATCCATGCACTTCTGGACAGCTAATTTGATACTGTGCCCTGTATTAATCCCAGATCTTCAAAAACTACTCCCTTACCCAAATACTTTCTCAACACACACACACACACACACGTATTTAAACTAGTTCCTTACTCACAGCATCCCAATGTCTTTCCACTGTAATGTCTGACATCCCAATGTCTTTCCTTCCCCCTACCACCTTTAAAAATAGTTGAAGCAAGGCCCAATGGGCTACACAAGCAGAGAACAAAACGCTGCTCAACTCCCTCTTTGCATTATTGCAATGTTGCTAGGGGGTGGCTCCATTTGGAAAGGTCAAGTAAACATGCCAGTGTCCTCATTACCGGGAAGGTGGGAGAAACAACACAAACGTATTTACAAAGTTGTCAGGTGGCCACTGGCAACTGTACAAAGGGGCAACCAGACAATGTTCAATCTTCTTTGAAAAACTCTTCAAAGAGAAGCATTATGCTCAGTTACACATAACCAGACATAGAAGGAAATTAGCCAGATCTGGGTTCTCACTGACGCCAACTCAAAATAGTCCCATTTTCTCCCCTATTGCCTTCTTTCTGGCACAGCACTTGCATTAATAAAATGCTTTCACTGCCCTATGATGGAAAGATCAGACACCAAACACAAAAATGTTTTAAAAGGACACATAAAAAGTGTTTCATTTGAATAACTTTTCAGTATTTGAGTCTTTGAAGGCTTAAATGCAATAAAAAAACATTTATTTATCTACAGAGCTTACCAGCAGAGTAAGAACATCATTCTAAAAAACAATCACCCTGGTTGTTGATAAACAATTTTTCATTTGCCGGCTTGCATGGAAACCACCAGGACTGTAACCTATTCACTTCCTGACTTCCCCGATTTGGGAAACAGAGGCATTGGTCCTGTGAACTGGCCACACATTCCTCCACAAATTGCCTTTGCTTATTGTCTCTGTATCCAGCCAATCTTTGTGGATCTGTCAAAAGCAGAAGAACTATACAACCATATGGAAAGGTAGCTCAGTAGCACAGCATCTGCTTTGCATGCAGAAGGTCCCAGGTTCAATCTTCAGTTAAGACTGGGAGAGATCTCTGCCTGAAACCTTGAAGATGTATGCTAATCTTACAAATGGCAGTTTCAAATTCCATTAGCGTTCCTATGAAACCACTGTAGGGATATAGGAAGCTACATTACACAAAGTCAGACCATCTAGCTGAGAACTGTCTACACTGACTGGCAGCAGGGGAAGGGTTGTAGTTCAGTGGTAGAACACATGCAAGAAAATCCCCATCCCCGACATCTCCAGGGAAAGATTCCTGTTGAACTCCTGGAGAGCTGCCGCCAGCCAGTGGAGTTATATTGACCAGTGGTCTGATTCTGTAAAGCATCTTCCTCTCTTTCAGCTCTCCGTGGTCTTTCCCAGCCCTAGCTAGAGATGCCAGAAATTGAACTGAAGACTATCTGCATATACAGCATGTGATCTGTGCTACTGAGATAGGACATCTTAGTAACACCAGAATTCAGCCAACATGGGCACATGTAGCTTTGAAGGATTCCTGCTGGCACATGCGCTTGCAAGGCTTTATGCTTAATGCAGATCAGATGCTAGCCTTGGGATCTACATTGCACGGAATGAATGGCTGCCTTACGGAGTTAATGCACAGTGTGTGGGGATGTGCATACGTACGACACCCTGTAATTTGCACTACCTCCAGGCACTGCACTTCCTCACAGCTAAGCAATCCAACACAGACAATATTACGCATTTAGAAAGAATCAAAAATTTTAAAAAAAGAACAAAGTGCATCTTTATCAGCTAGGTCTAACCAAGGCTGTTGGCATTGGTTCAACCCATGCCAAAACAAGGCACTTGCTTCTGGGCAAACCACTTTACTGGCAAAGGCCAAGGGTAAGAATCATGGCTGTACTGCACAGCGAAAAGATTAATGACAAGGACAACTAGATTCCCGCATGCATCACAAAGAAAGGCAGATACAAGAGATCTGTTAACAGCCTATGCTGAAAAAAGCAATAGCTTCCCTGCACCCCAATCTTTGGGTGAAATCTCCACTGGGTTCCCCCCCCCAATATATTTCAATTACATTAATGTGAACTAAATCTCCTCCTAGTCCTCTCCCTTCCTGCCTCACAAGCCTAGAACTCCGATCTTGGAGTATCTGTGCTATACAAACTTTTCAAGACCTTCCTTGCATAATCTATGTCTTCCACAAAGCTTTCCTTTAGACATCTTCCCTATTACCATAACAAATTCAAACCACATTCCAATTATTTTTTTCTTTTCTCTGCTCCTCTGTGTCCCCCCCCTCCCCCCTGGAAGTTGGAAGTCTCAAAGCAAACTCTTTACTTAAGTGCACAATCTAAAAACAGTGGTGTACAACTGGACTTATCTGCTAATGCCACTATGTTTTTGGCATATACCCATCACTTAAATTCAACTAGAGAATTGAAACAGATGAAGCCAAGTAAATGCAAATATAACATGTTGAGAATTACCTTCTTCAGGTGAAGTTATATAGCAGCTAAAAGGGGCACAATGTTGCATTCCCTTCTACATTTATGGAGAGTGAATATTATTATTCAGAAAATACTCAAAATTAGTGAAAGTAGTAATGGGCACCATAGAAGGAGTAAAGATAGTTTGGGAAAAGCATTTGGGAGAGGAAATAACTCTGAAGGAGTGGGAATGCTTGTGGGTAATGAAGAGAATGAAATCAGTATCAGCATATATTCAGGAAAATACTATGAAAGGATGAAAGTGTTGCACAGATAGTACTATACTCCTATGCAGCAAACACACATGCAGAGAAAGGTCCGGCTAAATTCTTGGAAAGGGGGGGAGGAGTCTCTGGCTGGAATGTCAGGAGGTCCAGGGGTGCTGAAATAGAGTGTAAAGAGAAAAGTCTAAAGTTGCAGGGTAATTGATTGCAAGAACTCCAAAACATTGCTTTCTGAGTCTGAAGGTAACACCATACCAAAAGAGCTTGTACCATTTATATGGCTTGCAGCTAGACTTGTTATTACACAAAATTGGAAATGTTCTAGAGAGTTGCCCATAGATTGTTGTTACAGCAGCACAAAAGCTTATCTATCAGAATGTGCGATCAAAAGGCTAGCAAAACCAGAGTAATATTTCACTTTCTGGAAGGACTTTATTTCTTATATAATGAAAAACAATGAGACCACTCATTAAAAGTATGCTTCAGTTGGAAAAATTAATAGTGGAATCAGCATTATAATTTCCAGTTCTAGGTGGATGGAACAGGGATTTTTCTTGCCTTTGTAACAAAAAGATAAAAAGACGAAAAGTTATTTTTGTTACTGAACTGTTTGCTGTTTACAGTTCTGTATTGTCAAGTATCATAAATAAACAATTTCCTTTGGAAGGATCTTTTGAAACATGTTGATGATCATTTATTAAATTATATTTGCACCTACTTTCCTTTTCTTGTTGCTACTCTGTGTTATTAGTGAAGCCTTGCTTTTTTAGTCGGCTTAGTGGCCATCAGCCACAGAACTGCTTTATAGCTTTATGGTCTCAGATTATGCCCACATGCTGTTTAGAAGCAAGATTTACATGAATGAGCCACAAACTTTCCTATCTATTTGTCTTAGAGTTAGATCAGTGGTTTCCAACGTTTATGAGTACAGGACCCCCTTTGTAGCCTCAAAAATTTTCACAACCCCGACATGCTAATTCTTGTAATTTTAGTCTATGTTAATTGAAAAAAATACATAATGAAGCATTAAAAATGTCATTTTTTATTCACCACAAAAGCAAACATGATGGTGATGATATTTATTACCTGTCATTCATCGGAAGGGCCCAGGGCAGGTTACAGCAATATAAACAACATTTAACAAATTTTGAAGGAAATGAGATCTAAGTAAACCACCCAGAGTGGTGAACAGTGCCTGGTTGATGCCAGGACATTTGGACTTTGGTTTAAGTGTTCCACCTGTATACAAGGATGCCTCCTCTTCAGCACTCTGCTCAGGAAGCTTCATACGACAAGAAAAACATGTCTAACAGACAGAATGTCAACTGGTGAAGCTTTCTCCATAATTGTATTTCCATAATAGAAAAGGTTTAATTTAATTCCTGTTTAATTTCTGCCTGCCACGCAGCTGTTAAAGGCACAAGAGCCCTGCTCTCCCCCAATGCTAACCCTAAGCCATGCAAAGTACTCAAATTAAGAGAAAAAACAACAAAATTTGAACTTAACATATTTTTAAATATTTAAAAATACAATGAACATATACAACTGTATAAAAACACACTCAAAGCTTTGATAAACAGCAACAAAAATACACTGAGCATGTGCAATGTCATATTTTTAAAACTTATTTTACCCATCTTTTTTTGCTCACTTACTACCTTGGCTCAGCTACTAACTCTCAGCCTAACCTACCTTGTATGGCTGTTGCTCCACTGAATTCTATAGGACTTACTTCTGAGTAGACCTGGTTAGGATTGCAGCCTAAGTCCTTGTATTACAGACATAATTTTTTACTTCCTTTAACCAGTAAAAGCCCCATGTCCCTCCCAAAAAAGTAATACAGCTTCAAAACTTCAACAGAATCTTAGTTTGTTCTGATTACTGCAATTTGATTTACCTGGGAGTAGGACCCATTAAATATGAAGAGACTTACTTCTGAGTAGACATGTATATCTTGTGCTATAAGTTAACTATACAGTGAATTTTTAATGAGTGCCCCTTTCCCCCCTTCATGGGGGGAAGCTCCAGGACTCCATCCTGTTAGTTTTTTGGCAGGCAGACCCCTCCTTGGATCCCTCTATCTCTACAGCCAAAGCCAAACAGCTTGATCAATCTTCCCACACATGACAAAAGAGGGGGAGGGAGAGGCACTGCAGCTGGCCCCTCCTCTTGACATACTCTCTTGAGTGCTGCTCAGCTTTCTGTGTGGGGAGAACTGACTATGCCAACTGGAAAGAAGGGGAGGCAGAAGCAGCTGCGAGCCCATGCAGTGCAGGCTCACAAGTTGGTGGCGCACAGACCAGCCCTTAATTCATTTTTAAAATTAATAAATAAATATTCTCTTGGCTCTTTGCAACCTCCCCTGGGATGCCTTCCTGACCTGCAGGTTGGGAAACACTGAGTTAGATCATATCAATGATCTTCCTCATTATTCTGTTTTAGTCCATATGCAGAATTCAATTATTTTCTAGTAACATTTGTACACAGTATCCCTTGCACACCCCATAAACAAGAGCACTTGCTGGCTAACAGTCTGTGAAAATTACTCGCTTCGGGATCTTTTGCCTGGATAGCTAGCAAAATCAGGGAAAAGTTCACAACTAGCAAGTAGGATTTTAAATAAACTGTTCTCAGCATTGAGTCAATTACTTAAAACAATGCTCAGAAATTAAGGAGGGCTGTACCATACAGTGAAATGATGAAAGAGGCAGAATTCACCAGGTGCAGGAAATAATCTATGCCAAATTGATTCTAAGCACATTTCAATCATGTGTAGTCGCCCTCTTGGGAAAGCATATGGGAGAAGATTACTTTCACATCTTAATTCTCCCTTCTCCTCCATAACACAAAACTAGTATGATATGTAATGAAACAAATATTCCAAGAACACAACTCTGCTGTAGCGTTGCTGGTCACAGCAATGGTACCAATGACAAATTATTATCTTACTTAACTGAACTACAGAAAGTATTCTTGCTATTAATCACCAATCCCAAATCCAGCTTCCTCGTAAAAGTGGTAGTTTTGTTCTTCAGTGAAGCATCCAAAGTCAAGGCAACTCCTATCTATATCAGGGTGCCATTTCAATAAGAGGTTTTTGGAGTGGGGAAGGAGATGGAGAATGAGCAAAGGCCAGTCTTTGGATCAAAACAGATGTTAAAGCAGCATGACCGTGCATCAGAATTGGGGTTATGCTGGTTTCCTACAAAGTTGTGAGGGACGGTTGAAAGAATACCATGGATGGAGGATGCCAAACCCTTTCTGTGCCCAAAACAGGGGTGCAAGTGGAATGGAGTGTCTCTAAATGTGGCCCTCCAAGCCTCTCTGTCTGGCCCTCAGGACTCTCCCCATACCACACCCCCTCCCCAACAGCCCTCTTTTGCACCATCCTTGGGTATTTTACCTGGCTGGAATGTGCCCTTGAACTTTGACAATACCTCTTTCTTGATAGGAGAATGTAGAATATATATGCATGAATATATGTAGAATCTAGCCTTCTCTGTTTACACTCAGGGATCCTGGAGAGATGTACAACACATGCATCTTTCTTCATTGCAAAATAATTTCATGTGTGATTCAATAAAGGCTCAAGGAAAACTACAAGGGCTCAGACTACCCTGTGCCTCCCATCAGCCTTCTTTCTGGCTTTTTGTTGACATTGAGGCATCATGATCAAAGAGACAAGGCACAGAACCCCAAGAACTTATTTCATTGGGAGTTTATGGGTGCACAAAAGCAATCCCTAGGGTACACCTAGGGTGTATATATATACATGTGCTTGTTGTAAACTGCTTTGATATACTTTTATGAATAAAGGTGTGTGCATATATATATATATATATATATATATAAAAGTATATCAAAGCAGTTTACAACAAGCACATATATATACACAATAAAAAATCACACAAAAATTTAAGATCAGAAATCATCAACTATTATATAAATATATTTTCTTAATTGTCTACATGAGCTTGGTGGCATAGCTTTCAGCAGATGTTTAAACGTTAAAACAGAAGGCACCTGCAGAATATCTATTGGCAGATCATTCCATAGGACTGGGTCATCTTGGGCTGTACACCCCTGCTCTATTTCCAGAGGCAGCTTCAAGAGTATACTTCTGTGCAATTGTATCCCATTTGCCTGAGGCTTGAAAGGGTAATCGCAGTAAGTTACCTGCATGCACGTCACTGGGAAGCCAAAAAAGGTTGTAAGTACAGGATTCTAGCTTTTGGCAACATAAATGGCCTTTAACCTAGAACAGCAGGACATACAATATCCAGTCAAGAATCTGTAATATATTTTAATTGGGATTTATGATTAAAGTTGTAGATGTTTAGCAGCTGGATACAGTCATTGAAATACTGATGCTTCTAAAGAATTGTTTGGACAAACTAACCATGCAATCCTATGGTGTGGGGACAAAAAGTGAGGGTGGTTCATCCACTTTATACTATGCCTTACTGGGCTCCTGCCTGCAACACAGATGTGATGGTGGAGGAGACCACTTGTGTTTGTTTGTTTGTTCCAGGCTTTATTTAAAAAACAAACAAACTGGGGAGATGCTTTGCTCCCATTAGAAACAAAGCGATGGAAAAGTGAGGGATTTTTACCAGCTCCTGAGATGATCTAAATCCCTCCCCAGTTTGGCGGTACACTGGGGAACCAGGACATTCGCCAGTCCTCCCCCAAAACAGTCCCCTTTTGGCCTAGCTGTTGTCAATAGGGCCAGGGCCTTTGATGCTTCCACAGCAGAAAGGAAGGATGTAATGTCTCCTCACGGCTGGAGTTCGATTCCAACGGAAGGAAGAAGTCGAATCTCCGGTAAAAGGGGTCGAGGTCCACTCAGCCTTCCATCCATCCATGGTCGGTAAAATGAGTACCCGGCATATGCTGGGGGGTAAAGAAAGGCCGGGGAAGGAACTGGCAATCCCACCCCATATATATACGGTCTGCCTAGTAAACGTCGCAAGACGTCACCCTAAGAGTCAGAAACAACTCGCACTACAAGTGCAGGGACACCTTTACCTTTTTACTGAATAAACCAACCGGTCCTCACTTCTATTACAGTGACAGACATTTTTGTAGAACATTTCTCTACCTAAGACAATATAGCAGCGACTTTTAACATGGCAGACAACATTTGCTTTCCTCTGCATGGTTACTCTCTGAAAATGAGGAATTATTCAATACAAGTGTGATTGTTTACTGGCTGTCTAGCACTAAAAAAATAGGACATTTGCCTTAGTTATTCAGAAATGCCTGAATACATACCATATTCTGGAATGATGGCTGATGATCTAATGGGGCAAAAATGCTACGTATCATTAACCAAAATGGAGCCACAGGAGCGAGATGGAGTTTAAAACATGGGCTTTGTAATAGGTGGATAGGTGAAAATAAAAGGTTGACAGATGTAGATGGAACAAAGCAACCAAACTGCGTGGGGCAACATGCAAATCCTTTCTTGCACTGAGTTACATGACAGCCTTGAGTCAATTCCCTTCTCTGGCTAGTCTAGCTGAATATCACACAACGTTATCTTGCGTACACATCACTCAGAATATAAAAGTTGAACTCCCTGTTGCTCAAGTTCAGGAATTTCTTGCTTCCATCTCTGCCTGCAGCCCTCACCGGATCATCACCCTTACCTCTAGACATAACCCTTTCTTGAAGACGAAGAAGAAACTAGAGTGCCATGAAAGGTCTTCTGGGGCAATTGTAATCCAAGCTTGAAGAATTCGTAAAGACAAAGTTTTCTTTAGAGTGTACACAAGATAATGGGTGCCTCCAGAATGACAGTATTTTGTGGGAATGATTCAGTTGCGTACCGAACTTTGATAAATTAAAGGGGACTAAAATGGATTCCTGCACTGAGCAGGGGGCTGGACTCGAAGGCCCTTCCAACTGTACTGTTCTATGATTCTATAAAAATCCCCTGTAGCCCTGACACAATAAATAAATAAATAAATAAGGATTTTTTTTGCAGTTTGGAAGGTAACATGGAAATGCCTTGAAAAGTGCTGAACGAACCAACTAACAGGAAAATGTGTAAACACTCTGCAAGAAAATCGGGATGAATGCTCATTGTCACATAATCACCCCACAAAGAAATCAGAACAAGTGTTCAACAATGACCAGAGATAATCCAACTTCTGTGTAAGCTTTGTGCAAGCAAATCAGAATGGATGCTCAGTAAATAAGTTGTCTGCAGGGGCCCTTTGCTACTGGGTCAAAGAAGCTTCCTTGCTCAACCCAAGGAGGAAAAAAACAAACTACCAAACAATAGCCAACTTACACGAATTTTGATGATTCTAGTCTTTGTGCCACAATTCTTTTTAAACAGCATCTTCTGAAAAAGAAGCAGAAACCTAGGGTAAGAGCCAGCTGGTATGCACGATATATGCAGGGTAGCTGCATCATTCATCTGTAGCGTTAAATAATGCTGGAGTGCTAGAAGGGAGTCAGGAGTTTAAGCAAACATTTAAGAACTACTGCTAAGTTCCATGACACTAAATCTGTGGCTTTCTTCCTATTATAAATAGGAGGTGTGGGAGAGGTCTGTTCCAAGCAGATTCCATACTTGGAGCAAAGGGTTAAAAATACCCTTCCCCCCATGATCCCAGTCTGAGGGTTTTGGAGGACGCACACACCAGCTATTCTATTTTTTAATCAACTTTGCAAAGGCAAACTACACAATAGTCACATTTAGTTTGACCCTTAAACACTTTGCTCTTAAAGGATGTTGCTGTGTTTTGGAGCAACTGCATGGCAGGAAGTGGTTCTGCAAGACTAACTTACATCACTGCCAAGGGGGTGGGGGGAATGGCATTTGCTGAATTTCTCCTGGCAATTAACTTTAAAAGGCACAACCATTGGCAACCTTACTTGAGAGTTTCTGGAAACTTCGCAATAGACAGTTATGGAACAGCAGGTCCTAAGGCACAAATCTCTGCATTACCAGCAGACAAAGTGGCTGTATGTTTTGCAAGAGAAGGCTGTGAGTACATTAAGTTGCCTACAGCAAAGCGTTTCCATTGGCCACACCTGGCCGATCAGTTGTGAAATCTGTTTGAAGCTGAATCTAAAAAACAACAACACTCGAGCTTATCCCACCAGGTTTTACAGTAAAAGTAAATGTCTCCCTACCCTAAGCTCTAAGTTAGACGTGGGTGGGAACAAAGATGGCTTCTTCAGTCTCCAAAAGATGGCTTCGTCAGACCCCAACACCATCCAAAACTATATACAATCCCTGTGTGTATATACAATGCGGGGATAGTCAATGTGGTGCCCTCTGTGTTTTGAGTATTCATGGCACATTCTCGCTCAGTCTTTGCATTTTTTTCACAATACAAATGTATAAATAATTTCATCACAATGCTTTGCAAACCAAATTGCTAAAATTAAGAATAAATGGTAGAGGTGTTGAAAAGACATTTTAAAGGTTTTCAAAAATCAATATATTAACATGAAACCCCAGTAAAATGTTTCCACAAATTCCAGCACAGCATTTTTTCAAATTGCTGATCTATTCTTAAGGCATACTAAGGCATATTTAAGCCACACACTTAAACAGGTTTAATAGTTGCTTCCCCTCCCCAGCGAGCCCTAGGAACTAAACCACTTTGGGATCATTTACAAGAGAAAATGATACATAAGAATATCAAATAAATAAATAACTCTGTGAGGAAGGCTAGAAATATCAGCACTTGACAAAGTAAAATTCCCAAGGTTTCTTTGGGGAAGTCATGACAGTTACCTATATGACAGTTTTAATGCACTTAAAAAATGTATTGAATCCTGGCAACAAAATTGATCTCTGTGTGGAAGACTGTTAGATGCAGGTTGGGGGTTATACAAGTTGTAGTAAACAACATCTTGCAGATTAACCTCAATGGGTCTACCCTGAGTAGGACCAGCATTGAATACCACCCCTAATGCAGGCTGATCTTCTTGCCCCTCAAATTATAGGGCCAACCTATATGGGGAATTATAAGGTCACTTTTGGAATAGTGCCACCATTTTGTAATGGGCCCCAAATAAAACTGGGATGTGTTTTTAAATGATGGACATTGATTCTGCAATGCTGCACTGAGCAAAGGAAATGTGTGGGTAAAAGAGAGTAATGTAGATGAACTTCATAACAGCAGAGCTTGTGGTTATGCTGGTCCCATAGCATGAGCGAGAAAAGAAACTTGAAAGATAGACGAAAAGGACCATCATAACCACAAGCTCTGCTATTACAAAGTTCATGTACATCACTCTGTCTTTCACACACACACACACACACACACACACACACACACACACACACACACGAGTCTTTGTTTATTGCAACACTACAGAATCAAAGTATATCATTTTTAAAACATGGCAGTTTTTACTTAGAGACCATTACAAAATGGCAGCACTGTTCCAAAAGTGACATGATACCTTTTCAGCATGAAACTGGGCAGTTTAGTACTGTTCAGCAAAACACTCGGATACAAACGAGATCCTTCAGAAGTGGCACACCCAAACCAAGTGGGTAACAAGAGAAATTCCATAGCCAGAAACCATCAAGTTGTCAAAAAGATACTACTTCAAGATTAAGCAATTCAGTGCTCAGAAGTCTCCTTAATGAGAAGTTTAATCAAGCAAGACTGCTCTAACTAAAACAACAACATGGACAGCCAGAAACAAGAACCACCCAGTATGAATCCCAGACAGCATTGCAAAACCGATTATCAGTATGAGCCAGATTAATGAGGATTTGGACCTTTGCCCACTAGTTCTCACACTTATATCAAGTTATTACCTTAGCAATGGTCAGTGTCCAATGGACTACCTGCCACCTGCACAAAACATTTGCTTTGCCACTAAGCTATGGTCCTTCTGATCACCCAATACAGCCTCTCTCCACAAACTCCCCAAAACACTCTTATTTTAATTGCTTGTTCCTGTAAGTAAGCTCCCAAGTAACCAAGCAATTGCTTGCTCCCAAGTAAGACTGCCAGCTTAATACACCCTTGGCATCTGTGTCCTCAACAGCAGCTTGATGTGCATATGTAAATAGCACCCAATAATCCCTATTGCCATACCATGAAAAGTTTCACCTACTGATTTTTTGCAAATTAAACTGATGTTAAGGGTACAAGAGCAGACCACAGCGGCTTTTCCCCCCATTGCAGCTGGAGATCCATGTATGCCCCCTTGAGCTCCTTGGAGAAAAAGGTGGGATATAAATACAATAAAAAAATAAACAAACTGAAATCCAAGCTTGTGGGATCAATTCATCCCCAGTGCTCTCAACACTTAAAGAGATTTCCAGGCAGAACACACCAAGAGGAAACAGTTCTAATTCACGCATGCACCAGCCAACTCTGAACATAATTTCCTGGAGATCCCTATAAAATAAACTTGAGCTTCCAGCATTGCTGTGAAAGGTATCATCAATCTACTATTTTCCAGGCAATTTCAGTGCCTTCTTGTTTTTACCCCACTCCATCCCAGTTATAACACTATAAATGTTATTGTTAAAAGTGTCATGGGTGCCAGCACAAAATGGCTGCCATGGGCAATTAATTGCATGTTAAAAAATCAGTCACCTCCATAACTTGGTGAGATTCTGAAGGGATGAAAACAGATACCCCTTATAAAAATACCAGCTGTAATACTGTAAAGGAAAATAACACAAAAGATCATCAGGCCTTACACATTTTCAGCCTTGCCACAAAACCAATGGCTTATTTTGAAAGTCCCCTGGATAAGAGGACAATTGTTTTTGTCATACAAGGGCAATGCCCAGTTCGCACTGTTGCCTGGATTCTCAAGCTCTGGGTCTGGAGGCCTAAGTGGTTGGCAGAGGGAGAGAAAAGCAAAAGATACCTGCATGGCAGTTTCAAGCCCCGGGACTCTGAAAGCAAGACAAAAATGCTACTGTTAGAAAAAGGAAGCAGCTGCTGGGATCCTCTCTCTGACTCACACACATATACAGAGAGAACTCATAAAGAACCAGCTTCTTCCTCCAGCATCTTCAGCTCCTGGCCTTTGGGCCCGTGTCTAAAGCAGTTGGCAAGCAACATTGCTGGACATCATTGGCTGGTGGAGGTCAAAGAAAAGAGCCAAGAAGCAACATTTGGGACTTTTTAGTTTAGAAAAGAGGTGAGTAAGGGGAAACATGACAGAGTTGCATAGGGTCATGCATGGTGTGGAGAAAATGGGTAGAGAGAAGGTTTTTTCCCCTTCTCTCGAACTCAGGGCCATCCCATGAAGTTGAATGTTGGAACACTCAGGAAAGACAAAAGTACTTCTTCACACAAAGCATAGCTGAACTATGGAATTTGCTCCCACAAGAGGTAGCGATGGCCACCAACTTGGATGGCTTTAAAAGAGAATTAGACAAAGTCATGGAGGACAAGGCTATCAATGGCTACAAGCCACAATGGCTGTGCTCTATCTCCATGGTCGGCGGCAGTATGCCTCTGAATACCAGTTATTGGGAATCACAAGTGGGGCAAGTGTTGTTGTGCTCAGGTTCTTCTTGTGGGCTACCCAAAGGCATCTGGTTGGCCACTAAGAGAATAAGATGCTGGACTAGATGGGCCTTTGTCCTGATCCGGGGCCTTATGTTCTAATTCACACTTTCTTGTACGTAACAGCACAAGGCACACTGCCTAGGGTTGCCACATCTCTAGGTCTGTTAAAACGTTGGGAGTCAGCAATGGAAAGATCTGCCCATTTGCTCATATCATGGAAGCACCAGCCTTCTCCTGCCTGCTTTTCTGCTCCAAATCTCAGAGAGAGGCTGCAGGGTCTTACCATTTGTGCTTCTGGTGCTCCAACCACAGATGGCACTCCATCTGTGCTTCGATTATAAATGTAAATGTACTGCCTTCAAGTCAATTCCGACTTGTGGTGACCCTATGAATAGGGTTTTCATGAGGCTGAGAGGCAGTGACTGGCCCAAGGTCACCCAGTGAGCTTCATGGCTATGTGGGGATTCCAACCCTGGTCTCCCAGGTCGTAGTCCAACACCTTAACCACTACACCACACTGGCTCTGTTCTTCGATTATATGAATGTAGAAATTCTAAGTACAAGGACTTTGAAATCTTGGGAGGTGCACACTAAAAGCAAAGCACCCTCCTTTTAGCTTGTAAAAGTTTAGCCTTTACTAGAAGAATATTATTATTATTTATTTATTTATTTATACCCAGCTTTTTGGCCAAAGGCCCTCAAGGCAGCTTACAAAAAACACAAATATAAAAATAGAATATAAAATACATCAATAAAACAATACAATTTACAAAATACAATTTACAAAAGTTAAATAACTGCTCTTAGACTAACAATGTAAAATGCACGACACATGAGGGGAAAGGGACAGGGAAGAACAAGGGGGGGGAAGCATGCTCAGGCACCAGCTCTCAAATTACAGTTCTTATCATGACCAGCTGGAAATGGAAGAAGGTAGCCTGATAGCATGGTGGCTACTGGAGAGGGCAAGGGCAGCTAGTCGCTCAGCAGATATGGGATTACCCTCATAAGTAATATGTCGGTTTCAAACCTATACATGTTTAGGTAGGAGTAAGCGGCTTACTGTAAGCTACATGGGTTTCGGTATACAGTAGGGCCCTGCTTACCGGCGCTTCGCTTCCCGGAGTTCTGCTAATGCGGCGGCTTTAATTCCCCCTTTTTAAAGCCGATTTTTGCGATTTTGTGGCATTTTTACGTCATTTTCGCGCAATGGGGTTCCACTTTACGGCGATTTCCACTTTACGGCAGGGGTCTGGAACGGAACCTGCCGTATAAGCGGGGCCCGCCTGTAGTTATAAGACCAGTCATATTGACTGAAACTTCAAATGAGCCAAGTTCCTCCTTTTCTAGTTCTTTTGAGGATTCTGCAGCTCTGCACAAAATTACAAGCAGCCAGGCTCACTACCACCTCCTTTGTCTTAACTGCTACACTGTGTATGATAAAAGATTTATATACCCCAAATTCTACCTGTAAAAACGGTAATTCCAGACAAATTAAGATTCCAAGTTACTAGGCCTCAATAAGGAAAACTTCCTTCTCCTTCCTTGTCCTTTACATTACAGATTGGATATTACCTCCTTCATCACATCAGCTACTCACCAACAGCACCTCCATTTTGTCAGAACTGGATTTTAGTTTATTGATCTACATCCAGGTATTCACCCATAGGTGCGAAGAGTCTTTGTAAACAATTGATAGCAATCAGTGCTGACAGCAGGGTGGAATGCCACCTATTTCAAGTCTTGGCAGCAACCCAATACTTATTTCACAATAGCCCCAGATCCATAACACTCTGTAGTACAAACAGGGTAGCTGCAGAGATCTCCTTGCACATTTTTAAATTTTGCAAATAATAAGTGCCACTTTGATAGCACTGTGGCCAAACTATTTTCACCAAAATGTTGCCAGTTGCCGAGCTTGAGACTTAAGAGTGGAATTTCACAACAGCCATGTTTATAGACTCAGAGAAAATCAAAGCTACTTTACAAATGAATATTACTCTTA
Organism: Rhineura floridana; assembly: GCF_030035675.1. Taxonomy (NCBI): domain Eukaryota; kingdom Metazoa; phylum Chordata; class Lepidosauria; order Squamata; family Rhineuridae; genus Rhineura; species Rhineura floridana. Next base: position 158,666,839 of record NC_084483.1, read on the forward strand.
CATTATCTAAGTAACAAAACAGAGACCTAGCAAGTCCCTTCTTCCATCCTTCTCTGCAAGTCACAGCTGTCCAGAGACCAGCAAACCCTCCCAATAGTGTGGTTTTGATTCTCTTACCAAGTCATACACAGAGTAAGAAAATGCACCAAAGTAAATTGAAACTAAATCCATAAATTGCATCATTATTTTGAGGGTTTACATTTGATTTTGAGAAGATATTGCCTATTTATTCCACACCACATAGATTCCCTCCACAATCAGAAATAAGCTATAGTTCTGCTTCTCCATTGGTCAATTACACCACAGTTAGTGATGGGCTTAGGTAGCTGGTTCCTATCCGTTTGAATTTCAACAGTACGGCTTTCAGCACCGATCCACCATTTTTTTGTCCCCGATTGTTTGCACAATTGCTGATTTGCAGGTTTTTGCTAACAAAAATGGTATATGAAAATGCCTGTGCTGTAGGCACTTGTTCCACTGAGTTAAGAATGCATCAGCATATAGGAAAGCCGATTACAAACACAATAACATATAATTTAGAGCGGATTTTTTAAAAAAGCACCAATGACAACCTCATGAACCACCACAGGAAATCAATGCCGGTCCGAAAACAATGCAGATTGTTGGATTATGTCAAAATTTGTTATGTTACTGTAAACCGCCGAGAGAGCTTCAGTTATGGGGCGGTATACAAGTACAATAAATAAATAAAATCCAGTAATAAATCCAATTTTTTGCTGGATGTCAGTTCATGAAATGGCATTCACACAGTTGAAAGAACTATTAACAAAAACTCCTGTTTTGAAATATTACAATGTGAAAGAACCTGTAACTCTGTCAGTGGACGCTAGTTCTACAGGCTTAGGTGCTGTACTGTTCAAAGAGGTGCACCTGTTGCATATGCTTCTAAAGCAATGACTGCGGCCCAACAGAACTATGCTCAAATAGAAAAGGAAATGTTGGCAATAGTGTTTGGATGCACAAGATTCCATCAATTTCTCTATGGCAAAAAAGTGACTGTGGAAACAGACCACAAACCATTGGACGCAATTTTCAGAAAACCTTTGCATAATGCACCTCCAAGAATCCAAAGGTGGCAGTTAACACTGCAGAAATATCAATTACAAGTGCACTATAGACCAGGCAAAGAATAATTGCTGATACCCTGTCCAGGGCATATCTTGAACAGGGTGAAGGAATAAGTTCTGAAGAAGCTGAGGTTGCTGTTAACCTCATGTTATCTTATTTACCAATCTCCGAATCAAAACTGAAAGAATTTTAGGTGGCTACTGAAAATGATCGCATTTTGCAAATCCTGAAAAATGCCATTTTGCAGGGGTGGCCAGATAGAAGAGTAGAAGTTCCAGAGTGTATACGTGTTTATTGGAATTACAGAGAGGAATTAAGTGTTCATGATGGACTCATTTTTAAAAGTGACAGAATCGTAGTACCACAAGATTTGAGGAAAGAGCTATTGAATATTATACATGAGTCATCTGGGTGTTGAATTATGTAAAAAGCAGGCATGAGAAGCTGTATATTGGCCAGGTATGTGTGCCCAAATTGAAGAATTGGTACTGTCATGTACCACATGTCACACCTTCAGAAATAAAAACCAAAAAGAACCAATGTTACCTCATGAAATTCCAAGAAGACCTTGGCAGAAGCTAGGAATGGACTTGTTTGAATTTGAAAGAAAGGACTATCTACTTTTGGTTGATTATTATTCAAAATATGTGGAAATATGTTTGCTTGAAGACACTACAAGTAGATCAGTAATTTTACACTGCAAATCTATATTTGCAAGACATGGTATACCTGAAGAGGTTGTCAGTGATAATGGCCCTCAGTTTTGCTCTAGAGACTTTAAAATGTTTGCCAAAGATTGGGACTTTGTTCACACAACATCAAGTCCACTATTTCCTCAATCAAATGGAATGGCAGAAAGAGTGATCCAAACAGTAAAGAGGATTCTTAAGAAATCTAGTCTGAATAACACAGATCCTTATCTTAGTTTATTGGATTACAGAAATACACCTACAGTAGATACAGCCTCACCTGCACAACTTTTAATGGGGAGACATTTAAGAACCAGGTTGCCTACTTCAGCACCGTTGTTACTACCTCAGCAGGTAAAAGGTGACATACAGTCACATCTGAAGAGAAGACAAGAAAAACAGAAGCTTTACTTTGACAAAGGTTCAAAGCCTTTACCACCTTTGCACATTGGTGATTCTGTTAATGTTCGGCAAGATGGAGTGTGGAAACCAGTGAGAGTGACTGGACAAAACATGACTCCAAGATCATATTTGGTTCAGACTGATGATTTAGCTGTCTACAGACGGAACAGAAGAGATCTTCAAAGCACTCCAAATTGTGAACCAAAAATGGATGAGACTACTGAGACTGCAACTGCACCTCCATCAGAGGTAGACCTATCAGAGTCTCAAGACAACAAAAGTGGAACAGCTGTAGCACAAAGTGCCAGTGATATACCGGAAAAGATTTTGGACTCTGAGTTACCTGTTACTACATCAAGAGGCAGAGTGATCAGAAAACCAATTCGATACAGACAGTAGTTTCTATCTTTGTCTTTTTTTTAAAAAAGGGAGATGTAATGTGAGTAGGAACTCAAGTGAATTAGATATAGTTGATGGGGGAATCAGTTGGGAGAGGGACCAGCAGGAAAACAAAAGCAGAGCTCTTGGTTATGCTGCAACAGACTGTTAAGTAAAGTTTGTTCTTTCTAATGAGTATTTGTGATTCATTTCAACACTTGCAAATATTACACTAACCACAGTCATTAACCATGACTCATTGGCTGGAACACTGGAGAAGGCTTATTACTTCCTGCTAAGCAAGTGAGCATGTCTTCTTTAAAGCGTAAGGACTATAAACTTCCCTTTTCAAAATATGGAAAAAATTGGGGCCAGCTAGTCTCCTAAACAGGTACCACATGGCAGTAACAGCCAGTACCTCTACCCGGCAAGACCACCAGCAAAGGGCAAATCAGCCCAGCCTCAACAGGATTCATATACCTGTTTACAGCTCACCACCACTGGCAATGCAACTGATTTTCCTATAGATTTTCCCTCCCTTTCTCATGTGTATCTTGTCTTGTTTGTGCAGGCCTCTAATTGTTTTATTATTGATGTGACCTGCTTTGAGAAAACATTTGTCTGAAAAGCAGGATTAAAGGCCAAAAATCCAGAGAATAGCAAATTCTTTTATTACCAGTATATACAAGATTCAACAACTCTAACTGCCGAAACCATGCTTGATAAGATGATAACAAGGGCCAGGCTGGATCAGACCAAAGGCCCACATAGTTCAGAATTCTCTTCTCACAGCAGCCAATCAGATGCCCATGGGAAACCCATGAAAAAAAGCCAAAGCCAGCGGCACTCTCCCCACCCGCAAGCCTCAGCAGCTGGTTTTCAGAGGCGTACTGCCTCCGACAGTGGCGAAAGAACACAGCCATCGTGGCTAGTAGCCATCTCATTAGGTGAAGAATTTGGAAGGCTTTCTCTCCCATACCCCAGTTCAGTCTCCTTCAACTATTCTGCTGTACTGATTTTCCTCACCCAATCCTATACGAAGCCATACAGAAGCCAAGCCTCGTCCATCCTAGTTCTGCTGTTAATAGTTTCTATTTTAAACCAGTTGTTGGAGCTGAGCTTTTGACATCCCATTCCTGATGCTGTCACAGGGACATGAGATACAAATAGCCCAACAGCTGCAATGTCAGAAGTTTGTGGGCCTTGATTATTGATAGGATCCCTGTGGCAATTTCTCCATATGCAGGTCAGGATGCAGCCAAGTTCCAGGAGTGCACACGTCTCAGTCACAAATTAGGGGAGAAATCCGAAGCACACTTAATTTGTGAATAAACCCCATCAATCAAAACCCAGTCAATTTACCTTCCAAGTAAACATGCCTAGGTTTTGAAAGTCTTAATGTTTAACCTGGTGGAGGCTTTTCTGAGGCCTGCAATGCTGGATCATCAATCTTTCTGTTACCAGAGCAGGCTCTCATCAGAAATTGCATTAACTTCCCGTCTCTATTCAAGCTGGAGATAACTGAAAGCAGCTGGCCTCGGCCTTGAGACCATTCATTTCTACTGTGTGAGGATCCAGGAAGTCAGACTGGATGAGCATGAAAGGGCTGGGGGCTGGGAACAAAGAGTAATTCTGTACCTAGAAACTAGTAGGCAGAGTTTTCACAAGAAAAATAGCCTCCAGAGAAATCCTCTTCAGCCCAGATACATTAAGCGTGGCCCTTTATAAACGAAACCCAACTATGTTTACATAGACTTGAACCCCTTCCCCTGAGCCAATTTAACATCCAGGCAGAGTATTGCCTTACACAGATTAGCGATGGGAAGTACACAGCTGCCTTGCCAACTCTGAAGGGACGTTCTGAGGCAGCTTGTTCTCCCCTACCTCTCCAGAGCTTTCTCCTCTGTTTTCTCCATCTCTCAGGTAAGCAGCACAGCATTCACTTATGCATATGCACAGAAATAGCATGGATGAAGCAATATGAAGCTGGCTATATTTCTACCCATAAAGATGACACAGTGCTTAGAGCACATGATGCAAATGTGGGTAGGAGGACAGCATGCATTCTTCCACTTTGGCCACTGAACAGGCAAGACTAACACAGTTTCTGAACTTAACATGAATTCATAGTTATAACTACACAGACAGGCCTTACGCCTGAACTGGGAATTCTAGTAATGAGTAGGAGATGCGAGGAGTGCTGCTGATGTCCCTGTGTGTACCAAGAAATGTGGTAAATATTTCAGTACGTACCTAAGTAATTTTGCATTTCCCAAAACAATACTTGAACCAAAATGCAGCTATCCTTTGAAATTTGCAGTTCTCCACATTTTGGAAAGTAGTTCTCAAACCACATAATGTGTATAGAATTAATGTATATTAGGGCAAAGTGTGAAAATGCATATATTTGTGAAAATATTAATTACGTATTATTATAGACAAGATTGCATATTAGCGGAAATGCACACCTATGAATTTTTGTGAGGACTTTTTTTTTAAAAAAAGTGATAAACTAATTCAAAAATATGGCAAATTGAATTTAAGTCTGGAAAAAATGAGAAAATGAAAGAAACAAATATTAACAGATCCCTGCTTACTCCATCCTCACACTTCCCCTATTGAGCTCGACACATTTCTCCAGTTAAGTCTCTATTCCTCCTAGAAGAACGTTATGGAGCAAAATGTGCAGGTACCCTTCTTATTGATTTCTGTGAAATGAGCCAGCTTGGCTGCTCCTGCCTGTCAGTATTATTAGCCGCTGAGTGAAGTTACAGCTGTGATTGATAAGTGAGTTGTTTGGACACCAGGCAATAGGAATCCCTGGGATCCTAAAGAGCTGCTGTTTTCACCTCTCTCTTAGTGCATTTTTCCTGCTTCTGTCTTTTTTCCCCTAGTCCTTGGAATTTCCATAGTTCACATTTATTTTTTCCCCAGCAACCAGGATGCATTTTTCCTCTGCTGGGTTCACCTGAGATCAGGCATTGCCTAGAAATTATTTTCTGCAAAGACTATTACACTGTAAGTGTGGGTAAATGTTAAAGCATCCCCCTCTCACCAAAAGGCAAATGTGAAAACTTTGAAAAGAGGCTTAGGTATGTTTTCTGCTTTGCAAGAATTCACTGTATAATTGACTTACAGTACAATGGTATCCATGTTTACTCAGAAGTAAGTCTCTGTGTTTATTGGGGCTTACTTCCAAGTAAGTGGGTATAGCCTAGGCTTTGGTTTAGTGTTGGCATTGGGGGAAAACAGGGTTCTTGTGCCTTTAACATCTGTGGCAGGCAGAAATTAAACAGATCAAACCTTTTCTACAATTATGGGGAATGCTTCACCATGGCTACTGTCTAATTTTGTGTTATGCCATACTCCCTTGGCAGCCATTCTGTGAAAGGTACTCCCAGGACTCTCAAAATTTGAAATGGACCGTCTGTTGATGATGGCAAGGCTCTTTTGCCTTTTAACAGATACATGAATTCAACAGGTAAAGCTGTTTCCAGCAAATAAATGCTATGATGGAAAAAGCCACAGTTACTATCAGAATGTTGTTAAAAAGCACTGAAACCTTGTTATGGGGGGGGGAGCTAGGTATCCCCAATTCTGTTTTGTAAACTCAGTATGTCAAGCATGAGACCAATTTTTCTCCTGTTTCTAAAATAAAAAACAGACAGCACTAATGATTTTACACTAACACAATTTTAAATTGCTCCCACAGGCTTTTCTGTTCACATGAGAAATCTGCTACCAATTCTCTTCACACCTGCTGCTATAGCAGCTGTACAGGGCCTACTAGCACATAGGTATCAAGCAACAGAAACTGTGCCATGCTCACTGAAAATAGCCTACCTGTTCACCTACATTGATACTGTTTGAGAACCAAAACCTTACCAATCTGTTAAAGGAAAGTTTTCAGCAAAATCAGCCTGGAGCAGTCCTGTACAGATCACTGCCTTTTGTTCAGAAACCCCCCAATCCCAACATTTAACAGATGAGTTGTATATTCTGAAGATTTGCTGCACAGGTGAAATAGCCACAGCATCCAATGGAGGAGAGGGAGGAAAACACTAACCAGAAAATTAAAAAAAAAATGGTGGGGAGATGACAGACACATTCCTGAAGACTCCACCAATCAGGAAAACTCCCTGCCCGCCATTCAGGGACTGCCAGTGCCTTTGGTACTGAAAATAGCCAATGAACTCACACCAAGGGGGACATGTCTCTGGCACAATCCCTGCATCACAACTCATAAGACTACACCAGAACATCCCCAGTACTCCAGCCACAATGTTACAGCTTGTCAGACCCCAAACATCCTTAAGGGACAAGGGTTCAAAGCCCCATGTTACACACACACAGTTTTGGAGCACACCACATGCAAAGGGAAGGAAGGAGAGGAGACACAACACAACACCAGTATAGCTCCACAGGGAAGCAGCCTGCAGACAGAAGCACATAGCCCTTCCTGATCTAAAGGTTTCAAGCCCTAACCAGGGAAGAAAAGACACATTTGACAGGCAGCCAAGGGGAGATGCTCCCCACTATCTGACCAGTGATAAAATGTTTAGGGAATGTGTAGAGCAAAGAGCCAAACAGCCCGATTCACCAAGTTCAGTGGCATTAACTCCCCGAGAAGCAGGCACAGAATTATACAAGAAGCAGCAGCAGCAGCAACAGCAGCAGCAACAGCAGCAGCCATGTCTTCTGCTTGAATTTTCAAATATTCGCAGGCATACTCACTGGAAAAAGTAGTTATGCAGACAGCAGTGGAAACAAGTTGTTCGCAATTTCAATTCTTAAGTCATTCTTTAAGAAAAAGAAAAGAAAAAAGCTTCCCAAAAATGCATTATGTTTTATTTTGTTAACCCCAGGTTCTTTTCACATGGCAAGCTAGCCAACCAAAAAAACCCAATACGCTGGGGCAGCAGCAAGGAGTCCATCTGTTCAGCCCCACCCATCTTACCACTGTACATTGGATTATAAATATGTGGTCCCATAAGAGGACCCCTACTGGGTCAGGCCACAAGGCCCATGAAGACTAGAGCCCTGTTCTCACAGTGGTCAGCCAGATGCCCAAAGCAAGCCCCACCTTGTGTCGGCCCAACATACTATGTTGGCTGTACCGGAGAGGTCGGCTTTGCCTTCCCTTTTGGTGCTTCCCACCTCCATCCCTTTCCTTCCAGTGCACACATGCAAAAACTGGGAGTTGTCAAGCCCATCCATGTCATCCACTCATGCACATTACGGACAGCTTGGGAAGGGAAGGGAAGGTTGAGGGCAGGAGTAGGCAAGCCAGGGCCAGGGAGAATAGGCATGATCCCACTGAACATACCCCCAATGGTCCAGTGCATGAAAGGGGTTTCAGTCTGTAAGAATTCAAAAGGCTAAGTCCAGTTGCTGAGGCAGTGAACGCACTATGCTTGTGGAAACAGGTGCAAGCAGTCTCTACGTATGGACAAGTATTTGAGTGAAAGAGTGTATACTTGTTGATTTGTACAGATCAACTGTTGCATACATAGGCTGTACACTCATTAAATGTTACATATAAATATTTATTTATATATTTATTTTATATCCCGCCCTTTGTCCCAAAAGGAGCCCAGGGCGGCAAACAAAACAATAAAAACACTCTAAAACATCTTAAAACAGACTCTAAATTACATCAAAACAAAACATATTAAAAAAATATCTTTGCCATTTTTAAAAGCTTTAAAAACATCTTAAAAAGCAATTCCAACACAGATGCAGACTGTGATGAGGTCTCTACTTAAAAGACTTGTTGAAAGAGGAATAACTACATAAGCAGTTTGTGTACTATTTGTGTACACAGACTGCAGTCTTGTTGAATATGTGTGAACTCCCCTATTACAACACTAATTGGGGGCCTGATCACTTTTTCTAGTGAATGCGCCATCCGTAATCTCTGAAAATACAGCCAATGCTAGTTCTCCTCCCTCCCCTACTTGAAATATTTGCACAGACAAGTCAGAAATCCAGGGAGATTCAGAATCTGCATCATTGGTACACTGATATCTGCCCTACTTGTGTATCAGAAGTCCTCCCACAGTGCGTTTTTCTCACCAGCATCAAAATTGCTGTCTCACAACTGTAAGCACCATGACAAAAGACAGAAAGCACAGAAAGTGAGAGAGAGATGACTCTCATAATCTCGGACTTTTCTAAGTTTCCAAGAGCTCTCAATCTATTCTTCCCCAACACCCCTGCAAGGACTGGTTGTTAGGAAAGAACAAAAAAAGTGAGGAAACAAAAGAAGTTCTCTCCTATCCATTCCTCCCCTCTTAATTGTTGTGTCAGGCCCACAGCATAAGGAGGGTTAATGTCTGTGCAGGGACAGGAAGCAGCTGAGATACTGTACTGTCCTACAAATTTGTAAAAATGCAAACACAATTTGGGTTGGTCTTCCACAGTCCAATCCACTTCCTGTGTAGCCTGGAAGAATTTGGTAACATGTGCCTCTGAGCATATGGTAGAGTGGTAGCAACACCTGCCATCTCCAAAGATGGAGAATTACATTTCTGTATGTTTGTTTCATATATTTTTGTATGTTTGTTGGTGTTCTTCATACTTTGCTTCTTTCCTATGTTTCTACAGATAATCTAACATAGAAAATTATATTTCTCTCATCAGTCATCCTAGAAGTCTGAGTACAATTTATTTTTATTAATTTCAAAGCCTTTGTATTGGTCAATGTCATATAATGGGAAAGACAGCCTTTTGTGTTTCAAATTGGAGGTTATGTTCTATTTCTATTTTGGGTGCATTAAGAGTTGAATCTGATGTAAACTCAGATTGATTACAATATGTTGCTACTTAAGCAGTGAATCTAGCTGTTGGAAAAAAACAAACCTGGCCTGCCCAAGATGCATGTTTTCAGCCTGCTATGCTTAAACTACTCCACTTAAGGAAAAGTGGGCATGGTCTATTAAAAACACAGAGCACTCCTACAATTTTCCTAGAATATATTTCACCTTCCACTGTTTTATCTTGTGCAAACTGAGACACTCTTCATGTCCACTGGAACCCATTCTGCAGAATAGTCAGTGCCATAATCCCACAATTGTTTTTGGAGTTTTTTTAGTGTTGCAAAGTGTTGCTGTAGTTAACATATTCACAGAAACAGAAGCAAAAAAAAATGATTTACTATAGGAAATGTCACTAAAATTGCAAAGTAAATCAAACATATTTAAAGTGACTCTGAATTCTATCAACTGTTTTAATATTATTGCTTCCTCCTTGCTAAAATAAGATCAGCACAGCACATGTCTTGTTTCTGATATTTGGACTGATTGCAGGTGTTGCCCCCACTCACCATATGCTCAGAGGCACATGTTACCAAATTCTTCCAAGCTACAAAGGAAGTGAATTGGACTGTGAAAAACTAACCCAAATTGTGTTTCCATTTTGACAAATTTGTAGGGCAGTACAATATCTCAGAGAGGCGGTCAGGTCTCCTGCTGTCCTGATGCATTCACTACAGCTGCACAATTTCTCTGCTTTTTAAAGTTTGATAGAAGTATCTGTTGGCTATAGGTACGTTCTTAAACTGCAAAGTTTTTGCCTATTAGTGAATTTCTCTGCTTTTTAATCTGGGAGGTAAGAAATGGGATCCTATGTAAGTTTGTTGAAAATGGATTGAACATTTGCATGCTTATTGAATTCAGTGGGATTTATTTCTCTGCATTCATGCTTAGGATAGGTGAAACTGTCCACAGAGGATGTGGAGGGGAGGAAGAGCAGAGGAGAAGAGGAGGGCAGGTTTGATCTTTTGCGCATTTATTGAGTTCAGTGGGATTTACTTCTACATAATCATGCTTAGGATTCGTAAAACTGACCATGGGGGGGAGGAGAAGAGGAGGGAGGGCTGGAGTGGGCAGGGAAGGAGGAAGAAGGAAGAGGGGAGGGGAGGAAGAAGGGAGGAGAAAGGGAGAGGAGAGGGGAAGGAGGGAAAAGGGAGGTCTGATCATTTGCATGCTTATTGAGTTCAGTTGGATTTACTCCTGTGCAATCATGGTTAGGATAGGTAAAATTGACCATGGGGGAGGGGGGAGAGGAGAGGAAAGGAGGAAGGGAGGGAAAGGAGAGGGAGGGAAAAGGAGGGGGATTGGAAGGGGATGAGGTGGGGGAGGGGAAAAGGAAGGGGGAGGGGAGGGACAAGAGGGAGGGGATAGGAAGGAGGAGGGGAGGGCAGGTTTGATCATTTTCATGCTTTTTGAGTTCAGTGGGATTTACTCCTGTGCAATCATGCTTAGGATAGGTGAAACTAACCTGGGAGAGGGGAAGAGATTGGGTGGGCGGGTGGTGGGCCCTGGGAAAGGGGAAGCACCTTTCCTTTCCAAAAGGAAAACTTTGTGAACAGTATCATTTTTCAGGGTTCCTCCTACCTTTTTGTTCTATAGCAGGCACATGTCTCCCCCCCCCCAAATTTAAACCAAAGCTGTCCCTGGCCACATCCACACCAACCCTTCATTTCAATTTAGACAGTCATGGTTTCTCCCAAAGAATCCTGGGAAGTGTAGTTAGTGAAGGGTGATGAGAGCTGCTAGGAGACGCCCTGTTCCCTTCACAGAGCTTCAATCAGAGTGGCTGACTGTTAAACTATCTGGTCACTGGAGCTCTGTCAGGGGAATAGGAGTCTCCTCTCAGCATCCTTCACGAACTACACTTCTCAGGATTCTTTGGAGAACGCCATGACTGTCTAAAGTGAACAAATGTCTGGTGTGGGTGTGGCCCCAATTAGACAAGACAAGCAACTGTGAGTCCGGCTTCTAGAATACTGACAGTTGGTTCTTACTGAGCATGCCCGGGCTTATCATTCACTCCAATACTAACTTACTTAAATTAATTAAAAATTGGCCAGGTATTTTTTTAATTTTTAAACTGCAGAAGATGAAGGTCAGAGTATGGGGCAAGGTCGGTAATAGGATTACAGGTCCTCTGTGAACACGGCTGATTTTTAATTAATTTCAACCAATTATGAGAACCGTGACAGAAACAAGTCCAACAGGGGTCTGGGTTTTCTCTCTCTTTTTACACTTTGAAGCCTTGATTCTCTCTGACTGTTTTGTATATCACTATGAAAATTTAGAGGGATGTTAAGCAAGCGTTTCTGAGTTCAGGACTATAAGTTTTGCAGGGTTTTGTTTTGAAATGAGCTGATGGGAAGCAGCAGAATGGCATGGGGGATATTTTCAACTTAACATTGCAGAATGCAAAAAATTCAATGCTGACTATAGTATACATCCACTCTAATGGCTGTATAATACTTCTTTAAACAGTCAAGGCTTCCCCCAAAGAATCATAGGAACTCTAGTTTATAAAAGACACTGAGAATTGTTAGGAGTCCCCTATACCCCCATACCCCTCCTAGAGCTCCATTTCCCAGATTGATAATTAAACCACTCTGAAACAATTCTCAGCACCCTTTACAAACTATTCCCAGGATGCTTTGGTGGAAGCCATGATATTAAAATGTTTATCATGGATATCATAATGCTTTAAATGTATAGTGCAGATGGGCCCTAAGATTCACTCACTGATGCAATTTTGTCTTAGTCAGAACTATATGTTGGTCCCACACAGTGACTTCCCCTCCCTTGCTTTTGCCTTCTTAGTGCTTGGTGCCACCATCCCAGCAATCTATTTATGTAAAAGATTAACATAATCTTAATTGTCAGAAATTTGGGCTAAAGAATTTTGGCATACCATTGCAGCCAGCCAGCCTTAAGTTCCTTTACATTTCAGTTAGTCCCGCACAACTTGTGAGCCACCAAGTCTACTATCGATCCAAAAGGCCACAATTCATGGCCTGCCAATTTCTCGACAATCCCCTCTACGCAGTTCAGTTTCAAGCAGTGTCCCCCACACTATGAGTACATGCATGCACACCCGCATGCACACTGAAGACCCTTCAGTATTGTCCACATTAACTCACCAGGGTTTCAGATAGGAGACTTACGCAGCCCTACCTGCGGATGCCGGGGATTGAACCTGGGACCTTCAGCATGCAAAGCAGATGCTCTACCACTGAGCTATGCCCCTTCTCCTTTACTCTAACTCTAAGGAGAATGACTGGCGAGTCACCCATGCCTACTGAACGGCATCTAGGTCAGGAACAAACTGACGTTTCCTGCCATGCTCAAAGACTGTCACTACTTGCCTCAACAGATGTAAAGATAAACCATTTAGGCAGGGTTTGGGATAACTCCCCCTTCACCTCCCTTTTGCACTCAGCAGTTCAGAGAAGGAAACTGGTGACAACAGCCTGTGAATTCATTCTAAGAATAAGGACTGGAGAGACCAAAGTCCCAATC